>NC_092826.1:134415635-135015635 GCF_039878825.1 Excalfactoria chinensis
CTCCTCTCCTCTCCTCTCCTCTCCTCTCCTCTCCTCTCCTCTCCTCTCCTCTCCTCTCCTCTCCTCTCCTCTCCTCTCCTCTCCTCTCCTCTCCTCTCCTCTCCTCTTTTCTCCCTTTTTACTCTTCCCCCTCCTTCCCCTTCCCATCCCATTCCCCATCTCTTTCCCATCCACTTCATTCTCTCGTTCATTCCTTTCTTCTCTCTTTCTTTTCCTTCTTCTTTTCTTTCTTCCTTTCCTTCTCTCTTCCCTTTTTCCTTTCTTTTCTTCTTCCCTCCTTTCCTCCCTCCCTTCTTCTCCTCCTCTCCTCTCACCTCCTTTCTTCCCCTCTCCTTTTCCCCCCTTTTACTCTTCCCCTACTTCCCCTTCCCATTCCATTCCCCATCTCTTTCCCATCCCCATCTTATCCCCTTTCCCTCCCATTCCCAGCTCTCCCCCCACAGTCCGCTTCCATCTCCCGGCTCAGCATCTCCCATTCCCCCGTTGCCGTCCCACCCCGGCAGCGCTCCGTGGGGCGGTGCTGGGAGCGGTGGCGGTCCGGTGCCCCGGTGCCAGCTCAGCGATCAGAGGGGCTCTGCTCCGCTGCACCGCTCCCAGTCTCACAATGCCGGGCCCGTTCCGCGAGCACAAACCCGGCTAATAAATAAAGAGAGAGAAAGGGGGAAAAAAAAAGGAGGGGAAAGAAAGAAGAAACCTCAGAAACTTCAAAGCCGGGTTGTGGAGCTGAAAAGGATGAGCCTTGCCGGGGCGGGTCTGCACTCCGGAGGGGCAGGAGGGGACACAACGGTTTCTGCCCCTGAGTTGCGCACCCCAAAGTTGGTACCTAGCCGTCCCCGGCAGCTTTGTCCCCAGGGTTTGTGTTGTCTGTCTGGGGTCGCTTCTCTAAATCGCTGTGTAAAATGAAAGCTTCCCCCCCAGCCTCCCAACCTTCCCAGCTCACCACCTTTTTTAATTAAAGCCTTTAACTCGCTCGGTGTTTACTGTCTTGTGTAAAGTATCTAAATAAACAGCTTCAGGAGAACACAGACACCAAAGGGAGCCGGGCCCCCATCCTTACCCTTTTATTCGTAAACAAAAAAAAAAAAAAACAACCAAAAAATAGGGAAAAAAAAGAAAAGAAAAAAAAACAACAACAACAAAAAAGAGCATCTCTCTCCATGTCGTAGTTACAGTTCCAAAAGGAAATTGCTTTTATTTGTAAAGGAGGCTTTAAAAAGCAGTGACATGAAGGGGAAAAGCTCCTTAAGGAGGAAGGTCACGGGGTTAGGGGAGAGATTAAAGGAGAGGTCCCTCCACCTCGCAGGGAGAGCAGTGCGGAGCCTGCCTGACCCTGGGGGGGCTGCGGGGTGGGGGGATGGAAGGGGGGCGATATGCTGGGGGTTGGCGCTGGGCTCACGGCCGTGCCGGGTCCCACACGGGCACCTCACAGCTGTCCTGGATGGGAGAGGATGGTGGGAATTGATATTTCTTGTGTCCACCTCAAATCCTTGCACCCCCCTCAGTGCTGCAGAAAATACCCCTATGATATATGGGGGGAGGGTGAGGGGGGCTTGAGCCCCCTCAGAGCTCTGGTGGACACAGAGAGTTGTGGGATGCTTTGTGCCCATGGGGATGGAGTCGTGTGGGAGATTGGCCCCATCCCTCCTATCTGCTCTCGTGCATCCGGGTGCCAACAGTGACGCTGCCCATGCTGCTGGGGGGCACAGCCAGCACAGGGAAGTGCCTGTGACATTTCCCCGCAGCCCAAAGGGGACACATGGCTGCACCTTCGGCTCCAGGCATGTGCAGCCAAAGCAGTCCCATGTCCCATTTTCACACCCCTAGATCTTTCCCAGCGCTGCATCGATCGTGGCCCTTCAGAGCCCCCTGGAGCCCCCCGGGGCTGAGTGACATTGGTGACATTTGCAACACAAGGAGCTGGCACGCTCCAGCCTCTGCTTGGCACCTCTACTCCCCGCGTCCTCTGCCGGGAGCGAGGCAACGCGTTGTCCTTGATATTTGGAGAAGGGCTGAGTCCGGGAGGCTGCTCCTAAATATGTGCATTTAGATTGTCCGAGGGAATTGCTGACATTCGCCCGCTTTGTTTTCGGGCGCTATTAGTGTCACTCAGCGCACCTTCCATCTGCACGCTGGGCAGCCAATGCCCGGCTATGCCCGCCAGAGGTGCTGCTCAGATCTCATCCCGGAGATAAATAAATCTACACCATTCCTCACAGCCCGTGTCCTGAGAGCATCGTTCGTGCTCTCAGCTCACCTGCCAGGGAGCAACACCGTCCTGTTCGTGTTACGCTGTGTTTATGGATGCTCGTGGAACACAGCCTTCTCCCTTCTTGGGGTAGGGGAAAGGCTCTGTGCCCCGGTGCTGAGCCCCTGAGCTGGGAGCTCATCCTTCCTTCCTTTTCTGCATCACTGCTTTTATATAAAACAGAATGGCGGAGCATAAAGCCCGGCACACACAACTCGCTGGGGAACTGACTGGGTGTCGTAGATACTCACACGCGGCCATAAATATTCATGGAGGTACAGTCGGTTGCGTAGAGGGGCTCACGCCAGTGTAATATGCTGGTAATATGCTGATCTGCTGCTGCAGCTGTGCTGTGCGTGGGAAGAGCGAGTCGTCACGAAATCAATGTTATGAATCAGTTACAGTGCACGGCGTGGCACAGCAGCGCCCAAAAGTGGAGCGCAGATGTGGTGCTGGCTGTGTGTGTGTGACAGGGGAAGGATGATTCCCCCCCGCCGTCCCCTTATGCCACCAGACGTGATGGAGAAATGTGGGAGCAGATGGCAGAAATGAGAGAAATCAGACAGAAATGTGTTTTACTGGACGCTGTGTGGTGTTAGATGTGATGGTGGCCCTGGATGGCCCTTTGGGATGGGAGATGGAAGACTTTCTGAGCTGATAATGGATGGGCTTCGGTGAGAACTGATGTTGCACACCATGATGTCAAGCATCTCCTGAGAAGAACTGTTCTTTGTAAGTGCTTTCAGCCTCTAAATATCTTTGTGTCAGCCCACGGTACCAACCAGCACTGCCAAAGCTCCTAGGGCATGTAACCTGATGGAGCTGTAGGTGTTCCTGTTCTTTGTAGGGAAGTTGGACTAGATGAGCCTACAGTGGAGTGATGCTTCCCAACCAAGCATTGCCCTTCCCAGCCCCATCTTCACCGAGTCACGCTGGGAGCCCTACAGCACAGCAACCTCTGCCCCACACCACCCCTACAGTCAGTGATCAAAGGTCTTTTGTAAAGTGGATAAAGTGGATCACAACTCATTTTCTTATTGTTTGAGAAAAACTGATGGTGATGCAAAAGACTCTTCTTGCTTATGGACCTATGGGACAAGAAGTGCTGCATGTACCTTAATGCAGAGACAGCACAGGGGGTGGGGTTATTCATGGATGTGACTGTGGGCATATTCCTGAAGCTGTTCTCTGTCCATAGATTATTCCAAAGTAGTTTCATTTTGACTCACAGTGCTGGAGGTACGAGCTGTGTTAGTGCTGTTCTACCCTGAATACATGGGCAATACCAATCCTTGCAGAACTTCTCCCTCTGCAGAGTATGTTTTTGTGAGCTCAGAAGTATTGCAACCCATGGAACTCCATGCAGAGGCTGCTGGTTGAGCAGAAGGGCAAAAGAGATGCACTGGCTGTGTTGTCAGAAGTGATGGGTGACCAAGTTGGTGGCCAGAATGCTTTGTGAATAACTGTGCTGGCGAGCTGAGAGCTAGGCTTCCACCACAGACCCCAGTGCAGGCATGAGCTTTGTGTGTCCCCATCACCTGCTGCTGCAGGATGGCATCTCCTGCACATCATCAGCCAGAGGGAGCAGGGGACACAGAGTGTCTGAGTTCTGCCTAAAAAAAAGAGCCCTGAAAATGAACACTAAATATTCCTGCAGCACTGCCAGAGCCAGCTCAGTTATTTAGGCCATTTGTGCCTTTGGGAAGGTGGTGATGATGACGACAGTGATGATTAGAGCGATGACGACAATGATGATAATGATAATGATGATGATTAGAGTGATGACAACAGTGATGGTGACGATGATGACAATGATGGCGATGGTGACAGCGATGATGATGACAGCTGCTCGTGGCTGAGGTCAATGGGATGTACACAGTGTGACCTCTAAGTGCTACGCTCAGCTCTGTGGACAACAGCATTTGTATGCATGCTCCTCACACTAGCAATCTGTGCCCTACACAGAAACACATTTAACACCTCCAAAAGCACATTTTAGTAGCCTGATAGTAGACTTCACTATTATTTTCAGTTAATTAGACTATCAGCTACTATTTCTGTCCCTGCTGTATTGTGCACAGAGCAGTGTGGTTTGCTTGAGCTTTTGGGTGGGCTGACCACCGCGCAGTTCAGCATTAACATGGCCTAGAAGTATCTTTCAATACGAGTCACATAAGTATAGCCAGATGCTTTTCATTTATTTATTTATTTTTGCATCCTTTCCTGTTCTAATTAACGGGCTGGAAGGTGTGAGAGAGGAAAACAGTGAAGTACGAAGGCCAATGTGGTGTGGTTGTGCTTCATGCAAGCTTTCCTTTTGGAACTAATGACTGTGTCATGCAGAGGAAGAGTCTGGAGCACAAGTCTTGTGAAGAGCAGTTGAGGGAACTGTGACTGTTCAGTCTGGAGAAGAGGAGGCTTATCTCTCTTCACAGCTCCCTGAAAGGAGATTGTGGTGAGGTGGGGGTGGGTCTCATCACCCAGGTCCTGATCTCCCGTCGTAGGGAAATGAAGTGACAGGGATTTTGCTCCAGCACAGTGGTTGCTTTGAAAAATTATTTCAGTCAGGTAATATATCAGTTTTAATTGCTCCTTAATCCCCCCGATCGGCCTGGCATGGAGAAATCCTTTCTGAATGGAGAAGCTAGTTTGAAAAGACCCAAGAAGGCTGGGAGAGATGGAGGGAGGCAGGGAGGAAGGGAAGGTGGGATGGAGGAGTAGAGCAGGATAGACAGATGGAGAGAGAGGAGTGCAAAGAGGAACGCAGGGATGAAAGAAGAGATGGAAAGAGGAATAGAGAGGGGGGTAGGATAGAGGGATGGAAAGGGGTGGATGGAGTAATGGATGGATGAAAGGATGTGAGGATGGAGATAAAGATGGGTAGAGATGGAGGGAAGGATGGTGGGATGTAGGGGGAGATGGGTGGAGGAAGGGATGGAAGAAATAATGGAAAGGAAAGGGGAAGCATGGAGGGAAGGGACAGCTTTTTGTCATGCCACATAGCCTGTCCTTGCTCTGTATCCTGGTTCTGCTGCCTGCAGCCAACGTCTCCTTTTGTAACTTGACAAAACTCAACTCTGTTCTTCTGTTTCACAGAAACCTGCCCAGATAAGAGCTCCTCCTATCTCCATTTCCATAAACACAAGAACACGCTTTTTTTTCCTATTCAAGGTATTTGAATCATTTTCCTTCAGTCACGGATACATGCACATTCTGGATCAAGGTGTGTATTGCCTTTTATCCCATAGATATCATTCTGGTTTTATTACACATTGAGTCCACACTTTTGCTTGCTTGGGTACAAGGAAAAGCACTCCAGTTAATTCCCAACTATAGAATATGCTGCTGGGAGCCTGAGTTGTGTCTATAAGCTCCTAAGAAAATTAACCCAGGCTTTTCACTTGAGACTTCATTGGGTTTAAATCAAGATCACAAACCAACTATAGGCAGGTTAATGACAACTAGAAGAAAAAAATTGCATTGATGAACACAAAAGGCCCCAAGGTGCATTAACCACAAGACTCATTTCTTCCAATCTTCAGCAATGCAAACTGTCAAGGAAAACCTTTCCAGTGCCTAAAATACACAACTCAGAGAGGATTGCTTTCGTTCTTACTCGTGGCACAAAATAATTTACATTGGCACCTTCCAAGGCAGAATAGCTTCAAATCTTTCATGCAAATTGATGTAGCTGGAGGGTTGTAGATCTACCCTGAGCAGCCAAAGCTGAGAAACCTCAAGGACAGGCTGCTGTACCTCGGCAAAGGAAAACACCCAGTTACACTGATGCTGCTAAGGAGATTTGTGCTGGATTGTGTGAGGAAAGGGCATATTTCTATCATGGAGCCAGTCACATCTCTGCACAGCAAGGCACAGTGACTTGGGCTGTGTGGTTCACGTAGGAATGGATATGGACTTTCCTTTTTGGTTAAAGCAAGAAAGGAAGTGCTGTTCCCTCTGGCACCCCAGGGGCTTCCTGCAAATTGCATTTCTTTTCTCAATGACAGAGCTATGAGCTAGATCCAAGGGACTAGAATCCTCTTTTTGTCCTTTTCAGCAGCTTCTCCACCTTCTTGGGCACCTGAAGTGTCCCTTAGGTCTCTCTGAGGAGCTGAGCATCCTCTCCTCTGCAAGCCCATCCTTAGGCTTGGGCAGGGTTGGTCCCACCACACTCACTCCATGAGGCCTCAGACAGGAGCTGAGTACTGGAAACTGGCTTCTATTCAGGTGAGAAGTGTTGATGTGGGGGTGTCTCGCTGGTGCAGTGACACACTCTTACTTTTCCATGGCAATGGGCTGTTCTGTAATCAACCAAATGTTTTCAAGTTCATTTGTCCAACATGAGGAAAATGAACGTGGAAATGTTGGATGAAGTGACAGAAAGACCAGGAAAATAAGGAAACAAACCCAATTTCCTTAACTCACCACCACTCCTAATGCGAGATGACAAGACAGCACTGCCATAATTAAAGCAGCGCCTCATTCAAGGCCAGGCTGGTGGCTGGGTGGGAATTTTAACCCCAACATTAATTTACATAGGAGCCTGCATGGAAAAAAATGCATGGAGTTCCTGAGCAATCTGTCTGGAAACAGGAATAGATGGAGACATTGTTTTCCCTCCGTACTGAGAACTGTGCAGAGAGACCTTGTGTCCTTATGACAGACACAGCTTGGCTTTGGGCTTCAGGCCTTTATTTTTTTGGCAGTTTCACCATTGGCTGCCCCAGGCAGGACAGTTTTGCTTCCCCAGGAAGAGGCTTTGCCAGACGTGCTCCCCAGCCTCGCGCTGCTCTAATTACCAGCACAGGGACAAGCAGGCGAGAAGCCATGAATGGGGTCAGTTCCTCCTGAAAAACTACCAACTACCTAAAACTAAAAAAAACCTATAGATCAGATCTGAAACCACCAGGCCAAGAGGTAGGAGAGCAGTGGGATGAGTGCAGCAGGCATTTTGCTGCTGGTCCTGGGGCAATACCTGAGCCCGAAAGGGGGATCAAGGACACTGTGGGAAATGGGTATAAACTGGGGGTTGCTGCAGCTATCCAGGACCTGCCTGGATTAATAGGTGCACCCATTAACAGGTGCACCCTGAGACAGCAAAGTAGTGGCTTAGTTCACAGGTGTGCTAACATTCCCAAGAGAAGTGGGTGCTGAATGCCTGCACAGATTGCCTCACTGGGAAGCTCTGCCCTGAGTTCTTCCCTTACTCCACTTCCCAAAGACAGGAGGGCTTCCTGTTCATACAGTTGCACAACTATAGTTATAGGATCACAGAATCATAAAGACTGGAAAAGACTACTAAGACCACCAAGTCCAACCTCAGCCCACCCCACCATGCCCACTGATCATGTCCATCAGATCCTCAACTCCACAGCTCTTGAACACCTTCAGGGATGCTGACTCCCCCACCTCTCTTGGCAGTTTTGTGCCTGTGTTCTGTCACTATGAGAAGAATGTCTTCCTAAAATCCAACCAGATGGAAAAGGATGCACTGAGTTTTGATTTCCAAACCAGCTGAGAGCAAAGAAATACAGTAGAGGAAGATGGGATGGCAGAACCAGCAGTTTTCCACTGATCCATCACTTTTTGCTCAGGCCTGTGGAGATTGAGGTCCTTGTGCTTTCCTTCCAGGTCTTATAGCAAGGAGAAACTCTTCATTGCATTTATTTGGAGGAGTTAATAACTCCAGGTGGGAAAGGACAGAGCAGGACACAGAAACTGGGAGCTCATATGAGGTCACTTTGTCTTGACAGGCTGTGGCCAATTCCTGAGCTCTATCTTTATCCAAAGACCTAGAAACTGTGCCAGCATCACTGCCATGTGTAACCCTCTACAAAAAGCTCTCATTCCACTGCTGTTGGCTTAGTGAGGATGAATGCAGGTTTTAGCCCCTGTTCCAGCAAGGCACGAATCGGAGCTTCCACAGGCACTTCCCTGCAGGATTCATTGCTGGAGGAAAGCAGGGGACACGTCCTCTTGTCCCTTGCAGACAGGATCTGGGGTTTTGCTGCAGTTCCTGAACATGTTTGGCTGCTCCCATGCCTGCTCCATCCCCAGTGGGATGCTCTCAGCAAGGTGACGGATGCTGAGTCAGGGCAGCTGATGGCATCTGTGACCCAAAAAGCAGCGTGGCAACAACACGGGCACTTCCGTGGGTGACAGATTTGAAAGGATCCTGCATTGTCAGAGCTGAGCTGATGAGAATTAATTGCTGTCAGCGCGGGATCTAAGACCCAGCCAGGCTGCTGCTCCCAGCCTTCGCCATTTGAGCAGCCCATACCCGCTCCGCCAAGTTGGCAAATGCTCAGTGAACAGATGCTCGGGAAAATTGGATCATTTACAACGTGTTTACAAATACTTGCTGCTGGCCAACTTCCAAGTTTAACATCCTCAGCACTTGGAGAAAACACACATGGGTCTGTACCCAGCCATGTCCTCCGGGTGCTCGCTGGTGGGACTCGTGGGCTCTTGCCCTGTCCATGGACACAGGGGGAGTGATGTCCCCTGTGCAGACTGGATGGGATGCAGAGGACGGAGCAGACCTGTTGCAGGACAAAGCTGCTGTCATGCAGTACCCATGGGTCTGCATGGCTGGAGCTTCTCATGGGGAAAAGGAAGGGTGAACATGGCACAGGCCAAAGAATGGGTGAGGAATTTGAGTGGATTTCTGGATGTTTATCTATGTGCCAACACCTCCAGTGACAGCCAACTTGCAAATTCAACAGCAGCAGATTTGGGGAACATAAAGACTTCAGCTTATAGCTGAAGGAGGTACTGCTTGTGGAGTCTGGTGGTGGGAAAGGCAAAGGCTGCTGCTTTCCTCCCTGTCTATGCACAGCTTCCTCAGCCAGAATGTGCACCTCTTAGATTAGGTCATCTCATGGTCAGTGATGCTGATACAAATAGATGTGCCAAGAGAACCCAAAGGAACGGAATGGAGATGCAATAGGGGAGATTCAGGTTGGATATCAGGAAGAGGTTCTGAACCAGAGTGTGGTGGGCAAGGAACAGGCTCCCCAGAGCAGTGCACACAGCCCTGAGCTGCCAAAGTTCAAGGGGTGTTTGGGCACCACTCTTAGACATAGGGTCTGATTTTTGGGTGGTGCTGTGCAGAGTTAGGATTTGGAGTCAACGATCCATATGAGTCCCTTCAAATTCAGATGTTTTATAGTTCCATGATTCTAGGTGTGCACACTGCAAATACTCCAAAATAAAACATTCCTCTATGTGAGTACCTTTCTGATCCTGCTCTCTTCCAAAGGTCCATTCTTTGAGTCCCCAAAATATTGTTCTGAAATGAAGAGTTAATGTGATTGAAGGGCTCAGGGGTGATCACTATAACATGCCTCTGGCCCTACTGTTCACTTATCACTATTTGCTCCAGCTTTGCTTTCCATTTCCTTAGTGAGCACTGCAGCCCCTGCTCAGGCAGAGCATCCTCCCAGCTCTTATAATTCCTTCTTTAATGCAGAAACAAGGGAAGAGGATGGTGTTTGGCCGTGCATCCCCTGCTGGCCTTTACACTGCTGTGGCAGCGACGGCAGAGGGAGCACATGCTGCTGCAGGCTAGGAGCGGAGTTTCTTACCTAGATATGACTGTTAATTCTAATTTCCTAGCAGCAGCAGGGTAGCCTGGCCCCTCCACCCCCCGGTGATGTTTGCTGATTGGCACGGTGAGCCTGGAGCCATCGCAGCGGCAAGGAAGGGCTTTGCCTCATTGGTGTGAGATCAAATCCTGCAGCCTGGCTGCAGTTTGTTCCCAAGTCAGAGACTTGGAGATATCGATTGGGACTGGCGAGGAGATGCGTGCAGGAGCAAGAGCACAAGATTTGGGGATTTAAAAATGGTATAATTGGATTCCTGAATTAAATACAGCCAGCAGGAAGGCTGGCAGCAGCATTCATGTAGGGGTAAGATTTCTAAACCTTAGCTGCTTGCGTGGGCAAGGTGGGACCATTGGGAACGTCTTTGCCGTCGTGCCCAAAGGAAAGCATAGATTCCACCTGAGTGGTGTTAGGATGGATTTTCCTGCAGCACCATGGCATAGGCTGGTTTGGGACTGGATGCTCTTTAATTGAATCTTCTGTGGTTCTCCAATCCTTTTTCTGAAGGATGAGTAGTGGCTTGTGGTCTCCAAGGGTGCCTCATAGCTGCACTTGCCAGTACACTGCTTCCAGCCACTGAAAATTCACATTTTTAAAATATTTATAGCATTGTAAGTTATAATCTCTTTTGTCTCTTACGTTTCAACTTGGAGACGCACGTTTGCCGTATGTCTCTCTACATCTAGATGTCACAAAACATATGCCCACACAGCATGGAGGCCAGCAGTTCTGTAGGATGATCCCTTCCCTCTATCTATCCAGTGCTGGGTTCTGTGACACTGGTACATGAGATGCAGGGTGATGTCAGTAACAGAGATGCAGAGCGACATCGGTATTGGAGATGCATCATCTCTTTGCTCTGAGTCCTAAGTTAGTGTCCCCTTAGCTAGAAATGCAGCTATGAATGTCACTGACCTGCCTCAGGGGGCTCACCTCAAATGCAAAGCTTCAGGGCAAGGCAGAGACTAACCTGATGCAACTCCTACCCTAAAATCCTACTTTCTTCCCCCAGGCCCCAGGGATGAGCATCTTTAGCATCCCAGTCCACATCATAGTCTCTCCACAACATTATCCAGCTACAGGTGTAAACTAAGAGCTGTTAAACTGCACGTTTGTTATCTTGTAAAGGAAACATTCATTTTTATGTGCATTTAAACATTTGGAGAGACCTGGGAGCCCCAAAGCAACAACAAACCCATGCTTTGCAAATCACCACTTGTAGTTTTCAGGTATGAAAGCCTCCCCAGGGGGTTCCCACTCCCCAGCTGCCTCTGGACAGCTGATGCTCTGGCTGTGTTTCCATGGAAACAGAAGATGGATGGGTGAAAAAAGGGGGGAAAAGTTCTCATACTCTTTCAGTGGCATTTCCCAGCTCGGAAAGTGGGATTGCCCCAGGTGCTGGGGTGGTGACCAGATCTCTAGTGGGACATGACCCAGTGTCCCATGGTGGGACATGACTTAGTGCCCCATGGTGGGTCACCTCGGCTGCCTGTTGCCTTCAGAAGAGCAGCACAGGGATAGAGGCTTTAATGGCATTTCTGCTGGTGGCTTTGCTACTTCAGAGTGGGTAATATGGTTAAAAGGAAGAGGTTCCTAAAGGTTGGGGCAGGGCAGAAACTGTCTCAGTGCATGAGCTGTGACTTTAAGGGACAGTTCAGGCACATAATGATGCTCATTTCCCTCAACCTGCTGCTACAAAGCTTTATTAGCAAACATCCACAAAGGCTTTGTAGCCCTCATCCCTCTCCCCATCATGAGGTCCCTCCTGGCAGGTGGGGCTGTTGCAAAGCTCCAACCCCAGATTGAGACATCAAACCCAAGGTGCACCACAGCCAGCTCAAAGCAAACCCGAAATTACACGTGCTGCAGGGAGAGATGACAGCTCTGCTATGGAGATCAAGGGTTTATGGAGATGGGGAGGCCAGATCTCTCACTGGCATCCTGATAGATTATGTGACACATCAGGTGTCAGGGTATCTCCTATTCCTAAGAGGGGCACGTTTGCAGGGCTGACATGCCGGCCCAGGCGAGGAGCAAATCATTAAGTTACATCCCAGCACGAGACAGGCAGAGGCAGCTCGCTGAGGTTTACATAGCCTCAGGTGAACTGTACGACAGGAAAATATACATTTGATGTGAGGTTAGGCATTCTGGAACATGAAATAATCATCAGGATGGATGTTTATTACTGAGTTGGGTGAGAGGGGCTGTCATATAGTGCAGGATCCTGGCTCATAATGGTGGCTTTTCCATATATACAACACACACAAACACACACACACATACACATACACACATACTGAAGGTATGAGCGTTTAAACTGTAGTGTGTTTATATATATGCATTATACTTAGAGACATAGATTTTAGGGACATGATTAGTGGGCATGGTGGTGATGGGTTGGTGGTTAGATTAGATTATCTTGGTTGTAATTTCTTAATGATTCTACTGTATATATACATTTATATGTGCACAACCTGGGGAGAGCCCTATCCTGAGGCTCCTAAAAATGTATCATTTGCTGTAGTTATTTGGATTCACAGAAGGATTATGGTTGGAAAGACCGCTATGATCATCTAGTCTAATAACCAACCCCTCACCATCCCCACTAGCAGTGTCCTTCACTGTAATGTTTACCTTTTTAAGGGGATTCACTCATGCCATTTCCATCCACGGTGGATGGTTTTTGCATATTTGGGCTGCCTACCCCTACCCCAATTCTCTTCTTCCATCTCCAGATTCTTTCTTATGGGATAGGCTAAGGAATTTTAAGGAGAAAATCCCAGAAGGTGAAATCCCAGCAAGACAAACATCTCAGCAAACATAACCTTGAGCTCCGTGCAGGTTGGCAGGGTCAAGGGGGAGGAATTAAGATCTCACTTCAACATGCTGATGATTACTGAGCCACGAGCTGCGTTCCCATCCGCGGTACCGCAGCACATATGGTGAGCCCGGACACACGCTGCTCCTGCCCTGTGACATCCGGCAACACAAGGGCACACATCATGCAGCAAATATCAGCTCTGATTTCCTGCTCCAGGGCTTTTTGTCCAGAGAGTTTTTCAGTGTGGGAAGGGTTTCTTTAAAGCTATGTCTTGAGTGAGGTGAAAATCAAATTACCTCTAGGAGGGGAGTGGGATGATTGCTGAGAAATAGCAAAAGGTCTGAGGTTTTTAAGTGATTTTGGGTTTTGGAGGAGGGCTCTTGTGGGTTGCTGGGCTGCAGAAACATCTCCTGGGTTGGGGGAAGTGATAAACACCCCACTGCCCCCATTCTGACCTCTGAATCAGCATGATGCCTTGGAACCTATGTCCATGGGACCATTGGCTGCCATGAAATCAGATGCATTCAGGAACTATTGCCCTCACCTCTCACAACTTTGCAGATGCTCTTCTTCAGGGACTGTGCCCAGACCAGGGCTGGTGGAAGGCACACTTCTGTAGCTGCAGCCAACATGCATATATCATCATTGATTTATCATCATATTCATTTTCCTTCTTCATGGAATCACAGGATCACAGAATATCCCAGTTTGGGAAGGGCACAAAAGGATCATCAAGTCAAACTCTTTCATTATTGTAACCCCAGTTATGACCATATAACAGAAAGCAATACCATGGGTTATATTTTCCCCTTCCTTTCTCCCTGTGAATGCCAGTCCCATGAGTCTTCTGTCTCCTTGACCATGCCCAAAGAAAATCCCCTCTCTTTGCTGGACAAGGTCAATCCCCAGGACGATGTTTTTCATGCTGTGACCCTGAATTCATAACCACTCTTTCACCAGCAGACAGAATCTGCCCCCTTTTCAACCCAGGAACCCACTTGTCTCCAGCTTGCGATGCTTTAAACATTTATTTTCAAGTGAACAGGATTATAATCACCGCAAATAAAAAAACTTCAATAAATAACCACCTGAAATATTCTGACAAACACACCCACTGCTCAGCTCCATTCTTCGTTTTTCAGAAGTGGATTTCATTCTGCGGAGTTTACCTGGATAAAACGAGTTGGCCCCAATTTCATTGTCAGAGCATTAAGAGGAGATCTCATTATTCTAATTTAGCATGAAAATGCACTTAAATAGCATTTCATTTCCCCCTTTTGCAGTATTAAGTAACTGCAAGTACCTTTTCAAGAGCAATTGCCCACAGCTTTTTGTGCAAACACTCCCTTTACAAAAGTCTCATGATGATTTGGGAGAAGCAATAAGGGAAAAAAAATTGTTCCAATGGCAGAAGAAAGGAGAAATCTGGTGTAATATCCACTACCGCCTTATTTATCCTGTGGCTAATTACAGCAATAATCTGTTTTATAAGGGAGGCGTTTCAATGTCAAATTTCATACAAGAGATTAACTCAGCGAAAGGGAAGCAGCCATTTTAGGGAACTGGTGTGATAGGACAAGGGGTTTCAAGCTAGGGAGGGAAGATGTAGATTGGATATAAGGAAAAGGATTACCCTTACCTTACAGTAAGGGTGGTGAGGCACTGGTACAGTGACATTCAGTGTGGAGCTGGATGGGGCTCTGAGCACCTGATTAAGCACCTGATGCAGGTGTCCATGTTCACTGCAGTAGAGTTGGACAAGATGGCCTTTAAGGGACCCTTCCAACTTGAACAATTCTATGATTCCACGTTCACTGCCCATGTGGGACATCCCCGCTCCAGGCATAGGAAATCCAAGGGATGAGGAATTCATGTTTTCAAGCATTCCGCTGAACAGAATTTCAGGAAAGACAAACTCTTGTGCAACCTCCCTTCGACGTGCCATCACTGCTCCACAGGGTCAGTGCCCTGCCCTCTCCTCCTCACACAGTGAATTGCTGTGGCTCATGAGCATCTCTGCTCTCTTCCTAAAAATAAAGCCCTGAGCATAAAGGACAAGCTCCCCCCTGGCAGTCTGGCACCAGGCAGAGCGTGGTGTTGCCAAGCATGGGGAGATTTGTCCTTGCGGGTAACACCCTTGAGGGCTGCAGACAGCACTGGGATGTGGAGCTCCCCGCGCTTCAGCTCCTATCCCTCAATGTCTGTGTCCCCCCACGGAGATGACATAGGATAGAGGCACTGCTACCCCAGAATCCAGCACATGGGAATGTGGGACAAGACCCCATGGAAAAGCAGCTCAACATGTTTGTGAAAGGGCTGAACGTGTTCACAGGTGGTACTCGATTTGTATCAAAAGTGTGCCAGTGGACCCAGACAGCGTCTGTTCCTTGTTAGATGGGAGAAAAAAACCTAAAGCAAGTCCACACAATGGCATCAATAAAAATACACACACACACACATATATATATATAAGAGAAAGAGAGAGAGAGAAAGAAATGTAGATATTTCTCTTTGCTCTGAATCATCACATAAGCAGAGCATCACTAAACTACAGTTCCTTAGAGAGTCCCCTCTCAGCAGTTCTCTCCCTTTCTGTCCCACCTTACGTGGTTCCCAAGGCAAGGAGCTGTGAGGTTACATACAAAGCCCTAAAGGAGAGCAGCTTTGAGGATGGCTCCAGCTGTCAGAATTTCTGCTCTGTCTCAGAAAAAGAAAAGTAGAAAATCTGTCATAAAGTGCTTACAGGTTATCCTCGTGGAGTTCAGGCATAAGCCAGACGTGTTTATTAAGCCCATGGCCTGGCAGAGGGAAGGTGCCTGTCTGAATTGCAATACAGTGCACTTCAAAAGACTTGGTTTGAGACTTCCCTTGGCTTAGTGTGCTGTTGCATGCAGGGATAAAACACACTGTGCTTCTTGTGGTGAGCTGCCAGTCGCTGCAGCGGGCACTGGGGAATAAGATGCTTTTGTGTCTGCATGTGATTGTCTCCATTCAGATCTGAATAGATCATGGAACGGTTTGGACTGAAGGGAATCCTAAAGCTTATCCAGTGCCAATCTCATTGAGGCTGCTCTTCTTGGGCCCTGTAGCTGTGCTGGTGGGACCAAGGCTGAGGTCAGCTCTGTGCGTTTGAGTTCTTGGTGATCCCTGAGGTTCACCAATGACCCCCATGCCCACATCCCATCCTGAATGACCTTCTCTTCCCTGCAAGGAGCATCCCCAGCTCAGAAGCTTCACACTGGAGGCAGGGTCATGGCTCCAGAGCTGCCCCATTTCTCCCCCATATCCCTTCCCCATCCATACTCAGAAACACTACTGAGAGGTCAGAGACAGGAACCAGCCTTTCCTCGCAGAAAAACCTCCTCGTTTATTTACGCTTCCCTCCTGCTGATCTCTGAAAACCATATGAAGTTATTTGCTTCAGCAACCTGACAGCAGCCCCCGGGCTAAACTTTTGATCCGCCAGTTTGCTGCCACCTTCACAAAGCGCAGCGGTGCGGAGGCATGCAGCAGCCAGAGAAGGTGGCCCCATACTGCTGCATGTCTCCTTGCCCTGAACACCTCCTCTGCAGCGAGGGATGCTTTCCAGCACATGTCCCCATCCCACAACCTGAGGCTTTTCAGAAATTCCCAATGGTTGCCCCAAAGCTGATGCAGCTGTTTTGGTATTTATACCTCTGGCACTGCTAATGCAAAGCAAAGGGAAAAACAGTGAGAATGGATTCTAGCACAGAGGGAAGGAGCTCATGTTAGGAACCTGTGAGCTACGGAGACACGGTGCTGGATAACCCAAATCTCCCATCCCATCCTCTGTGCACATGGATTACCATGGCACCCGTGCAGTTCCTACAGGCAAGTGTAGTAAGAGCATAAGCAATGGCTGAAGTGTACTGATAGGACAAAGAGTAATAGCTGTAAAGTAAAAGAGTGCCAGTGTAGATCAGACATTGGGAAGAAATTCGTCACAGTGAGGGTGGGGAGTCACTGGTACAGGCTTCCCAAAGGAGCTGATGGTCCATCCCTGGAGGCTCTCAAGGACAGGTCGGATGGGGTCCTTGGCCATGTAGTTTGGTGGAAGGTGTCCCTGTCCATGGCAAGAAATCAGATCTGGATGGGATTTGAGGTCCCTTCCAATCCAAACTGTGCTGTGATTCTATGTAGCACACTCTTTGTACCATAAATGAGCAGTATGAATTGTCTAGCTGGTACATATGTGAAACCACAGGTAGGATGCATACACAGGAGTAACAAAATGCACATCAGTAGTCCTGATGATATTGAGGGACTACATCAGGGGGATAAAAGCTAAGAATTGTCTTCTACTCTTGAGCAAACCACAGTCCCTCTTCAGTCCCTCACCAGCAGTTGGCTCCTGCCCACAGTCCGCCTGAGGGAAACATTGCTTGTGTTTCAGAGCCTTGCAAACCAAGAGGTGTGCAGGGAGCAGTGATGCGTGTAGGAATAGAGCAGGAGATGGTATAAAAAGCCATGGCAATGAGGAACCTTGCCTATCACAGTTTAAAGCTCTTGTGCTTGAGGAGGATGTGAGTATCTGGGCTTGACATACCACAGAACCATGGAACAGTTCGAGCTGGAAGAAACCTTCAAGATTATCCATTCCAATTGCATGGAGACTGCTCTTTCTGGGCTCTATAGCTGTGCTGGTGGGACCAAGGCTGAAGTCCAGTGCCACCAGAGAGACTTGCTTTTGGGTTGGGCTGTCGTATGTTTGACAGAAGTCAGCATTCTCACAGTCCCTCTGGAAATTGTAAAACTGATTCTCCTGTCCAGAGCTATGCAGGGAAATCTGTAAATCAAGAAGTTACTCCAGGCAAGATTTAAAAAGCTCTAATTGCTTGTTGGATTTATGACAAAAATGCCACAAGAGATGAACTGATTTCAGTACTTCACCAACATAATTGAGGGGAAAAAATATTTTTCTTCCTGCAATAAGTCATCATCATATTAGGTCTGGTGTCCAGAATTTTCCTATTAATATTTCAGCAATTCATGTGCTTATAACAGGTAACCAAAAGTACTTGAAGATCAGAAAAGCAGTAGGTTTTTGCACAGTGAGCTTAAAAAGCAGATGCAAAAAGAGGTTATCATTTGGGATTGTGCAGGGAAGCACAATGGGAGGCAGCCTTGGCCATTCCCTGTTCTCACCACCTTGTAATTTGTACTGAGCCTATTGAAACTCACTGGGTTTCAAGGGCTTGCCCAAAATGTTTTGTAAATGTAGGTTTAATGCTTTGTACGGCTCCTACTGGTGTGCATCAATTCCTGTGGTTGCTCGGATGGAAGAGAAAGCTGAGGGGAGGAAGATGAGGATGATGGATGAAAGAGAAGCACGAAGGGTGAAGGATGGAAGAGGCAGGTAATAGAAGAAGAAGATGAAGGGTCAAATAGGAAGGTGTTGGATGGAAGAGGAAGGTGAAGAGAAGAAGAGGAAGATGATGGATGGAAGAGGAAGATAAAGGGTTGAAGAAGAGGGTGATGGGTGCAAGGCTGCAGCTGTCTCAGCTGCTTCTGGGCACATTGTTCTAGAAACACAAAAGAAGCCTTCATACCTCACAGCTATAAAGCAAGATTTCCTGGTGGATGCAAAATAATGCTATAAGCCCAAACATGAAGAAAGTTTAGTTTGGAAGGCCGGAATCTCACAGGGCTCTGTTCCAAAGCTTCAAACAATTAAAGTATCTGGTGCTGGTTTACGGTAGCTGTAAGAATTCAGCACAGCATAACACTTAACTGGGGGAATATTGACTTTCAGTGTACTGGCGGCTTGCAGTTTTAACTAGTATTTTGGATCAAGAATCTTAAAGAGTTCTGCTACCAGCTTTTATGATAATACTTCTCCCCCTTGGTACGGTATATTTCCCCAAGTTGCCACTAGAAGTAAAACTAAGAATAAAAGCATTTTTTTTAATCTTTGCACTTTATATTAAAAACTGGCTCTCAATAAACAGCTTCCAGGATCACTTTTGACATTAAACATTGATTTCTATGTCTGTTATAAACCTCCAAGAATTGCCTCAGGCACTTGTAATAATCTAAGCATTAGATTGCAGCACTTTCACTATCTAATTATTACCTGCTTTAATACAAGCTGTACTTCAAAAATATTTGAGAAGAAAGAAAGAAAGATAGAAAAGAAAGAAATTATCTTAAAAAAGACCCATCCCCCTGTAATTCCATTGCTGTCAGAGCCAAATACAGTGCCAACAAGGGGACTGCAAGTTAGACCACCCAGAAACACAACCTCCATGGAAAGCCATTGCAACTTATGCAGAAATGTCAGGATCTTCTTCTTTCTGAACAGGCAAAATCCTCTCCCCGTCACCCTCATTTCCAAAAGGAAGAACAGCTGGCTTCACCCTGTCCTATTTGTAAAACATGCCCTATTGCTGAGCTTGAGGTTAACGTAGCAAAGTGTCCTGCATGAACCTCCTGTGCCCAAGGCTGGGTCTGGCTGGTTTTCATTTTAGAACCATCATTTATTTTCACATTTGCTCCCCAGTACACTGCTACCCAGAGCTGAAAACTGGCAGCATTCTTCTCTGATTCAATTCAAAGGTGCTGCTGGGATGTACCCAGGCGTGGGTAAGACGTGGAGCACTTCTGACATGGCCTGTATTTAGTATCTCCTATGCAGCTGCTTCAGGGATTCAAGTGCTTGGTTTGGCTTTACAGTTCCAGAAATTACAGAAAAATGAAAGACTTGGGAAGGTAAATGATAGAATCAGAGAATTACAGAGTGGTTTGTGTTGGAAGGGACTGAGGCACCCATTCAGATCCAACCCTTGCTATGGGCCAGGACACCTCCCACCTCACCAGGCTTCCCAGGGCCCCATCCAGCCTGGCCCTGAGCACCTCCAGGGATGTGGCACCCACAGTGTCTCTGAGTAGCCTGTGCCAATACAAAAACATCTGCATTGCCATTAGCTGCACCCAGAAAACTGCAGACCCCAAAGGCTGTGGGCTGTCCGCAATCACTCCAGCTGATCTAATGAAACTTCTCTTTCTTCCCAAAAACGTTGCTTCATTTCAGTGCTTCGTAAGAAATGGTGGTAACATGAAACAGCGTTTTCAACAGAGTGGGAAGATTTTAAGCTCTCCTTAAGGACAGGACTGTGACAACCTGTGTGTTCCCAATGTGTCACTACGCACTCTGCATGCAGCGCCCAATGGGATTTGCACGCTGGTTATTGGCAGTGGAATACAATGCGATGGTCAGAAAACATCTCCTGGTAGAAAGCATCAGGTTAAAGAGGGGTGAAGGATTTAAGGGAGTTTTAAGAGAAATGTTACAGAAAAATCAAAGGGTTCTGATAGAGGAAAACCATCCTATCCCCACTCTACCTGCAGGGGTGCAATGCTATTATGGAGGAAATTGTGTTGCCCCTTGCTCTCATGGCTGTGTGCTGGGAGCAGTGTAGGGGTCAGCAGTGCCACCTGTCCCACTGACTCTGGCTGCAGCAGGGTTTCTTGCATGGGAACAAGGGAGAAGCATTATAAACCAGCTTTTGGTCTCTTTGCACAAGGACAATTTGCAATAAAGCCTGTGGCTAACACGAAGCGATTGCAGGCTTGCATTGGCATGAATGAGGTCAGGAACCAGCCCGTGGCAAGCGGCACTGAGGAACCTGGGTGAGAAACGTAGGATATGACATCCTCCAGCCCCTAAACGATGGCAGGACAATGACACCACGGCCTCCAGCATTGTGGGTCAGGCTGCTGAGCATCGCAGCTCAGGGACGGAGAGCACAGAGCAGCGGTAGCGCTCACCGGCACCGTGTGCTAATTACAGCCGTCTGCTCCACCAGCTCAGCTTCAACCGCTCACAGAGCGTCTGCGGCCAGGTTGGGATTTCCTCAAATTGATTTGTAATTTGAGGTTACTCAATTAATTTTTTTCTTCTTCTTCTTTATTTATTTCTTTCTTTATTTCTCTCCCTCTCACCCGTGTGCCTCAAGCGCTCGCTCCCTGCGCCCCGGCACAGCTTCATCTCCCACCCCTCACTGCGCTCCAGGAGCACGTTTCAAAGATGCAGCATGGAAGAAACTCAACCTTTTTCCTTTTCTGGGCCACGCAAGCCTTGCCCAAGGCGTTCTACGTAGAAAAATTAGGCTGCTGCACGACTCATCGGCGGGGTGCACAACTTAAATATCTTTTTCTCTTGTCCCAGATACACAGTCCCAGCCTGACTCCCCCATCCCTTCTCCTGCAGTCAGTGGAGAGCAGCTCCTGGGTGGGGATTTATCCCCCAACAACAGGATCCGACCTCTCCCCTGCAATATAAATACCTGTGCTGTGGACATGCAGACTTTGGTTCTTCCTGTCATTTCCCATTTGGTTCTGAACTACAGAGAGATTTGCTTTAGCGGTGGGTGAGATGAGCTGGACCCTCCCGCAAGGTGCTGTGGACCCCTCGTTGCTGATGGACACAGTTGTTCAAAACCTCAGTTTCTGTTGGTGAGGATGTTTGGAGCAGCCAAAGTCTCCAAGCACTCCTTCCCCATACTGTTATGACCCAAAACATTCCAGATAGCCCAGAAAATATACTGGGACACTGCCTGCCCACTCAGAAACACACCTGGAGGGTGCTTGTCATCTACACACTTAAATGCCAACACACCTTGCAGGATTTTCACATTAAAGGTGGATTTGGGGTTTTTTTAACTTCTCATGGTGGTGATACCCAAATACATTGCTTGCAAAAGCAGGGAGGAGGAGAAGGCAAGGAGAAGGAGGTTTTTCCTAGCAGAGCTTTGAGCTTTTAAATCAGAACGACCTCACCAGCTTCAGAGAATACCTTCTAATTTCCAAGCATATGCTCAAGAATATAATCAGGCTGGCAAATCTCTGCTGACAGCAATGCTGAGTGCCAGCTTCCCTTCGCAGGCAACAAAGTGGGGCTCCACTGCACTCATTGCCTCAGTCCTGAAGATACATTTTGGGAGCAGAACTGGAAATCAATAGGTGACAGCACAACAACTGCCCCTATGGAAGGAGGTAGATTCAGCTGCTATCCAAAGGACCCAGTGATCCCAGAGCTCTTCTGAGCATGCAGCTGGTGGTGCGATGAATGAGGGTAGGTTTAGATTAGACATTAGGAAGAGCTTCTTTACTCTCCAGTGGGGAAGCACTGGCACAGGCTGCCCAGAGAAACTGTGGGTGCCCCATCTCTGAAGGGCCTCAGGCCAGGTTGGATGGGGTTTTGGGCAAACTATGGGTTGGAAGTGCAGTGAAAGTAAATCATAGTATAAACAAATGGGCAAGTTCTACTCTCTGCAGAGATCAAAGGATTAAGGACCACTTGCATAGAGCCAACATTCACCCAGCTGTTTGGTCACAGTGAGGAGCATCCCTTTTGCAGCTTGGATGTTGGCACTGGCTGTGGGCTGAGGGAGAAGAGGGATGGAACACCGGCAGCAGGACTGGGCAACTTTGTGGGTTACACCTCAGTATATTACAGCTCCACAGGTCACAAATCTACGGACACCTCAGCAGCTCTGCTGCTTACTGGAAGGGAGAATTTGGCAGTCTTTTGACTTTGATTGGTGCACCCGAGTGTCTGCAGGGTGCAGCACTGCTGGGGTGGGTGCTGCACTGGTGTGGAGTCAGCATAGAA
Organism: Excalfactoria chinensis; assembly: GCF_039878825.1. Lineage (NCBI taxonomy): Eukaryota > Metazoa > Chordata > Aves > Galliformes > Phasianidae > Excalfactoria > Excalfactoria chinensis. The sequence goes on from NC_092826.1 coordinate 134,437,943, forward strand.
TTGCATGGGGTGTACATAGCATTGCATGGCATGGAAAGCTACGTGGCTTAGAGAGGGTACAACATTGGATGGGGTGGGTACAGCACCGGTGGGCTCAGTGCAATATTACTGGAGTGGGTCCAGATGCTTTGCTGGGGTGGGCGCAGCATTGCTCAGGATGGATGCAGCATCACTCAGAGTGAATGCAGCAAGGTTTATCTTGAGTATATCCCAGCTTTGTGCAGCCCAGCATTATCCCACACCAGCAGCTGAGCCACCAACAGGTGCCAGCAGGAAGCACAGCTGCTCCCCTGGGTGCTTTGGTACCATGTCCCCAACCCACTGCAAACCATGCACAGCAGCAGCACCGCTGGGCACCACCCATCCCCTACGTACCAACTGCAGAGGGAAATGGAAGTTGCTTTTGTCTGGCAGGGGTCAGACAGAGCCGGTTTGTTCGATAAAGCTTTAACGCTCTATGAACACGCAGAAAAGCTCAACCCCGGGGCCCTTTGACAATCTCCATTGTTTTGCAGCTAAAGAGAGAAAGAGAGGAAGAGAGAAGGAAAGAGAGAAAGAAAGAGGGAAAGAAGGAAAGAGAAGGAAAGAAAAAGGAAAAAAGAAAGCAAAAAAAGAAAGGCAGATTCGATTTAAAACACCAAGTTCATGGCATTTCAAAAGGAGATGATACACGGTGTGCGGATTTGTGTGACACAGGGAGATAAAGACGGGAATAAAGTGCCAAGCAGGAGCGTTGCAGGCGCTGCTCTCGGGGATGAGCCTGGTATGCTGCCATCTGACTCCTTTAAGAGGTTTTGTCCCTGCCATGAAGTGCACACCAACTCTTGGGCGTTGGGGGCAAAGTCTGAGAAAGGAGATGGTGCGGAAAGATGGGGGAGCGAGAGGTGCTTGGCCGTTAATGCCCAACGTGCGCTTCCGTGCGTGCGGTCCGCTCTATCCAAGCCGCAACTCATTGTCTGCAAAACACACGGCACCGTGATGCACCCAGTGGGCAAGCACGGCTGGGAACGGGAACCCTCAAAATGGTTTGTTTAGACAACAAAATAACAACAGTAGTAAAATCACGGGGATCCCGATAGATTGAGAGGAGCTGGCGAGGAGATGGCTTGATGGGTTATTCCATTGCTTGAAAGCGCCATCGCCAAAATAAATAACCCTGAGAGGACAGCAGCAGCCAGCAAACTGCCCGTAGGTTTGGCTGCGTGTAGTTTCTCTTCGGAGGCTGCGGGTGGGCACCGTCCTCGGCACGCAGAGAGGTGAGCGGGGAGCGGAGGCTCCGTGCGCTCCGGGCGGTGCTGTGCGGCGGCGGCTCCGCTCCGCTGTGCTGGAGAGGCGGGCGGTGTTGGAGGCGTCGGGAATGAGCAGCTTCTTGTCTTCTTTTTATGTTCATTCTTTCTTTTCTTTTTTCTTTTCTTTTCTTTTTAATCCCCCTTTCTTATTATTTCTTCCCCCTCTGTTTTTCCCTTTTTTACTTTCCCCTTTCCCCAACTTTTGTTTTTTACTTTTACCTTTCCCCTTTTATATCGCTTATTTCTTTTTCTTTTCTTTTTTCCATTTCTTTCCCTTTTTTTTTTCCACGTCTTTTTTTTTTTTTTCCTGATTTTTCCCTATTTTTTCTTTATTTATTCCTATTATCCCTTTCTTTATTATTTCCTATTTTTATTTATTTTCCTTCTCTATTAACAAATCCGACTTCGGCCGGGATAAAAACGCCGAACCCCGGCGGGAGAGACGGACGGACGAAGCCTTCGCGAACGCCTCTTGCCCCCTGGCGTCCCCTCGCTGCAAGGACAGCCGGTCCGGTGCCCGGGGGGGGCTGAGAGATGCGGGATGAGAACGCGACTTTCGGCCGCCTCCGTTTCCCACCGCCTTTTTCCCCTCCAAAACTCAGCCAACAAAACCCCAAAGGGACACAAGAGACATCCCCCCCCCTCCTCCTCTTCCTCGACAAAACGTGTTTCTCCTCCCAATCCTCAAAGCATCTTTTAAAAATGAAGCTCCTGCCTGCTCTCCTCAAACGGAGATGGGGAGGAAAGAAGGAAAAAATAATAATAATAAAAGAAAGAAGAGGAAAAAAAAGGGGGGTTTGGGGTGGGGTGGGGGGAAGAAAAGAGGGAAAAGCAATAAATTTAAAGAGTTGGTTGCTAGGAAGGGATGGCAGAGGGCCGATTTGGCATTTCCATCCTGCTTTGCACGGTCTCGGTTTCAGCTGGCAGCGCAGGAGGTATGCGGCTGCCTCCATTAAATCTGTTCTCATTGCAGCCTGACAAGGTTTTTAAGAAAAGGTTCCTAATGACCGATGCGGGCTGGCACCGTCCGGCCGAGTTTTGTAATTAAACGCTACCGAGCAGCGGCAGGAGCCGGGGATAAATGTCAGGGCTTATATTTTTTTCTTTCTTTCTTTTTTCTTTTCTTTTCTATCTTTCCTCCCCCCGCCCCCAACCCCCCCTCCCTACGATTTTCGGAGGAGAGGCTGCTGTGCCACAGGGAAACTGCCAAAATTATATACGGGAATATGGCAATAAAAATAACTCCCCCAGCGAGCCAAGCAAACGGCAGCTGCGTAACACAGTGCTGAGCATCTCCCAAAAGCCCTCAAATGCTGAAATGAGTGACTGCGGTGAGAACAGGGGAGCTCGGCGGAGCCTGTACTCGTTAGCCAAAAAATATCTAACTACATGCGTATATAAATATACACTAACTGGGGTGATACATCCACGGTCCGGGGAAAAAAGGAAAAAACAAAGAAAGAGGAAAAGAAAATGTCCCGGCTGCACACCGTGCAGGGGAAGGGAGGGCAGGCGATGCCTGGCGGTACCCCGGCTGGGAACACCGGCTGTGCCCCCCGTATCCCCCGGCCCGGCCAGGCTCGGGCCGCACACAGCCGCTCCTCCCGCTTCTTGTCTCTCCCTCGTTTGTCTGATGGATTTTAGTTCTTCCTTTCTTCCTTTCTTTCTTTCTTTCTTTCTTTCTTCTTTCTTTCTTTCTTTCTTTCTTTCTTTCTTTCTTTCTTCTTTCCTTTCTTTCTTTCTTTCTTTCTTTCTTTCTTTCTTCTTCTTCTTTCTTTCTTTCTTTCTCTCTCTCTCTCTCTCTCTTCATCTCACTCCCTCTCTCTCTCTCTCCCTCTCTCTCTTTCTCTTTCTCTTTCTCTTTCCTCTTTCTCTTTCCTCTTTCTCTTTCTCTTTCTTTCTCTTTCCTCCTTTCCCTCTTTCCTCTTTCTCTTTTCTCTTTCTCTTTCCTCTTTCTCTTTCTCTTTCTCTTTCTCTTTCTCTCTTTCTCTCTTTCTCTCTTCTCTCTCTTTCTCTTTCTCTCTTTCTCTCTTTCTCTAGCTTCAAAACAATGGAGATTGTCAAAGGGCCCCGGGGTCGAGCTTTTCTTCATGTTCATTTCTTTCTTTGTCTTTCTCTTTCTCTCTTTCTCTCTTCCCTCCCTCCCTCCCCACTTCCTTCCTTCCTTCCTTCCTTCCTTCCTTCCTTCCTTCCTTCCCTTCCTTCCTTCCTTCCTTCCTTCCTTCCTTCCTTCCTTCCTTCCTTCCTTCCTTCCTTCCTTCCTTCCTTCCTTCCTTCCTTCCTTCCTTCCTTCCTTCCTTCCTTCCTTCCTTCCTTCCTTCCTTCCTTCCTTCCTTCCTTCCTTCCTCCCTCCCTCCCTCTCTCCCTCCCTCTCTTTCTCTTTCCCTCTTCCTCTTCCTCTTCACCTTTCCCTTTCTTCTTTCCCTCTTCCTCTTCCTCTTCACCTTTCCCTTTCTCTCTTTCTCTCTCTTCTCTCTTTTTCTTTCCCCTTCCCTCTTTCTCTCTTCCCTCCCCTTCTTTCCCTTCCTTCTTTCCATTTTTTCCCTCCCTCCACTCTTTTCTTCCCTCACTCTCTTCCGTTACCACTTTCTCTATTTTCTCTGTTTTATTTTCCCCTTTTCCTTCCCCTTCCCCTTCCCATTCCCTCCCTGATCAGAACCTCCCCCTAATACCCAACGTGCCACCAGGACATGGGGCAGAACAACGTCTCCTCCCGAGCCCACATTCCAATCATTTCATCAATCTATTCCATATACCGAAAGTTTCCCAGCCTGGGGTTCCACACAGCAGACTTCAATGTTAGTTCTTAATTTCCTGGCTCAAAAATAGTGAACTTTCCAGTGATCCGCAGCCCTAAAAGTGCTCGTATAGCCGGGCTCTCTCCGAGCTCCCTGCGCCGAGGCAGCCCCGATCCGCGCCTGCGGGCGGCCGGGACGTGCCGTAGCTTCGGGGACCGGGAATAAAGAGAGCGGCATTGCATTTCCCGATTAACGGACGTGTTTATTTAAAGATCGGGATGGCGTGTTTATGGGGAGAGGTTTCCTCACGTCTGTTGGATGAAACGTGTTTACAGTAAGTCTGGCGGTTATACAGTGCCGCATCGTAGGGGAGGCTTTAATGAAAGCACGAATTGGAGTGTGATAAAGTTGTGGACATCCGCACTATCCAGCCAGCCCCGGACTCGGGCTGTTTGCTTATTTATTTTATTTATTTTATTTTTATTTTATTTTATTTTATTTTATTTTATTTTATTTTATTTTATTTTATTTTATTTTATTTTATCCTAGTATTTTATTTTATCTTGCTTTTATTTTAATTTCCTGCACTTTATTTTTGCATTTTTTAATGTTATTTTGCTTTATATTATTGTATTGCATTTCATTCCATTTCATTCCACTTCCTTATTCATTTCTTTATTCAATTCCACTGATTTCTTTATTTTTTTTTAAACCATTTTCCTTTCATCATTTTATTTACGTCTTTTTTTTTTTTTTTTTTTTTTCTTCCCCCCCCTTTTTTATATATATATTTTAATTATTTTTTTTCCCATTCATTTTACCCTTTTCTATCCAAGTAACCCCCCCAGCCCAGGGCCGCTCGCCCCCACTGCCGCACAATAGGACGGAAGATGTGCGCCCGCATCCCCCGCTCCCTCGGGTCCGCCCATGCGGAGGATCCGTCACAGCCGCCGTTGCCACCACCGCGGGAGAGCAACCTGCACATAGGAACAGGCCCGTGTCCTGCCCGGAGAGGCACAAAGTCCTTCATTTCCATAGCAGGCTTAGGGTGGGTGGGAGATTTATTATTATTATTTAATATACATTTTATTTTTACTTGCGTTTTTAGTTTTTTTTTTTATTATTATTATTTTTAATTTTAATTGCATTTATTTCATTTAATTTTATTTCATCTCGTTTCATTTCATTTCATATTGTACCTTTATGGATGCTTTTCTTTAGCTTCCCCCTCAGGTTTTCTTCTGCTCCCCTTCTTCCCCTTCCTCCTCCTCTTCCACTCTTCCCTTCCCTTCCCTTCCCTTCCCTTCCCTTCCCTTCCCTTCCCTTCCCTTCCCTTCCCTTCCCTTCCCTTCCCTTCCCTTCCCTTCCCTTCCCTTCCCTTCCCTTCCCTTCCCTCCCCTTTCCCCTTCCCCTTCCCTTTCCCCTTCCCCTTCCCCTCCCCCTCCCCCTTCCCCTCCCCATTCCCTTTCCCCTTCCCCTTCCCTTTCCCCTTCCCCTTCCCCTCCCCCTCCCCCTTCCCCTCCCCATTCCCCTTCCCCTTCCCCTTCCCCTTTCCCTTTCCCTTCCCCTTCCCCTCCCCCTTCCCCTTTCCCTTCCCCTTCCCCTCCCCCTTCCCCTTCCCCTTTCCCTTCCCCTTCCCCTTCCCCTTCCCCTTCCCCTTCCCCTTTCCCTTCCCCTTCCCCTCCCCCTTCCCCTTCCCCTTCCCCTCCCCCTTCCCCTTCCCCTCCCCCTTCCCCTTCCCCTCCCCCTCCCCCTTCCCCTCCCCCTTCCCCTTTCCCTTCCCCTTCCCCTCCCCCTTCCCCTTCCCCTTCCCCTTCCCCTTCCCCTTCCCCCATAAAGTGCCATGCACACTGACCCACCCCCTGGATATCCCAGAACAGAAATCCCCAAATATTTCCTTGTATCCCCCCACTAGACACAGTTTCCCTTTGCACACAGCACACATCTGTCTTCTTTTTGGACCAATGAGGCTCAAGCAGAAAACAAATTTTCCTTCTTGCCTTGCCTATTAGATATAATTTAACATAGAACGCCTGTTATAATTACTGATTATACAAGGGGTCCCTTGTATTAGCAAGGTACTGACAGGATTATCTAACAAGGTCTAGACTTCCAATGAAGCAGAAATATCACAGCAGAATTCATTACTCTGTATTTGGGACAGAGAAAGTGGTGAGTTCAGGGAGGGGGACAGAGTGGGTGGGAGCTCATACTCAGAACAGCTTCCAACATGCCTGGGATGGACACCTGGTGGAAGCATCACCCCTTGGGGTGGCCTGATTCATCCTCAGCCTCATGTCTGCCTCTCTGGCATGGTCACAGGAAATGGAGAGTCCTATTAGAGATGAGTTAATTAATGATAACTGGAAAAGGGACCTCCTCTATGTAAGACTGTCTTTACTCACAAAAGAGCATTTAAAAATAATCTGGGGAAAACAAACAAACAGAACCCAACAAAACACAAATGTACAAAAAGCCCCACCCACATAACAAACATTGTTAAATAAAGAACTCGTGTTTTTATTGCTGAAGGGCACAGGGGGCAGGGATGTTCCCAAGCTAAGTCCCCACCTGCAGAGGTACTCTGTCTTCTGTCCACCCTTCGCTCCATCCCTTCTGTCTTTCCATCCCTTCTGTCCATCTATTTCTTCAGTCCATCCATCCATCCATCCTTTCCATCCCTCCATTCCCTCCATCCCTTCTATCTGTCCATTTCCATCCCTTCTGTCCATCCATCCATCTTTTCCATCCGTCTATCCCCTCCATCCCTTCTGTCTTTCAATCCCTCTATCTCTTCTATCCATCTATCTCTTCAATTCATCCATCCATCTTTCCATGTATCCATCCCTTCCATTCCTTCCATCTGTCCATTCCCATCCCTTCCATCCATCCATCCCTTCTGTTCATCCATCCCTTCTGTACCTCCACCCTCTCTATCCCTCCTTCCATTCCATCTTTCCATCCATCCCTTCCATCCCTCATTCCATTCCATATGCCCATCCCCATCCCTTCTCCCCATCCATCCCTTCCATCTCTCCATCCTTTTCTTCCACCAGAGCTCTCACGTTTTAAGGCCTGATGGAAAGTAAATCCTTTTAACAAGTCAAATAATTTTGGACACAAGAAATTTCCCCCTCTCCTTTGTAATTAGAGCTGGCCGCATGTCTAAAATGATCTACTTTCCAGGGGGAAACAATAATTGAATTGTTGGGAGTCTCCCGAGCTTTGCTGGGCTCCAGGAAGGCTGCAAGGGAAGCTGAGCCGCTCTCTCGTTAACGCCTGTGATGAGAGTGAGACACCCCAGAATTCAATTACGCGGCTCCTCCAGGAACCGCTATAATTATAACGTCAAGTTGTTTTTTAAAACTTCATAATTACGTTCTAGGATCCTTGCACGTATGTTTGGGACCCTGGTGGGGCTGGAGGTGGCCTCCCACTGCATGTCACCTGGTGTCTGGATGCCCTTTGTCCTCAGCCTCATTCCTTGTGACCACACCATGGCTATCGAGACCTTCTCTGTGTCCTTGTGTGTAGGATTCTGGGGAAGAAACTGCTCCTGAGAGGGAGAGAAGAGACTGAAAGAAAGGGAAAAGTAACCAGAGAGCAAGCAGACAGAAGCTCAGGGATGACTTGGCAGAGGGTTGTTAGAGTTAGGGTAGAGTGATTAGGTTGCAGTTGGACTTGATGAACTTTAAGGTCTTTTCCTAACTGAGCAGCTCTATGATTCTAAGATCAAATGGAGGAAAGATGGGAGAACTTTTAGCTGCTTCTCCAAAGGAATGCATTCAGCTCCTTATGAGAAGCATAAGAACCATTGAATCTCAGGCACAAAGCACATGGCAGATGCTCCGCACTCCCACCCCATGACCATAGCCAAGGTTACCCCAAGCAGAGGGAGCATAGAAATTAATCCCAGCAAGAGCTGATCAGAATCAAGACACCCAATTACCTTATTTGATAGCACATCAAACACTTCCCTGACCTGGATTCACATTCTGGAGCCTTACTGGTTCACCTCACTGCCTGCTGAGGTGCAGGGGATGATGAACACATCCCAACCCTTGCAGGTCAGGGTCTGCATCATCGCTGTGCCATGGGACTGCAGAGAGGAATACGCAATGAGTGCTGGCTGCAGGTTGGGAATGGGCTCACTTCTCATTCTCTCAGACAAGCAATTAGAGCTGTCTCCTGAAGCAGTTCCCACCCAGCAAGGAGCTCCAAAATATGAAAATCCTTTCCTTTCATATTTTTTTCCAGATGTTCACTTTTCGCTTCCCTTTATTAGTGCTTCTTTTGCCAGGGTGACTCATTTAACAATTAGTTTAGGCACAGAATGTAGCATCTGTTACAGATATTACCTGTGCCTCTGAGGCAAAGCTTCTTACCTTCATTTTTTACCCACCTCTCCTTCCCTTCCAGATCTTTAATAACATGTAAAAATATATTTAAATTAATAGGAAACTGATTCCTCAACCAGGTCAACAGATGGTTCATTTGGACCTGCCTTCAATTAAGCAGGTGGAGCATGCCCAAGGAACAGGCAATCAAATACAGCTGTTCTTTCCCCAAGTCCCACCGCAGATCTGGTGGGATCTCCTGCTTGAGGCTGCTCACTCTATCAACCTCATAGCTCAGTGTTCAGACTTCACTTACCTGGCTCCTGGTGGTGGGAGTGATGATGTGGGGGATATCTGTGCACTGCTGGCTTCGGGATACCCAGATACAGGGTGATGGTGGGATTCAAAACTTGACCTCTCTTGAACATCTCACATCCTCTATGTAGACTTCAGCTGCTGCTCTTGGAGACAATATGTCAATATGTCTCCTGTGACAAATTTTCAGCTTCACTGGAATGACTTCAGTAACCCGGAGTGTGAAATATTATGGTAGGTGTCTGTGTTTCTCACCTGGGTCCCATCAGGAGAATTACTACTCCACAGGTTGTATTTTCAAGTTGAGGAAGGACTAACTTGTACCACAGTAGGACTCTCGTCCCAGTTGAATAAAGACAAAGTAAAAGTGAAGCAAAGACTTTGGGATCTGCCACGATGAAACAAAAAAACACCCCTGATAAAAACAAAGTAAAATCACAAGGACTGATGATCCTGTTAGATACCATTGCTATCAGTAGTAGACCTCTTGGACCCTTTTTCAACAACCAGAGTCAAACCAAAAGATGTCAATATGTTAACAAACGTTTAAGCTGACCCAGACATTCAGATGTCTTATTTTCACGTAAAAAAGTAATAGGCCGGTCTTGTTTTACTGCCTTCGTTGTCAGATCTCCCACAGTCAGTTCTGATGGAAGACTTCTGTTGGCTCCGGAAGGCACAATCAATGGAAAGAAAACCTTCTTCATCCTCAGGAAGCTCTAGGTAAGAGAAAACTGCATGCCAACTTGCAATCATGAGGAGCAATGTCAGCCCAAGGCTTAAGAATCTTCCCCTGTCCCCAAAGAGCCCTTGCTAAACCCTGCACGTCCCAGAAATTCCGCTGTGACTGTAGGAAAGGCTGTAGGTATAGTTGGGCTGCAGGCCTTCCCGCATTACAGGATACATTGGCCCTGTCCAGGCTGTGGTTGCTTTAAGACATCTATCTAGTTTTCATGTGTCTTGTTGGGTAAAGTGTAATTCAAAAGCTGCCAGGCCTCTTGCCCTGAAGAACTGCACGGTCGTATCCCAACAACATACATTTCTGCATGAACATCTTAGCAAACCATATCTATATGGTTTATATATATATACAGGACGTGACGTTGGCTCCCTTAGAATCCAGTCCACCTTATTTTAATTCTGGGGTAACGACTTCAAGAGAACATGAAAAGGATGAAATTTTTTGTGCATTAGCATCCAGTTAACAGACATATCCCACTAACAGGCTCACATACATATATATAATGTATATATGTATATATAGATGTGTATATATATTAATTCTTTTAAACCAAATCCAAGCCAGATAGATGCTGGGAAGCTTGGAGTTCTCTTTATTAGTTAGTAAGACTGGGCTAGCAGCACCATTACAGCCTACAGGCTTTCTTACCACACAGTTATGCAATAAAACTGCAGTCCTTACCCCTTTGTTATTAATCTGTCATCATAACCTGCGTTTGTAGGCTCTGAAGATAGAATTTATATATATATATATATATATATATATTCCTATATTCTATAGATAGAATATAGGAAGGAAAGAGAATTTAGGAAGCAGGATTTAGGGACAGGGAAAGGACTATAACATTATTGTGGGGAAACTCCCATAGTACTTCATTACCCAAAGAAATCCCCATCACCTTTAAGAAAACGTTCTGGCCTTTCAGCTGCAGGGCTGTGGTCAGACACAGCTCTCAAGTTTCCAAGATCAGAGTCCTTAATGATCTCCATTTTAGAGGCATGTTTTTGTTCAATTAGTCCAGCATGTAATGCTTTGTTCTCCTGAATTTTGGAGCTACTCTGATGTGCAGTAAGACTACTGAGACCTCATTTCATTATTCATCTCAATATGTTCCCGTTGCATTCAGAGAACAGTCTATGGGCCCTCCTGTGGCTAATTTAGCACCTGCAAATCCCCATGCTTTAAGCCGAAGGCTGAATAACCCACAGAATGAGTTCACAGGAACTATGCTATCTACAGGTCAAATCAGACTTTCCGGGAAGGCTAATAGGGATCTTATTTTACTTTTCTCTCCTTCAGAAACATTGTGCCCCTTCCCTCCTCGAGAGGAGACCATCAGTAAGACGTCTGAGTTCTCCAAGATCAGGTTGCACACCAGGTCTTTTTGTGTGTATCTTCTCATTCCTTCTGACAAAACCTGAGCAGTGTGAGGGAAAGCAATGCACTCGGAGGGCTGGGGCTGTTAACCACTGCTGAGCTGGCACGGAGCACACACTCAAACTGAACAGAATGCAGGCTGTCTGAGCCAAAGCAGCTCCTAGCAAAGGATGCTCGTGTTCAGCCAGCACTGCACTAAAGTAAATGAAGACAGCTCACAAAGCCGTTCGACTGCTTCCACTAAAAACAACAGCTTCTAGAAGCCCGAGATATACATTTAAGTACAGTAAAACTGAAGGCTTTTTGTTTAAAACTGCGAGCCACCATCATCTCTAATTCACACAGCATTTAGCAATTCATCACTGCAGATAGCCAAGCACACCAGGAAGCAGCATGTTTACCCCGCACTGTCCATATTTTGTTTCGAATTATGAATGTTGCTATCTTGGAAGACAATGGCAATAGTGTTCTCCACCCCAGGTCACATAGCAGTAACACATAGTTATGCCATTTTCTTGGCAAAATAGCAAGACTTGTACTTAAAGTTTATTAACCCAGGCTGGAAACCCTTCTGGAAGTTAATCTTTCCATGTTCAGTGTAGAATCTTTAATACCACTGAGTATGCATGACTGAATATTAGTTATGCAACCATAACAACTGTCCTTTTCAAGGAAGATTCCTGCATAATGCGAATACAGAGAATCCAAGGCAAACCATGACTTGATCATAAAACTTTAATAGTAAAAAAAACGTGTAAAACCAAACACACTGCTGAAAACTTATCGGTAAGAATGAGAATTTAAGTGTTCAAATTCAGAATAGTGCAAATTTTCCTTCACTCCCCTCCCGTCGCTTCCAAACTTAAATCACTTTGGTTCAGATACTTAAAAGTATTGGCAAGAAATGAACTTTTGACTTTTTTTTTTTTGGCTCCTGTATTTGTAACACGTAAGAGATTTAGTTTGTCTTTGCAAGTAAATACTTTGCTAGAGATCAATTATATGCAAAGATCACTGTCATCTTGATTTATAACTGGTCTTACAGCTTTGAAAAATGGTCTTTCAAGATGGTCATAAAACTACCTTTCCAGTAGGCAGCATTATCTCTTGAGCTTTCTGAGCTGATCCAGTCCCAATCCAAGGACCTGACCTCTTCAAGTGGTCCTACCAAATGGGATTACTTGGGTTTTAAACGTTTGAGGAAGGATGGAAGGATCTTATGCCAGTGAAAATTACTCTTAATTTACACCAAGCAAGATTAGAATTGGGGCCTGGTTTGTAAAACAGCCTTTGTACTAAACCCTTCCTATAAAAAAAAAGTACAGCAGCAGCTACAGCATTCCCTTTGAAGAGTGAAAACAGCCAGAATGCTGCTACCTTGCCTCAATGTCTTTTTGGATGGGTCGATCTTTAAGAGATGCCTCTATTTATATCCGAAGCCACATAAAGATTGGAAATGAACACACACAATAATCGTAGAATACAAAAAGGCAAATGCATAAAAGTTTACAAGTACACCATAACCACAAAACTGGAGTATTTCTAAAAATTTGCATCTCGATGAAAGGTACAACAGAACTAGTTAAATAAATTATTGCTCCATTTGACTCCATGCAGCATTGAAATGAACTCAGAACCCTCTTCTCTTTAGTCTGTCATAAGAAACGATCACTGTTGAAGAGAACATGAGGCTCAGATTTTTACTGTACATTGCACTTCGATTTTAAGACCTAATACTTGCTATTTAGGTCCACTGTGGTCTAAGCTATCAAACAAATACATTGTGCTCACAGAACTAAGTATTAAGAAACACCAAATGTTTAATGTAGTGACATAAGCACTTTTTTTGTTGTTGTTTTTGTTTTTTTTTTTTTTCTATACAAGGCAATCACAGATTGCAAATTCCATAGGGTTGTGATAAAAATAAGCAGTGATCTCTTAAAAACTGAGCTGAGTAAATGAGCTGTTCACTCTTCTTCACACAGTTTAAATCACATTTTAGGCCCGCTTTTGTTTCCAAGCACTTCAGTCAAAGCCCAGACTCAAACAGATGCAAGATCACATATAGCTTGGGAGGACAGCCCAGTCTTCCCAGGAGCTGGGGGCACGGGCTCAATGGTCACAAACACCTGCACCACACATACTTTCAGTGACACCAGACATTTAAAAGTACCCCAAGACTGACTTTGGTGAGACACTGAAACATACGCCTAATGCTAAATGGGAATATTCACCCATGCTTAAGTTCTTACCAAATTAGGGCCAGAACTAAATATACTCAAGTCTGACTGCAAGCTTGTGAAGTAAGCAACCTTTCAGTCAGAATTTCTTGATAAAAGTTCACGTTGGAACAAGATTGTCTCCAGTGTTCACCTATGGTACAAATAGTTTATAAATTCAAACCAGGTGACTTTGAGTCTTTCATCCCTCTGACCCCCTCTACCAAAGACAAACTCAATGCAGCATTACGAGTAAGGGCATGATTCCTTCATAAGACTCCTAGAAGCATTAGTGCAATGCTTCTAATTGGTTTCGATCACTCTTATTTTTAAATAACCCTATATTTTTTAAAGGATTTGGATAAATACTATTCCTATTAAACCATACTTCATCATTGTTAAGCACCATCGATCTACTTCCTTTGGGCACTGATACAGGAGCTTGTAATTAAATTTCAGTTTCAAGGCTTTAAAATACGGCAGCTGCTTCAATAACTTACACTGGAATCTAATACTTGGAAAACTGCCACTTAGCCTGAACGCTTGTATTCAACTTGGTGTTAAACTCTTCCAGAGAACAGCCATACGCAAATGCTTATGCAGTAAATCAGGGTAAGATTTCAAGATAAGCCGTTAATTTCACTTGGCTATTCTAAGAGTGGATTAATAATTTTTTTCCCCCCCCATCCATAAGTCATTTGTGCAGTGAGCCCACAGACAGATTATTTTTTGCTAAATAATCTTCAATTTAAAACAGGAACACATCTTCTTAACGTTGCTCTCACACTGGCACCGTGTTCCCTCCTCCGAGGATTTAGTCATTGTGTGGTTTCTCTGGAATACCCTATGAATATTAAAAACAAACAAACAAAAATATGTTAGACTTTAATACCACATGAGAAATTACTATATTACACTGTATTTTCTATGACTTAACAGTCAGCTAATTTCAGTAAGGCCGACAGTGATCTAGCACATACAGCTTCTTATAAGAGCCCAGGGAGGACACGCTCTTTAACTGCAGGCAGAAGTCACTATAATACTGTGCAGCCTCGATTCATTCATCTGATAAAAATCAGTGGGATTTTATTAAGACTCAAGCAGTAGCAAACAGGTACTCAAGAGGTGGGTGTTTTAAATACCACTCTAGTTTGCAACACACTGAGAATGATGGTTACAACTCCAGATGATGGGTCATTACCAGAAACATATTTCAACATTTAAAACAAAAAAAAGCCAATTTCAAACCACTGTCAGCACCATTTCAAGTCTCCCAATTTGTTTTCTAATGGCAAAAGGCAGACAGGAGAAGTGAGGCAACTTTATTAAGTTACTTTCCAAAGGTGCTGCTTCCTACTCCACATACACCCAGCACACATCTGCTCTTTGATACACAACAGTTAAATGCAGCCCAACAGCTCAGTGACTACATTTAAAGTGACCCTTCCTTCAGGTTTAGTTTGAAGTGGTAATATTGTGCCTTCTTGCCACCCTTACAGTGGTGAAAGAAATCAGACTGATGCTTTTAGGTCATTTCTACAGAAGGACCCAGCAGACTGAGTTCTGCTTCTCTGTTTTGAAAGTGGTATTCTCCAAGTTTATGCCACTATAAGCATTCCTACGAAGCTGCTGGAATTCCCAAACCTTTTCCCAGGTTAAGTAATGGTAACAGAACACATGAGAAGATGCTTTCAGATAACCAAAATAGAATGCTTTGCCTTGCCAGCTTCCCTCCTTTGGATGGACAATGACAAGCTGGACAAAGGAGCTGCTGGTAGATGTCAGTCTGATTTCAACTGCATTCAGATGAAACTCCAGGTGAACAAGGCAGCAAAGCGATAAAGAAAAAGAATCTTATGTGCTTAAGTTTTGTTTCTTCTTCACTGAGGTTTCCTTCTCTTTCCAGACTAAAAAGTGTGGCAAATGGAAATGCTGCATATGTCACTACAATATACAGAACTATAGCATAGAGCTGACTGCAGAGTTTTGAGGCTGTGTGCAATAAGCAAGGACTAAATCTGCTACTCACATCAGGTGATAAAGTTTATTAATATATTTACTAAATTCTACCTCCCCTCATATATTTAGACCTCAGGAACCAAAACAAAGCCAGACAGTGTGAACTGCTGTGGTTTGAAAGAACTACAGAGTAAAAACTGACTGAAGAAAGTGGCTGGGGTCCTGCGAAATCTAACTTAGGATCAAGCCAGTGGGGAAATAACTTACAGAACAATACTAGTAAGAACAGAAGTAGATTTGCCTCTTTCTTTTTTTAGAAACATACTTTTGTACAAGAGGTAGCTTAATTTAACATAACTGAGAACCAATATTAGAGAAATTAAACAGTGGTGGTCAATCAACATGGCTTTCTCCTCACCTTGCCTGTAAGTCAGTCCACCTGCGGTATCAAGTTCTGACTGTTCAGTTTAGAGGTATGCTAGTGCCTGTCTATTGAGTTAGAAAGGTAAAACAGAAGGGACTGAAAGCCTGTTTAAGGCAGGGCAGACAGCTTTAGACTAATCTTTTACCTACTTGTGGTTCAGTACTAAAAAGTGGCTTTTCCTTTTACTAAACAACAAAGACTGGAATTTTAGTAACTCCTAAGTCTAAAGAGGCTGTTCCTTCAGTGGCAATTAAAGGCATCTAAGGCACAACAGTGTTTGAACTAGAATACTTGAAGAATATTTTCCAGACTAAAGAAATTATGTAGCAAAAGACACAAATAAGATCAATGAAATATTAATTATTACTATCCAGTGTAATTTAACATCCAGGCTGAAAGCTAATGTACAATCAGGTTTACTGTTAAGTACACTACAAGGGAATAACCACTGAAGAACCTAGCAGGTAGGATAACCACTTACACTATGTTATCCCATTTGTGGAATGATACTTGAACCATGTATAAGACTACCAGTAAGAGGATATTTAATTCCAGAGTGGTGGAATTTAATGCTTTATGAGGATGTATTTCCTCTACGAAAGAAAAATGCTTCGGTGAATGATTAATTAGAGCAAGCCTATCTGCCTCTCAGCTTTCTAGCCACCTTAGACATTATGTCAACCACTGATAGATAGGGAGTAATTAAGACACTGATCAGATCTGCTACACTGATTCACTTCTTATTTAGGCTGTTGCTGGAAAAAGTTCCATATAGGAAACACTCAAACACTGAAGACAATTCCTACTCTACTGGCAACACAGGTTATGTTTACATTTCAGCTCTTTGAAGACACCTATTCATCTCTCAATCTGTGAGTCACACCCTTAAAGGCATAGTTTGTTCTTAGACTATGAATGACAGAAGTTATTTGGACTGTTAAAGGAACTGTTAATTATACAATAATTACCATAGCCAGTTGGCGTCCTATGTTTCCTACGGTCACACCTCCTGAGAAAAATATACATGGAAGCCAAGAACGGATGTATAGAAAATCTGGGGATGTATACCTAATAAACAAGAAGAAATAAGTTAGAGAAAAGGCAACACCTGTGTACTCATTTTTATTACAAGAGTTGAAATACTATTTTAAAGCATAACTTACTGATAAACACCATTATATACAAGGAACTGGGTTATCAGAGTTGCTACAAATGCTATTGTGATTCCAAGCCCGAGGCCACTTCTTGAACGATCAAACGTCCACCAAAGACCCAGCGATAAGGCTGCAAGAGTCAGAGACAGCTGGACATTGTTGGCAAAATCTAGTTTCTGGAAAGAGATGTTAAGGACAATCCTTTCAAATCTGCTGACATCCTATTCAGATGGAAAGTGAGTATGATTTTACATTTCTAGACACACTACATTAAGAATCTGGTTCTCACGCCTGCTGAGCAATTGCTCCTCTTGTTGCCTTTACACTCGTACTTCAGTCACACTGATTTCTGTAACACTGAGTACCTAAAGAATGTATCATACTGTAAAACATTTAACTTCTATGCATTTTTATATTCTCTTTTAAATCTGAAGTAACCCAGCCACTCCTTGCTAATTTAAGTTTTCTGCTCAAATCATAAGCATTCAACACAAAAACCAAACAAACCCAATCTTACTGAAGAACTTACTGCATCTCCCATCCCTGCAGGCATTCAAGGCCAGGCTGGATGTGGTTCTGTGCAGCCTGGTCGGGTGGTTGGTAACCCTGCACATAGCAGGGGGTTTGAAATGAGATGATCATTGCGGTCCTTTTCAACTCAGACCATCCTGTGATTCTATGATCTCACTAGTTACTTGTGTTAGCTATTAAATACAGTAGCATACAGATTAACTCGTGTTGTTTTTATCTTGTTGCACTCAGTTATGTCAGGCAGAATATGTCTGGCCTTTTCCCATCCTAGAACCCCATAACTAATTCAAAGTTAACAATGGTGATCTATCGTAGAGCAACTACTGCACTACACTGTATGTTTCTGCAGTCTAAAGTTATCCTCTGGCAACAGCATTATCATTACCTTTGCAGCTCCCTCAGGTGAGCTCAGGGCAATGCAACGAACATGTCAAGCAACAAAAACTAGGTGAAGGATACAGCACTTGCATGATTAATGCCAACGAAAACTGCTATACATCGCATCACGCTCGCCCACTCTCTTTTGAACTTGTGTGGTTCCCCAAGGTGGCTGTCAATGCAGGGGTACAGCAGGCCAACGACAGCTGCAAGAGAAGCAAGATTTATTATATTAACCATTATACAGTGATTATTTAGATACTATTTGATATTAGCCTGCCAAATAAACGTCACTGTAAGCCTGACAATTAATAGCCCTTCATATACACCTTAGAAATGAAAAAAATAAAAGCCTTAGACTTCTTAAAGAAATATTCCATTTGAACCTTTAAAGCAGAGATGTATGTAGCGCAATATTAAGGTATCTCACTTCAAGCTCCTTTTCTTCCATAAGGATGCATCATTTCTCACTCTGAGTAAACACTTGCTTTGCTCCAATAAAACAAAATCAAAGAACTTAATTACAGAGAGAAACAGAATGTATCCTTATTGCTTGTGCACAGGATATCTATTTTTATTAATTTATTACCTGTGAATCAGGCCCTGAATTACTATTTGCGTGGACTGAAAAGCTGCTTGGCAGAGCTACTTCCATTTCTGCTGGGCTCTAACTCAGCCTATGCTCCCAATCCAACCCACGTGAGTTTTGGTATCTAACATAAGCAGGGTGGAACTTCAAAAGGAGTTGCCATCTGCCAGAGCCTGCAATAGATATCTACCCACCCTGTAGGCCAGGCAGAGTTTTACCCTCAAGTCGCCTCTTCAGCATGAGAAATGGTGGCAGAAGGAAGAAGAGAGGATACCATGAGTTTAGTTGTATGTGTTAGAATAGCAAAACTGCTCTCTGCTAACAACTCCATGTGTTGACAGAAGGCTCAAATGAGACACACAACCTCACGTTGTGTTTCCTCCACTCTTCTTCTCTTGATCTTTGATTGCTAAATGAAACAGCTTCCCTGTGCAGGAGAATATGAGACACATAGGAGGGCATAAGGCAGTAGAACTAATGCTTTAAGTTTCATTTCTTGATACCAGTCACAGGACTTCTACCCTGAGATAACAGCTAATAGCAAGCACGATAGGACTAATAGAAAGCTATATTATGACAATCTTTACTACACAGCTTATCAACTCATGCAAGCACATCATTCATACTTTCAGCAGGAGCACAAACAGCACAAGACAGCTCCGCTAAATGATAAACAAGGCACGTAAGGATTGCTGAAGCACTCCTAGCACCGATATAACAGCGCTCTGACGCCCCGTTCCACCCGAGCTCCCCGCATCCCGACCCGGCTGCCCGCACACAACGCAGCCCCGGGCCCGCAGCCCCGCACGTGACTTCCTTGTTGTCAGCCCGGCCCGTGGCCTGTTAGAGGCGGCAACCAATGGGAAGAGCCGCCCGCGCCTCACCAGTTCGGCGGCGGCCAATGGCGGCGAGAGGGGCGGCGGCGGGACGGGCGCGGGGAGCCCCGCGGCGGCTGCGGGCAGCGCGATCCGCGCTCCGTCAGACAGAGAGACCCGGGGGAGGGGGGGGGTATTAGGGGTGCACGGCACTCACCTGCCGCTGTCCCGCAGCACGGCGGCACCCACCAGGCGGAGGAGAAGAGCGTGGCGATGACCTCGTCGGGAAACAGCGTGACGTTGCGCTGGATCTGCAGCAGGTTCAGCACCAGCGCCATGAAGGCGCCCACCACGAAGAGAACGACGCTGCGTTGCACCAAGTGTTGCCTCCACGTCGTGGCGGCGCAACCGGGGACGTCCCGTACCGCACGTCCAGCGCTGGGCGAGGGGCTCCTCATGGCGCCCGCTTTGGGGGCCGCCTCCCCCGGCCGCGCAACGTGCCGCGCTCGGGCCGCACAGGAGCAGCTCCAGGCGCCGCTCTCCAGCCGGGGCATGGGCCCGGCCGCGCTCCGGTGATGGCGGGGACGGCCGTCAGCGCGGCACCGCAGGTGACAACCGCAGAGCCGCCCTCCTCCCCGCTATCACCGCCGCTCACCTCAGCCCCTAAGGAAGGCGCAGGCCGCCACCGCGCTCGCCGCCCGCTCCGGGCGTAAGGTTTATAACCGCCGGCAGCCGCCGTCACGTCACCCGCCGCCGACCTACCGGCAGCAGCGCCCGGCCCGCCGCCTCGCCGTCCCTCCCCTCACGCCGCGCCGAGGGCGGAGCCGAGAGCGAGGGCCGAGCGCGGGAGTAGCGCGCCAGGCCCGGCCGCCCGCCCAGCGCTGGGGTGAGGCGGCGCGGCCAATGGCGGGCGGGCGGCTGATATGACGTGCGGGACACACCACGCGCCTGCCCCCCCCTCCTCACACCTCCCCGTCCGCCGGGTGACGGCCGAGGAGCCGAGCGGCCAATGGAGGGAGGGGAGGGAAGCCGGGAAGTGCTGGTGGATTCACGCTGCACCACCCAAAGCCGGTGGCTCGGAGCGGTGTCCCAGCGCTCCCTGTGAGGAGCTGTGTGGCCAGGTGACTGATGATGGTGATTGTGGCCCCCGCAGCCTGGCCCGCACAGGCTCGCCTGCACTGCCATGCTGGGCTGTCCCCTCAGGAGATGGCACTTGGCCCTGTGTGGTGTCTCCTGAAGGTCAAAGGATGGGTGCTCCTCGCTCTCCATACAACCCTAGAGTGGTTAAGGTTGGATAAGACCTCGAAGATCATCAAGTCCAACCATCACGTTATCACCACTGTGCCCGCTAAGCTATGGCCCTCAGTGCCACACCTACACACATCTAAAATAGCTGCGCGAGGAGATCCTTCCAAAGCCAGGACTGTGTGGGCAGATCATGCGCTGAAGGCCGTGGGTTGCCCAGGTGGCTCTGAGCATGTAACGTTTCCACAGTGAGAACTTGAACAGCTGTTTTCCCAGCAGTGCCAAAGCTTAGGCCAGGGTGCATCCAGCCCAGCACAGCGTCACTGAAATGCAGCTAAGTCCTCCCTCTGCAGGGGTCTGGCTGAGCAGAGATGGCTGTCTGGATGCTGTACATGATACCCTGTCTAGCACTGGAAAACATCTGCGTAGCTGTAGTGTTTCTTTTTTAAGATGTCATTTCCCTGGGACACATTGGGATGAGTGTGTTGGTACTGTAAGAATAACCGTGTTTCTTATTTCTTTAGCTGGCCTCACTGGAGCCAGCAGGGCTTCTTTTTCACACGAGGCATGCCCTGCTCGCAGTTGGAAGGAGCACAGCACCCAGTGCCTTCCTGAGCGATGACACTGAGGATTTAAGAATATCTTTGCAGTTGCTCGATGGTCTGTGTTCAACTTGGTTATATTTCATCAGTGTGTTCAGTGTAACAAATGTCAATAAAACACATGGAAAGAAACAGGTCTTTTGTATATGGTAAAGTGAAAAAATCAACCTGGGATGTAGTTATTCCTTCTAATCTCGCCGGTTCCTGCTGGTGTGCAAAGAGTTAGGATAGCTGAGCACGCTGCATAGGGCCCCTTTGGACTAGATACTTGACTTTGTGGTGATTGAAGTCTTAATGCCACTGCTGGATGGGGCAGAAGAGCCAGATATTTTCTTGTTAATGTTAGTGACCAGCTTCGGATGAGCCCAGGTCTGCCTCTTGTAAGTTACTCACACTGCAATCGTGTTTTGCATTGCACCACTCATTTCCTTTTCTTCTTCTTCTTTTTTTTCTCCTTCTCCTTTGCAGAAACATTTGATTTGTTCCAGGAGATCACATGCAGATACAACACTTCCCTTCACAGCAACCAGGTACATGTTTTGAATTGACACAGACAGTTTATCCCTATCTCTGGACTGTTAAGTGCTACTTTCAGCAACTCTGAGGGCTAGAATTCATTGCCTGCGAAATTTTCCTTGCTGATGAATCTTCAAGATATACCAACAGGACTGCAGATCTGAGATAAAACGACCCATCTTTGTAAGAAATCTCTTTCTGGAGTTGACCTCAGGGAAACAAAACACTAATTCATCCTTTCTTGTGCTACATCTCTCCTTTATTTGGAAATATAACTATATCCTCCCTATATCCTCAGTGCCTGTGCAGAGTTCAAATTCCCTTGTGGTGCGTCTGCTGGTTTTCTCTCCTGAAAGAGCCTGTTAAGCATTTTTTTATGCTGTGTTTTCCTTTCCTTGTGGGCACGTCTCCCTTCCTCCTTCCTATAGCAGGCTTCTCTCAGATGGCAGAGACCAACTTGTGATACGTTAAAACCAATGGCAGAAATGTGAATGTGCACCAAGTGAGAAATTGGCCTGAGCCACGTGTTTCCTGAAATCATCCACTTAGAATAAAGGTTAAATGCCCCATCGTATTTGTGTTGTTTTACACTCATTATGGTTTAGGGTTTCCTTTTAGAATCCTAAAAAGGGTTTGGCCTCGGAAAGCTTTGATTACTGCCTGAAATTTTATGCTGAACGGTTATTTCTGGAAAGAAGTTCTCATGTGTCTCTGTGAGATTAATGACAGTTATTTTTATCTCATTCCCGAGCAAAGAGAGCAGAATCTGCAAGTGCTCAGCATCACTCCTCATTACATAAATAATTTCACCTGTTCTTTCCTGCCTTCTGTATTAAACTTGGACATTCTGAAATGTGGCAAAATGAGTTTCACAAGGGTTGTTTCCTGGGCTTCTTAGGCAGGAAACCTTGAGTGGGATACTGAGGCATTTTGCATTGCTTCCTATACACACTGAGTCAAAAACTGTGCAGTGGCAGAGAACTACGGAAATGATCGGTTTCCCTGCTGCTGGACAAGACCTAACACTGCTCTCCCTCTGCTTCACTAAAGACTTTGGAATTTTATTCACCTTTCAGGCTTTTTCCTATTGATACAGAGAAAAGGGACTTTCCCGGTCATAACCTAAACCTTAATCTCCTCTGTCTCCATAAGAGGATTTAGTGACATGCTTTGTTTGATTCCTGATGCCAACTTGATGCACAGTAGTTCAAAAAAATCTCTTGTCATGAGTTGCAATATATCAGACTGAACTGTTTGCTTTTGTTTGCAGTGCAGTGGTGTGAATTCTCTGGAACCTTCGCTGAAGCCTGAATGTTGCATGATGCTTCCTCAGAGATCACAGTACCTCCATAGCAAGGTGGATGCAGAATCCTGTAGCCTGATTTTGTGAAGTTGTGTAAGTCTGAGTGCGGGATCTCATTAAAAGCTAAAAGGAGAAGTACAGAGAGTGATTACATGGTAGAATAAGCAGTATGCAAAAAGGACAGGCTCCCAACAAAACAAGACCTAGACAGAACACTTCAGGCATGTAAAACAAAGGGGTTAAAACAGAGTGTGTTGGTGGTTAGTCTGTAATAATGTGAGTCACCCACAGTGAGCAGAACATAAAAATGTTGCTGCTAGTCTATAATCCGAGGGTGACAAACGGAAGTTGGAGTCTTAGCATGGAAATAAAACCCTAACAAAGCTGTTTCTTTCTGTAGTTAATATCATGCAGGGCATATGACAAATGAAGGGGGTTTTTTTTGTTGTTTAGTTACAGACCGTTCTCTAGCTGCTTTCCTACCAAAGCAAAACAGAAAGAACAATTATATGGAGGCTGCAGCCTTCAAGTGTCTATAAATTCATGTAGCAGCTATCATATAATTAGCTAATCAGCATCCCACATACAGCTGTGGGGAGTGATTCACTCTCAATGAACCTCTGTCCTGACACAAAGACACTGTCTTTGTCTTAGCTGCAACTTCATTCATCGCCATCGTTCTGTGTAGTTCAGTCAATCCGGACTTCATACTGAAGGCAGTGATTTGATCTAAATTTCACTAGGAAAAAGTACTTTTTGTTGTTGTGTTAGCAACAAATTGCTTCTTTGTGAGGTTGGCCAGCTTTTTATAATAGTAGTCCAAGTCATAATAGTCTAAAATATAGGTGACATAAACAACAGATGTGCTGTTAAAAAAATCAGCAAAGCAGAAGAAACATCGTCTTTTCTATAGATTATTGTTGATGGAAACATTACTTGCCAGGAGAAGAAACTGCAAAAGTACATTCCTGTCTCTGATGCTTACAAAGCATCCTGAAGGGGCTTCTCTGTATGTGGAAGGGCTCTCACATGCAGCCGTGGCTGGTCATCAGCTCAAATATTCTTCACTTCTTTAGTGACTTGGGACTCAGGCATTCCCTCATTGAATGAAATGAGAATGTCCACAAAGATTGTAATGTGAAATAAGTTCCCCTGACAGCCTTCTTCTTGTGGTATACAATTCCAGCACTTTTTATCCTCCCATAGTGGAAATCTTCCCACCTTGGTTTGGGAAAGGTGCTTCATGAATGCATATGGTAGCTGGTAGGGTTAACCATGAGTCTGCCATGAAGGAGCTACTCCCCCACTACATGCTTAAGTCCTTAAATTTCCTTGTAGTACAGCAGGGGAGAAGTGTAGTGAAACTGTCTCCTGTAGTTATACAGTAGTAACAAGTAGTTAGAGAGGAGAAGAAGGATCCTTGCAGCATCTTCATTTTCCAAACTCATCTCACTGTGTCAGGTAGAAAGCCTGTTCCTGTCTGGGAGAACTAGCTGTAGCCTTGGTGTCTGATGAGACAGGTAGGATTTAAATCCGATGAGCACTTCTCTGCTCTCTCCTTCCTTGCCTGGCCTTAAGTGTAGCAATAACTATAAATAGCAGGGCTGTAGCTACCAGGAATAGACTCAGTATCGCACACCATGGTTACATCTCTCCATCTTTATTTTCCTTAAGCTATGGAGCACAGCGATTGGGAGTTCGAGAGCCACTGCTATCATGTGGAAAACACTTTTGTCCAGAGCTCTCTATGTAGTATGGCTCTGCCCAATTCATACTGCTTAAAAAAGGGTGAATAAAAAGTACATAGGGACATAGGTAGCTCATCTTGTAGGACTCATTAGAACTACATGAAAGAGGTCAGAGAGCCATTTCAAGAGCATGAGTATGTAGAGCTAAGCTCACCTTGAAGCACAAGTGATTAAGTTTGATTTGTTCTCCCATCATATTGTAGACTCATATTCAGAGAACAGTCTCAGCTTTGAACAGAGCACTGGGAAAAGCATTGCAGTATACACTACAATAAGGGTAGTGAAACACTGGCACAGGTTGTGCAGAGAGGTGGTGGATGCCATGTCCATGGAGACACCCAAGATCAGGTTGGATGGGGCTCTGAGCACCTGATGGAGCTGTGGGTGCCCATGTTCACTGCAGGGAGTTGGACCAGGTGGCCTTTAATGGTTCCATCCAACACAAATGATTCTATGATACAGCCAGGAAGACCAGTGCAGAGCAAAGACATCAGACAGAGAACTTGTGTATACATTACTGCACGATATGATATGGAAATGTGTTGTCTACACTGCATCATAATTTGCTGTTTAAACGTTGCCCCTTTTCAGTCAGAATCTCAAGATTCTCATTTCACAATGACATCAGCAGTACTCCTCGCTGTAATTCACTGTACTGAGGTTGTAGGATTTTTCAGGTTGCCAAACTGAACTTTAAAGAAGCACCACGTGTGGGAGGCCTAAAACTTTACCTGGGGCGATAGCTTAGAAATTGCTGGAGCCAGGATGTGCTGAAAAATGTGTTTATTTAGAGCCAAACCCTTCAGCTTTTACTCATAAAGAAACACACTTTGACTGTAATAATGAGATCAGGCCGCTTGCATTTTAAGTCAAAGACATAATTATGAGCTATGTTGTTGGCTATATGCTAATATAGGTCGTGCTATTGTTCTCTGGGTGATCCTTATACAACTGTTTCAAACATGCCATAGTAAATTTTACTCTTTTTTTTAAGTTATTGCTAACAGAGTCATCTTAAATCAAATACTAGGTTAAGATTCTGCACATTGCAGCTCGTTAATGATCTGAGCTGCTCTCTGCCAGCTTCACTTACTGTATTCTTCAGGCTTACTGGATTTGAAAATCCAGGAGAACAGCCTGTGGTGTAGGAACATGCACTGCACCCACTCAACCTGCTCAGAACAACCCACTTCATAGGGGAGCCTCTGTTCAAGCCCAGGTTCCAGTTGCCTTTGCAGGCAGCAGAGGGAAATAGTTCTTTGACAGATCTTCATCTGAGCTGGCCTGGGAGGTGCCTGCTTCTCTCCTCTGACTTCAGCAAAATCTTTTGCTTTCTGTATCCAGATGTAAATTCTAAAGCAGGATGTACTGAAGCTTTGAGGTCAGAGGGCAGCTGTATGTTTATACCTTGCTATCATGCAGTACAGTCAGAAGGTCCAGCAACCACCCAGGTTTCAGTCTGGTCAGGTTTGTTTATGAGTTGCCTCACAATGTCAGGGATTGGTGGCGTTAGTAACGATGAGATTGATACCTTCATTGCAGAGGTTTAGAGACTGTGATTGCAAAAAGACCTCCTGACAAACAGGCATTAACCTCTGCGGTGTTACTTGTTTCATACGCCCTGCATAGGGTGAGAGAGAAACAAACAAGGAATTAAGAATGATACCTCAGTCTGGGGAAACAGGAGACATACGCATAAAATTTCTGTAGATAAAATGGTTTTATATGCCATCCCAGATGCTAAAATGTTTTTGTATCCATCCTAGAAGCTATCAGTCTTCTAATCCACCAACCTTGGCGTCTGTTCAACTGCTTATGTATTTACTCTTCCCTGACTCACTAGAGGAATCTCAGTTGGAAAAATGAAGCAGGCACCTATCTCCTGCTTTTGAATGATGAGCGCAAAGATTTGTTGTTCTAAAGAGAACTTGCCCCTCTTTCTTTTACGATTAAAAATTCTGCTGGCTTTGCTGTTTTGTGGTAAGTTGGTTGCTTGTGTTTGTGTGTGGAAATCTTTGTTCTCGTGCTGTGTTGTTTCTCTGGAATGCTATGAGCAGTTGTTTTTGTTTGCTCATACTTGGGTGGAGCTAACTATCTAATTGGGTAAATATTTGCAATGTTATGCTTGCATGCACAGAAGACAAAGAGGGCCTGATTCCTACTGACATGAGTGGCCTATTGCACTAGCCTGGCAATGTAAAGGTTTACATAAAACTGATAGCTATGAGCCCTCTTCTTATGGTCAAACCACATGAAGAAGATTTAGTATAAATAATTGTCCTGCTCATATTTATTTCACATTTCATATGGAATGGTATTTGTTGGATGGGAGGCCTTGTGGTTACAGCCACAAAGGAGGAAACAGTCCCATGCATTGAATTTGTGTTCAGAAGTGCACAACTTTCCCTAGCCTTAGTAGGACTTGGTGCTTGATGCTGCTGAAAAGCAAGGCATGTATTTACCAGCCTGTCTTCCAACGTGTGAGTTTTCCACGGATGTTTCCTAAGTGAACATTAAGGCCAGATAAATGAGTCCAAATACCTGAAGCTGCTTTGAAAATCACAAGTTGCTTGTGCTTATGAAAGGTGTATTTATATTAGTGATAAATACAGTGTTTAAAGCTTATCAGGTGTCTGCTGCATGTGTTATTATTAGCAAATCTACAGAGTACACTGTAAAGATCTAAGATCTATGCACTTATGAAGAGATCACAATGAACACTTAGGAACTGATCTACTGTTAACAGATAATTGAGCCTTTCTTTGCACAAGGGTTAATAAAAATGCTTGTGACATAAGGAATAGTGAAACTGAGCTCCACAGCTGAGGTGCTGTATAAACCTGACCCTCGCTCAGCTTCTGCATAGCTGCAGCTATAAGAGCCTGGAGCTTACTGCAAACTGATATATCCTGCCTAGTCTTGAAAGAATTGCATAGTCTCCAGGTGCCATTGCTTCATACATGCCTTATGGGGACAATACGAAATGTACTTAGCGCCTTTCTTTAGATCTAATAAAAAAAAAAAAACAACTTTCATATACGAGAGTTTCATTTTATTAAAAATTCTTTTTCTTGTTTGAAATTCTTGCTCACTTATTTGCTTCGAGGTTCAGCTATTTATTCTTGTCTTTAAGAAATAAGGAGGAATAATTTAGAGTTTCAACTCCACCGAGCCAAGCTGTGATGCTTTTATACTGGATGCTATCTTACTGGGGTTCTTTGTAATTATTCTGCAAAGTCCTTCAGGCTAAGGAAACTTTCCAGGCTGCTTTAAGCCTTTTATCATCACAGTGTAGCTGTTCCCCCTCATCCTTTACCGTAGGTCCTCAATTTTTGCCTGTCTTATAAAAAATGTGTTGAACCCCAGATTGTGCAAGCCCTTATTGATGGATAGTTCTCCTTACTGGTATCTCCGAAGACTTATTCCTGTTGCCTGCCCTTACCTTGTGGCCAGTCTCTGTGTATGCATTCTGTGAAGCAGCATAGAGTCTTAGGGACATGACTGAGTGGGCATGGTGGTAATGGGTTGATGGTTAGATTTCATGATCTCAGTGGCCTTTTCCAACCTTGATGATTCTGTGATTCTATGACTTGATCCAGATAAAATAGGTTGATTTACTGCTTTCACATCTATCTAGTTCACTTCTCCATACTGTGATATACTTCATCTCCAATGCTGCTTTGGTTGGGATAGAAGCTGTGGAGGCCCACTGAAGTTCATTGTGCCACAAAAGACTCCTCATGGAGCTGGAGCTGTTTTGTCTTCTGTGTTTGCTAAGAATGTCTCACTGTGTTAACCACCAAGCCATGTCACCAATGTGGTGCTGAATAGTTTCCTATGAGCTCACATCCTTCCACTGATAGTAAACCACCGACTTTTCTAGCTTTTGGGATCTTTGTAAGCTCCTTTGTAGATACTCGTAAGCACGTGTTGAGTCTTTCCCTCAGTCATACATAAGTGGAATTTATAAAAAGGCACGTATGATTCTGTCTTTTTCCATTGCTTCCTTAGTCCTGAAAACATCTAGAACCTTACTGAGTTACCTTCATGCAATTGTAAAACCAGCTTAAGATTTATCAGAATATTTAAAGATGTGAGTAGGGAAGCAAATACCAGACAAGGCAGCAATATTTTTTCATTAAGAAAGGAGGCTAAAAATGATAGCAGTTCTCTTCCCCCGCTTGATACTTGTTAAAGTACAAATATATCTAAACTGTCTTCCTCGTGACTTTGAGATTAGTATTACTAATCTTATTTCTCTGAAGTGTTTTTTCCTGCTTCTTGTGAGCAAACAGACTGTAAATACAGGACAGCAGCACCTAATCCTCATCTTTTGGCAGCCACCCATGGAAATGCGTTCCTCCTTCAGGTCTTGCCTTTCCTCTGGGTGCTGTATTTAATCGTGTTGGTAAGGTGTATGTGAGTGGCCAATGACATTTCTCTCTGTCCTTCAAACCCTTATCCAATCATCACTGTGTTTTCTGAATATTTCTGTCTCTTTTTGCCAGAAGATTTGGGCAAGTCTTTCTAACTCCATTTATGTTTGTTTCATTGACACTACTGTGATTTCTCACCTGAGTTGGGTGAGCAGAATTTGCCCTGTTGTTTGCTCTTGGGGTATTACCAAAGACTCATCTAAGTCGCAGAGGCACTTTCAAGATATTATGAGAAGAGTATGTCCCTTTCTGCTTCAGCTCTCCTATCTGCACCTCCCTAAGCTGAGTCTTGCCTATTTACAAGATAAACTTTGTCATGAGCACCTGATATTTGAACTGGCAGCCGTCAGAAATGTCTGACTGCCCCATGACTTTCTCCACGAGCAAAAGTTAAATTTATACTTGAATTTTCTAGCACACGTTTAAAGTCCACAACCTAATTTGCTGAGGGAGGTCATTAACTTCGTATTGTATTAGGAAATACTCTTTACCAATCCATTTCAATGCAAAAGAAAACAAAAAGGATTTGTTCCAAAAGATTCATTCATGAAAAACTGAGTTGAATGAAAAAGGAAATGTACAGTATTTAAAAAATAAATAAATAAAAATTATCTGGTATGAGTGCTTCAGTCTAGACTGTGCATTTTGCAGATAGCTACTAATTACACTGATCATTGAGACGTGTGATAAACACTGTAAGAGTTATTGGCATATCTGTAATGTTCCCTTCTGCATAATGTGTCTGCACTCTCCATAGAAATAGTGCCTACTGCTGTTTCATGTTCAAGATGAAACATGTCCATCAATATATTTCCCAGGGGAAAAGAGAGAACAAGGGCTGGGAGAAGGTTGTTCTGCAAATACACTCCTTATGAGGAGCAGACTTGCAGGGGAGCTTGTCTGTAGCTCTTCTCAAGCAGTGGAGCGTGTCATTGCTTTTGCAATAAACCTTTCTTCAGGAACAGATAGAAAACAACTGAAAAAACAATTAAAAACATAATTTGATGCAACACTGTCCATAAAACAACTTTGCTCAAGACTTTTTGAAAGGCGGCTGTTCAGTGTGAAAAAAAGGACTGCCAGAAGTCCAAGGAGAACAGAGAATATTTCTGACTGGAGAAGTACAATTGCACTTTTACCCTGGAGGAATGGCTTGGTGAGATGTAATGCTTAACCCAAGCATGAGGAAAGTAGTTTGGACCTAGACTCTAGGTAATGGTGTTCAGCAAAACTCTTACAAAGCCTTCTTTACTGCCCAAATGATACCCAACAGAATGAATGGCCCAGGAGCCTGTGGTGACCTGCCCCACAGTTCTAGAGTTGGTCAGTCCTATCCTTGGAAAAGCTTGGATTGGTACCAAGATATGAAATATTTACTTCTCATTTTTTACACTCATTCGTTTCCTTTAGCAAAAATCCTGTTTGAATTGTCTTGTGGTTTTCTTTACCACTTTTAGCAACAACAGGAACAACACTTTATACTACTCTGGACAGCTGTTTAGAACAGATCCACTGACTCATCTAGTCAAAGGAACAAAAGGCAAAATGTTGTTCTTTATTCCAATCTAGTGCATATAAAAATCACCTTTCTAGGCCCACAGTTGTATATCGTAGGTGTCAACACATGACTACAGAACAAGAGAAAATGCAGCAAACCTTAATACGTACACCTGGATTAGCTGTCTAGCAGTGCTGCTAGTGACCTCATCTGCTGTTAACTGCATACCTGATACTTAGACTCTTGGGAAGACTGAACTGGGGAAGATCCAAAACTGGCTGAAATCCACTTTCCTCACAATGTGTCAAGTTATACTGGAGATACTGTTCTTCTGTAACCATCACATAGCATCTCTTTGCTTTCTAAACCAGCAAACAATAACTCATGCCTTAAATAAGCTACTTCATTATCTTTTTGCTCTTTTTCTTAAGAAACTCTGTTTATTACTGATACTCATTAAAACGTTTTCCTTGTAGCTCAAAAATTGAATGGGCACTTTGTAGTCTATTGTCTACAGTTTCACTGTGGAAATCAATTCTCTGTTATCTATGCATGGCTTGCCTGGGTTGTGGATTAACCAGGCTGGGATGCGGTGACCTCTGTTTGCGTACTATGGGAAAAATTGACTTTGGACCAGCAGGCTGTATTGATTGAAGTAGAGCAGTTCAGGAACATCTGTCACATCCATGGCTCTGGGCAGCAGGCTGCCTTCATCACAGAGCATGGAGCTTCCATGTGTTTCTGGCTGGTGGTCCCAGCAAAATGTCCTTCCTTTTCACCATCAGCAGCAACTCGTATTTACTTTAAGTTGGTAGAGGATGGGGAGTTTAGGCTGTCAGTTCAAGTTCAAATGTTCAGATGTTTTAGTCATCAGCTCAATAACTCTGTATTTTTACTCATGTATTGTGTCCATGTCTTGTATTGGAAATACAAGGTCATCATCCCTCTGTATCCAGCACTGGTGAGGCTGCACGTTGAGTGTTGCTTTCAGTCTGGGGCTCCTCACTGCAAGAAGACATTGAGGCCCTGGAGCGTGTCCTGGGAAGGGCAGTGGAGCTGTGAGGGGTCTGGAGCACAAGTCTGATGGGGAGATGCTGAGGGTACTGGGATGATTCAGTCTGGAGAAGAGGAGGCTCAGGGGAGACCTTATCATCCTCTCTAACTGCCTGAAAGGCGGTTGTGGTGAGGTGAGGGTCAGCTTCTTCTCTCAGGTAACAGCGATAGGATAAAAGGGAATGGCCATAAGTTATTCCAAGGGATGTTCAGGTTGGATATTAGAAAACATTTCTTCTCAGGAGTGGTAGTGCATTGGAGGGAGGTGGTGGAATCATCATCCCTGGGGGCTGTTCAAGAGACGTGGAGATGTGGCACTGAGGGACATGGTCAGTGAGCATGGCGGGGATGGGCTAATGGTTGGAGTAGATGATCTTTTCCAACCTTAATGATTCTGTGATTCTTTGATCTCCTCCATTTTCAGGAATATTTGCACCAGCAGCTTTTTGAATTTCAGACTCCTCTAAATTCCTGTGTTTCTTTAGGAAGGCAGTGATGGCTGCACCATTTGGGAGTGCTCACTGCCTTGCAGAACCAAGGGGTCCAATCCTGTACACTTTATGTCTTTGGCCACTGACCTCAATGTGGCAATGTGAATCCCGAGGTCACAGAATTATTTCTCCCACTGAATTACTGCTTCTGGCTTTTAGAATATTTCCCCATGCTCTTGCATGTCCCAAAACTGTTTATGTGCTTCTGGCAACCCATATTCCTCAATGACTTATTTTAGCAGGAGTCAGATGCATACAACAGTGTGAGGCTCATACTGGTTCTTGCTGACTTGGAGTGCTGGCACCGCTGTAGTGAGCATGTTGGCAGCAGCAACAGCTCAAGCTCTGGCTGAGCAGGCTGCTGTCCTGTAGGAACCACTCAGCAGCAGTGGGTCCCCATGGGGACGGGGTCCCACAGGTGTGTGTTTGTCAGCAGAACTGACCCCAAGGCTGGCCAGCAAGCACAGCCAGTGATGAGAGGGGGGAGCTGCTGTGTTTAGCCTGATGGTTGAGGAACAAGGATGCATCTTTCGCATCTTAGCCTGGTACTGAATCACATTAAGACATGTTTTCCTCTGTAGTTTCATCTTACTCAGCTAAAAGTTGTAAGGGTGTGACAGATCAGCAGAGGTCAGGTGAGACTGCATGGAAAGGGAGGAGTTGCTCTCATTTAGGTTTGTGTTTTTTTCCCCCCCCCCAAACAAAATAGGCAGCGCCTCTAATAGCTAGACTCACCTGTGCTTTTTTAATTATAGGTTGCTAGAGTGCTCAGCTTGTTCAGTAATTACAGCCAGCGCTGAAGTTGTAACATGGAGCGTGGGGTGAGGTCTTAATGAATATCATTGCTTGCCTCCAAGTACAGCTCTGTGCAGCTTCTGAGCACACGGCTTCCTCTGGGACGGGCTGTCATCAGGTAGCATAGGGTGAGTACGTGGCAGCTGGGGACAGTAATTGTTTAGGTGGCTCTGTTAGATCACGGCAGCTGTGCAGGTTAAGGAAAGCAGAACTCAGTCTTTATTAGTTACTTTTAACGTCTGAGAGCTCGATGTGTTTCAGTATTGAGGCTGATACATCCAGGAACATGCTGATGCAGTGATTTTTATCAGTCACGTGGTGAAAAGCTGCGTACTGACTTAGCAACATCCAAACCTGCAGAACCTAAGTGATTCTTTTTTCTTTCGTTGGATCTAAAGACAGTCTTGTTCTCATTTGGCACAAAATAGACACAGACGATGAGACTCTACTTATGTAACACACACAAAAGAATATCTAGTTCCCTTCTTCTAATTCCCTTCTGACCTCTGCAGCCTACAACAGTATGTTGTTTTCAAGGATGGAGAAAGGGATAGAGCAAATTACTGGAAGGAAACCTATTGCGTGTGAAGACATTTCTGCTCATAATATTGCTAAACCTCAAGTTGCCTGAAGTTAGGAAAATGTCTGGGAGGGCAAACTGAGACCTCTGCTTGGTCTGGGCTGGCTGTGTTCTGCAATCTGCATGACGCCTGCCTTCTCTGAACACCATTTGTAGTGGCATCAGATTAAAATCATAGACAGTGGGTGTCCCAGGCTGTCCCACAGTCAAAAACCAACAATATGTAGTGGGAAAAAAAATAGTCAGGTAAATGTTATTTGAGAATATGAACAACAGGAAGGAGAAAAAGGTGGAAATTCAAAGGGAAAAATGACAAGCAGTAGGAAATATGTATTTTCCAAGATCTACAATGGAGTGAGAATGTTCCCTGGGGTTGAGTGCTATTTAGTTTTAAAAGTAGACTGAGTAGGAGGCTGGAAAATGCTGTGCTAGAAAGGATCCCACGTTTTCATCTGTTGACCCACTAACCTTTTCTTTACAACATCTGTTATCAGAAGTGCTTTGCAAAGTTTTTGTTTGTTTTTCTTTTTTGTTTCGTCAGAAATTGTTCTACTCAGACGCTGACTTGTCTGTTTTCCCAGCAGAGATATGCCAGAACATCCAGAGTCGTAGGGATTACCCAATGTTTGCCTGTGTTGGCAGTAAATGCTGACAGAAGGAAACTCCCTTTTTGGCTGTGTAGTTTGCTCTTGTCATATCTTCCAGTTTGAGAATTGCAGGAGAGGGAGAGAATAGCTACAGGGATCCGGAAAGAAGGACCCTGAGGCATTAAGTTTAAAATCCAGTTCCACTCTTACACCAGTGTTAATCTGAAGTGGATCTCATTACATGGCTCTAATTTTAAAGAAGTTTCCCTAAAATGGAAGAATTAGAGGTACTACAGATGGGCACTGTGTTCTCTGCTTTGCTAAATGGATTCATTATGTTAATTCTGATGGAATTTCACTTCAGCAGATAATTGGAATTACTGATAGAAGAGTTCAGAGAAGGTGGGAGAAAGTACAGCAATTAATTACAGTGATGTTAAAAATAGATTATGTGGGAATGAGAGCACTTTCCAGTAGACGAAGGTGTGAAAGTCAGAGCATGATGCGCATCTTTTCACCTCCAAGTTGTAAAAGTCACCAAAGAAATGTCCCATTGCCTCGCTAAGGTGGCAAGCTTTGCCATCAGAGTGGCTGCCTTCCAGCTGATGATTCCTTCAGGAAAAAGACTCAGGAAACAATCCAGTAAAGCTTTCCCTCTATTTGGTGTGTGCATTACGTAACTGGAAGAATGTGGTCAAAGATACTTAGAATCATAAAATGGTTTGGGTTGGAAGGGACCTCAGCGATCATCCAGTTCCAACACCCTGCCATGGGCAGAGTTGTCACTCACTGAACCAGAAACTAGATCAGGCTGCCCAGGGCCCCATTTACCCATCTACCCATCTACCCATCTACCACCCTACCCTTGAGCACCTCCAGGGATGGAGCATCCACAGCTTCTCTGGGCAGTTTGTACCAGCACCTCTCTCTGTAGGTGCTGAATGTATACCTACACAAAAACAAGGAAGGTGAACTCCTTGAAACAGCCTCCTGGTGATCTTCTAGCTGAAGTAACTACATAGCATGGAGGAGTTGAGAAAGGCCTTGTGCTTTGTTCTTCTGACTGTAATTGCAGAGCAGCCAGAAATAAACAGTGGAACGTGAAGTGTTTGTTTAGCTGCAAAGTCTGAAGGCTTCAGTTATGAGTGAAGCTAACCTGATAGCTCTGGTGCTCCTGTGGTTCATGATGAAAGAATAAAGAACCTCCAGAGCCCTGGAACACTGTTCTGTGCCAATCTCAGAGCTGCCTACAGCTCTGTGCTTGGTAA
Organism: Excalfactoria chinensis; assembly: GCF_039878825.1. NCBI lineage: Eukaryota > Metazoa > Chordata > Aves > Galliformes > Phasianidae > Excalfactoria > Excalfactoria chinensis. Next base: position 134,472,932 of record NC_092826.1, read on the forward strand.
TCTGTTAGTGATTGCAAAGCTGTTCTGCTTCTCTTACTTAACACTTCAAAGGAGGAAGGATTCAGCATTTTCCCATTCTGGGCTATGGCTGTGGCGCAGACATATGTCTTGTACCTTGCGGCTAATTGGGCACTGCTACAGGGTGCAAGAATGATAAATGCCTGCTTATAACCTTCTTTTTTAAACCTCCTAAGTGCTCTCATAATACAGTCCCACCTTCCACCTGGCTGACTGCAAACCCTCAGTTCCCCATGTCTGCATGCATTGCCCCACCAGCCAGCAGCTGGTCCGGCCCCAGCTACTTTTTGTCTCTCTGTTTTAAATCTCAGTCTGTTTTTGAGGATGAAAAATTATCCTCTGCTTCAATTTCCTCTTGCTGGTGCTGGAATTAATTGTTAGCTGCATTCCTTGTGGGGAATGTAATGAAAATATGACTGCAATATACTTAGAATGTGATTTGTGGTTACCAGTGGAAATATTTAATGATCTTTTTGTACACATGGAGTAATTGCTTCTTCTGTATCACAATAATGGGCTGCGATACAATTACACTCTTGTTCTTCTTCGTATAAGAAATGAGCACATGAGTGGAACAGAATCTGAAAAGCAGAATGCCCCTCATATCTCTCCAATATCCATCTGCTCACTGGAGATTCTGCACTCTTTTGAATAACACAGACTCTTATAATCAATGTGAGTGTGCAGCCTTAAGATAAACAATTCATAAGATAGCTAAAGTTCATTTTCATAACAAAACTAGGCATTAAGGAGTCATTCCTGAGGCTTTCCCTAAAGGTAAAGGCTCCAAGGAATGCAATACATTGCAGATAAAACCTCCTCATATAAAGCAATATATCCTCAGTTGCAAGGAGATGAACAACACTCACTTTTCTCTAACAAACTTCTTCTGTGAGCCGCTTCTGAACAAGGTGCTCCTGCCTTATGAGAGCTCATTGCTCTTATGTTAAACCACAAACTTTTCATATATCCATTTGGCAGGAGAAGGAAGGGGTTAAAAGGCAGGGAGCAATCCTGTGCTGGCCTTAGGAAAAAGTAAGTTGTGCAAAAAGTTGATGGAGAAGTGAAAATTGCTGAGGAAGCGGATCTTTTGAGAGGAAATGTGATGTCTGCAGACAAGTGGCGCTCAGCCTCCTGCTACCGCCATGGTGTGTGAGTGAGAGCAGTCCCATGGGTGGACCTGGTAGGGCTGGAGATGTCATTCTGTGACACAGAGATGGAAAAAGGCTCAGAGAAAGGGTCCCAGATGTGGAAAGGAGGATTAGAGTCTGTGTCCCAGTGTTGGATTCCTTGGCGTAACATTTGCTAGTGCAACCCTACTGAGCTGCTAAGCACCATGACGTGCATGCATGTCACCGCTCTGGCACAGCTACAGTTGTGTGACTCATTCAAAGGCATCCTCAGAGCAAGGATTATAGAGAACACTTCTTCAGTTTGGGGAATGGCTGAAGATCAGCCATGAAGATGGAGTGCAGTTAGCACATCAATTCAAAAGCAGCCAGCAACACACAGGACAACAAACAGAGTCAGTGAAGCTGTCACATTCAGTAAGATAGTGGTCAGAGAGTCTTTTGCTGCCATCCTTCCACCCTTTCAGCTTTTGGTGAGAGCAATGTGCCAGCCATGAGGTGTCTGCACTGCCGTGCTGCTGGGACCCATCACAGGTTTAGTGGCCAACATTTTTGTGTTGCTGTGTACCTGTGATGCATTGCTTCATGCCTTTAAACTGCAGTTGTGCATTTCTTTATAAAATATTGACTTCAAGCCTGGGACAGTTCTCTTAGAAAAAGAGATGTGGATGCTGCCTCATCCTGCCTTGTGCCTTGCAGCACTGGTTGGAGCTGGGCAAGCAGGCAGTGCTGCGAACCAGGAGCAGCAGTGCTTTGTTCCTATCCCACACTGGTACAAGTGACTATGTAGGTCAGTGAGCAGGGATGAATCATGTCATATGGCCTGTACAAATGCAGAACCATGTTCCTTGTACAGAGGCACATACAGATTCCTAGGGAGAGCAGCTGGGAGCTGGGGCTCACAGAGTGCTCTCCAGCTAAGTGCATAGCATGAAGAGAGTCCCAAAATGGTTTGGCTGGATAGGACTTCAAAGACAACCCCTGTCATAGGTAGGGCTACCTGCCACCAGAGCATGCTGCCCAAAACCCTTTCTGGTCTGGCCTGGACTAATATGTGGCCCTACAGTCCCCTGCCAGGGGCAGATAGAAAGCAGGTTCTGCTCCCAAACACTATCAGCACTCTTCTTAAGAGCTTTTTCCCTTTTAATTGCTTTATAACCAGTTATGATTACCCAGTAATGATTCTTGGGTCTAATGATAGGAAGTACTCATTAGCACATGGGCAAGGGAGCAGTTCCCCAGAGCATGTGCATTTAGCAGAGGGGAATATTTGAGACTTGCAAGTTTCCAGAACAGGAAACTGAGATTTTAGGATCTAATACATCAACCTATTCTCCATTACCATCAGCTGCCACAGTCTAGAGGAAGACACAGAGGGAATCAAGTATGCATAATGCAAACTCACATAATTATAACACTATCAACCTGACTTTAGCCACTTGGCTTGGAAACAATTGCCCCCAAATATTGGCCTTTGACTGTGGAAAAGAAATACTCTAGGGAGAAACTTTCATTTAGATAGCAAATTAGAGGCATAAATTAAAAAAGAAAAGCAAATCACTTAGAAAGTAGCTACCCCTGGTGTAATGCAATGAATATCAGCAAACTCTGCTGCAGGGCTGAGAATGCTGTGTGCTAAATCAGCATCAAAATGGAGCGTGGGGGCTACTGTCATGTTGCGTTGGTGGTTTTCCTAGAATGATCTAAAACCTCTGAAATTCACAATCAAATAAACAAGAAAAGGACACAGAAGGTGCTTCCAATCTGTTCTTAAAGCACAAAGTCAAAAAGTCACACCTTTAAACTTGCCCTTCCTCCTATGTGATGCTGGCCAGGCAGATGGCCTTACATTACACTTCCAGATCAATGCGTGTAAGGAATCCAAAATCAGGAGATTTTACAACTAAGTAGCCAGCCTCTGCCTGACCTCTACAACTGAGTGTTGTCCAGCTGTTTGTAGCTCAAGCACCGTGAACACCTTTTCTAGCCCAAGTAACAGGAGGATGATTTGTGGGACTGCAGACAATAATTCCAGTCTTCAATTTCAAGGCGTTGTTGACTTTTACCTCCGACACGCTGGCAAGATTGAAGTGTTTCACAATAGCAGGGTCCCAGGAAAACATTCCTCAGTCAGACTGATGGGGACACCCATTCCGAGAGGAGAAGATTTTCCATCATATAAAAGGAGAGAAAATGAGGAAAAAAAGGTATTGTCTGCCATTATTATTAACTGAAGGCCCCGAAGAATTTCTGCAGATGGCAGATAGCATTGCCAGTTTTCAGAACCTAGTGGCTTTTCTTTATATTTGTTTTGTCTTCAGGGAAATGTGCAACATTCAGCAATTAGATGTTGATCCAACTATGAAACAAGGTCAAGGGAAGATTTTACATTATTGCAGCTATTTTTTCCCCTAACGTAGCTGATTTTAGAGAATACGCCTATGTGCCTTGTGCTGTGGCAACAGCGGGGGAAGAAGTTTATCACTGCAAAGTTCACAGCTTAAAATGCAGAAAAAGCCTTTGCCAGACCCCAGAGAAATGAGGGATGTGGATAATGGTAGGGCTTCCCAGGGAGCCCAGGCAGTAGGGGAGAGGTGCTGCTCTTGCTTCATGAATTCCTATTAATTTCAGTGGAGTTCTGCAGATGAACTCCCTGCTTGGGTCCACCCTCCCAAAGACAGAGGGCTGGTAGTGGTGATACTCTGCAATTAAGGGATGTTTTAGTTATGCCATGGTTTCATAGATTAGGCAGTATAACCAGTGATTGAGAGCTTTTTTTTTACGTTGCTACTTCATTTCATATAATCTCACTTAGAATCACAAAGTTGGAAAAGACCACTAAGATCACCCAGTCCAACCATCGAACCATCCCCACCATACCACTAAACCACATCTCTCAGTGCCACATCTCCATGGTTCTGGATTATCTCCAGGGTTGGGGACTCCACCACCTCCCTCTGCTGCCTGTGCCACTGCATCACCCCTCTTTGAGAGAAGAAATTGTTCCTAATATCCAGCCTGGACCTCCCCTGAAGCAACTTGAGGTCATTACCTCTTGTCACAACCACTCTTCTTTCCTTTGCACAATTGCTGCAAAGCTTTTCAACATAAATGCCACAATAATAATATTAGTATAATGATAATAACGATAATAATAGATCCCGTTCCCCTGCTGTCAAGAAGGTTGCAAGAATTAAACATATGTCCACCACACTGTAATAAAAATTGATTTGAAGTGAGCTGAAAGCCAATAAGTAATAAGGATTTGTTGGCTTGCATCGGTTTTTGTCTGACAGCAGCAGAAGATCAAGCGGCGGGTACTGAAATACACTGTTACAAACTGCATTTGGGGCAAAATGAAGTGGTGGTCAGTGAGGGTGCACCCAGGACCCTGCAGATTGGGATGGGGCTGGGAATGCCTGAAGGGCAGGGATGGAAAGGAAAGATGGAATTATGTCTGCAGCTCCCAGAAACTGAGAGCTGAGGAGAAAGGTGAGCTTCTGCCTACATCTCCAGCCTCATGCCCACGCGTTGGGAACCCTGCAGAACCACAAGGCATGTTGGCATGGGCAGAGCCCAAGGATGTGAACTGAGGAACCATATTCTGTTCTCAGCAGCTTTTCTTTGGACTCAGGAACTCCAGCCCTGTGATGATGTTCTGAGCTCAGCAGGTATGATAACAGTGCACACCTTCCATTCATCTTGTTCTCTCCCCCCGTGCCCACACCGTGCTCAAGGGGAATGACCTGGATGTGGTGGCTGAGAATTCTTCTGTCCCATATGTGTGCTGGATAGAGCCGCATCTGGTCTGTGCAGCTGGATGAGAGCTGCTTTTATGGAATCTTCACCATCCTCTTCCCACAGGAAGCAGGGACAACAGCTGTGGTAAAAGGCGTTGGGTAAAGCCATGTTAATCTTGGGTTTATGGCTGCTTTTTATTTTCTGTTCTCTCTGCACACCAAAGCTCATATAAAAGCTACAGGAGTCCCTGTATTATCTTGGAAATGGAGTGTTGGATCAACCCCTGAATTGTCTTATTGTGTTCAAGACCACAGCCAACAAACCAATGGCTTCCTCACCCACTCAGCTGCTGTCATTCTTGTGATCACAGCCTGCCTCATCCCTGCCCTTGGATTTATCCCATTGCTTCCCAGCTGTGCTGCATGTCGTTGTGTCCCATCATGCTTGTTCTTTGAGGAGCAACCTCCTGGGAGCCTTATGTACACCTTGGGGAACAACTGGACTGCCTTTGCCCAGAGGCAGGCTTTCTGGTGTTACCTTCTGTGGTCTGTGTCCCCTGGTTGGAGCCCTCTGCCTCGGTTTTGCTCCTTCCCATGTTTGCTTCATTTCTGCAGTCAAACATACATCAGTTTATTAACAAACTCATATGGCTAACTTAGCATTCAGGAACTGATGTTCCTGATTCTTTCCTAATTTTTACAAAAATAGCAAACGTGGTTTTGTAATCTTAAGAAGCATCTGTTCCAGATGGCTTGGCTGGCTCAGTTATTACAAATATACTTAGTGCTTTTCTGATGTACAGAGACTTGATCAACTGGAGTCATGGAAAAAAAAATCTCAGCACAGGAATACCTTAAGAGCATATTCTCTTTTAAAGCAAATGTAGTATGGAGTAGTATTGATGACACTGTACTGCACTGGCTAAGGTGAAGAGAAAGGTCTTGTGCTGATAGAAGTGATGTGCTCAGGAAGACAAGGAAGCTGTCAGACGAGCTGTGTTCTAGAAAGTGCTGGTTACCAAGCAGAATTTCATCAGCTTGGGCAAGTGTTGGGTTGGGCTCCTCCAGGACACAGCCTTACAGTGAGGCCCAAGTGTTTTCTTTCTGCCTTTCCAGAGTGAAGTGTTTGTTTGTTTGTTTTTCCTGGATGAGTTCCCATTTCAGCTCTTAGCAATTTAAAGTGGCACAAAGCAAAGTGTCAAACGAAATCGGAATGTTTCACTGTGTCACAGTCCAACATTTTGAATAACAAACTCCAGCTCAACATCCTCACCCTGTCTCAGCATCCTTGCCCCAACTCAACGTCCTCACCCCATCTCAGCATCCTTATCCAGGCTCAGTCTCCTCACCCCAGTGCTCCCATAGCCATCGCTGCTCCCGCTGGGAGCTGGAAGCTGCTCTGTGCCGCCTGCTCGTTTGTCCTATTCTCTGGGCTTGGCAGGTGGCATTTTTGCTCAGTGATTCATTCCCTGGCACATGCATTTATCTGGGCTGACATTTTAATCATGCAAATAAGGATCTCCTTAATGAAGAAAAAAATTAATTTCACAACTGTTGCTACAAACACAGTGACAGTCCTGCTAATGTCATTACATTCATAATACAATCAGTGGCTTTTCCATAATTACTATAAACTGGTGCACTTAGCAGCAGAGTAAAGGTTACACAAAGAGCTGCACGACTCCTCTTGTTTGCTCTGGTTTTATCGAGAGTGTTTGGCACTCCTCATATGCCCCTTTGAAATCTTTTGGTTATCACTGCCTCATTGCTTGTACTGCAGATGGCTTTGCCTTTGTCAGAGGCACAGACAAAATAAGTGGCACAGAGACAAACTCCTCCGTGACCTTTATGGCTCCTTGTCTTTCAGATCCCAGCGTGTACAGTAAACAAGGTGACTCATCCTCTTATAGTAAATAGCTGCCTCCTGAGGTTTTGCTACTGACAGGATTTGTTGTTTTTTAACTGCACCCAAAGAACAGAAGAATGTGAGCTACGAGCCACAGAGGTAGCCTCTGCCTCTGAACCCTTATAGACTTGGTAGCCATAAGGAGAAAAAGTGTTTTATAGTCAAAAAGGAGCGTGAGAAATGGTTTCCTAATGGAGAAGTGCCTTCTTCTCTCTTCCCTTTTTCCTTACACATGCCGTGGGTGAGGTACCTGAGACCCTAATCTCAGAGACTGGAGGGATGGGAACCAGTTTCAAGCAACATCCATCAGCCTCAAGTGTTTTAGGGCTGGGATTTCACCTTCTTGTTATCAAGGGAGGATTTAAGGTTGTTTGAAACCTTATCCCAAAGTCAAGCTATTGCTTTAAAGATCAGGGTCGCTTTTCATGGACATTTGAGGTTGTTCCTTTAAGACACAGTGTCTAAAAGGGGGCTATAAGAAAGAAGGGGACAGACTCATTAGCAGGGTCTGTTGTGGTAGGACAAGGCTCTTCCTGGACCACCGTGGCCATCCCTACACTTATTGAGGACATGGTATATTGAACTGATGTACCTAAAGTAGAGAAGGACTGGTGTAAATTGTAGAATCATAGAATCATTGAGGTTGGAATATACCACTGAGATCATCAGGTCTAACCATTGACCCACCACCATGCCTACTAACCATGTCCCTAAAGTTTAGCACTGCAGCTGCATGGGACAGGTGGAACCCGCATCCTCAGCAGCAGCCCTTGCCATGTCTGACCATAGGGTTTGCATGAGATTGCTAATAGCTCAGTGGAAGAAATATCCCTATGTGTGTCCATGCTGAGCATGTTCGTGGTAGATTTCCCCTGCTGGGAGAAGGAGCTGGGAAAGGGAGAACAGAAGAGGCTGCCAAGGATGTTCAGAACAGGAGGGAGAGATGTTAGGCACTGAGAGGTGGCACTGGGTCAGTCAGCCAGGTGAGGACATGCAACCAGCAGGCATCTGCAGCCTGATGAGGAGTGCGCGTGGGCCAACAGTTGTGCATTCATTGTTCATCTTGCTTGTGATGGATACACTTTTTGTCAAAGGGAAAAATCTCTAAGACGCTGCTGTTCAGCACAGATGGCCAATTTCACTGCCTCGCTGCCCCGAAAAGATGCATAAACCTGCGCTTCAAAAGGATTTTTCCATTGACACTATAAAGCCTCAGAATCAGAGTTAAGGTCACGGTGCTGCCCTGCAAGTTCATTTTGTGCCTATCAAAGTGACACTCAAGCCAGCTGGTGAAGCCTGTGTTAGTTCTCAAGGCATTTTCTTTGCCATGTTCCTACCCAAGTAGCCTGCAGCCCTGGTGGGCAGTCACACCCCATGTGATAGCCAGATGAGTGCTTCATTTGGCTCCCAAGAAGTTTGTTATAACATAGTCTGTATTAGTTAACCACATTCAGACAATTGTTATCCAGGCATTGAAAGCCAAGTTGGATGGGGCCCTGGGCAGCCTGATCTAGCACCAGATCTGGAGGTTGGTGGCCCTCCCTATGGCAGGGGATTGAAACTTGGTGATCCTTGGGGTCCTTGCCAACCCAATCCATTCTATGATTCTGTGATTCTAATCATGTTCCAAGTACCTAGTAATGTCCATGACAGCAACATGGTCAGTGTCTGGCACATGCTGGTATCCAGCCTTTGTGTTAGTAAGAAATCTGTGTCTGGGTTTCAAAAGTGTGTTTCCAAACATTTACTTGGATTGGTCTGAATAAAAGTAAATGGGCTTCCATAGGGCACGTTAAAAACGTACAGAAAATGCTTATAGCCAAGCTTGAGCCAATGGTCTCAGTTCCACAAACCCTGCGAGCCCCTTACAAGCCAGGCTGTATGCACATGGCAGTGCTGGGTGTATGTGCAACAAGCGGAGGTGAGTGATGCAGAGTTATTAACAGAACATTTGGCCTTGGGAATCACAATCAGTGTGTGAGCAGTCAGAACAGGGTCTGCTTCTGCTTCCCTCCCTCAGCTCCCTCTGCCTGCAAGGACAAGACGGCTGTTAGCTGGTGCGTCACCTGCAGCCAATTTCTCGGGCATATCATGCAGGGGAGGCTGAGATGTTTTGATCCATCTTAGGCAAGGCTGATGGCAATTTAAAGATGTTTCTGTCTGTGCTGAGATGGCTGATGGATGGAAAAACTGCCAGTGAAGAAACAGCCCTGTATAGGAGTTCTGCTGCAAGGGGGGCTTTGGGGGCAGAATCTGATTTTTAGTGAACTCAGCCATCAGAATGGAAAACCCAAATGCTTACTTGCAAGAGTTTATCTTTTTTTAACATACCGGATAACATTCAGAATTGATTTGAAACCTAGAGGACCTTCAATCCATCGTCATTCTGACCCATGAGCTTTAAATCCAGATATTTATTGCTCGATAAATGCATAAATATTGCTAAGACTAGCATTTGATATAATTCAATATTTGAACACATCGATTAAATAAATGAAAATCAATACATATATTCTGGCTACAGACGTTCTTGTGCTGTGTCAAACTGCTTGGAAAGCGCAGCCATCCCAGTCCAGGAGCATGGGTCAGCAGCTGGCTGCAGCTTTCCGTTCCCCATCCTCTCTTCTTGGACTGTTTCCCCTCTCCAATCCTCCTCTGTGGATGGGAACCCAGCAGTGTGAACCTTAGAACTGGACAGCCTCTCCTTTCTGGAGCCCACACTGCCCAGGGTGCATTTGGCTTCATTCAGAAACAGTTCTGTGAGACTGCAGTAGCAAAGAGCCAACACTAGATAGCATTTCACATTTGTTTTGAGGAAGAAAAGCCTTTTGTTCTTAGGTAGATTCAGAAAGAACTGTAGCACATTTTAGATATGATGAATTGTTAATACTTTCTGGTGATCTGTGCAATATCTCCTATCAATTCAAAGCAGCAGGCAACAAATCTCTCTTTTCCTGTTGTTTTCTATTGTTGTTGACATCGCTGCATCTGTACAGAGCTGAGCTGAGTTCATGAAGTGCCTCACGCCATTTTGCCTCTAGGTGCTGATGTAAGAGGCTTATGTTTGATCTTTGCGTAGGCGTGTTCCTGATCCTATTAACATTCCATGTGAAATCTCCACCAGGCTGGGATCTAGCCTGTCCTGTGCGTAGGTACTGTGCACGGAAGTAAACCCACAAGCAGTAACAGATCAGCAGTGAAGGTATAGCTCTTGTGATGTACAGGCATCAGGAAGCAGGACAGGTCATCCACCGCCTCTCTGGGCAACATGTTCCAGCTCTTTTGTTGTTAATTACTTCTTATATCCAATCAAAATCTCCTCTCCTTTAGTTTGAAACCATTTCCCCTTGTGCTGTCACAATGGATCCTGCTCAGCAGTCTTTCCCCTTCTTCTTGTAGCTCCTGTTAGATACTGAAAGGCCACTTCCCAGAGTTAGGAGGTTTGAGGTTCCACTGTCCTTAAAACATGGAGCATTAAGTTCCTTTTGTATGGGTTTGTACATCTCTCATCATCAAGGATGATGCCACTAGACCACCAGAACAGGCTGCCCAGAACCACATCCAGCCTGGCCTTGAGTGCATCCAGGGATGGGGCATCCACAACCTCCTTGGAGGTTCCAGTGCATCACCACCCTCTGGGTGAAAACTTTCTCCTAATCTCTAACCTAAACCTCCCATGTCTTATTTTAAAACCATTCCCCTTGTCCTATCAGTGTCCACATTCATAAACAGCCTTTCCCCCTCCTGTTTATACGCTCCCTTCAAGTACTGGAAGGCCACAATGAGGTCTCCTTGAAGCCTTCTCCAAGCTAACCAAACCAAGTTTCCTCAACCTTTCCTCATAGGAGAGGTGCTCCAGCCCTCTGATCTGGCCCTCCTCTAGACTCGTTCCAAGAGCTCTGCATCTTTCTTGTGCTGGGGGCCCCAGATCTGGACTCAGTACTTCAGATGGACCAGCCCAGAACACAGTTGGCCTTCCAGGCTGCAAGCATGCACTGCTGGTTCATGTCCAGCTTCTTATCCACCAAGACCCCCAAGTCCTTCTCTGCAGGGCTGCTTCTCTTGGCTGAGGAAATCTCTCACCTATTGGTAAGAGAAGTTTTGTGCTATTTGTGTGAGCTGCAGTTTGCATGGTAGGCAAAAAATGCAACCCTGATGATCACACAGCCCCCTGGTCTATCTGTAGAGCAGGGTCTTCTCCTGCTGAATGCAAATACAGCCAGTATTTTCTTGGTCAAATGAAAACTTATTAACAAAAGGCTTCAAATAAGGAGAAAGTGTAAATGGAAGGTCGCTTGGGCTACTTTGACACGTTGTGTTTTTGCAGGATTTTATTTGCTGTAATTAGCTTTTACAGGCGTCTGACTTACCCCTTCCTTTTGCTTCCTTACCACATTTATCACACGTTTAATAAACTCAAGGTAAAATAAGAAGCTCACTTGTTAGCTTACAGTAAAACCCAGAGCTGTACCCAAAGCTAAAGAAAGTGGGAACATACTGCTGAACTGTAGGGGGTAATGTTGCTACACATACTCTGCCTGCCAGCTGCATAAGGTAGATAAAGCGACTGTCTGTGTTATTACGTGACAACCTGGATCTCTGTAGAAAGAATAAGAGCACACTATTAATCCTACCAGCCTCCTCCCTCCTTCCTTTCAGTGTCTCATTTGCAAACTGTGGCACTTTGTTTCTTCAGATCTTGCACCAATACTTGTGCACTTACGTGAGGGAAAGCAATGCAGGACTTCCATGTGTGACCCAGGCAATGCACAGAGTGCACTGAGCCCTGGCACTCTCAAGGACAGTGGTCTTACAGCCATGACTACACTCTTACTACTGCAAAGCAGAGTGCACTGACAGGTGCTGGAGCTCGGATTCTTCTCAGGAACACAAATATCTGTTCAGAAGGCTGTGCACACAGAGAGCTGTATGGGAAATTAATGGCACTTGGCAATGGCAAAGAAGTCACAGTGTAGGCTGTCTGATATGTTAGGCTCAGGATGTCCCGGAATTGGGTTTTCATTGCCTCTTCATGCAGCATCTGCCATCCTGGGGTTCCTAGCTGCCTGATCACAGCGCAGCTAATGTGGGCAAAATAAAGCTGCTCTTAAGGCAGACTGACTGACAGACTTGTCATGATGAGAGTACGCATATTTGAAATATTATGGCTGTGTTCTTAACTAGGGTAAGCTATTTCCTTGAATTCATGGGGTAAAAATAAAACCTGCTTTGCAGACAGTGGATTTGACAGCTGTGAGGATAGAGTGTAGGCATCTCCAGAAGCATGATGCAGTTTTTTGCTTTGTACGCCAAATAATAATAGGATTTGTTATGGAAAGAAGGGAAGACGAGATGTGAACTCGTAGGTACAAGGGGAAGAGTGTGGTGAGGGATTACAGCTCAGTGGAATTAACACAAACCATTGGCCATGCTTCTCACTTCAAGCTACATCACTAGTTTCTCATGTTCTTCATGGATCCAGTGACTGTCACCTTGCTGCTCACTGGGGCTGCTTGAAATTAATAGAATCACAGAATGGCCTGGGTTGAAAAGGACCACAAACTCATCTAGTTTAAACCCCCCTGCTACGTGCAGGGAACCACCACACCAGGCTGCCCAGAGCCACATCAGCCTGGCCTTGAATGCCTCCAGGGATGTGAAATGCAGTGCTGTTTTGCTGAGCCTGAAGTGTTTTGCCATTCTTTGTGGAGAAGTGTTTGCACAGCATCATAGAATGGCTTATGTGGGAGGGGATCATGTAGCTCCAACCATTAAAGATCATGTAGCTCCAGCCCCTCACCATGGGCAGGGTTACTTCCATGGCATAATCCCAATGCAAGCTGCAGAAGCAGGTGGAGGCATTGCTTCTCACACCTCAGAAAACCACTCAGAAATGACCCCATCCTTGGGTAGCTTGCCTCAGTGGCCAATCACCTTCCCCAAGAAAAAGCTGTGTTGTGCAGTTCAGTGGAAATGGAACTTATGGAACTTCTAGCCATCAGTTCTGATTTAGTTTGAGCGCTTCCTTCCTTTAAGGGTATTTGTGCTCTGGGTTCTCATCAGTTTGTAATCTTTTCAGTGAAGTCAAACAGGTGGAGCTTCTCAGTTCCTGTACGGCTTTGATATCTTACTCATTTCTCAAATCTTTCTCTGTTTGTTTTTTAAACTTCAGGTCCAAAACGTTGCCAGTGAAAACTGCATTCAGTCTTTTAGTTTTCATACTCAGTCTCACCATTGGTGTATATATACATATATATATCATAGTATCATCATAGTATCATAGTATTGTGCGAGTTGGAAGGGACCTTAGAGATCATCGAGTCCAACTCCCGGGATTCAAGCCCCTCTGTGTATATATACACAGGTATATATGTACACACAGGTAATAGTTAGCTCTCTGTTACTGTTAATTTAATTTTCATGTATCTTTTCCCATCTCCCTTTCCATGAGTATTATTTTTTCCCACACTGTTTAAGAAAAAACACTGTTGAGCTATTTACACATTATAAGTTTTAAGATCTTTTCCAAGGTGCAGATTTGTAGGACAGAACCAGCTACTCTTTGAATTTGCTGTGTTCCAGTCCTTATGCATTTGGTTTTATTTGTTCATGTAAACTTTATTCTGTATAAAAATATAAAGCTTGCCAAGAAATCCTGACACCTCTGTGTGCTATTGCAAGTGCTGCTGCTGTGCTCTTCTGACTTCAGCACCAGCCATCCTTCTTGTCCCTCTTGATAATAAGATAATCCTCTGAATTCATGAGCTGAAAAATACTGGCAACAATCAGAGTGCCTTCCTATAGAATATTTCTTTCTCTTCTTTTTTTATAGCACTCTTTGGTGAACTTACAAGTTTGGCTGACAGAGGTCAACTGAAAGCACTGCAGTTGCCCTTTTTAGGATGTTTGGCATCATCATGTGGTATGTTTTTACTGAAGCTTTTCATTAAGAAACGGTCCAGCATATTAAATAGATTATAAACTATCTGTCTAATCTCAAAAAGTAAATTAATCTTTTCAATTAGGAGTTATTAGCTAATTTTCGGGCTTTATATGCCTTTGCCCAAGACTTATGAATGTATTTATAATAGAGTCACAGAGCAATCATAAATTGAGAAGAAAATAAAAGTTATTGGTGAAACGTATCCAGATAACAGAGTGATTGTTGGCATGGTGATAGCCTAGGCGTATTATCTATAGAGCATGACCTTAATTGCTCTGTATTTGGAACATAATTGAAAAGGCAGCAAAAGAAAATCTGTTATTTTAGTGTTGAAGAATGTACATCATGCTGATAAGACAATAGCTTGGATCCTGGAGAAGATGGATTCCTGAAAACTGGAGAGAATTCATGAAGCCATTAGTGGATCAGTAGGTAATACAAGTGTTTCAAGTGAGACACAGAAAGAATTTAGGTGCCCACATCCAAAACTGTGATTCTGACTGCCCTCCTCAGCATTTAGGTCGAGCTTTTTGGCATCTTCTAAAGCTGTTTACTATTTCACTTCAAACCTCACTGTCCCGAGGTGAGAAGAGGAGAATGACTGCTAAGCAAAGCATCACCCAGCCCTGTATCTTATCTCTAGTGCTGGCCAACAGCAAATGCCTGAGAAAGCAGGATAAGTGGTGACATTTCCCAAAATACACCTGGTTATGACTCTGAACCTTCCTAAGCTGAAGAAGTGAATTTATGTCGAATGACCTATATGGGATTCTTCTGCCACATTTGTGTCTGCTTGCCCTTGGGAATGTGTGGTACCCACCCTGTCCCGTGGCCAACCAGAGCTTAATAACCTGCTGCACAAATAACAACCTTCTCATACCCTTCTGTCTGCTCTTGTAGTTCAATAGCTCACAGCTTTTGCACGGGACGAGCCCTTTTTCTCCACATACCACTGATTCAGACCTCTCTGCCTTCCCTCTCACCTGAGTGTCTTCTGCAGTCTTAGAGAAGGAGTTTCTTCACCAGGAGCTCCCTTGCATCATGCTCCCTGAGCACCTTAAGCCACTGGGAATCACAGAATGGTGAATATTGAGGGGACCTTAAAGACCATCTAATTCCAGCACCCCTGCCATTGGTTACCACTCATCACTGACCTCTACCTGGACATGGAGCATTGACCACAGACCTCTGCCTACAACCACCCATCCAATTCTTTGTCTGCCTAGTAATCCAGCCTTCAAATCCATCTCCCTCTAATTTAGAGATAAGGATGTGGTGTGGGATCATATCAAAGGCCTTGCACAAGTCCAGGTAGACGACATCAGCTGCCCTTCCTTTGTCCACCAATGCCATCACTCCATCATAGAAGGTGTGTCAGAAGTGGGAACACCTAACATCAGCAAGACGGGGCTTTCCACAACATCTCTAACCAATTCCTTTTGCAATGTGTCTGATAAAGGAAGTAGCAGTTGTGCAACATCTTGCTGATTGATGAGCAGAGCAGAGCATGGAACATATCACATGGGGTGTTGCCTTTCTGTATCTTGTTTTATGATAAGGAGCAATCTGCGTGGTTCTTCAGAAAGCCAAACATGCTTATCTTTGGGGTGATGCTCAGAGCTGTGCATCTTGAGTAGGGTCCTGTGTCAGGTTCTGGAGCTTGCTGCACAGATAGCTATGTATTCACACACAAAATGCACAGAGTGCAATAATTTTCTTTTGTTATTTACTCGTATCATTAACAAAGTACCTCAGAACCTTTGTCAAACACATAGACTCTGTAGTTCTTGCTGCTGCATTTACTGAGTTGATGGAACTTGCCAGCAGCTTGTGGTTTCACATTAAGAAGAATTGATATATAGATGAGCAAATACAAAGAAACAGCTTTAGCAAATGCCTTGGTAAAACAGAGCCAGAGACTACTTACAAATGCTGCCCTCCTCTCCATGCAGAAGAACCCTCCACACCACTTCATTTGCAGAGCCAGCTGAAGTTGCTAAGTAACAGTGCTCTTACCCAGCATGTGCCTTGCTCAGAGCACCATCAGTGAGGACAAGGTGATGACAGCTTTGACATGCAATATTCGCTGCTGTGGTGCAGAAGGAATGCAGTGTTGTCACCCAGGAGAGCCCGTGGCTCACCATGCCGGGATGAATCCTGGCCTGCCCACAGACCTGAAGCACATGGGAAGATGCTGTTCTCCCTTCTGCTTCCTTATCCCTTGCTGCTGCAATGGCCACATCTCCCACTTGTAATGCTAAGACCTTCCCTCAAGGGCAGCACAAAACAACAGGTTTCAACTATATTCATTTCCATTTCCCTCTTGCCTTTCCGTTCCTCTGCTTCTCCAAAGAAAACTGCAAGTCTTTGAGACATCAGCCAGCCTGTGGCAGAGCTACCTCATCACTAGGCTTTGTTTTCAAACCCTGCTGCCTCCGATCCAAGGCTATAAGTTGATGTTAGACACATGGGACTATGGTCAGGCAAGGAGCCTGGAGCTGCAGAACCAAAACCAATGAATTTTATGATGTCATGTGAACACTTAGTGGTGGTCACCTCCAGCAAAGTCCTGCTTTTTTTCCTTTCCCAGCTATATTTTGGATTGGTCCTAATACTATCCTGAAGCCCAAAACCAATAGGTGTTTGTCCTGGAAATGTCAGTGCTCAGTGTCTTTGCTCTCCAGGATGACCATGACCTGTGCATGGCTCTGAAGTCAGATCTCCCATGGGGTGTAGAGAATGGACACATGCACTGCTTCATCCCTTGACAGTGTGCCTAATGGTGGCAATCCCATAAATCCTTGCTTCATCGTCCAGGGAGGGATGCAACAGCCAAATGAAACACCTGTGGTGAGGTGTCACATCTGGGTGTCTCCATGTGAGCTGGGAGTCTTAGCTCCTGTTTCTGTCAATGGATTCAATCAGCAGAGCAATGTGTGTGTTGGTTTGCTTCAGAGTGGACTGCAATGCTCCCCAGAGCTGACTCCAGGCAGTGCTGACATGTAAGTTTAGGTGTCTTAATCTGTTGTAATCTTCTGGCCATAGTTCTTCATCCTTGCCTACCTGCTAGACAAAACAGCAGTGGTTTTGTAGATTTAAATATGTGCTGGTAGATTCTCAGCCTGTTGTTTGTTTTAAATAATACATTACATCCAGCTCTGGAGTATATACATATCTGTATATCTACATACATATGGAGTATAGTATATATATATGAACTAGCAAGTATCCCTCTGAATCAAGTGGTACTTCCTGGATATCTTTAAACATTCAGAAGCACCAGGCCATGACAGAAGATAAGAAACAAACTTTTGGTGGTGAGCTGCAACACTGTGGACTCCAGCAGCTGAGCTTACCATGGGCTGATCCCTTTCTCATTGTGATTTACTCCTGGTGCTTGTTCTTCATTAACATCTTTTGATTTGTTGAAAGCTATCATTTGTTTTCAGGCTGGGAGCAGCGCTAGGAGACGTGGCCAATGGTGGAGCAGTTCTTCAGGAGCTCCTATAAAAGTCCAGGTGAGGGTGTATTCAGCAGCACCCTACAAGATTGTAGGGGTATTCAAGTGCCACCTGAAAGGAACAGCTGAAATGAAGGAGCTATTTTAAATTAGCCTTTCCAGTGCTCTTTGTTCTTCTTTCAGTAGTTCTGTTCAGCACAGGGCATAGCCAGAGAGCAGGGCAGGTGGTTGGACCAGACAGCTGGTGTAACACCGTGTCTTTCATGGACTGAGAGTGTTTTCACAGCCTTGCTGAAGCTGGAAGAAGATAGTTTGTCATTTCTGTGTTTCCTTCTGAAGCTGGGGAGATTAGCCTGTAACAAAGCTTTGTTTTGGTGGACTAATACTGTGGTTAAATGAATCCACTGCAAGTTGCTTTGGCTGATGAAGTTGTCTTGTGACTAGATTAACTGCTGATTAGATTTTGATGGGACCTGGAAAGAGTGTGATTTGTAGGGTGCATTTTAAAAACGCTGTGTGAGGAATTAATTCTCTGTTCTCACTCTTCTATTCTGTTCTATTCTGGCCCTTAATTCTCTAGTCTTTGCTTTAAAAACCTGCCCTAATGACTCTGCATGGTGAATTGATTAACAGGCTAAAGCTCATTTTTATTCACATAAAGAGTAGTATTGTGTTGGTTTTCTCGACGTGGAGGAGACAACTGCACCCATGCAGGGTATGTGAACAAGTCTAAAGACTCACTCTGCCTGCCAGGTGACAGATAACAACATCAGCAGCACCGGTGAAAAGAGACAAAATAGCCAAAGTATGAAGAAGTGGTGGGTTGGATGTGGTGCTCAGGGACATGGTTTAGCAGAGGGTTGTTAGAGTTAGGGTACTGTGGCTGTGGTTGGACTTGATGGTCTTTGAGGTCTTTTCCAGCCTGGGTAATTCTATGATTCTATGGTAATACTAAGTGATGGGCACAAACGTTCAGCAGCTCTGTGGTCTTATGTGGCAGGAAATCTTACAGAGTGCTGAAGCTGTGTGAGTGACAATATACATGACACAAACAGCCTTAAAATCAGCTTTTCAAGTCCAAAAGACCAGAGTGGCTGGGTTTGCTCTCAGAAGGTGTTGCTGCTCTAGAGAAGTGGTTTGATATAGATGTATGGCAGGATGGACTTCGGGGAACACAGAAACAGAGACCAGCTACAGCACTGAAATTTGATGCAAAAGTTAAATATTGATAACTTTCTTCACTAGTGGTTAGTACACTGAGATGGAGATAGGGCCAAGGCAGAGTTTTCCTAACCCCCAGTCCCACCCTCTCTGCTTTTTTCCCTGCCTACATCAAGGTGGTTTCTCTCCAGCTCAGTCTGGCTCCATCCCTTGCAGCATTGGCTGCATCCCAGCAGGATGAGCATCCCACTGGCTGCATAAGAACAAGGGCTGGATGGAAGGCACAGGCTGTTCCCTTTCAACAAATGATGAATGGTGGCTGTCACTGTCTCCATCGATTGCAGCTCTGTGTAGTTGTCAGACATGCACCATTTTGTAAATCTGATTGTGTTTACACTAGCAGTGTTTTATGAGCCTCATCACGTTGCAATGTAAATATTTCTGCAGCAGCTGCTCCCTGAGAAGTGACGTGGTGGGTTGGCCATGAACAAATGCCAGCTGCAAACAGACTTCAGTTCATGTACGTCCTCCAGGAAGGAGCCAGAAAACACAAGTGCACCAGAAATTAGATGAAGAAGCTTGGAGTTTTTGGTAAGAAATTTCAGCCACCAAAGCATCTCAAATGTTAGAATAGGCAGAGGTTTCAAACTAGCCTGTCTTTTCTCTTATGAAAACAGCATGTCTCTTAGAAAAGGAGGCTGGCCATCTGGCTACGAGATTTTGTCTGGGATCTTTCACTTGCGCGTTGATCATGAAGCACTGAGCTTGTGTCACCTGCTGTGCAGGTATGACTATCCTGCTTTGACATATTGGACTTGCACTGCAAGTAGTTTTTGCTTGCACCTCTCCTTTGGGTGTGACGGTGGGGTGTGTGATGGGGAGCAGCCCTGGCACAGACACTCTCCGGTGTTCTCTCCAGCACAACTGGCACACCAAGGGAAAAAGCAAAATGAACCTTCAGAGCAAATCCTAGCTTGGCCATCATGAGAAACAGAGCAAAACTCCAAGCCTAACATAGAAAAATTTCATTTTCACTTTGTTTAAAGCATGAAAGCATAGCAACGATAGCTTTCTGAGTGGCAAAACCTCAGCTGGTATCTGAAACCTAATAGCTGTAATTCAGATGTAAATGTTTCTCCTCAGAGATCAGGAAAAATCCTCTTCTAGCCATATAATGAAGGGAGACGAATGATATTGCTTGCTAAGAGTTTGAACCAGGTCCACAGTATTATACTGGGAGAAGATCCTGAGGATGTGATGTACCATCCACAGAGACTATCCCACATGATGGTAGCAATTACATCAAATTCTGTCTCCAATCTAGACCCCAAACACAGCTGATTTTTTTATTTTTTTCTTTTATTTTTGCGAATAAAGAACATTACATTAAATTACACTGAATATTATATTTCCTCAATTCCAATGAGAAGTGATGGGAACAGCTGCCAGGCATAGGGTAGGTCTTGGTCTCCCTCTAGTGATGGGCCTACCAACAGCAATGATCAACCCAGCTCCAGCCTCACACCTCCATCCTTTGCCTCCAACACTGGCTTCATGACAATGGCCAAGGTTGGCTCTAACCCTTCTAAAGACCAGCTAAAGCCTCCTCACAGAAATACTTCCTGATGTCTTTCCACCACATATCAGTATGCATGATGATGGCTGGTGGTGCAACCCACAACACAAAACTTCCTTGCTATGCATTCTGACTTACAACTGTGCTTATATTTTGTATGCTGATTGCTAATCTGTGCAGGACTAGGAGATGTGAGCTTGTACTTCCCATTGCTGGCAAACGCTTCTTTACAGAAAGGGTTGTTAAGCACTGGAATAGGCTCTCCAGGGATACGGTTGAGTAACTATCCAGGTAACCACCTGGGGTAGATCCTCTGAGCTGATATGGTGCACCCATGAAGCTCAGAGTATCCAGAGCATCTCCGATGTTGCGTTATGAAGTATCTCAGCACACACTTTCCCCCCTCCATGAGGATGCAGGTGGAAACTTCGGTCCATGTGTTGCAGGCTAGTTTCTTTGGTAACTGTAATCTGGTTGTGCAAGAGCTGCATAGGCTTGATGGTATCAGCCCTAACACCTACTGAATTCTAGAGCAAAATCTTTTAAGGTTGTCTCTTCCCATGCTTTCAATTTTCATTCAGAGCTTCACTGTAGGGCATGATTAAAATTAGAAAGCTTCTGAAAGTCTTGCTTTTAGAGGAACAAGCAAGAGGAAGGCGCTTTGAACAGTACATCAATATTGCCTAGAGTGATGACTTAGAAAATAAGCAAGTAATATTGTTTAATTGTGTGATTTTATTTTCTCTATATATTTTTTCAATTATTTTGGCTAAAGAATTTCCTAGTGGAAAAGTATCCATGAGGTCTGTAATAACACTTGGATGCCCACCTTAAAAGGAGAGCTGACATGGATATGGTCTTGCACCTAAAAGACTTCAGGTCAGGAACAGAGGGAGAGTACTGTAAAATTGAAAGGGGTGTTATCATTTGGGAAATTAACAAAATAAGAAATGGTGTTTTTATGCATTTATTGCTGTTTCCCTGCCATGCAACTGACTCACCATGGTAGTAACTTTATTTTTCTTTACTGTCTTTTCTTCTGTTGGGCTGCTAATGAGAGGACATATGAAAACGAGCAATTCCTGAACTCTCAGTTTTTACATACTAAGATTTTGATGTGTTCAGACCTTTGTCATGGCTCTAAATAGACCTGCTATGTTTTTAAACCCACTGGAATTGCTAAAGGCACTGACTGGACAAACGGATAGAAACTCAGGGTTAAATCTCTCATTCATACAACCAAAATTATTCCAACAACACTCAGGACATATTTTAGGAGCTCGTATTTGCTCAACACTCATCTTTGTCTGATGGTGTACCACATTCCTTCCGCGGTTCATTTCTGCTGAAGAGAAGCAGATCAAAGTGGGGTTCCATACCTCATATTACCTGTTCGGTATACAGTGGGCTGAAATATTGAAAGAGGAAAGTTTGTTATGGCCAACAGACGGAGGATGGTGCCTTCATTACAAAGCAAACTGCCTTAGCTGTAGTTGTTCCAATAAGCTGCTTGCATGTGCTTTAAACTGCTCCTGGTTTTTACAGAGAGAGCTGGAAAAGAAGTATTAGGTTTCACAAAGAGGGTCAAGCAGTTCTGCATCAGAATGAAACCAAGGACTTTCTAAACCCTTCGTGATGAGGCACATTAAGTACAGAGCAAGTGAAAAGATGAAGAACAAAACTGCTCTGGAGTAGGTAGACAAAATACAGCAACCTTGAGGTCACAGCTACGGGAACACTGCTGTTGTACATATTGTGATGAGTGACTGATTTGAACATAGGTCATTTGAGTGCTAGGAAAATGCCTGGTGTTCTTGGGATGTGGTTTTAAACCTGAGAAACTCCTTTAGCAACCACCTTGTTGAAACAAAGAGTATTTCTCCATACGCGGCTTTACTTTTGTATTTAAAGTCATTATCCTGAAAAAGTTCTCGACTTTGTATTGATCTATTCTCTGCCCAAATCTCCCTGATACAGCAAAAGGGGGAAGAGAGCCTGGCTCACGCCTTCTCCTACTACAGCTTTGCCAATCTTCAGACAAATATGGGAATGAAAATAGAGAAAACCCCAAAGACACCCCTGAGGGGTTGATTTGATGCTGAACTATTGGTGCTGAACATGAGTGCTGATGAAAGAGGTGCTGGAACCAAACAAACCATTACTTCACCACTGTTAGCACTGCAGTATGGAGGTGTGAGTGAAGGCCCATAGCCTTCTACTGAGCTATGAACAAAGCGCTGCTCATAAACAGGAACTCAACCTCCAGGTGCTGCAGTTGGGACTTTCTGCCAGGAAAAGTCAGTGTGACTGTGGATGAGCCACTGAATGAAAGGTAGTTTTGGTGTTCGTGTGCTTGTTCAGACAGTAACTCACTGCCATATATGCTCAGCAGAACTTTGAACTTTGAGTTCTGAAGTGGTATGCAAAACCTTTCCTAGCACATTAATTTATTCACATACTATTTTTTCTGAGTTCATTAGAGGAATTAAAGAGAAAGATGATACCATGACCAGAAGGACCAAATGGGAGGATGAAGCAGCTGATAATCCCATCAGGAGCATATTAGACATATTTCATTAACGGTCAGATAATTAAAGAGGAAGATGAGAGACACAAATTCAGTCCATGTTTGATCAGAAGCTATGAAGTTTGCTCTTTGATCCTGATAAAAGGTAAAGAAAAACAGTTTAGGAAAAGAATGGGGGAATATCCCTATGAACATCAAATATGAGACCCCTGTTCTGGTAAAGAAAGGAAGCGTAGGTGACAAGGATCAAAGGTGTAGATCTGTAGGAGCAAATGCTCTGTTACATAAACTTTGCGTTTTCATTGTGGGGATTTCATCTTTGCAGAATCCTTTTGAGGAACACCCCAGAGGATTTAGAATTTGTATGGGGGTAGAAACTGGTAGAAATAGAGAATAAAAATGCAAGAAGGTGAATTCTGGCAAGACGGTATTTCAAAAGATGGTCAGAAAATTGCTTTTTCTTCTACAGGAGCTTGGAGCTGAATAACAAAAATTCAAACACTGACATTTTCTTTGCTTGAAAACCATGTAGCCTGTGGGGCAAAGTCCCAGACATTTCACATCTTGATACTGCTGGCTGGTCAGCTGGACTCTTGCAGACACACAGGGTTGGAGCCAGTCTTGTTTCCAGGCTGGGGTTAGGCCGCTGGCATAAGGCTCAGAGATGTGCAGCCCTGCAGCCCCACTGCAGCTGGAATGTGGGCAAATGGGCATTTGGTGCCAACTGCATCTATGTGCCAGAACCTGCAGAACACAAAATAAATGCTGGCTGTTGGTATGGACACCTTCTGTCTCTTATTCAGGACTCCCACAGTTTTCCATTGGCCTATGCTGTCTTTATGTTATGTAAATGCCAATTCTGGCATTTAGTCTTTAGCTCAGAGCTGCAGCAAACTCACACTGATCTAATAATGAATGACGAGCTTAATAATGTAAGAAACTAGGGGCTTAAGTCAGTCTCCAGAGTTTAATAAGGCTGCTAAAGAAGAAAGTGTTATTTATTTATTACAGTGCTAATAGCTTAAAATGTTGGTGTGAACTGAACAGCAAGAAATTGGGCCTGCAAAGGTTTTTTTTTTCTGCTGTTATCAAATTGCTTGTGAAATTATTTCCTGTACACAGAGGATGAAAGTGCGAAGTGTAGATTTCTCTTATGCTTCTGTAGCTCTATGGACTTCACAACTGTTGCTTTGGACTTTGCCATTTGAGTGTGTTTGTTGTTCCAGTTTGGTTGGTTGGGAAAGGTGGGGAAGGCTAGGAGTGCTGGCTGCACTCTTGCTAATGAGGCTCAGTGTGCAAGGTGCACTATTTGCTATAAGGGAGCATTGCTGACTCCTATTAAACTTGGTGTCCGTCACAACAACTATGTAGCGTTCTGCAAGGCTGCTTTCCAGACTGCTGACACCAGTGTTTTGTATGGCAGAGTACTGGCTGGAGAAGTGATGAGTGACTATTTCAGATGATGAAGAACATCTGCTCCCACTTTATTTCAAGGTGAACACCTGATTGCCAAGAAGCTCAGCTTGTGAGCTTGAATACTGGCTTCTTACATGTTGCATTCTTTCTTCTGGAGCTCTAATGCTGTGAGCAAGTTAGGAGAGGGATTAGAAGCTAAGGTTGAGAAGAGAGCTTGAAATTGCTATGCAACAGTTGGTGGAAATACTACCAAACAGATCTGCAAAGGATTTTAAACAACACTTCTGATGCTTGAAAAATCTCTTGTAACAGAACTCATCATTGTTGGTGTGTTCCTGGGAGACAGAGAGGTGAGAACAGAAATCAGTGTGTTCTGTGTCCAAAAAGAAACATTACTGGAATAGAGAAGAGTAATAAGCGGTCATTTTAAATGTGCTGCTAAATCCTAAAGTGTATTCATTCACAGAGTATTCAGAGAATGGAGCAGGAAGAGAGGGGAGGTCCTGGACATTCTAGCAGCCTGCAGGAAAAAAATAATAGGGGAATTAACCCAGCAGTCTAAAATTAAATGCAGGTAATATGACTGCTGGGACAGTGCCTACAACGAAACCAAATAACTCAGGGGCTCCATTTTTCCAATGATGTTTGATGTCATTTCTGTAGCTATTTAAGTAGCTGCTTATACATTTCCACTCAGATGATCAGAGGGCTGGAGCACCTCTCCTATGAAGAAAGGTTGAGGGAACTGGGCTTGTTCAGCTTGGAGAAGAGAAGGCTCTGGAGAGACCTCATTGTGACCTTCCAGTACTTGAAGGGAGCATATAAACAGGAAGGGGAATGGCTGTTTACAAAGGTGGACAGTGATAGGACAAGGGGGAATGGTTTTAAACTGAGACAAGGGAGGTTTAGGTTAGAGATTAGGAGGAAGTTTTTCACCCAGAGGGTGGTGACGCACTGGAACAGGTTTTGCCCAAGGAGGCTGTGGATGCCCCATCCCTGCAAGCATTCAAGGCCAGGCTGGATGTGGCTCTGGGCAGCCTGGTCTGGTGGTTGGCAACCCTGCACATAGCAGGGGGGTTGAAACCAGATGATCACCGTGACCTTTATCAACCCAGGCCATTCTATGATGCTATGATTTCCTTAACATCTGTAATTCAGATCTGTAATCCAGCCTTAGCTACAGTAGTCAAAGCTGCTGCTTTTCACAACAAAACTGATAGACTAGGCTTTACATAATGTTTGTTTGAGGTGGGAAGTTATGATGTTATAACTAATTTCCAGAACATCTACCAAATAGTCTGAAGTTGCATTGAAACTGATACAACAGGTAATCAACAGATCCTCCATAAAATGACATTAAGCCTCAGAGACACAATGTGCTGCAATTATAAAGCAGACACGCAGGCATCACTTTTCTCATCTGCATCATTAAAATTAAATTAGAAGCAACATATCAGACACAACAGATCGTATTTTCTTTTGAATTATCTTAGTTCCCTGGGGCTTAATCATCTCCAGAGAGAAAATGTCTCAGACCCACCAAGCTTAATCATAGAATCAGTCATAGAATGGCTTACTTGGAGAGGACCTTCAGGCTGCCCAGGGCCCCATCCAGCCTGGCCTTGAGCACCTCCAGGGATGGGGCACTCACAGCAATCTGTACAGCAGTGTCAGTTCCTCGCCACCCTTTGAGTAAAGCATTTCTTCCCAACATGTAACCTAAACTTCACCTCTTTTAGTTTAAAGCCATTCCCCATTGTTTTATCACTATCAGACGGCGTAAGGTGTTGGCCCCCTTCCTGTTTGTAAGCTCTCTTCGAGTACCAGAAGGTGGCACTCAGGAGATACTTCTGGTCCAGGTCACAGTCTGCTCATTTAGGGTCATAACCCTGTGCTCTTCTCAGCCTACTGCAAAATAATGAAATGAAATGAAAATGAACCTCCAAGGGGCTAGAGTAAATATCTGGGAGACCATTAAAGAGATAAAGGAAGCTAGGAGAAGGCATTTACTAAAGAATTTGGGGATACTGTTGGACCTGGTTGTTCAATGGAGTGTCAAAGCAGAGCCCTGAAAAGCACGAGGGTATGTTGCACCTCAGCACCAAGCTGTGGATAAACCCCTGCCCTGGTTTATACCTGCCTTGAGCTGAAGATGCACATCCAGGCACATATCTTAAAAACAGACTGACAAACTGAAAACATCCAAGGGCACAAATCATAAAATCATAGAACCATTTGAGTTGAAAGGCACTTTCGTAGGCCATCTAGTTTAACTCCCCTGCCTGAACAGGGACATCTACAGCTTGATTGTGTGCACAGTTGCTACGCAAAGAGGAAACTGCTCAAGTACCTGCACCCCTGTGACCCTCAGCCCCACCATGCAATTGCAGCCACACTTGGGTCTGTCTTTGGGTCCTTTTCCCTTGGCCAGCAGGGTGTCCAGCTGGGGAGCAGGATGCAGGACATAGGAGCACAG
This sequence comes from Excalfactoria chinensis, assembly GCF_039878825.1. Lineage (NCBI taxonomy): Eukaryota > Metazoa > Chordata > Aves > Galliformes > Phasianidae > Excalfactoria > Excalfactoria chinensis. Next base: position 134,499,285 of record NC_092826.1, read on the forward strand.
AGAGATGGATGCCTGCCCAGGGAAAGGCTGACGTGTTTGCAATAAGCTGTTATGATGTTTGCTTTATTCTTTTAATGGCGAGTCATTATTTTGCAAGCACTCTTGATAACCATGGTGGTTTGACTGCAGTGAGCCCAACTACTTGTCATACCATATCAGTATGTTTGAAAAAATGCTTCCAAAACATTATGATTTTTTTTTCTTTCAAATTTGAAATTCATCTTTACTGAAAAGCAACCAAAAATTAGAAGTTAAATATGTATATTTTTCATCATTAGAAACAAAAAGATTATGGAATATGGAGGAAAATAAAAAATGAGTGTATAGACTTGATAACAGAGTGTGGGGCAATACAGGTTTGTTACAGATAAAGCTTGAAAGAAGTTATTTCATTGACAAAGACTTTTTCTGTCTCCAGGTTGTGTTCTTAATAAGGTGTTGTTTTCCAGACCCCATTTTATTGGTCCCTCTCTGCTCACTTGCACCAAATTCATGCTCATGTAGCACTGCATTTCTGCTTTCCTTTCCTGCTTTATATCACTCTGAAACTCTCTATCATTTTTATTGTATACAGTAGACATAGGTTCTCCAGTTTTGCCCTCCAGGTTCAAAGCATTACTGAGATCAAAGCAATAAACTGCCTCTTTCTTGCAACAGGAAAATAAGAATTTTTTAGGTTTGGACTGTGTTAAAGAACTATTTGTCCTCTTGGTCCTTCCTTGGAAACAGACACATGTGACCTCTTGAACTTGATGCCAAGACATTTCCACTGATGGTCATGGAAATATTTATGAGCTGGTTGGAATGTCACCTCCATGCCAACCATCTCCAGGAATCATAGAATCATAGAATGATTTGGGTTGGAAAGGATCTTTAAGATCATCTAGTTCCAAACCTCCTGCTACAGGCAGGAATGCCTCCTTCCAGACCAGATTGCTCAAAGCCCCATCCAGCCTGTCTTTGAATGCCTCCAGGAAGGGCACATACTCTCTAGACAACCTGTTCAGTGTCTCACCACCCTCACAGTAAATAATGTCTTCTTAATATCTAGTCTAAATCTACCTTCTTCCAATTTAAAGCCATTTCCCTTTATCCTATCACTACATGCCCTTATAAAAAGTCCCTTCCCAGCTTTCCTGTAGCCCCTCTTCAGGTACCTGAAGGCCACTAAGAGGTCCCCCCAGAGTTTTCTCTGAAGAGAAAGAGAGCCCCAGCTCTCTCAGCCTTTCCCCATAGGGAAGGTGCTTCAATGTTCTGATCAACTTTGTGGCTCTTCTCTGGACCTGCTCCAACAGCTCCATGTCCTCCTTGTGATGGGGGCCTCAGAACTGGACACAGTAATCCAAGTAGGGTTTCATGAGAGCAAAGTATGTTGAGAGGCAGAATCATCTCCTGATGCTGGTACTTGATGCAACCCAGGATAGCCTTCTGACCTGTGAGTGCACATTTTCAGCTCATGGAGAGTCTTTCATCAACCAACACCCCCAAATCCTTATCCTCAGGGCTACTCTCAAGACTAGCCTGTATTTGTGCTTGTGATTGCCACAGCCCAGGTGCAGGATATTGTATTTGGCCTTGTTGAACTTCATGAGGTTGGCATGACCTCTCAAGTCTTTTCAGGTTCTTCTGGATGGCATCCCTTCCCTCTAGTGTGTCAGCTGCACCACTCAGTTTGGTGTCATCTGCAAACTTGATGAGGGTGTGCTTGATCCCACTTCGACGTTGCCTATAAAGATGTTAAGTAACACTGATCCCTGAGGAATGCCAGTTGTCACCAGTCTTCACTTGGACATTGAGCCATTGACTACAAACAACTCTGAGTGTGACCATCCAGCCAATATCTGGATGCTAACACCTAGCTGCTGCTGCTCAGTCATGAAGCAGCTCCTTTGTAGTGACTTGTGCTTCCCAATTTTCCCTCTACCCAAAGTCCAACTCACCATGCTTCTGTACTTTGTGCTTCACTCCAGTCATCAATCAAGCTAGGTATTATAGGGTTTCAGCAGAGATATTTATGTCTGCTCCAGCTTTCTGAGAGGACAGTGTTTTTTGATCTCTTTCAGAGCTTTATGAGACTTTCCTACTGGTCTCTTACCACTCTAGTCATATTACTGCACTGGAAGCTCTTCTCTCCATCCTACTGCATGGAGCAGCTGAGTCAAGAGAATTATTTGCACCAATCTTACCACGTAAGTTAATTTCTAATTCCCTTTTTTTACAGCCCATCTGATAAATACTGTAATGTTTAAGTATTAATCTACTATTTGGTCTGAAATATTGTACTATCTGAGCTTTATTGCTTGAAGTGAGAGTCTTAGCTCATGCACAAAGGCTATTGTATGCAGGGCAAGCAGTCAGGGATGCTATCCTTCGCAGGATGGTCATTGCATCCCCACAGAGGTGCTCAGATATTTCAGGTGTGCTTTTAAGGCTTTGCCTCATTTCAGTAGCTTCAAGGGTCTGGACTCCCCTGGAACCTATGGCCCCCGTCCATCTGCCCTAGCTCTGACACATCTCCTCTTTCTGCATAGTTGTGTTCCTTCTCCTCCATTAACTTTCTTCAGATGGATAGCTCACATATCATTCATTAGGTTTTCTCTTACCTTTCTCCCATCTCACACTGTTCAGGGAACCATCTGCCTTGCTATTCATCCTACATCAATAAATGCAGCTCTGCTGTTTGACCTTTAAAGACAACTCCTTTGCTAGTTACCATCGCCCTTTCGCATCCACGTCCTGCTGCACTGATAACAACCCAAGCACCCGCGGAACGCAGTTATGGCACGCTTCAGTTCACTGGTGAGGATTAAGCCATAATTTCTATGACGGTGCAAGATACACAGGAATCAACACCTGCTGGAGTTGATTAACCTCTGGCACAAACGTGAAATCAATCACAGAAGCTGTAAGTGTAGGCCATTGCCATCATAGCAAGCCCTGCTCCCCAGCCTAGGGGGTCTGCCTTATCATCTCCTGACTATTATGGGGTGAATGGTGAAAGAGTGGCCATCAATGCCATCTAACTATAAATAGTAGAGTTGGGTGCTGTTGCTATTTTCTGCTTTTTCCATTTAGTTTTCAGCAGTCAGATACACAGAGCAATTACTTCATACACCGCTTATTCTGAAGGTTTAAGGGCTCACTTGGCTCTCACTGCATCTATCCTGCCACACAGCCCTCTTTGCAGGAGGAAATACCACAAATAACATCCAAGCATCTCCAGGAAGGGGTCATCCTAGGCATGAGGTCACTATCCTGGAGCAATGGTCAGCTACTGCTTCACAGAACAAGGGACATATCGCATCAACAAACCTGAAGCTATTCCAGAAGTGTCAGCTTTGGGATTGCTCTTTTCTGGTCACTTCCACTGCTATTTTGCTGCACAGGGTGAGAGATGCTTTCATTAAAAGCACAAGTTTCCCCTAAGCCACTTGAGTTTTGGCTTGCTTGTTTGCCTTCAAGCATGAAAATTAAAGCTAAATTAGAGAAGCAACAGCCAGTGTAAATAGTCTCATGTCTCTAATTAAAGTTGTTTTGATCAATCTTCTGCTGAGCACTTATTTTAAAACACTTCTATCTTATTTTTAAAGATTAGAAAACATGACTTTTACAAGCCATGTGCTGCTGCAGACTGTATTTATGCTGTTTCTCTCCTCGTGGTTTTGCCCACACTGGTTTCTTGGGTATAATTAATGGAGCTGACTACCATATAAGTGTAACTTAAACTCAGTGTCTCATTTCATGTAAAGAAAAGGAAATAATTATACAACAAGGGATGGCTAGCAGCCACAAATCTCATGTAGAGGTTAGAGGAGAGGTAACGATGACCTGACTGTTCAATAGATGGCATTGGGCTGGAGCCATGTCGGCCTGCTTTCAGCCACACAAATACAACACTTTCACACAAGTTCTTGTGCTTCTATGTTGGACAAGAAAAAAGTAGCTAAGCTTCTCCATCAAGAGCCAACAGGATTGGAAGAGGAAATGTAAAGCTGGGCACACTGTATCAGTAATGCTTTCTTAATCACTGACACCTAATTATTGGCAAGATATTGCAGTTACCGTATGTGATAATTTGGGGAAGCTACTTATGAATTCTGATTGATGTCACAGTGTTGTGAAATTGCTACATCTTTTAATTCCCTCTCGAATGAGCACCCAGTGTAGCTGCTGCTGATGTTTTGGACTTCCTTATGGGACACTGAGAGATGCTATGGCCATGTTGGCCAGCAGGACTGATTCATATCTCATCCCTGCATCTCCCAGAAAGGCTCCTCAGTGGTAAATGAATGTAGGCTGAGGGATGGAAAACAGTGTGTGAATATTCCTGATACCCAGAGAAGCCACCACATCTGTTGCCACACTTTGATATCCCCAAATTTCCAGAGCTTTCCATCTTCCATGCCCTTTTCCAACACCACACCACCTCCTCTTCCCTAGGGAGCTGAGGGACTGGATGCATCTTTTTGTCACCAAACACAGAGTTTTTCTCATCACGTCTCACTCACAGTGTACATTTGCCCATGGCAGCTCTAACGAGGACTGGCACCTCTCTGTCATTGCTGGTGCCAGGCATTGCTCTGGCTCTGCCAATGTAATCCAGCATCCCTGAACCAGAGCTGTAGGCCAGTTCATTACCACTTAATGCTCTGCCCAAACCTCTTACAATGAGCAGCATCTCTGCCCAGGGTGGAACTAATGTCATTTTTCATCCCTGTGAACACCGTTAGCAGCTGAGCAAAAAATGTCAGTTTTAATTACACCACTTTTACACATATCTCTCCCGTTTTAAATTGGAGACCATCATCACACGGGGCTCACGTGTCTCTGCTAAAGAAACAGCCATAATTCTTGCCAACATGAGTAAATCTCTCAGGAACACCTGCTTATGCCTCTTTTCAAAGCAAATAATGGTGATCAATAACATTGGAAACGCGAGATTATTTTTTAATGATTTTAATCTTGCTTAATAGATGCTCTACTAAATCTGGCATTTCCCTCACATACTGTTCTGGTAATCCTCATTTGCTTTTTATTTCCACATGTATTGGTGGAAATACACTGTGGTCTCTTTATGGCCGCAACAAACAAAACTGGTGTGAGACTGACAAACAGGTCTCTCTGGAGAAAGCACTCTAATAAGCATTATTCAAGTTACATTTCTGCTCCTTAAAAGCCAGCTATGACACAAGAGTCCAGATGCATGTTTTTCCCTTGATCCTTTAGACAGCCATTCATTTTCTTCTCGGCACGTGTTTCCACCTCTTAGAATCTACAATACTTCTTTCTATCCACTTTTTTGGTACTCCTTTGGGTACCATCAGTTGGCACCAATGGGCCATGGAGGATCTCACCCTATGCTTCTTTGCTGTATCACTGGAGATGTGTTGCATGGGATGGCTGGTGGTGATGTCTGACACGTTAGCTGCTCTATTCACTTATTTGACTTTATGTATTATCCATCTTCTTTCTTTTGGACCTCTGACTATTCTGATTAGGAGAAAATGTAGTTAGACCCATCCTGACTGCTTTTATGGTGTCAGCTTTATTGTATATGGTGTCAGCCAATTGTATAGGTTAGTAGAAGATGAAAGTGAGCTGTGATTCACCCCTGCACTTCTCATGGCTGGTGGATCACACTCAAACACAGGCATTCCCAGTGCTGGGGATCAGGTTATCTATAAATTCTTATACTATACACTAAAAACATCAACATGGATGAAACATCAGTATCCTGTTACAATTGCTTTTAATATATACCTTGTAAAAATACACCACCTTCTTCCAGATTAACATGATTTCTGAGTGTTTTGAAGCAGAAAGGAGCTGAGTTTGTCTGTGTAAAACAAATGCACTGTTAGCTGATGTCCTGAGATACCGAGCAGTGATTGCTTCTTTCTTCCATCAGAAAACAGATGAGGAAAATCTTTGTTAACCTGTGAAATGGGAAGCATCCTGCTAGATAACGCTGGGAGACACAGCACATTGAACCAGCACAAAATGGAGTCCCATTGGCTCAGTCCCGCTGGAGCCTGAGGGGGTAACGTGGGGAGTACTCTACGATGGATGAGTGATGGATGAGTAGAGCAGAAAACCTGTTAGAATGTGGACACAGCAGGAGTCTGAGGTACAGAAGTGGTCTTCTCTCTTAGCTAATAGTTGCTGGGTCTGAAAATCTCCACCCTACCTGCCTGTTTCCCGTGGAATAAAGTTCAGCTTTACTGTCAGTTAAAGCCTCAGGAATCAGAAGCATCATTGCAGTAGGCTTTGGGGACACAGCCAACCTCTGGCAATGCTTATGGAGCCTCAGGAGCCAGCTCAGTGCTGGTGGTGGCCATCCATGTCCAAGAGCAAAGTACTGCTTTCCCATTGAGTGAAAAATCTCACCCTGAAACCAAAAACACTGTGATGGGGCCCCGCTAACAACTCACAATCATTCCTTCAAGGCAGAAAGTTCTCTTCCAGCATCATTTTCCCCGTTAATTGGATGACCTCTGCGACTCAGCACTGGGCTGAGATTCAGGAAAAGGTCAGGCCTTTTCCACTGCTGCTCTTCCCAATTAACTTTTTGGTGTACTCAGGCACAGGCTTCCTGCCCTTCAAGTGTGGAAGCTTCTCAGCATGCCATCGAGCTCAGAGGAGCGCGAGGGCTAAGTGATCCTCCTGGGAGGCACCTGACCTGACTGCTAACTACAGTTTCACTTGGTAGAACAAGAAACGTCCTCTCTTTTCTGCCGCAGAGATGGGGAAGTGCTGCAGTGGAGCAGCAATAGGAGTTAATAGGGATTTTTTGTTATCAGCTGCAGCTTCATTTTTCCCCAGTCCCACTATCTGCTTGGCTGCATCCACAATGTAGGAGTCGCTGTGTTCTGCAGGACAGAGCCCTGCCTCCAATTATGCCAGAATGTGCCAGCAGAGACACATCCATTTGGACTGAAATCCTATAAATAATTGGGTGCAACTGGTCTGTATCAGTTTCCTATACTGCACATAGGTGCTGCCTATCCCCACTCCTCCTGAGCCTTGGCCACGTTTCAGGAAGCTCTGCAGATGAAAAAGATTTCTTCTGATTTCCTCTGAATTTGGAGAAAACTGATTGCCAGAGAGGAGAAAAATGCATTGTGGACCTCTGCCAAGGTAAAAGTGCAATGTGTGCTCAGATCATATCAAGTGCCTGCAGTCACATGGCAAAAAGCCCTTTAAATGCCAACAAGATGCGAATAAAACCCACTGAAGTGCAAGAAGTTTTGATTTAAGTTCACATTATCTCTTACACCAACAAATCAACTGTGGCACAAAGCTAAAAGGAGCCAGACTCTGAAAGCTCTGGTGCTCATACAACTACCTCCTCTACAGCTCTTATGGAGAAGCTCATCCTTACTTTGAGGGAAGGTAATTCCCCTGTACAGATCAGCTTTCATCTGGAGATAAAAACCCAGCAAGGCTTTTGGCACAACAAAAACATGAAGACATAACGCTCTGCTGATCACCTGCTAAAACTCTGACTTCAGAAGCACCTCCTAACATGTGGGAATGTTGTAACCTTAAAGCCAATGGGGATCCATAGCTAAAGATTGCTGTTATCAGTAGGGCATCTGTCATTGCTTAATTAAGATGCAAATCATAGCTGTCTCTACAGCAACATACTCTGCTTTTTGTGTTAATGAAATACAAACAAAGCTGGACCTGCTCAATTGAACTAGGTAGGCACTGAAGAGAAAATGTTGGGGCTGGCTACAGATGCTGGCACAGCACCCTATGATTTAAACAAACAACAAACTAACACCCAACCAAATCAAACAAAAAACCCAAACCCAGAAGCGCTTAAGATGTTGCAGTTAATCAAAGCAAAATCATACAGGCGGGTTGGGCACTGTGGCTGGCAGTGGTGGGAACATCCCTGTTCCTTGCCCCAGGCACTGCACATGGCTTACCAAGCTTGTAAGAGCCTAATTAATAGGGGAGGTAAATAATTACTTGAGCTACAAAGCTGCTTGTGAGACCTGCCTTTAGGAAGGAGGCAAATCCTGCAGCAGGTCAATCCTCAGTCCTTGGAGCTGGGTTAGTGGGGTATGGAAATGCCAGCACCTGTGGCTGCGGTGCAGAAACCTGCTGTGAGATCCTCTGCACTTCTGCCTGCTCCCCACTGCTCTCTGGCCACTGCTGGGTCAAGGTAACAGCATTCTCCACTTAGTGTCAGAAACCTGTTCCTGCAAATGCATCATTCAACAGTGGAGATGCAGTGCATGTGCATCAAAACATGCTGTGAAGGTCTGCAGTGTTTTAACAACATGTGCAATTGTCTTCAATGAAAGATTTTTGTTTGGAAATCCAGCATTTGCTTGTTTTGACTTGTTTTGTTTTGCTTCATTTTTGCTGTCAGCCCAGGCTCATTATGCACTCTCTGGAAGCATCTGCTATGGAGAAAGCCAGACTAGGTTGCTCAGTTTGCCCAGTTGCAGGTTGCATTGGCATTCTTGTTCCAGGTTTTACTCTCAGCTTGAGATCTGATGAGCAGCTCCTGTTTGTAACCACCCCTTGCTCCTTCCTCTGTTTCTCCAATCCAAAATACTGTAAGTCTGCCACTAATTCATGGGCAACTCACCAGATGTACCTGAACATGCGCTGTTAGGGTTCTTGTTATGTCTTCAGCCAGTGTACAGATAACCACAGCTGCTCTTGGTGTTGTAAAACATATCTAGTTCTATTATCAGAGATACCAGTGCCTTTTCTTTCCCTCCACAGCTACGTTTTCCAAATGCAGACAGGAGAGAACTCAAAGGCAAATCTTGGTGAGCTGTGCCATTGGGCAGCGTTAGTCACCTCCTGCATCAGCACAGAATTCAGTGAGCAAAATGCACAGGAGGAACCATGTCCATCTTTAGCACAAAAGCCCTTCCCACAGAGCTGCTGGGTCAAACCTTGTGCTCCCAGCCTGGATAAGAGCAATAGAGGAAAGCTCTGAGGGGAGAAGCGCTCTCACTGAGCTCCCTGCATGTGCCATGCTGCAGAGAGCACATCCTATCCCACCCAACTGGAAGCTCCTGGGCTGGAGCTTGGTGAGTGGCACCCAGACCTTTAGCAATGTCAGCACTCAAGTCACAGTGACTTACAGAGCTGATATGGGCAGGACTGGCTTGAAATCCTGTAGCAGCAGGAATCAGTCATCCCATCAACTGCAGCACACAGCGGCCAGCTCCACGCAAAGGGCTGCAGTTCATCTTATACCTGCGCCTTTCTCACATCTCTTCTCTGATTCCCTTTGCCACTTCCAGCTGTTCCGTACCATCTGTATGATCTCTGTCCAGACTACTAATGAGCGCCTTGTTAGAGCAATAATTGGCTTCTTATTTAGAAGGCTCATAACGATTATAGCGGAAGTACATTATCAGCCATAGGGCTTCATCTATTTTAAACTGCAGTACACAGGGACCGCGGTTTATGTGCCTTGATGTGATTTCTGTTTCTTTTGTCAAAGCAATTATGTGCATTTGACTGTATACTGCTATTGTTGAAGCCTTTTACGCAAGAGTTAGTTGTACACGGAGCAATTTATAAATGGCAATTCAAAGAACAGGCAGCAGCACAATGGGACCAGCAAGTGGGCTTAACCAGAAAGGGAACAGAATAAAGGAATTCAATGTGCTCCCAGGAAATTATCTGCCTTCACTCTCGTGATGGATTACGTTGTCAAGCAGTTGTATAATATTCAAGGAAATATCAATAACTCTCTGAGATTCTGTACTCCAAATGCCAGCAATACGGCTTCACAGCGTGCTGATGAAGTGCACAGCTGGGTGATGCTAAGCTGGGGGTTTGAGCAAAGCATGGGGTCAGGAATGATTTTCTGCTGCTCCCTGCATGGATCATTGCTCTCTGCAGTTATTTCAATAGGTAACAGCAGCTCTGGCTTTGTAAACTCATGCAAAGTGTTTGTGTGAACTCATCTCCACCTGAATAGCCCGGATGGTGCATGCACAAGGGATTGTGCCATCAGCTCCCTTCTCTTAGTAAGGTTAACAAAGCATCAAGAGCATTAAAAAACATTGACAATTGTATCAAGGTAGAGGCACACCTGCTTTTGAAAAGGAGGTGGGAAGGAGAGGATGGCCTTTCCGGGACATGTTTCTTCTTTAACTACAGTATACGTGGATTCCAAAAGCATTAGAAGACTGGCATGCCTTAAGTTTTGACTACTAAGATAAAAACTTACAGAAGTTATTTGATGGGAAGTGGCAAACATCAGATTTTCTGACAAGTCATCTGCGTTGAGTGTCTAAAGAGGAAATGCCCCAAATATAACAGTTGCTCCAGAAGTAATGCCTCCCATTTTATGATGTTGGCCCACAATGTAGAAGGTAGATGGTGGCATGGCAGTAGAGTCTGAGCCTTCCCACCAGTATTCTATTTCATTTTGTTGCTGTGTGACAGATGGCAGCAGAGGGGCAGTCTGACACAATGCTGTCTGGCACAGATGTGCAAAGGAGTGCCACTGAATTCCTCTATGCAGAAAAAATGGAACCCACTGACATCCACTGATACTGAATTTTAGAATTCAGAACAAAAATTGCTCGGGGTTAAAGCTTCTGAGAACAGTATCTTTAGTTATTCCTCTTCCAGTCTGCTTGTCTCATCTATGTACAACTTTAGATCAAAATTTAATGGTATTCATAAAACCTGCAACGATTTCTATTCCTACAGAAGAAAAAACAAAGATCGAGGCTGGCCTTTCAGTTAGATGATGTTTCTTGGGTTCACTGTTCTCTCTCTTGCCATGACTTTGTTGCTGCTCATGTTTTCTGTGCAAGGACACACACCTGGCAGCTGTGCACATGGCTGTTTTTGCACACCTAGGACAGACTCCTGCAGTGTGTCCAACATCCTCCAGAGGGATCAAACTCCTGGTGTGTGTCCTTGTGCAGCAAAACATTCTGGATTTCCAGGGCAGGCAAACATCAGCCCAAACCAGAGAGCATCCCCCCTTGGCAGGAGGGCAGGACATGAGCTGTCGGGGCTTATTCCCATCACTCCAGACAATCACAGCTGGGTCAAAACAGATGACTTGGGATTCAGGGTTGGATGGGACCATCAGGTAGGGTACTGCTGTGTGGTACTCCAATAAAATTAACACGAGGGATTAATTACTTTACAAAGCTTTGGCTCACCAGTGAATCTCCCAGAACAAAAACAAGTTTCCTGTTTTCTTTTGTAAAACCTGTTTTAAGCCTCCAGTTCCCTTCTGATTTCTCAGAACCGTTCAAACTTCTTTACGTTCCCCATGGCACTGGGAACTGGGATTTCTCCCTGCTTACTGCAATGTCGATTGCCAGTCACACCCCACTAGAAGTACCAACTGCATTCCCCTGAAAGCACCATTACTAGGAGCCACTCATTTTGAACGAAGAAATGCTATATTAAAGGTAATTAAATTAAAACGGAACTTAATGTATAGAAGTAGTCGTAGGAGAGATGATGAATGGGAGCCTTAATTATATCTGATGGAGCATGTGGCACCACATCCAAACAGCGTGTATATCTTTCACTTGCTTAATACACTCCTGCCCAGTTTACAGCATAGGAAGCAGAATGTTGATTAGTTTCAGTGTATTTCAGCAAGTTTGTGAGTGCAATTAGTACCTGTGGTTTTGGGCTTGTTTTTCCCAAGGAAAGATATTCTGACAGAAGAACTGTTTGTGTCCTCTTGAGAGTTAGGTTTGGCTCCTGAGTTCCGCACAGACAAGAAAGTATGAGAGGTAATGGCCTTAAGTTGCACCGGGGGAGGCACAGGTTGGATATCAGGGAAGAAATTCTTCTCGGAAAGAGTGGTAATGCATTGGCACAGGTTGCACAGGGAGGTGGTGGAGTCATCGTCCCTGCAGGTGTTCAAGATAAAGGTGGATGTCATACTGAGTGACACGGCTTAGTAAGTACAGGGGAACTGCTATCTCATGAGCTGAACTGATGATTGAGCACCTGGTGGCTGGCCCAGGAAGCACAGGTGCAATCAATTCTTCCACCTGACTGGAAGGAGTGGACACAGGGTCCACCCCTTCCTGGGTTCACTTGAGGGCTCACCTCCAGAGAGAGAACTTCTTCTGGGTGAGGACCACTTCCTGAGATAGCGTGTTCTATAGCTGGGGACCCTCATCACCAGTTGGGTAAGTCAACCTTTCTTTTTTCCTGTATGCGATTATTGGTAATCCTGATGATGCTTTGCTTTGTATTGCAAAGAACATAATTAGAAGCAATCTCACTGCTTCCAAAGACCAACAATGGGCATGGTGGGGATGGGTTTGTAGTTCAACTAGACGATTTTAGAGATGATCTTAGTGGTCTTTTCCAGTCTTAATGATTCTATTTTCTCTGCTTTCAGTGCTTAGAGGAAGAGACTTTGACTGTGTTTGTGCTCATTCCTCTTTCACTCAAACCTCATGAAAGCTCAAAGCATACAAGATTCCCCTCTACTTCACTACAAACAGCTTCAAAGCCTTATGTGCATCCCACCCCAGCTAGTCACACCATGGCCAATGCATTTCTGCTGTCTTTGCACACTCCTCACCTTCAGCAAGACAGCTGCTCTGGTTTCAGGGTGCTGCTGTGTAATGAGGTGAAATGCGTTTGGTCGCCCATCTCCCTATTTCTATGCTTTTGGGAAGATGAGGACACAGTCATTGGACCACAACCAGACAATCACACAACATCCACGTGGGGAAGCATTGATGGTGCAGATAAATACCTTGCAGACCTCTTCATCTGCGCATAGTGCCCTCCACCTACCTGAGACTGAGGTGTGTGTGTTGTTAATGGGTGCATTTAATTCTTCATTTACTCCATTTACTTGTATTAGATGACAGAAGAAGTGGTCTCTTTGCCCCAGCTGTGAAAATTGTTGTGTTACTACCCAGTGACTTAACAAATAAGACCACTTAGAATGACTTGTCCTCCTGGCACGAATAGTTATCAAGTCACTATAAAACACCATTACTGTTGCTGTCTCCTGGGGATGCCCCAGCCTCTGTAGGCATGATAATGACGTGCTCCTTTTGCTTGCCTCTGGCACAGCATTGCATCCTCTGAACACCCTATTACTTCAGTGTTCCCTCAGGGAAGGAGGCAGCAGCTGCTCATCTCAGCATGCCTGGGGAGCCTCCATGCTCTCAGGTGAGCTACCAAGGCCTAATAAATAAGCTAGCAGCCCCCAGGGTCCTTATTTCCTTTCCTTCCTCTGCTGCATTCTCTGACTTTGCTCCTTTTTTCTTCTCCAGCCCTTGTAAAATTGTAGAATATCCGAAGTTGAAAAGGATCCATAAGGATCATCAAGTCCCACTCCTGGCTCTGCACCATCCAAAAATCAGACTATATGATCAGAGCATTGTCCAGACTCTTTGAGCACTGGCAACTTAGGGCTGTGCCCTCTGCCCTGGGCAGCCTGTTCTGCCCTCACCTGACCTTCTTCTGGGAAGTGAGATGACAGGATTGTAAACTCCCATTCATGGTACAGACTGTTCCCATAAGTGCTGCAAGGTTCCAGAGAGGACATCCTAATGTCTTGAAGCTCACTTATTTTGGTTGTGAGGAAAGGCATATTGTGCTTTCCATAAGTGTGTTGAGATCCCTCATGAAAGGAGGTAGGCTTCTGTTTACTGATGCTCAATAAATAGAAACTTTCTTTTGTACTCCAGTGGGTAATAATTCATGACGGATTGTGCCTGCTCATTCTCCAGCCAACATGCCCTGGCCAGTTACACACCTTTCCTCTTTCCCACCTATTTTACACTTGTGCACATACAGGTAGCTATACCAGCAGCCCCTGTTTTTCCAGGCTGATCAAGCCGATCTCCTTCCATTTCCTTATGATGAATGACTCCCAGCTTCTCCAGTTATCCCAGTAAGCATCAGTGATCCCCTTCTGGCTCAGCTGGCCTTTCACTTGACCATTTGCCATTGTAGCTGGGGCAACTTGGAGATGAGGGATACTAATGATTATGTTTACTACCTATGCCACAGAGACCTTTCCCAGTCCAAGGAATTGCCTCATCCTGGCACTAAAACCATGTTTGTAATTTTCCCAGCTGCATTATGCTGATCAGTGTCCCATCACCTGGAATTTCTCTGTCCTTTCCAGGTGATAAGCCATATGTTTATATCACAAGGCTGTGTGGATATTTAGTTCCCGAATAAATTATGCTGCATTTTGTACCAGTGAATTTCTTCTGAGGGCTGTAATACGAGGAAAGAGAATCATGTGCTTCTTCTGCTGTTATCTCACTCCGCCTCCATACTGACGCTGCCTCTAAATTATGCCATTAGCAGATTTTGTCAGACACTTTCTGCGCCCAAGTAATTAATAAAAATGTTGGCCTCAAGACCGATTACTGAGGAAATCTATTAGTAATTTCCCTCCAGCCTGATCCTCTCCCGTGCAGTACTACATGTTTCCATCTCCACACCCCTTCTGCAATTCATCCAGCTTCCACTCTCCCCATTTGAGCTGATAGTGTTTAATCAAATACTTTTTTGAAGCCAGCGTGGATGAGCTCCACTGCACACCTATAAAGCCAATTGTGTCCCTGATCTTACTTTGAAATTTTCGTAATGGTTATTTTATCATTTATCATCATTATACTCTTATTCCAAATCTGATCTGAAATCTCACCGGTTTTTAAGGTCAAGCACAAGAGTGCTGTTTTAGTCCTCCTTTTCCTTTTGCATTTCCTGTTCTCCCATTAAATGCAGGTTTTCAGGAGAAGGGTAGGTGTGGTACTGAGGGATGCGGTTAGCAATGGGCCAGTAGTTGGACGTGATGATCTTAGTAGTCTTTTCCAACCTTTATTATTCCTGGATGGGCATGTGGAACTCAGGGTAGTGGGTCCTTCCAGCTGTGAGATGTGAAAATACTGAGTGCAGTGTCTGCCTTGCACTGCTATGCTCCTGCTCTTATTTCCTATCTCCTTTTGGCCCACAGACCTGTTCCTGAGGCGTCAGGAGCTCTTTTCCACAGGCATTTCTCCTGTCTGGTGGGACAGACTGTTGTTAGTCCTACCACACAGGGCAAGGAGAACCTTCATCACAGCCACTGGAATGAATTCCTTCCACCTGTAAGTTACCAAAATGTGTTCTTGTAATAATGAAATTTAGTGCAATCTTCTCTTGGTCTACCCTTTCTTTTCATTTGATTAGCCTGTATTTGGAGGTGTTCAACGTGTTGTTTGAGTTTCTATATTGTTAATGCCATCCATATTCTACCTTTGTTTCTTCCCTGTTTCTGTGCCACATTTGAGGGACCTGATTACAGTGCAGTGCCATAAAGGAATCTCACTCCTAGAGGACAAAATCTTTCTTACAGTGCCTTATCTTTTCTAATGAATGTCTTGTAAGGATAACTGAAACCAGGTCATTTCAGGTTTTCTAACTTTTATTTTTAAATTTTTATGCTTTCATCTTAGAACATACAAAATCCAGCCATAAGGAGCTATTTCTTAAAGTCTGACATTTTCAGCATTGATTTCCAATAACCCTATGTATCCACAATAAATCTAGATACTTCTATGTCTTTGGGCCCTCTTCTTTGGAGGAAGCAAGAAAGAAGTGGGTGTTGATTCTTTACCTTTTGTTTACCCTCTTTCTCTTCTAGCATGCTGAGATATTTGAACAGTACTCCAAATACGTGATACCTCTTTGAGAAAGGAGTGAACTCAGATCTGTTTCTATTGATCAGGTGGATCCTGTTGCCCATCCAAGCATTGCACTGCTCCAACAAAAACCGTCCTGGTTGCACCTCAGCAGTAATTTACAGTGGTCATCCAGAACTGCCTCCAGTTTTTCCTTTGTGATTCCTTAACTCCAGTTTAATATAGGATTATCCCACTGATGTCATTTGCGGAGGCAGTGGATTGTATTGGTGCAGCGACTATTTGTTCAGAAAAATAGTGGTTGTTCAGTCAACACTGCAAGATGAGATGGGTCTTGGGTCACTAATTAAGATGCCAATATTCAAGTGTCAGCACTTTGTGAGCACCATGGTTGAACTCCCATCATAGGCAACGAAGACTGAATCAACAGATCCTGGAAAGTTCTTTGTCTCACACTGTGGTGGACATCCAGGTAGGATTCAGGACCCTCTCAGAGATGTTCAGAGGTTTTGGCAGTGCCTGGCCTCCAGATAACGGTGGATCTTTCATGTGAAACTGCACCAGTTGAATTTCACAAAAGATGGCACCAGGTGCTTGTGTAAAACAGCTGAAATCCTTCTTTACATTTTCAGCTGAATATCCCCTGAAAACCCCCCAGAAGGTCTTTGATTTGCACTACGAGTGGACCAGCAGCACGTTGCATCTGGAACTTAGTGTGAAGTTTCTGGTGGCACATGTTGATTTTGATGTGCTCTGGCTGTAGCACAGGTGGGAAAGCAACAGCAGTTACTCCCCAGGTGTCCTGGAGATTTCTGGCCTTCCAGCTCTCCACTGCAGGTGATGTTGGCAGGAGAACAAATGGGTATAAAATGACCACAAATGCATTTAACCTGGAAATGAATAGGAAGTTTATAATTATCAAACTGTAATGTTCCCACAACGTTCCCGCAGGACCAGTGCCAAATGCTTTTGAGATAGATTAGTTTATTAAAGCGATCTGAAAGCAAGGTTGCTATGATACTGAGGTAGGATCCTCACGGTGTGGGAAGGCTCTTTCATGTCTCTGCAATGTGGGATACGCAGGGTTTGCAGGGCAGTTTGGGTCGAAGATGTATCTTTGCTTTGTTTCAGAAGGGCAAAAATGGTCCTTGGTTTATTTGGTGAGATTAACTTTGGTAATTTCTCCTTGAAATTTTGAGAATTTGTCTGCTCTATGAATTGAAAAATAGAACAAAAGACCTTATCTGAGATGAGAGCCATTCTATGCCATGGAAATTCAAATAATCAATTCATTTTTTGAATCATGGAATGGGTTGGGTTGGAACAGACCTCTAAGATCATCTGATTCCAGTCATCCTGCTACAGGCAGGGACACCTACTTCCCACTGGACCAGGTTGCTCACAGCCCCATTCAGCCTGGCCTTGAATGCTTCCAGAGAAGGGACATTTACAGCCTCTCTGGGCAACCTGTGTCAGGGTCTCATCACCCTCACAGTAAAGTTTCTTCCTAATCTAAATCTACCCTCTTCCAGTTTAAAGCCATTCCCCCTTATCCAGTCACTACCTGCCGTTATAAAAGGTCCCTCCCCTGCTTTCTGGTATGGAAATGGTGATATTGCAGTTCTTTCTCTGCATAAAGTTTATCTTGCTGAGAAAGCAGTAATTTGACTTATATATGAATTGATATTTCTCTGCTCCACCGAGCAAAGTATGCTGCTATATATTAAAAATGCATAAATTAGGATCAGTTCTTTTTGCTGCTCACAGAACTTGCAAATGTTTCATGATCTCTCAGCAAAACTTGAGAACGCTTTGCTTCAAGTGGCTGCAATGGAAAGGGCGTTTTGAAGGATGCCATCGTTGATGCCGCCTTTTATTTTACTGTCTGAAAGTACATTTCATTCAGATGAGAATGGGATTAAAGCTGAAAAAATGAACTGAAATTCTTGAAAAGATTCTAGGAAAATATGATTTTTACTGCTAATGTGAAGATATAAATAGGAAATGCTTCACTTGTCTTCACTAGTCTTGTCCTTAAATGGATTTACCTGCAGATTTCAATATTTCTTTCACGTCTTGCTCATTATATAGCTCTGAGAGCCCATCCTTTCCTGGTTTCTGTAGTATCAAAGTCCACATCATCACAACATCAGAGGAACTCACAGATGTAAAAAGCATTAACTGTTAGTAGCTTCTTCTCCTTGCAGAGTTCTTAAGATGTGGTTGGGAATATCCTACCTGATGCTTTTGCAGTACAGTGTACTTGGCATTTCTTTAAAAGTTAGTAGCAAAAATGTGGAGTCGGTGCCTTCATAATGATTCCAGATAAACAATAATCCTGCAGTTAGAACAGAAATGGGCTAGATACTTTCTGTTATGGCCAAAATGAAAGTGTTCGTTTTCTGTGTTTATGAAGAAACTCTCAAAAATCAACTAAAAGTTATCAACATCTCAGTAAAGTAAAGCCCGGCATCTCCAGCTTTTTGTGTCCTATTTCTGTAGTCTTTGTGGCTCAGTTCAGGCACTACTTGAGACTTAGGACCCTTTTAGAAATTACAGCAGGTGTGTTTTCAGAGACAACTTACGTTGGGCATCCCAAAGACCTTGTCCAGCATCCTTGATGTGGTGGCACATATTATGGATGGCAGGGATCCAGCCAGGGTAGCACCTTTAGAAAGATTCAGCTGTGAATGGGTACTCTGGATGTAGCGTCTGAATCCATTGGAAGCAAGAAGGTGTCACAGAAGGAGCTCAAATTATGGTAGAATGGGAAAGAAGATATAAAAATATACATAAAAATGTGCTAGTTGGAAAGGGAAAGGGCAGGGTAAAAAATGATTGAAGGGCTTGGGAAAGGCATCAAAATTAATGATAAATCCTTTCTGAAAAACGTGAGGGCAGAATGGCCTATCAAAGAGTTGTAAGAACGTGGAATGAAAGGAGCACTCAGTCAAGGCCAGTGCAAGAAAGCTATATTATTATTATTATTATTTTTTTCATCTGTGTTCACTTTCAAGTATCTTTTTTACATGGATCTCATCAGGAACTTCATCCCGATTTGAAATGCTGGTAGAAGAGTATTCTGAAGAAATCTGCAAAATGATGAGTAGCAAGCACACAGGACCCAGATAATGTTTGCCCAGAGAGGTGGTGGATGCTCCATCCCTATAGACACCCAAGGTCAGGCTGGATGGGACTCTGAGCACCTGATGGAGTTGAAAAGTGTCCCTGCTCACTGAAGGGAATTGGACTAGGTGACATTAAGGAACCTTTCCAATTCAGACAACTCTACGATTCTATGATATTAAAACTGGACCTAGGCAGGATGCCAAGGATAAAATAGATGAACAGCCACCAGAATTGTAGTCTCCTCCTGAAACATATCTCATTATTAGAAAAGCAAGAGCTGATTAATTTAGTACCAATTGTTCCAGAGACGGCTGTGGAGGGCAATGCAGTTTTTAATCTGCATGATGAAGCTTAATAGAAATGCAATTTCTCAAAGCCCCATGCCGGACGTGCCCTGAAGGGTAAGTACGTCACCTGCGTGTCCCCCTTGGTGCCACCTGCAGAACACAGTCCTCATTCTAGTTGAAAAGAGCTCAGATCTCTCAATGATCTTGATATCAGGGGCTCCATGAAGCCTCTACCTGCCCGGCTCGCCGTCTGCTTCCCTGTGCTCCATGCTGTGCCAGCATCCGCCTGGCACCATCCCTCCTCCTGCTGCTCCTTGCCTCACACGTCGATGCTTTCCACCTTGGTGCCAGGGAAGCACTGAGCCAGGAGAAGGTCACTTCATTTCGGGGGCTGCAGCCAGCAGGAATACTTCTGTGAGATGTGTTTTAATTGGGAAGGGTAAATAAGCAACAGGGGGTGCAACCAGCGTTAATATTTCCAATGAAGTATTTTGGGGGCTGAAAAATCACGTATGATGTGCTGTAACAGAGATCCTTTAGAAAAATGCTGATTAGCTTCAGAGTATTAGTGAAGCAGAAAATTGGCTTGGAACATGATTGTTAGCAGCTACCTTGAGAGCTTTATCCATTTATATCACTATTTTCTTTACAAATGAGCCGAGGGATTAGCTTGCACTGACAGACCGAGGACACATCAAATTCCATTTACAAAGAAGCGGAGGAATTTTTTTTTGGTGTCTTAAAAATGGCCTTTCTTGTTAACTTGGCTGTTCCCAATGCACAGTTTCCTAGAATTCCGTATACCTGGCTGTACCATCACCTTCTTTTTCCCCTCAGGAAAACATTATTTCTGTTTTACTGGAATGCTGCATTTATGTGGTAGGATCTGCATGTTCCCGCCATGAGTTGGACAGGTCGTTTTTCACTCGGTATCCAGGGAAGGTCATGTGTGATAGGAAGGCTTAGAGCTCTTTCTTGCTGCACCATTCATTCTGCATGTAAGCTTTGACTCTCTCTTTGCTCTATGCCTAGTTTCTTTGAGAGACTGACATTAGCAGCACTTGCCTGTTTTAAAGGGAAACATGAAGTCTATGACTTGATTTTTGGATATAAATGCCTTGGCCAACCCAACCTTTCTCATAAAGACCAATGGCTCCACAGTGTGGCAGATACAACACAGTTCCTATGGGATTCCTCGTCCCTTCCAGCACGAGGAAATCCCCAGTGCATGTGTTGAGGCAATTGGGATGACTGTGTTCTGGGAATTATGCTTGAGAGATTTCCTAGTGTGAATCCCGCTACCAAATCATCAGCCTACCTGTAACTGTATCACGCAGTCTACACCAGCTGATAATTTGAGATGCATAGACCTGTTGGAGCACATACAGAGGAGGGCTGTGAAAATGACCCTCAGGATGGAACACCTCTCTTACAAGGAGCTGGGCTGTGCAGCCTGGAGATGGGAAGGCTCTGGGAAGACTTGAGGGCAACCTTTCAGTATCTAAGGGGGAGCTGTAAGAAAGGAGGAGGCAGACTTTGATCAGGGTTTGCGGTGAGGGGAAATGGTTTTAAACTAGAGAGGGGAGATTTAGATTGGATGTAAGAAAATAGTTTTTATGTTAATGGCAGTGAAGTACTGGTACAGGTTGCCCAGAGAGGTTGATGCTTGGTCCCTGGAGACACTCAAGGTCAGGCTGGACAGAGCTCTGAGCACCTGATTGAGCTGTAGTGTCCCTGTTCATCGCAGAGGAGTTGGACTAAGTTGTCTTTCAAGGTCTCTTCCAACTCAAACAATGCTATGATTCAATTATACAGTCCTAATCAAGGAACTGCTTAGCTGATTGTGTCTTGGATGGCCATAAATACAAAACTGCATTCATCTCAAATGCTTTGCTGTCATTTTCCTCTCTGAATCTTCATTCCTGCTCAGAACCTGCCAAATTCCTCTATTCTTCATCTGTAGGATGCATAGTTAAAATTCATTTGTTGACTCATTGACATTTTCCCCATTGACCTAGAAGTTTTAACAGCCAAGAGATGACAATATCTGCATGCATGTGGAAAAAGGCTGATCAGTAATCAGAGCAGTGCACAGAATATGCAAGTAGCTTCTGAAAGTAGCAGGGGGAGACTCACTGCCTTTTCATGAGGGCTGAATTGTAAACTTCACGTGCCTTGGTTTTTGGGATGCAAACAACAAATTGCCTTCTGCAATCAGAGTAGCACTTGTTATTGTAGTCTCTGGCCTAAACAAGACCAGTGTTGAGCTGTACAGGTCTAGCAAGCCTTTCTGTACTATGCGTATGTGTATATGTGTACCTTACAGAATTGGCTGTGCCTTGTCAGTGTTACCCAGTGTGAAGGAACCTTCTTCAGAGAGTTGAGTGGTGGCAGATGACAAAGAGCAAGGGGATAAGTGGCCTGCAATGTGTTGTGGCAGATGCGTTTGCTGAAGCTGCTTAACGTAGGAATACCCAAGGTGGTAACTTTCACCTGGAAGCAATTAAAAATAAGCAATTTGGGAGCCCTGTCAGATGACCTGATATCCTTCAAGAGATAGGAGGGAGAAGAACACTTGTGGTTTCTGCAGGAGAGGTTTGAGGAGAGGATCATTACTCATCTGCGTTATGTTGTGTGAGGTTTGAATAGCTGGATTCAGGTCTAAGCATCCAAAAGCTGCTAGAAAAGCTAAGTTGCAATAGTCCCAATCGCACTTCTGTTTGCAGTAACCTGATATTTTCATATAACCATCTACGATGAACAGAAGCTTTTGTACCCAACTGGTAATATCTCACAGCCCACCTCAAAGCAAAATTAGAATTATTTTCCTACTTTTCTTTTCTTTATGCTTATTTATACAGAATTTCATCTGCCATTCTATTGCTCAGACACCTAGTGGCACAAAATGCTTTGGCAGTTCTTCACAGTTAACACAGCTGCTAGTCTGAATTTCTCATCCTAATTATTGAACTAGGCTGCCGTTCTGAGGTTTTATTCCATAAATGCAAAGCAGTCTGGATGTGGTAGATCTGAAGAAGCAGAACAGGGATGGGTTCATTCATCACCCAAAGGTAAAACAAAGCATCTCAGCCATAAAGTCCTGTAGTCTATGTGATGGGGGATGCAGCCTCAGCCTTGGGTCACCGCTTGCTTTCCTGACTGGTGGATTGCTGGAGCTACCTGAAAGCCCACTTGTAAGAGGAATAGCATTTTCCATGTCAAGTCACTGAATGGGGATTGTGAAGAACTCATTAACAAGCCCTGCATTTGGCTTCCAGTTTTGACATTTGGGCTGCACTTCCTGCCTGCAAACTGGGAATCACCTTTGTGAAGTGCATGTCAGGATCAGCTTCCTCACTGAATCTATAAGGAAACATGCCAGGAAACAGCTGCAGGTGGCTTGGTCAGTCTGGATCTCTGATTTTCTCATGGTCACCTCACCAGAACTGGATCCAATCCTGATAAAAACAGGAATGGTTTCAGTCCGACTGCTCCTTTTCCTCTTTTCTCTAGATATATTGCAACACACATTTTTATTCATGAACAAGTACATATCTTCCTTCTGTTTCCCCAGATGTGTTCATTTCCTACCTGCAAATCTGTAGATTTTCTTTTAGAGAAAAATTGTGTTCAATAGGATTTTTCCTTGCAAATCCGTCTGAATCTATAGCTGCCAACATCAACTATTCCTGCTGTACTCCCCTGCACTCTTAGATTGAATTCTGCAGTTTAATCGTGGCTGCCCCAGTTCAATTGCTGTCTGTTACTCTGGGTGCATCTCTTGATTATTGCTGCGCTGAGATCACATATGATGTTTTTGCTTTCTCACCTAACGGTTGGGAAAAGCATTGTTTTCTCTTCTGTCAGGACTTACATCCCGCTTAGCATTTGCCCATCGCTCCTCTGTTCTAGGAAATGAAATATGAATCTTCCTCTCCTGTGTAGTTTCTTCTGCCTGAGCACCAGAGATGTCTGAGTCACAACAGATCTATGATAAAATTTGCAGTTTCTCTGCTCTTCTCCTTTGTGGGACGTGTATTACTGCAGCTGATAAATGCACGCTCTCCTTTCCAGATGCAAGCAGTTTGACATTTGAACAATGAAGTGTGTTCCCTTGGCCGTTTCCTAAACAATTTCCACCATGAAACTGTCAGTTCTTAGCCTCTGCTACCTCCAAGCCAATGGCAACCTCGTGTGATTTCTGCAAGGTATTATTTTGCTTCTTTTGAAATGCTTTTCTTTACTTTCCACCATTCAACCTTTTTCTCTGAATGGAGAACTGATATTATAATTTCTCGTCCACTGTCCTTTCGTGCATAATGGCAGTTATTGCCAGGCCCTATTCCACCCTACTTGCTCCAGCGTCTCATGGCTCTGACTTGGGACTGCTTCCTTCTACTGCATTGTCAGGGCACACTGTATCTCTGAAGTCTGTCCCATCCCAGTGACTGATCTTTACTATGTACAGACATAGGATGTGGCACAACTTGGACAACACATCTAGAAGGAGTGTAATCTCTATAAAGAGCAAAACCAGCCCGAGAGCTGTGGATCTCCACTGTCATCCATGCTGCACTATCAGTATTTCTCCACCAAGCAGTGGCCCAGTCCTTTGAAAATGATCTTAATTTTGTGTCCTCAAAGACCTTCTGCTATGGGGAGGAGTGATCCCTCTCTGGAAAGAACACAGGCACAGAGATATTTAATGTAAGGGATGTGTGTGCCATATACAGAAGTGGATCATGGGGCTTGAAGGAATTTCAAGGGTATACACGATCTTTTGTGCTGCAGTGAAAATGGTTCAACTGCACATGAACTCCTGGCATCCATCCCCAAAGTCATCTAAAGGCAAAGGTTCCCCTTCAGTGTGCGTTGCCCTGTAGCATTGCTTTTGCCAGCTTTTTGCTCTGCCAGAGACAAGGAGAGCTGATTATTGTTCCTCTGGCATTCCAAGTTGCACTTGAAAATTGTTGCTGCTTTTGGACAGCCCTACATTTTGGAACTGTTTTGTGTGGTTTTCCTGCTAGTGCTTTACTAGTTCCTCTCCATAAAGCGTTGGGCACAGCTGGTGTGCGCACTGCTCTGTTTACCCATCATCAAGGTATTTCAAGCCACTTCATGGCACATGAACATTGAAGGCAGCACCCAATGCTCCAGGGGATGTTTGCATCTTCCCGCAGCTCCTTCTCAGTAAGCTGCTGCCTGTCCTGTATGGTTCAGCAGCTCAGCCTCAAAAAAAAAAGAGAAAGCTTTATTTTCTCCTTCATCCCTTTTATGCACTTTCAAATCTGTCTCTGGAAACTCATTGGAGAAGTGGGCAAATTCTGTGATCCTTCAAGTGTTGACAAGTGGTAGGCTGCTGGGAGGATATCAGAGGTTGTGTAACAACCCAAAACCTAAGAGGATCATGGAATCGTAGAACCACTGAGGTTGGAAAAGGCTACTAAGATAATCTAGTCCAACTCTGACCCATCACCACCCGTGTTCCCAAGTGCTAAGTAGGAGAGCTTTGGCAGCTGTCTGTATGTTTCTTCAAGGGGTGGAAGATGCTAAACTGTGTGGAATTGTCTTCAGAAAGCCCAGTGACTGGCAAAGAAGATGAGTTTGCTGTTGTCTCAGTGGGGGCATCGACTGCATTGCTACAGAGATAATGAATGCATCACAAGCTGCAGGGCCAAGGCAGAGAACTGTGCTCCTCTTCCATTTGGAAGTACCGCTTCTTTCTGGTTTTCTCTCCCTGTCTGTTGCTTATTTAGTTTAATATCGTTGGACAGAGAGAGAGCACAGGGTGAGATAATAGAACTTCCTCACTGAGGAATTTTGTGTGATCCTCTCTAAAATTGCTTTCTCTTCCTAAGTGCCTGTGAGAAACGCATGGAGGTGATTTACCTCCTAATATTTCACTTTGGCTTGGTGCTGCAGGCACTGATAAGACCAGGAGGCAGATATATGATAGCAGTTCTTTTTCATTTGGGGATGTGCTGTGCTAATCAAAGTGCCTTTCCTGCAAGTAAATTTTGGCCTCTGTGATGCCACCAGTTTGCAAAGTGGTCAGCCGTGCCAGGTGGAAAGTAAGGGGGGCACAGGCAGGATTCACCACCGTGAATATGGAACTTTTCTTCCCTTTCTTTAAATAAAGGATCCAATCATCCACAATGTGCTGCATCTGTGGGCTGAAAGGTGCAGGCAGAGCTCAGGAAAAGTGTCTTAGTTTCAGCTGGGACAGAACTGTTTTCTTCTGAGTACGATGCCAGGTTTTGATTCTAGGAGAAAAACAACGTTGATAACACACTGATGTTTATAGCTGCTGCTAAGCAGTACTGTACAGAGCCAAGGCCATTGTCAGCAAATGGCCCAATGAGCTGGGAGGGAACAGAAGTAGGACAGATGAAAGGATATTCCAAACCATGTGGCATCACGTGGATGTGGGTGGGGAGTTCATCTCTCTCTCTTTCTTCTATTGCTTGGGGGGCTAGCTGGGCATCAGTTGGAGGTTGGTGAGCAATTGTTTGTGCATCACTTGTTGTGTACATACACAGTCATAACCATTATCCTTTACCTTAGTAAATAGTTTTATCTTAATCTACAAGCTCTACATTTTTTTCCCCCTGATTCTCTCCCCATCTCACTGGAAAGTGGGAAGAGTGAGTGGAAGACTGTGTGGTGCTTTGCCATCTGCTGGGTTAAGCCACTGTGAAAGGAACTATCAACACGGTCATCCTATATGTAAGAAACTTATCTGATTAACTATTTTATTCATAGCCAGGTGGGCAAATGGAAGAGGTTGGATGGATATTCAAGGTCAGGCTGGTTGGGGCTCTGAGCATCCAATCAAGCTGTAGGTGTCCCTGTTCATTGCAGGGAAATTGGACTAGATGACCTTTAAAGGTCCCTTTCAACTCAAAGAATTCTGTGATTCTATGATAATCATTTATCAAAACTGACTTATTCAGATTTGTTCTACATTTGAGTTATATAGAATTATAGAACCATAGAACATCCTGTGTTGAAAAGGACTACAATGATCATCCAGTTCCAACTCCCTGCTATGTGCAGGGTCGCCAGCCACACGACCAGGCTGCCCAGAGCCACATCCAGCCTGGCCTTGAATGCCTCCAGAGATGGGGCATCCACAGCCTCCCTGGGCAACCTGTTCCAGTGCATCACCACCTTCTGTGTGGAAAAACTTCCTCCTAATATCTAACCTGCACCTCCCCTGTCTCAGTTTAAAACCATTCCCCCTTGTCCTATCACATGGCAGATGATTTTCAAAAACAACAACAGAAAAAAAACAATTCAATGCACTGAAGTTCATTTTTATATAGGAGATCTCAGGTTTATCTGCAATAAATTCTAACTCCAGGGGTGCTCTGCTTGCCTTATCTTGGCCTGTCTGCTGCAGAGCTGAGTGCAGCTCTGAACTTAACATAGATGTTTGTTTTCCCATTGGAAAGTAGCCATCCTTGTGGTTGGAGGATAACTGGCTATCTGGATCATATTGGGACTATTTTAGACAGAATTGGCTTTACATTGAGTGCAAAACTGATTGAGTGCTCAACTAAAAGAGGAAGAGGAGAATCATAGAATCATAGAATTACTCAGGTTGGAAAAGACCTTGAAGATCATCAAGTCCAACCGCAGCCTAACCAGTACCCTAACTCTAACAACCCTCCGCTAAATCATACCCCTAAGCACCACATCCAAACGGCTCTTAAACACATCCAGGGATGGCGATTCAACCACCTCCCTGGGGAGCCTATTCCAGTACTTAACTACCCTTTCTGTAAAGAAGTTCTTCCTAATATCCAACCTAAACTTGCTCTGGAGCAACTTGAGGCCGTGGTACAACTTGAGAAGAAGAAGAGAGAAAGAAAAAGAGAGAAACATAAAGAGAGAAGAAGAAGGAAAAAAAAAAAAAGAAAAAGGAAAAGAAGAAAGACATGAAAAAAGAAGAAGAGAAAAAAATAAAAACTTTATAGGGCTCAAAATTGCATGAGTCACTGATGAGGATGTCTGCTTGACCCCATCTATGAGAGGCCAAACAGAAGGCCTCCTCTCTCCCACCTTCACATAGTCCATTTCACCATTCCTTTTTACGCTGCCTGACTTCACAACCTCAGGCCATCATTTTTAACCAACACTTGTGAAGCTCCAGTTTCTCAGGTTCCTGGTGTATAATTAGGAGGTCTGGCATCCTCGTCTTCACGTTCTCCAGTGTCATGGCCCTGTGGAGGCACAGAGTGCAGCACCGCTCCCTCTACTCAGCAGGAACCCCACAGCCCTCTTGGAACAGTGGATGTGTCAGCCTCTGTCAGCCCCATCGTAATTAGCACCGGCGTTAACTGCTTTCTGCCTCCCAGAGAGGCCATCACCTTAGTGCTGGAAAATCAGAAAGTGCTTGAAAGGTATTGCCAGCCAAGAAATGTGCAAATTCACAGGAACGGGGATGTCTCCTTTTATTATCCACTGCTCCGGCGCCACTAGGTTTCATTGCAGAGGATCACTAAGCCATGCAGCAGTGCCAAAGGGCGATCCATGTGGGTAAATTCGGACACAAAGTCAAGGCGTTTTTATAATTCACATCTTTCATTTTTCTGCTAGCAGAAGGAATTACCAGAATGGCGAGCAGCTGTGAATAAGATGAGAAATAATTGGGGAGTGGGTGGAAATCTCACAAAACAAACGGAGGCAAATTTTGAAGCAGAAGTGAGCTACGGGCACTGCAGGGCTCTGCTCTGGAGCCCTTCTTCTCTGATTTCTTCCCTTCTTTGGGGACTGGAATGTGTCCAAGTGGCAGAACAGCAAAGCAGAATGTCATTACTTGGTCTTGTATTTATTTTCCTCCCGCCACCAACTGCAGGAAACCGTAAACAGTCATTATATTTTTCAGACATCTACAAGACTCACACAGCAAGATTTCAGCTCTTCGTTTTACCATCTGTGAGAGGAACTGTTTACAGAAGTCACCATGACCCAACACAGCCCCCACCAGAGCTGGATGGAAAGTTTAGCATTGACTTCGGGGCAGCAGAACTGAGCCAAGAAGCACAAGTTTTGGGTACAACACTTACCAATGAATAAAGTTCCACTGATTTTGAAGTGACCCGGGTTAGAACATAGGATGTTCTACTCAAGATCTAAACCATGCCTACTCAATGGATACATTTCTTTTTGATGTTCTTATCAGCTTTTGCTACTTATCCATTTATTTGTTTAATTGAAATGACATTTCTTTCCCTCCTTCCTCTTCGTGGGCATAAAACACCTGGTCTGATGTTCCCTGGGGCAGATGATAGTGCAGTTTGAAGGGAACATGTGAAGTCAAAAGTTCCAAGAAAACCAGGTTTGGAATGCAAGGCTTGAGGATGCTCCTCAAGTGATGTGGCAGTGATGTAGGTAGCAGGAGCTGCCTGCTCTAGGTATGGCTTGGCTTCATGGGGAATTCTTTCTGTCCTGGATGGCTTGCAGCATCACAGGGTTATGAGTTTACCTTGCTCTTAGATCCTCAGAAAGTGCAAATGAGGAAGAATCTGAAAGAATATAAGCAAACATAAAAAGATAGCAAAGTTTGACTGTACTCAACACATATTTTTGTGAGCCTGGAGCCTTATGTGCACTGAGATTTCTATCTGCATGGAAGGAACTGTCATGTCACATCTACAGCCCCTTCAAAGAAGTCTCCTTTGCTTTATTTGAATTGAAGAAAGCTTTGTGCATATTGTTTATGAGTTTTAGGTTTTAGATTGTATTTGCACGCTGCTTGGTAGCCTGTTTTCTGCATTTACCCATCACATGCTGGTTGATGAGATGGTGGAGGTGTGGGGTTGCATTTGTGTGTGTGTCCATGTGGGAGGGGGACACATAGTTGTGCTGGGCTGGGAAGCTTGATCTGGGGGTGACTTGTGGGCATGCTGTCAGGAGTGCTGCTGTGTTCAGTGGCCATTTCTCTATTTAAGTAAAACCTAAACAGCAGTGGGCTACTTAGTGGTAATTCATTACCAATTGCCCTACTTTTCTAAGGCTGGATTGTACTTGTACACCTGAAGTCCTCCTTTCCTATATCTTGTAGAAATATCCCTTATAAAGCAGTCTTGTTGGGAGCTTTGATAAGATCTTTGCAGAAGAGAACTGATTCTTTGAGCACAACAGCAGCCTGGCTTTATGCCTTGAAATAGCTCCTCTTCTATTCCTATGTATTCCTGGCAAACTGCAATCAAACTTTCATGGGATTTTAGAGATAATTACTGCCATTACTAGAAAACACATCTGCCCTAGTGAAGGATTCACCAGTGCTTAGTTAGATTCTTGGGTACACTCCATGTTTTTAGAGAAATCGGGTTGAGTTCACCAAGAGTGAAGGAGCATAGTGCTGAGGGCAGAGTGGTTTATTAGGGTCAATGTCTGGATTTCAGGAAGATTTTAATAGGATGTTTCCCTGCAATTTTTAAGAAAAGTGGACTATTGGAAAGGGAACGTGCTCTGGGAAGGGCTGTCAGATGAACCTGGTGGATCTGGTGCCACAAGGTTATGATTTTATGGGCAAGCACAGTGAAAACACTGTCTACGAGCTCTCTCTGGTCATCTGCAATGCCTTGGGCCTTGTCAGTACATCCTCAGACAGTGTTATCTTTAGCACTGGTAAAGAGTAAATGCTCAGTTTTCTGAATAGATGACAATTTCCACACCACTCATGGGACCTCCTGCTTGGAATCTGTGGGATCTGGTGTTCAAAACAGCAGAAATGGTCTGGAAAAAAGGAGCATAGGATATAGTGACAGTGATGGCTGATGCCAAACCACTGGTAGAATGGGGTGTGTCTCACCACTGAGTGCCGGGGCTGGTAAATTCAGCATCACTTAGCAATTCATGCAGCAGGAAAGAGCATAAAAATATGGACAGAGGGATGAGTAAAGAACACTGCTAAGTTAAACAGAAGAGTCACATAAGGAGGAGAAAGCCAACCCTTCTCCCCACACCTACTGGGAGAGGATTTTGGCCCATGGGGAGTGGAAAAAGGCATGCTTGGGCCCAGGTTTCTTTGCTACGCTTGGATGGGCTTTCATCTCTTTCTTATTTATACTCAGCTCAAGATTTTCCCCTAAGCATAACAGGATTATATTTCAGCCTTCATGTGATCTTCCAAATCAACATTCAGGCCCACCCGGAGTAGCTGTAGGAAGGGTAGTGGGAGAGGCTGTGTCCATCTTTCAAAAGAAAGCAGGTAATTTTGGATACTAAATTCCATCCTGCATTCTGTATTTTTTTTCCACTGCAACTTGCAGTGCAGATGATCACAGATAAGTAACAAAATCAGTATTCTTTACCTTGCTACTCAGCAAACGCTCATACACTATGAATTTTGGAATGAGAGCTTAGTGGCCAGTATGCCTTTGCGCACAATAAAGGTACTGAAAAATTCTGTATTATCTTGAAGTTTTGCCTTTCACCTTTGTGATTCCATTGATCCCAAGGCTGCTAAGGCGTGAGAGGAAAAAATCCATCCAATTAATTCTTAAAAGGGCACTGAATATTCCCAGGCAGGAGCCAGTTCAACAAAGCCATGCCTGCGGTGCCATCAATACTGAAAAGTTGTTTTGAGAGTGGATTTCTTTCCCCTATTAAAATATCAAGACATGGCATGCATGTAGGAAATTAAAAGCTAAAGGTTTTGTTATGTGCCTTTGGTAGGACCCTGACCTTTATTTCACTACAATTTGAATGTTCCAAACAAGTATCCCTTATAAGGGATGGCACGCGAATGATGATGCATTCCTCAATATATATCACCTAGTTTTAAAATCATGGTCCATTGTAGGTTGTGAGGCCAATGAAAAAATTAATAAGTGCAACTTTATTTTGCTTTCTAATTTCTTCCCAAAGGAGCAAAGGATCAGCTCTTCTTGCTGAGGGACCAGAAGTCAGGGAGTAGCCTGAATTTGGGGATGGATTTCCTTTTCCTATTTCTATCTGTCTTGTTCCCTTTCCATGCTAATTCTCAAGCTATGAAAATGCCACAGAGGCAATGAAATGAACATATGTGCATGGCTGTAAAGTGGGTGATGTTACTGCCTTTTTCTTAACAGCTTTGCATGGATATTTTTTGGTATTCGAAATACAGTGACTTAATTCACAAGAATGTTCATAGGCACAGACCGTTCCAGAATAACGATATAAATATTTAGAAATTGTTGGTTTAAATGAGTAAATGTAAGTATTTCCATGGGAAACCCAGGTTCTGTGAGGGCATGACTTGATAGGTTTCTCTGCCACTCAAGGATGAGGATTAGGAGCATGAGGGCATCTTCCTGCAAGGCAGAGAGGGCAGGAGGAGGAGTGGGATTGACTCTAGGCTTGATCTTTCAAGGCAGTGTCCTACAAAATTCCTCCGCAGATACAGAACAGAAAGACTACATTGATGCTTCACAGATTGCCCTCTCCACGAGCAACATATCTGGGTTTAGAAAACCAGGGTCATTTTCTATAGCATAACCAATGTCCTGAAAACACTTGCTTCAAAAGACAGAGTGATCACAAGGCTTCTTCCCACATAATAAGAGAACCTGTTCTTCATTGACCTCAGTCCTCTGCACTGCTCCTATGGCACTGCATTGACCTTCTCTTGGGTGAAACCCAACAGTCCTTCAGAGCTGAGGCCATCTGTAACCATCCAAGACCATTCCAGCAGCACTGTGGCTATCAAGCACTGGTAAAAAGCTGTCAGTGCAGTGGACTGAGTTGCAACTTTGGGTAAGAAGTAGCTGAAAAATGACAAATTGGTACAATATTGTTTGTGCCACATTTCAATCTACAAACAGAACAGGAAAGAAATTCTTCAAATAAGCTATTTCTTTAATGAATTACTCATCCAGCTTTAATCTACTCAATCAATCAGAAGTCCTCCAGTACCACAGGGCATATACAGACTCATCTTTTTCGTATAGAGGGCAACTCCTGGTCAGTAGTTAGTACCTGCACCCAATGTTTGGGGCTATGAGATGCACTCCTGCACTTAGTTGAAACATTGCCTTTCTAAAGCACATTTCACTCATCCCACATCGAGGACAAGCCTATTTTCTCCTTTCTTATTATGTTTCTACACAGTTACATCCCTAAGACGTCAGCACCCGCTGATAGATCTGCAGTGACCTGTTCACTAACATTAGCTTAACCTCCAGGGATGTGCCAGCACAGTCCAATTAAGCATGAAAGTGAGAGAAGACGTTTCTCATTCCTACCTTTCTGCAAGTCCCAAGTTCTTCCTTGTGCTTAGGCTCTGCATTCAGGATCACCTTGAGCTCTTGTTTTGCAAGAAGTCTACATATATTCTTCCCCATCACAGCAACCATGCACCGCTTCATCATTTGCAGTGTTATTCAAGTCCCACAGCGAACTTTCCAGAGCTTATTGGAGAGCAGAATAGTTCACAGCTGCTCCAGTTGGAAATATTTTCTGCTTTTCATTAGAGGCCAAACAATCCATCTCATTTACCCCAACTCATGTAGCACTTTTGATATGACGAATTACCTAAACCATCCCTACTGTGGCTTAGCTCTAAGGTTATGCCTGCTCCCTATTGGGTTGGGCTCGTGGAGCATCACACCTTCAAAATGCATTGACTGTCAGCATTTCTACAGGGATGTATTTTATGCAGGCTTAGGAAAACCACATCCCTGGGAGAGCCACTTTGCTGCCCACAGGCAGAGTGCTGCTGATGGGGCTGCAGAGGGTGCAATCATGGGCTGCCAGCTGCCACCATGAAGGCATGGCCAGGTTTTATTTTTGGTGTTGTACCTGGCATCATCACAGCAGCTGCAGCAGCACAGGCCTGGAGGCATCTTCTGCCTTCTCAGCCTCCTCTTCACTGCAGCCCAGAGGCATGCTGTGATCCTGCTCTTTACCTGGGAATTAGTGTGAGTATTGCAGCTACTTGTGACAACACAGCTTTAGCTGGAGATCCTCAGAGATGTCCTGACTGTGCCCAGGCTTCACAGGTTGTGACACAGGTCTGACTCATTTTTGAGTCAATCAGGGGTGACGGGAAGCTAACGGGCTCTCCTGAGCACAGCTGTTGCTCACTGGGAAGCTCATGAAGAAAGGTCAGTGGAGGATGGCAGTCTGTGGCATTACTGATTTGTTTGAATGGGGACACTGGAACAGCCTCCCTAGGGCGATGGTCATGGAACCAAGCCTGTTTGAATTCAAGAAGCATCTGAATGCTCTCAGGAATATGATCTGGTTTTTGGGTGATCCCATCTGGAGCCAGGAGTTGGACTCCATGATCTTTATGGGTCCCTTCCAATTCGGAATATTCTGATTCTGTGACTCTATGATTCTAGGGCTACTGAGTCTTATTATGCAGGGGAATGTTTTACGAGCTCCAGATTGCACAAAGGCAAACTAAAACTGAAAGCAGCTGTTAGGAAGGGCTGACTAGACATGGAGACTGAAGCACAGAGGTGTGCCTTCATAACTGTAACCCTATTACTGGCACTGAATCAGTTCATTGCAGTCGGTGCCTATGAGCTGTGGCTGAGAGCTGCCAGCATAGCTCATGGGCTTAAGGCAAAAACAGAGCTCAGAGTCTGGTTTGGACATTGTCTTAGTGCCACTGCAGAAAACACAAGGAATATATGTTGGAGTTTTGCCACAGCTTGGTAGAGGTTTTCCAGCTCCCTTGGTGCCAGAAGCACCACTGCTCACAGTCTGCACAACTCTCAATTGTAGTTGCAGTGAAGTGAAATCTTTGTTATAGAGCCATAAAGAGCCTTGCTTACGGGTAACAGATGGAGTTAGCTTCTCCGCTTCCTTTCACTAGAACAAATCAATGGTTACTATATTAAAGTTGGTGAATTCACACCATACCAAAACAGTGCAAAGCAGAAAGCAATCACGTTCTTGTATTCCAGTAACAGGTTGCATTTTGCCTTTCCTCTTGTTGCAGACACCATCCCACATCAAAGGTATGTTTTCCACTGCTTCTAAGCTCACTCAGGCATTTGTGATTTGCTTCTCACAATCAAAAACCCATTAACTTCTTAGATTTTCAGATGTAGCATTTCAAGCTGTTCCCGAAAATATGAATTAAAGATCTTACAAAATATCTTGTATTTCTACTTTTTTGTTGTTGCTTACTGTGCCAAATAAAATAGCAAAGCAAGATGTGATTCTCCACAGTAAACAGAGGAAAGAAGTCATTGCTTGGCACATGATGTGCTCCTAGCAACAAAGACACAGCCTCCCTTTATTGCTCTTAAGCATTCATAAAAAAAATTAACTTTAGTGCAGCTTTCTCTTATCTGGAAACTAGATGAAAAGAAAAGGGGAGACAGATTGTTAAGTGCAGCAGCCAAAATAGTGGAGAAAAGCATTAAATCACAGAGTGGCTTGTGATGGAAGGAATCTGAAACATCATCTGCTTCCAACTCCATGCCATAGGCATATTTTGGATGTGCCCTTGGCAGAAAGCCTCCTGGGGTCTACATCTTGAGTCCCACAGCATCAGAGGTGAATGCTGGAGGTATAGCAGTAGAGGCTGAACCTTTCTGTCAATATTCCATTATAGTTTGTTGCTGTGAGACAGATGGCAGCAGAGGGGCTGGATGACACCGTGGCGTCTGACATGGACGTGCCTATGAAGCAAAAGGGTGGAAGTGAATTCTTCCATGTGAAAAAAATGGCAGCCACTGACACTCCTTGATGCTTGCTGAACGTTTATGGACACCAAGCAGTGGATGTGAACACAGTGAGGAGCTGGGTGGTGTATTTCAACAGCGGTGACAATGATGTGAAAGGCAAGCCATGTTTCAGATGGCCATGCAGAGTTTTATGAGCGTGGCATGCAGGCTTTTGTTCATCGCTGGTCAAAACACAGAGCTAATAAAGTTCTGTAGCTGAGAATTTGCTTTATTGAATAGTGTTATCATGCTCTGTGTATCTGTCACAGTTTCCAAGCAAACAAATAGGACGCATTACTTTTAGAGCAATCTATGTTGATCTGATGTTGTAGCTTGAAAGACTTGGATGCTGAGGTGAGGTAATAAGTCAAATATGTGGGTAGGACTGAGCATCTCAGCTGTCCGGTTTGCCTCTCTTTCCAGTGAAGCAGTTTTGGTCATTATCTGTGAAAGAACAAAACCCTCTGATGCAGCAGAACTGAGTTGCTCCAGGGATCTGCTGCCAGGGACTTCAAACACCCGGCAAACAAGCTGAAAACAAATATTACAGAGCAGAGATATCGAAAAGGATGATGCTAGCTTCTGACTCATCTTTCTGAAAAGCTACTGGTGCAGACCCACAGCCCAGCACCTCACTCTTCCTATGTGGTTTAGAAGGGCCAGCAGCAGTCAGGATCCCATAAGGATGTCTGCAGGGCACAGGGAAGTGCTCAGTGGGCTCAGGAAGTGTAGTATAGATGCTGCTCTCTGCTTAATCTCTTAAGGGGATAAGTCCTGGGTAACTCATATCGCTCTTGCACTTCAGCCATGCTTAGTTTTCAAAGGTATTGCATATCTTTTATCTACATATTTTTAATAGAGTAAATGAAAAAAAGAAACCCAAACATAACCAATCCTTTCAGTCTCTGTCATTTTTATCCCCATTAGGTGCATTACCTGATTACTTAACCCACATTCTCCGATTCATTTACTGTTATTTTCCCCCTGTTAGTCTAAAATCACTCAGTGACAAGCCAGAAGATGAGCCTTAATCTCCTCTCAGAGTCCAGGCAGCTTAGTGATCTGGAGTTCAGATGAAATGGAATGAAATGGCCTTTTCATCTCCAGGTTTGCATGATCCACAGGCTCCTGCATGCTGGGGTGGTGATCTTCCACTGCCGTGATGGTTTGTAGCATCTCCATTCCCACTTTCCAGCTGCTCTTGGGCTTAGCAGCAGCTGAGCCCTCTGAATGCAGAAACCAAAGACGGGTGGCATAGAGTTTCCATGGTCCAGACATATCTATGGGAGTTTCTTCCATTTCAAACACTGCAAAGCTCTTTTGGGATTCACTGCACCATGGGCAGAACCAGCACTCTTGGCTGAAGCTGTTAGAAATTGCAATCTAAAGTCTAATATTCACCAGCAGAATGATCCTTTCGCCCAGCTCCAGCCCTATGACCATGGGCTTTATACCTCCTCCAAAGTGCTTTTGAGCCATTCAAGCGGTGCGTGGGGAGGGACCAACGCAAAGGCAATCTCCAGCCCTGGATTTGTGGCTGGGCATCAGCTGCATGAGCGGCTGCGGTAGCTGAGCATACTGATTGCATGTCTGTAGGGGAAAATTCAAAGCTGTGAATCTCGTGCTTTTCATTTTGTTTCTTGTTCTACAAATGAAAAAGCCACAAGGTGGGAGAGGAACTAATCTGACTGCAAAAGTTGTTTCCCCTGATGGAAATATTGCGCAATAAAACATGCCTACCCTCTATCCACAAACTTACCTAAGCCATAACTCTTTCCCCCTGTCCTCTCGACGTGTTTATTTCTTATTCCTCATTTCTCCAGAATCTCTTCTCTGTTTGCTTGTCAGTCCTTCCACCCACCTTTACATCGCCTGTCCCGCCTGTGATGAATTCCCTTTCATCCTTTTCTTTTTAGACTGAGCCTAATGAGACGTGGGACGGAGAAAACCTTCTGCTTCCCAATGAGAAACTCCTCTTCCTCTCAGCCCTTGGGCTGCCAGCAGTGGGGTGCTGGAGTTACAAAAACCCAGCTTGAAATGTATACACGTGCAGGATTTCCTTGAAGATATTTAATGATAGACAGAAGCATTCACTCAGCCCATCCCATTAACTGCTCTGTAATTATTTTCTCGCAATTAAACACTTAAAAAAATACAGGAAAAAAAAAAGGAAAAACAAAAACCAAACAACAGGTAATCATTAAAAATAAATGCATTTCTGGGAAGGGCTGAATGTTCCCACATAAGGAGTGGAGGTACCACGTCAGGCGTATTTCTGCTTCTGCAGTTTCTTTGTTCTTTGAATTCTTAGTTAGAATATTTGCAGTCACAAAACGCAGCCATGAGTGAAAGGTTGTTTCCCATCTGTTCCTGGCTTCATGGTTTCTGCCTCATGAGATCGTTTCCAGAAGAGCATTAGTTATACATTCCTACAGAGCGGTGCCAGTACTGTCTGCTGAAGCACGTACTGTACAGCCACCGAGCGTTCACACCCATGATGCCTCTTCTGTTTTCTTCACACACTGAAGACATTGACCAAATATGATCCCTGGCGCTGCTGGGCAATAGCTGTCAGGCCTAAGCATCAGTTAAGGGATGAAACAGTCTTTGGAACAACTGATAATTGTAACTCAAACCCTAACCCTGCATCCAAAGCCAGGTGGGTGCTAGAAGGTATAATTATTTACGGCAGCCATTAGATGTCAGTGCAAATTAGTGACAGGAGCTGTTTTTTTAGCAGAGATCTACTCTTCCATACTTGGAGCAAGACGTGGGCTGGGATTAACAGAATGATGCACAGATGATTAGGGCTTTTTTCTTCTCACTTTTTATCTTTTCTTTAGGACTTGTGGCATAGATCTGGGACCATCTGCACCATTAAGAAGTTAAATTCGGAAGGGGACAAAACGATTCGCTCTGCAGTGAGGTTCCTCATTTCTTCCAGTTTAGAGCTATAAGGGTTTTCACAGCCTTTTCCTTGTGCAGAGTTGGCCGGTGGATAAATATAATTCAGCTTGGATGTTAGGAAATGTTTCTTCTCAGAAAGAGTGGTGATGCAGTGGCACAGCTGCCCAGGGAGGTCATGGAGTCCCTGTTCCTGGAGGTATTCAAGAACCATGGAGATGTGGCACTGAGGGACATGGTCAGTGGATGATCTTAGTGGTCTTTTCCAACCTTAATGACTCCATGATTCTATGATTCTCTTATGAGAGCATATTCAGATCCCTGTGTTATCTGACAGCATGCAATGCCATCCGCCAATTTGGATGTAGCTTCACTCATCCAGACCCTCAGCTCCTGCTACAAGGAACAGGAGGGATGCAGGGCTGAAAAGCAGCTTTCAGAAGAAGAGCTGTTGTCAAAGCAATTTTGCTGCCCATAGCTGCATTCTGAACTTGAGACACTGATGGGAGCATGAAGGAGTGATGCTGAGTATTTGGAACAACTTGAAAGCGGAGTCCAGAAAAACATGAAGATCCTTGCAGAGCTGGCCCTGAAACTAGAAGGGCTGCAGCTCTGAAGGAAAGAGCTTTCCTACTGCCTTTGTAACACAGCTGGCCAGCTGTGACCCAGCAGTTGGGCTGCTGATCACATTGGCTTTGCACACAGTTGCAGAGGTACTTTTGATAGAAATGACACAATTATAGATCGGCTGAGGTGGAAAAAGACCTTAGAGATCCCTGAGCTCCATTCCCTTTGCCATGGGCAGGACTGTCAAACACCAAATCAGGCTGCCCAAGGCCCCATCCGACCTGGCTTTGAGTACCTCTGGGGATGGGGCATCCACACCTCTCTGGGCAGCCTGTGCTTGGGTCTCACTGTCCTCTCAGTAAAGAATTCCTTCCTAACATATAACCTAGATCTCCCCTCTTTTAGTTTAAAGCCATTTCTCCTTGTCATATCACTATTAGGCCATGTAAAAAGTTGGCTCCCCTCTTGCTTATAAGTTCCACGATAAAGCCATACTTCTAATATTAAATCACATCTTATGCTCTGGAATCATGAAGACTTGAGGATCTCTCACTTTCTTCTCAAAAGAGAAGGCTCTTTATTAAAAAATGAATAAAGATACATGTTTATATTTATATATCTATATGTCTTCTGATAGTCTTTTACAAGGTGCTTGAGTCAGGAAGTGACTCAGTGCCATTCAGAAGGATGGAGGACTAAGGACATGGAGGTACTGGAGCAGGTCCAGAGAAGGGCAACGAGGCTTGTTAAGGGCTTGGAGAATCAGCCCTATGAGGAGAGACTAAGGAAGCTGGGGCTGTTTAGTCTGAGGAAGAGGAGGCTGAGGGGAGACCTTATTGCTGTCTTCCAGTACCTGAAAGGTTCTTACAGTGAGAGTGGGGCAGGTCTCTTCTCACTACTGACTTGTGACAGGACGAGGGGAAATGGCCTCAAGTTGCGCCAAGGCAAGTTTAGGTTGGATATTAGAAAGAACTTCTTTACAGAAAGGGTGGTTAGGTACTGGAATGGGCTCTCCAAGGAGGTGGTTGAATCGCCGTCCCTGGATGTGTTTAAGAGCCGCTTGGATGTGGTACTCAGGGATATGATTTAGCAGAGGTTTGTTGTTGTGGTATTGTTTTGTGGTTGTTTTTTAAGAGATAGGCTACTGGTTAGGCTGCGGTTGGACTTGATGATCT
Organism: Excalfactoria chinensis; assembly: GCF_039878825.1. Classification (NCBI taxonomy): domain Eukaryota; kingdom Metazoa; phylum Chordata; class Aves; order Galliformes; family Phasianidae; genus Excalfactoria; species Excalfactoria chinensis. The sequence continues at coordinate 134,538,653 of NC_092826.1, forward strand.
TCAAGGTCTTTTCCAACCTGAGTAATTCTATGATTCTATGATTCTAAGGCAGGTGACAGTCTGCAAGGCCTTGAGCTGCTGAGTAATGCTGTTCTCTGCTTACAGCTGTACGGAGTGCGGCACACAATGGCATCATTGCAATATGCTTCTAATTTTACTAAAACATATTGTAAGGAATTTTAGTGGTGGACAAATACTCATCCTGATGAAATCTGTATGAAGAGCTGCATGTATTTCAGCTGAATGCATTTCCTGCACAACTGAACACATTGTGTGCTTTCTGATGGAGCTACAAAATGTTTGACTCACAGTAAACACCTCTCTAAAAAAGATGCTGAATTCACTGTTTGCTTAAGGAGGCCACAGCCAGCAGCCAGATCTGCCCTTTCTGTGCATAACACTCAGAGTCTTTAAAGCCCCAGAGCTTTAGAATCTGCTAAATGCAGATTGAAGTTTAAAAAGATGAACTGGCTGCAATCAAAACTGATATAAATCCCTTGTCGTACACTTGTTGTAGCTTTATGAACTGCTGTACTTGTGTACAGTGCAACACTGGGAGAAGCGGCCCATCACGAACCATCTGCTCAACGAATTGATGGCCCTTGATTCAAAGTCTTTATGTGCCACTGCTTTTGATTTTCAATCTCATTATTTTTAAGTCACTGCTATTTGATTGCTCAAGGTAGTTGTGAATGGTGATAATTGTATCTGAAGGTTGCCGCCAGAATTCAAGAAGCTCTTGGCCAACTCTCTCATAAGGTTTGAGTTTTGGGTGGTACTGTATGGAGCCAGGAGTTGGACTCAGTGATCTTTGTGGGTCTCTTCCATCTTGGGGCATTCTATGGTTCTATAAGTATATAAACCCCCCAAATCTTCAAAAAAATACATTACCTGTGCATTATCTGTGTTCTTGTAGATGCTACTGAGAACTGGGTTGTAGGCAGGCATGAAACCAAGCCCTGACTGTTACCTGTGCAATGATGGCAGAGCGTGGCAAACATTGCTTCTTTTGTAGCAGGTACCTGTTGAGAGGAATTGCTGCATATTCATTTGGGAACTTTACTCGCATATTCACGATTTTTCTCGTAAGAAAAGCAGTCAGAACTAAGCTTAAGTGTTATTATTTTTTAATCAGATATTTTCTTGCGGGACTGCCTAATATCCAAAGAATTGCCATGGGAAGCTAGTGTTGCTACAGCTATTATTTAAGCTACACAAGAAAATAATGCGGCTTCACCCTAAGTATGTCCCTTTCCCATTTCTGCTCATGCAGTTGTTATTTTTCCCTTGCCTCAGAGTAGCTGAAGTGGCTCAGTGGAGGAAGGCTGCCAAGTACAGCGATAAGCCCAGGGAGGTTGCAATAGGGATGGTGAAGGGCTGGCTTCCCACTGAAGGAACCTCGAGGTCTCTGGCTGTGGCATTAGTTCCCACTTGCTTGAGAGGGACTTTTTAGAAGATGGAATAAACTGTATCGGGAGTTAGAGGTTTAATCAGCACCTTTAATGTGAAGCAATGTTACAGACAATTAAGCAGGAGCTTGTACTCATAAAAACAAATGTGAGATTACTCAGGAATGCCAGCAGTCTGGGAGGAGGTTTGCAGAGCATGGTATTGGAAGGAACATGAGTGGGTGACAATAAGCAGTGTAGATAGCAAAGAAAGCCTTAATGTGCTCTCCAACCCCATGGGCATCGAGACCAGGGTTTGAGGCCAAGGGCTGGCTGAACAGGATGCAATGAAAATCTTCATGGTTGCTGGTTTGCTTCGGTTACCAGCAAAAAAGTGCTCTTGATATCACTCTGCACAACCACAGCCGCAGCAGGGATGGATGGCTGTGCCTTTCCTTTTGCTGTGCAGCTGTAATTCCTTGAAGGACCTCTAATTCATATATTGCTAAAACAAAAAGAGGTTATGGGAAAGACAGCAGAGTTAGCTGGCTTTTTTTGTTGAGGAGAATTGTGAGCTAGTCAAGGCAGAGCACAAAATGGAAGGGGTCACAGACCTGAATGTGGCACGAAGATTTAAAGCCCAGAAACTGTGCCAAAGGAGATAAAACCACATCTCTGTCAAGAGGCATCAGTTTTCCTGCAGACACTGAACAGTCAGACAGCACATCTGCATGCAGAGGAGCCCATCTGCAAATCTCTCATCTTGGAATAGGGGAGCAGCTCGGAAGAACGGCCCATAGCTTCCTATAGGAAATTTCCCATGACACAAGGGAATGCAGTGAGATATTGGCTGACCTGGAAGTTGATGACAGATGTGAAAGGCAGCACAAAAGTTGAAAATTCATCATCAGAAAGCTCTCAGTGTGAGCCAGAGGCTTGGCAATGCAGTGGGGTTGTTGGTAAGTGATACAGACGTGGCATTTACAACAGTTCTAAGGAGCTGAAGAAGACTTTAAATGTGAAAGAACCAAACCTGGAGTGAGAAAGGACCTCTGGCAAGCAGAAGTTAGGTCAGGTTTCCTGCAGCCTCTCCCCATTCCCATTCAGTCAACATATGGCCTCAAAGACTTTGATGGAAATGCAGCGAGATGAGTTTCTTTCCACTTTCTTTGACTTTCTCAACAAAGCAATGGGTAGGGTGATCCCATACAGCTGGGTTTAATATGCATGAGGACAAAAGCAATCCTCAGCTGGCTCGTGATATTACTGAGTCTTAGAAAAAGTCATAAATTCCATCTGCACTGACAGGGAAATTAGTGACTATGGGGGAAAAAAAATAAGGGAGGCTGTTCAGTTAACTGCAGAAACAGTGTAAAAATTGGCAAGCAAAAAGGCTACTGTAAACAGAAGACTACCAAGGATAAATTAATTAAAAATTAAAATTAGTCCTTCAGTCGGAGAAACAAGGACAGTAAGCGGAAGAAGAAGCTAATGTAGGATGCTGAAACCTCTCCATGTCTGGTTTCCATCTGGGCAGCTTAGCCAGAGTTTGGCAGCACAATCTTATAATTTGTTATCAGATGTTTTGATGGCAGCGGTGTGCCGCAATCTTATTTATCACTGCTGAGCTCAGCTGCAAATGGAACCGAGGTGCCACCACCACAAACAAGGTGACCAGTGGGCAAGATAGTGAATCAAGGATCTTCAGTGGGTGGCCCAAGAGATATTTCCTTCTGGGACTGGGAGATGCTCCCCTACCCCAACACAAATACCACTTTGTTCAATACAAGTTCTACCCCAGCGGATCAGCCAAAAAAAAAATGGTACTGAGGAGAAACAGATGGCAGCAAACAAAGGAAAAGTCTCTTTTTACGATTCTTATCCTCTGACACAAACATACGGCTCCCTGAGGACTTTAACAGGTTCATTTTTGGTTTTCTGCGTTAGGACTTAAGCATTGCAAATGGAAATGAATCTGGAGGACGAGGGGAATCTGCCTTTGGAGCAGAACAAAGCCTGTGGCACTCGGAGATGATGGCTCTCAGTCTGTGCATTGTTCCTGGCACATTTGGGGAGCTCACAGAGAAAGCATTCCATGGCATGCCTATTGAATTTCAAATAAACATAAAGCATTTAGATCCCTCTCAATTTATTCATTGAAAATGTCTTCTACCTTTTCTACATATTTGAGCCTACTACAGATTCTGGTAATATCAGCGCTAGCTGGAAGTAACTATATTTGCCTGTTGGGTGCTTTGATGTGTAGGATTTGAATGCTTTGGAGAGGATTGAATAAGTGTCTCAACATGAAAAAGCAGCACAGATAGACCTGACAGAATCAACTGAGAAGAATGCAAATAGAAATTCTGATAGAGAGATAACAGTGACACCTGGAGAGTCATAGTTACAGTGGGTAAAATCCACAAGTGGGGACCTGAGCATGAGAAACCAACCTTCTTGTTTTAACTTATGAGACTGTTATTGCTTTGATTTCAGCTGTAATGAGTATTTTCAGCCCTTTTCAATTCATACATATGTCTGTCCGTAGTGAAAGACCACATGTACCTGCTTGTCTCCCTTGGGCTTGTTTCTTGCAACCAGACACACTGAAACATTCACGGCTGAAAGCACCTTCCACCTCTTCACTGACTATAAGCTTGAAATTTGGCTTGCTTTCCACGATTAATTTTTGCTCCTTTTAATGAATCCTTTGTTCTCCTGAGTACGTTTCTGTTTGGAATCCCACGGTTCAGACAGAGATCCATCTGCAGAGCACTAGACACGAATACCTGTAGCTTCTTTCTATTATTCATACATGTCACTAACATGGGAGCTCTTTGTATTTGCCACGACGATCTCCTACTTCAACTGGAGAATGCTGCATAGAAGCAGTAATGGGCATTACTTTATATCTTGTTTCGAGGCTTATGTACTTTCCATGGTTATCAAGGCAGCTCTCCTGTTAAAAAAAGGATTTAGCAAATATCTATGTGCTAAAAGGGCAATTTAGAAGAGATGATGAACTGGCAGGATTATTTGCAGGCTTAAAAAAGTGTTATTTAAAATGCACTTAGTTTAAATGATGGATATTCAGTGCTATAAAACACTCCCCAGCAAACGTGATCCAAAGGGTTTTTTTTTTTTTTTTGTAAAAGCCTTTCACAATAGGCACATCCTGCCTCGGTATCTTCAGTTGCTTATTTCAGATCGCCTGCAGACTGTGAACAAAGTGGCTACAGCATGTGAAAACCCACACACTCCTTACTACAGAGGATTACAGTCCTTTTCTGTTGTGAGACAGCTGCTGCTATGAACAGTGCTGGACAAGAAATTACAGCCCTCAAGAAAGGAGTGGGATTTGAGGACAAGCTGGGTGAAACATGCAGGGGTGATTTCACTTTGACATACTTATCCAACTTCTCCAGACTGCATTGTGAGAACTGATGGCATTTGCCTGAGGGGCTGCTGCAAGTGCTGTGGGCAATTCTGTGCCCCAGGGAGATGGTCTCAAGCAGTCCCTCCTGTAGTGCCATGGCTCCTTCTCATGCAACAGGCAAGAAGGGTGTGAGCAATACTGGCCCTTTCTACTCTGTACATTAGAACTTGAGTACCAAAAAACCCACAAAACTTAAAGAAAATGGTACTGTTATAGAATCATAGAATGGTTTGAGTTGGAGGGGATCCTTAAGGTTCACCTAGTCCAACATCCTGCGATGAACAGGGATGTCACCCAAGTAAACATCCATATGTTCCACCAGACCAAGGCTTGCGTGCAAAGAACTAAAGATACATGAGCAAGCCAGGATAAAAAGTCATAGATTGCTGAAGAATGGAGATTTCCCAGTCAGTGGAGCCAGGAAATAATCATGAAGGAGCACAACCTTTGTGAGATTGTTCCCAGTCAAACTGGCCATTCTTTTGCCCTCCTGCTGTGCAGAGCTGCTCATCCTGGTGCTCCCTCTGGGGAATCAGCTTGCAGAGAAAGGCTGCCCATTCTGTTCTCTAGGATGTGAATGCTACCAGTTTCAGCATGTTCTTAAGACACAGTGTATGCTGTGTGGCCTCATGTGAAAGCACCCCATGCAGGAGATGTTTCCCTCCTGGAAGGGGTGCATGGGGACATGCTAGAGCCTGGTTCTGGGAGCAGATCTGCGCTCTGCCAATTGCTTTGTGCAGTTGTACTACACACATTTCTCATTGCAAAAGGAGGCATAATAAGCTTATCTTTAAACAGACAAGCATTTAGGAGGATGAGAAGGGAGAACTGCTTCTCTCCCTCCTCAGATAACATGCTGATGTGAAAAAGTCTGTTATGTAAAAGCAGAGTGCAGCTGAGAAATACCAGACATCTTGAAAGGCAGCAGATTTCTCTGAAGGGCCTCTTCTGCCTCTGCCAACTGAAGACCCCAGCACTCTGCTCTGGTTTGTATTGTTTGGGCATACGTTAAAACTGACTTGTTTACTCATTTTATATTTTATATTTTCACATGAATCTGATAAAATCTCAGTAACTGTTATGCTCCTGGAATTGCTGATGCACGATGGCAATAATGGACACATGCTGGATTTTATCACATCTCAACCACTGGCCACATCCTGAACAGACTGGTCCAAGAACACAGATGAGGTGGGCAAGCTGGGTCAGAAAATGCAGAGGAGCCTGGAGGAGAAGAAGGGAGTAGGAGAGCTAGAGCAAGATGTGACATTTATCCTGCTGGTTTCTCTGCCACCATGCCTGTCCTAAAGGCAATACCAAGGTCACAGGGTGCACGTTCCCTGCTGTACCTCTGTGGTCAAACTGAGGTGCATGAATTCCTTCAAGGCACTGTGCTTTTTATCAACAACAAACTTATGTACCAGGGGAGAGTAAGTTGGAAGCCAGTTTCCCCTCTCTCATATTTGCAGTCAGTTCCTTTCTGTCCTCTGCAGACCTTTCCCTCTGAGGACAGCCAGCCCTAATTAATGCACTTCTGTCTTCCTCACAGGGCTTTGCCATTTATCTAAAGGACTTCAGTGGTAGTCAGAAAGGTCAGATAAAAAAAGGAAAAAATGAGGTTTTGCAATGGGTCTCCAGCATTGTTGCAAAATGTTAGTGAGCCTGGTTGTGTGCTCAGGAGCATCTCTCTCTACGTGGTGTCAACTCAACTGCCCATCTTTGGGTGATCCAGACCAGCAGTCTACCTCTAGCTGGCTTACATGAGTAGTCTTGGTGTTGCATAAGTATCTTGGTGTTATAATTCTAGTCCAACTAGCAACGTTCTACATCTTACATTGTTGCCTATTGCTGTTAGTTTTTGACTGTGCTATTTGAGAAAGAAGAAATGTTTTTCATTAGTAAGTATTACTTCAAGGAAAAGACAACTAAACAATACTCCGGAATATCATTCACTCTATGGTTTTTCTGAGATGGGTTTTGAAATCCAAATGGATTCCAAAAAGCAAATGCATTGATTTGGAAGAAAAGCACAGCTCACCTGTTGAACTCAGAGGGGTAGCGCAGGCAGTGCTCTTGAGTTGATGGATCTCCTAATGGGAGAGCTCCTTTCTTGCTTCCACCAGTTCACACTGGAACAGGAAAAGAGTCATGGGAATATTGTTGAAAAAATAACTCATTGCTTAACTGAAGTAAGCGATCCTTTTGCAGAGATGATGCAAAAATGAGAGACTTCTCAATATGTGATGTGTCAGTTTTCATCAGTGCTTCTTAGGTGCAAGCGAAGAGCTACAATGATCATTTCATGCCTTAATAATAGGGGAAAATGCAACTGAAAATGCCATGAAATAATTTTCTAGGCACTTAATTATTTTTAAAGGTAATTAAAGGTCTCCACCTGGACCAGTTTTTCTGTCTGATAATGATATGATTACTGCTGGATATTTCCAGGTAGCCCTGTGTATCTGTAAAGTTCATGCTTCTTCAAGGAAGCTTTGGGAATACAGCCCACATTCATCTTAACTTTATTTCTCCTTTAAACAAAATGAGTTATTTCAGATCAAGATACTTTCTTGCTCTCATATAAAATTCCGAGCTTGGCTTATGTTTGTTTGTTTTTTTTTTAAAGCATTTGTAATTTATCTAATAAGCAATGAATGGGAGATACTTACCATCTTCATCTCTCCTCTGACAGAGCAACAATGTCTGCCAGCCTTCCAGACTCTCCTTGCATAGCCCAGCACCATGGAGCTCCAGGAGCTTCTCTGGTACATTCATAGATTCCATCCAAGTATCAGGAGGTAATTACAGGGGAAACAAGTGGTCCCTGTTACACTTGTGGATGGTTTCTATTTTTCTAAGTCATCTATTGAGCTAACATGCCAGTTTCCATCTGTAATCTAGACAGTTGCTGTCTGTCACAGAGGTGCAACTTAATGCAGCCCGACAGGCATCCTTTTGGGTGGTTTGTGGGAAGAGCAGCCAAGGCATAGTGATTAATTGGTCTAAGTGGAGAGAGAGCTGTAAACAAATCTCCTTGGCTCCTACTCGGCAAGAAGCTCTCTCAGATTTTTTAGGGTTTTATTTTTAAGTTATTTTTAGATCATTTTCTTAATCAGAGCCAAATGGCAGCAGCAATCTAAATTCTGACATTTGAGGTTTAGGTTAGGACTGATCACCTCTGTAACATTCACACTAAGATAATGAACAGTTTTTGGATCACTGATGGTCTGCTCTGTGCCCTGGCATTATATTTCTGGGGTAGGTAAGATCCTGTGAGCCCTTTTGCACCCTGTGATGTCACATTGTAGTATCAAGCAAGTGGTTTATTGCAGGTTTATTTTCATTAGCAAGCTAAGAGTCCAAGACTGCATTAATGTTAATGTGAGCATCTCACTGGTTCAGTCTTCAGGGCTGTAAATTTTAAGCATGAGGAAGAGCAAGCATTAAAGCCACTCGTATTTAAGGGAACTCAAATCCAAACTCAAGCTGAAGCTGGAGAAACACTCTTTGGTCTCTAAGTGAGTACTGAGATCAATTCACAAGTTCCCCCTCTTACTATAATTTCTATAGGATTCAACCTTACCCCTCCTTCACTGTCCTCATCCCTTATACCTGTCATGATCTGAATCTTAGAAAAAAAACAGGTATTTGCCTCATGTAAGGGTAAAGTGCTTGGTTATCTCTTCACAATTAACTATCCTAGCAAACCTTGTATTTTTCTTACGTGATACTACTTTATTTTGGTTCCTATTGAGAGGGATCCCTATCATCAGACTGTTCACAGGAGAACATCCATAGAAGTTTAGAGATTTTGGAGAAATTCAAGAAATTTATCTAAGTAAGTGCTTCCCCTTTAGGATGCTTTGAAAAGAAAAGCATAACTGTTCAAATCCATCCAAACTCTGTATTTTTTTCGCTTTGTTGTTATTTGAAAATCTAATAAGCGGGCTCACAGCAATTTCCTAGTGTTCCCGCTACCACTGCTTACATTTTCGTTTCTATTCATTTAGCCTCAGAAACCAGTGAACCATTCCGACAGCTCTGACTACAGTTTCTCATCTTCTTGTGTCAGAGCCTTTTGGGGTTTGCAGCCAGGAGCTGATTTCAAGGAAGACCAGTACAGCACTGCATCAAGGATCTCACTGGTTTTCTACCATTTGCTGTGATCATACGGCAGGGCCACCTGTCTGTGGGTGGGTGGGTGAGTGAGTGACCACACCAGGCCATCCGCCCATGGAGACCTTCATCCCATAAACTGGCATTTGCCCACTGTCACTGAGTCTGCTTGGATGGACGCAGACCAACTCCCACGTGTTCTCATTGAATCTTGCCTCCAGAACGAGTCCTTGGCAACCTTCACAGATCCCTTTTCTATTCCAGCTCACTCTTCTTTTTCTACTGTTGAAGGCATTTCAGATAAGTAGGTTCAAAAAGAATACACAGAACAACATGCAGAGTGATGACCCCAGAACAGCCTGTGGAGTAGGAGAAAAAAAAACACAACAGAAAAGATAAAGAAGTGTCTGATCACAACAGGTTTCCACAACAGGTTTCCACCCTCCTACTCTCTTCTCAGCTTGTACCTCCTGTACATCCTTTTGTACCTGCATCATAGGAGCACCAAGATGCCACAGCTGGCATCACAGCCCTTTTGTAGAGAGGATTGTGCGACGAGTAGTGAAAGAGTAAATGAGACGGTGAATGTACTCTGATTAAAGGCAAGATCCTCACTGTCTTCTGTCTTCTTTGGGGCTCAGTGCAGCAGAGATGACAGGTCTTTGAGAAGGATGAGGGATGGAACAGAAAGAAAGGGTTCACGTGAGCCTTGATGTCAATAGAAGAATTGACAGGAAATCGATGTTACATGTGAGCCTTATTTGCTCTGTCTATGGAGGGCAGAAAGGAGTAAGCTCTTCAGTATTTTCAGGATGAACACTTTTGACAAAAGACTGCAGGTTCTTGGCACTTCAGCCAGCTCCGTTGCCTACAGACTCACCAATGTGTGTAACACCTGCAGTTGCCAATCTTGTATTTACTCTGCTGCAAATGAATGATTTCCAGTTGAAACCACAGAAGCCATCCCTTGAAAAAGGATCAACGTTTTTGCTTTTGGATATTTAAGTTCTCACTTACAAAGAATGGCCAGTAACCAAAGACCCATTGTGTCACCTGTTAAAAAACAGTTGTTTTCCCACTGTTCAGTGATGGAGTTCTACTAAACCTTCCATTCCATGCAAACTTGCTCCAGGAAAGCATTTGACCACCAGGATCTCTGGCTAAATGAGAAAGTCCTTCTGTTCTCCCACTCAGCCAAAAAATAACCAAACAAAACCAACCCAAAGATCATTAATGCTCGAACGGTTTTTAAATAAATGATTCATATTACCTGAAGTTCACCTTACAGAGTGATTTCTCATGCCTGGGATGTGCTTGGTGTTCTTCCTGGCTATCAGAGCTATCGCTCCTTTCCAGCAGCTAGTGCTGAGGTGCCACAAGACCCAAGAAACGTGAAGGTTGGCTTTTCCAAAGAATATAATCAAATGACCGACTGGAAGAGATGTTTAAGTTCTAGGCGGAATTCTTGTCTCTTCATTAGCTTCCCCGTGGCGAGTTTGACATCCACGTAATGCACCTGCACGCCACCAAACAGCTTCCACGTAACTTGTGCTATTTTTTTTTCTGGAGGAATGAAAAGAAAGGGAAAAAGAGGCTTTTGTATCTTTTTTCTCCTTTAAATACTTGTGAGACATGTAGCTACAAGAATTCTCCAAATGATCCCCGAAGGCAGTAACAAAAAGGAGACAATAAACATTTTTCCTTTATTAAAAAAAATAAAATAGTTTTCATTAATTCCAAGAATACTGGAAGTCAGAGTACGAGAAATATCCCTAGTTCCCACACGCAATCAGACACTGGAACAATAGATTTAATTGCAGTAGAGGGTATGAATGTGAATAAATAAAGTTATCTGTCATATTGCAGTCAGAATGACTTGCTTGTCCCTACAAGATTTTCAGTCCTGTTAGTCTAACAATGAAGACTTTAAAAACAAACAAACAAACACAACCACAAACAAAACCTTCATTCGGGTATTTTTAACAGGATTAGATTAAAACAATCCAATTCTAGCTCTGTAGTGATGAGCCAAATGAGAGTGAATTCTGCAGGTTACATACAGTACAGGAAATGGAGAATTCAGCTTTGCAAATGACTTGTTTTTGCAAGGATTGGCTTCTTAACTCAGAACAGAATTGGAAACACCAAGGATGCTTTGTTTTTTTAGCCAGTTGCTCAAACAAGATGCTCACCATCAAGTGGAGATGAGGCACTGGCACAGGCTGTCTATCGATGCCCCATCCCTGGGTGTACTCAAGGCCATCATGGATGGGGCTGTGAGCAACCTGATCTGGTGGGAAGTGTCCCTGCTCATGGCAGGGGGTGAAGCTGGATGAGCTTCATGGTCTATTCTGACCCAAACCACTCAGCGATTCTACAATTCAATTATATTTGAGAGTATATGGACTACTACAAAGAACAGTGAATCTGCAGATAGTAAACAGGGATCTTTACTGTATCGTCCTGTTGAAAGAGGATCGATGGAAGTCTTGTCCAGAATCCCTCTGAATTGTGAAAGCTAAGGTGGCACAGAGAGGATAGAGTATGGCTGCAGTCTTGGCTCTTGCCTTAGTGATTCTCCTGGACGGGTTACAATATATATGATACATACTTATCAATATATATACATATATATATATTCACTCCTTAAAAAACAGCTCAGGCATCAGTGGATTGAGCAGTGAGAAACGCTGCATCCACATTTTAAAGAGGTTGGGTGTAATGTCAGAAATCATGGTCTACTGGGGTTTATACCTTGACTGTGCAAGATGATTGATGTTATAATAAGAAGTTAATTACCAAAACAACTGGAAGGTCATGAGCTCCTAATTTCACCTCTGTAACATCGCTGCAGAAGTGAGCATCTGAATTTTGTTAACGTCACTGAACATTCCAGTAAGACCTGTCCAAGCTGTGAACAGAGAACCTAAGACTCAAGGCACAGGAGTTAGAATATTTTCCTAACATAAAACCACATATGGGAGCCAGGAGGGTTAAACAATGAAAAGCATAACCCAGGGTACCACAAGCTGAGTTGGGCAACAAGATGCTCCAGAAAATACCTCTCAGTGATGGCCGTGGTCTTCACCTTCTGCTCTTGTTTCTGAGCTGTCTATAGCGGCCTATCTACGGCATCAGCCCTTTGTGCATCATGAAGAGCATTTTGTTCTGAGTGATCACAGCAGTTGCCAAAACTTTTTGCTAATCACCTCTGGAATAAGTTCATGAAATGTTTTATCTTTTTAAAATCGCATCAGTTTATGCAACAGATAAATGCAACAAGCTAACAGAATGTTCCTGAGTGAAAATCAGCTTCTCTTTAGCTTGCCTTTCCTTTTATCCTTGATCAGAGAGAGGCTTTTTATACTGAGAGAGATTTTTCTGTCCTTCATATGTTTGCACAAAGAGTCTTCCTAGAGAGGAGAAAGCAAAACAGAACAAAACAAAGTGTGTGCCTGTGTGTGCAATGCATGGTTTTGTAGGAAAATCATGCACTTGGGGTGATGATTTCCAGTGCTCGCGGGCTGATCACTGTGCCCAGCAAGGATGCTTTTCCTGGGTGTATTCAGGCATGCAGTGCTGTTTGTTTGGTGGGAGGAGGCCAGTGGGTCTGATGCGGTTCAGAGGGCTGCTTTAGGAGTTATAGAGATGAAAGTATTTGCACAAAGCCAAGCATCTAAGTGCTAAACACCTCATACACGCTGCTCATTTCTCAGCATCCCACACAGCTACAGCATACTTGCTGAAGGGCAGAGTGCACTTTGCTTCCACTCTCAGTGCTGAGGCGTGGGTCATCAGGTTATTGGGGTGCTTCATTACCCTTCAGATAAAAGAAGCCTAAATATCTTGTCGTCTCTAAGGATCAGGTCTGGGAACAACAAAAGGGATATTGCTCCTTGGGAGGAAATTAAAACTAATCAGTCTCTCCTTGCCCTGCGCTGCCACCTCCAGCAGATCTGAGAGCGCTCAGCTCCTGACCTCACCGAGCTGAGCTGGGTGCAGAGGAACTGCTCTGCTCCAATATGGGGCTGTACTATGGGGCTGTACTATGAGGCTGTACTATGGGGCCCATACTGCCCGAACTGCTCTGTGGGTCTCCATGGGTGGCAGCTCCCCCAGCCCTCCTGCCCCACAGCAGCTCCTCTCCATGGGCTGCAGCTCCAGACAGAGTCCTGCTTCTATGGAGGATCTCCATGGGCGTTACCTCCTCCAGGTCACATCCGCTGCTGCACCATGGGCTCCTCTATGGCTGCACATAGAGATCTGCTTTGTGTGATGTCCCTGGATGCAAGGGGACATCCTGCCCCTTCATGGCACAGTTCTACCCAGCACTGGGTCCCTTTTGGAACATCTGGAGCTGACTCTGATCTGGGGCAGCCCCCCACTCCCAAAGCCTTGCCTATACACTACCACAGTGGGTGTGAGCCTCTCTGTGAGGGTGCCCCAAAAGAACCAAATGCCACAGCAGTGCTAGGTAAGGTGTGGATGAGACATTTCACTTTGTTCCTGGAAGAAGCAGGCTCCCTGCAGGTGGGTAACTGCTGCCTTGGAGACAGGTGGAAATACAGTGACAGCACAGAGGGTGAGAGCTCGTCTGAGGAGCAGCGGTGGATCTGCTGTCAAATAGGTTTTGTTCAAGAGTTATTTGCTGTGTTCTGCATTCAAATACCAACCATGCTGGGGTCTCCGAAGGAATTTCAAAGGTTTATGCTGTTTGTAACCTTGTCTGGAGGCATAAATGTTCACTTCAATAAGAAATAGCGCTGACTTCCATTTTGGTTGGCCACTATTAAAGCCACATGAAGTAGCCCAAAGGATTCAGCCACGGTAACGTGCTACGAATTCCCCTTAAGGCCAAGGTCTGTGCTGCCGAACTGTGGGAAGTTTGGCTGCGTGCTGCCTCTGCCTCCTCTTAAAAACCCTCCAAAAATCTGAATCATTTTACACCACAAACTTGCAGTTTCCTTCTCCACTCCCATTCTAGATATCCAGCAGTCCCCCTGTGCCAGCGCTGCCTCGCACTTCACATCTGCTGCTCTCCTCCTGTCTGTTTAATATTCACCCCAAGCACTGAGCACCCTTCCTTAATGCACCTGCAGTCATTGGCAGTGGGTGAGCAGCTGAGGAGAGAGAAAAATCACAGCCCTGCACCTCCTGACACCGTGTGAGGGGCTCCATATGCTCTGTGCTCACTGGAAGACCCGAAACTGGCATTGCATCAAAATTGTTCTCCTCACCTTTGAAAGCAGGTCTGCATCTAAAGCGTGGCACGACATGACCATCAGCTCGGTGCAGGGCTCTGCTTTTCCCCTTTAAGACTGGCTGGCAGGAGTACTGGGAATCTATAGGGCAGGGTATAAGGCTCTATGAGGGCTGCATGCATGAAAAGCAGTGAGATCCAATGAACTGAATTTGCAGCTCTTGGATGCAGACCATGCACAGGCAGTAAATGCACCTACATGTTCTGAATGGACCAACCTGTTCAGCTCCGTACTGCCCCTGACCTACTTGCACCCTCATTTTCCTGTACAAGTGAGGTCATATTTACACCTTCTTCCAATCTATGAGCAATTAGCAAATATTGGGCGGTTTGAACCACACATTGATCCCTTCTTCACTTTTTCATGGAAATATTGAGTGTCACCAAGCCAGGTTCATTACCAAGGGGTGAATACTTAATATCACCAAACACAATGAACCACGCGTTGCAGTCGAAGAAAGACATCAATGTGATTTGTTTTAATTATATTTATTTCCTTGTAATTTTTTATTCATCGAGTCCTGTATCAGCCATTCCCACGGATCAATTTCCAGCTGTAAATCAGTAGCAGCATCAGCCTTAGGAATACTTGGCTCTCTCCATGTGCCCTTTTAAAAGCACTGGCACAACTTCAGCTCTCATCCAGTCCTCTGCGCTCAGGTGTTAGAGAAACCAGCAGCAATTTAAATAGCTCTTTGGCCAACCTCCTTTAAAGTCAAGGCCCATTCTGGCAGGTTGGTGATGTTCAACATATTGCAGTAGGGACATAGATTTTGCCAGTTTTACCCCACTGCTCCACATGGAGCATTCGTAGCCCCCATGTTACGATCCCTGCGTGTCTGCTGTCTGCTCTGTGGGTACAGCAATGGATACAAGGGGAAGACGGTGACGTGCCCCTCATGCACAAAGCAGCCTAAATCACTGTTTTACAACAATGACTTTGACACTCTGTCAGTTGCACCTCACCGCAGTGACTGCGGGAACTAACAGTCATTAATTACCTTTGTCAGCTGACATTTCCTTAATTGTCTGCAACTTTACTTCCACGAACCCACCAGTTTGAGCTGTCAGAGCCAGTTTAAAGGCTGCAGCTCTCAAGAGGTAATCGTTAGGAAAAATCCAGGTGACTTAATGGAAAGCGAAGTCACCTGGCTGTGTGGGATCGGTGCACAGACCCAACATCACCTGAGTGCCCTGCCTTCATTGGGGAGCACAGCGGGAAGGTGCTCAGCCAACCACCATGTAATTTGAGGGAGTTCTTTTATGTCCTTTCCCTAAAATACCCAGAAGTGGGGCAGCACGCTGCCTGGAGAGCCACTGCTCCCTGGACCTTGACCAGCATCACACTGAGCAGGCAGCACACAGCACTGCATTGCCACTGCATCCAGCAGCTCCATGCGGATGTTTGTCAAGCTGTCAGGGCACTGAGAGGGAAACGAATTAATCGGAGGTGTAGTAGGTTAGTTCAATCTTTTCTGGATGTATTATACAGCGATTAAAATTGCATAGGAAAGTCAATAACGATGGGTAATAAAGTTCTTCTGAGAAATTCAATAGGAGCCCAATTTTTAATGCTGTTTGGCATTTCAAAGCAGAGCGTTCCACATCCCGGTACGTGATAAACATTTACTAATTAATCCTCACAAACCCTCAGCGAGGTGGATCTCTTCACACCGCTGACTCTGTTTAATAAATGGGAACAAGAAGGTACAAGACACATCCTTTGTAGCTGGGGTTATGGATGTCTTTAAACATGGGCTGGGTCTCTGGGAGCCTGCTCGGTGCATGTATCTGAATAGCTTTTGTGAAAAGCCTCAGAGCTGGGATCAGAAGTCAAGGTTTCTTTATGCTCCTTCACATGCTCTGATGACAGCCACATTCTTTGATGTAAATATTCAGCACAGTCTCTGAAATACTGATATTTTTTTTCCTGTGTTATCACGTTACATTGCGGGGATGGTATTTAGAAGAAAAGCCAATGGTCTTAAGCCTCAAGCTGTAGGAATTGGCCCATAATGGAGCCTCTAATTATGTGCAGAATCAGAGGAACAAGACTCAGGAAGCTGAGTTGGAAGCTGCTATTTGCAGAAGATCAGTAAGGATTATATGGGATGTGGGTTGTCACATGGGTTGTCACATAGATGTGGATGCAGTTTGTACCAGGACATTGGACTACCCGCAACTATGGACAACTTAGAAATATTTAGTGTCATTTTATAATTCTCTCCAGTCTCCTCATCGCCACTTAAGGCATAGCATGAATAGATACAGGATATAACGAAGGAGAGCTTCATCCCAGACACCAAGCTGGAGCAGAGGGAAGCATCTTTCCCATTGATCTCAGTGTTGTCTACTTACATGGGGTACAAAGCTGAATGTGCAAGAATCCCACTGCAAGAATGACAAAGATTACTCATCCCATAGCAAAGTAAAATGGGGACGGACACAGCCCAGACATGAGGTTCTATAAACATGAGGGTTTTTTTGTTAAAACAGTGGGATAACGTCCAACTTCCCAAACAGTTTGTGCTTCTGTGCTGAAATCGTTGCCATGGTGGCCAAACAATTAAAGAAGTGACATAAGCAGGAACATAGCAGTGACACAGACATCTGATCATTTAACATCATGTATTTGGAGAAATTTTTACCCAACAGTATTTAGCTCAAAAGCTGTTTCTTGTGTTTCAGACCTAAGGAAGAACTGACATGCTTCACTTGGAGTACCGTGTCCAGATATGGAGTCCTCAGCACAGGAGAGACATGGAACTGTTGGGACATAACCAGAGGTGGGCCATAAAATGACCCAAGGGATGGAACACCTCACCTACAGGGACAGGATGAGAGAGCTGGGGCTGTGCAGCATGGAGAAGGCTCAGGGGGGACCTGAGAGTAGCCTGTCAGTGTCTAAAGGGGGGCTATAAGAAAGAAGGGGACAGACTCTTTAGCAGTGTCTGTTGCGATAGGGCAATGGGAAATGGTTTCAAACAAATAGAGATTTAGATTGGATACAAGGAGGAAGGTTTTTTTACAGTAAGGGTGGTGAAGCACTGGCACAAGTTGCCCACAGAAGCAGAGGATGCCCCATCCCTGGAGGCATTCAAGGTCAGGCTGGATGGGGCTCTGAGCACCTGATGGAGCTGTAGGTATCCCTGCTTACTGCAGGGAGCTGGATTAAATGGTCTTTAAGGGTCACTTCCAACTCAATTCTATGATTCAGTGATAGTTTTAAAAGTGTATGGATTGTATTTCAGAGGAGTGTTGTTCAGACAAAGCAAATAGTCCATCTTCTGCTTACAGGCTTCGCTGAAAATGACCATGTAGCTCCCACTACCTCAACTGAATATGGCTGGATAAGGAAGTATTTTTCCAGCTCATTTCTGGATGAACAGCCCTTCACACAACAAAAGCACTTAAGTTCCCCAAAAGTGCAACTCCGCGCTGGTGATGAGCTGTCCAGAGAAAGCAGTGGAACTTTTATACCTTCACAAGAAAAGCAGCTCAAGAGTTTATCACAATTTTCTGATACACCAGAGAGATCGCTGCCTTACCTCATGTAATAAAGAAATGAAATAGCCTTTTACTAGCTGTGGGGAGGCTGGTCCCTCTGCTTAGTGAGGAGCAGAGACTGTTTCAGGGAATTAGAAGATTGTTCCCATTCTGCCCATCTCCTTGATTTAATTAACATTAAAGCTATGGTTTTACGAGACCGAGAAGTTGTCCACTGCCTTCAATGAGGGTAAGGCTTTACCTAATGTTTTGAACAGACTCTTATAAAGTAGTGTTGAAAAAGATCTCAAGGGCCGCCTTATCTCTCCTCTTGCCTGGAGGCGGATCAGCTGCATCTGTGTCTTTCTTGATGGATATTTGGCCCTGCAAGGGCTGCAAGGCTTGGGAGCACCTTGAGCTGTGCTTCCATTTGTACCTGTCTCAAGACATGAAAAGAAAAAGGGCTTTTTTTTTTGTCTTTAGAAACAATTCTAACAGGATTTTTGACTGGTTTAAGGGACCGGTGACAATTTTCACTTCTGATGTCTCATGATCCACTAAGGATAAGAACTAATCCTGTCCATCACCAGGGGACTTTCCCATGATTTATAGACATTTTCCCCCTTTATCTCTTCTTCTTGAAAGATCTGATACCGAATCATGTCATTCCAGTTCCAGTCTGATTTCAATGGCTGCCCCTAAAGAAGTGATGGTTAAAAATAATGCTGAGGCCTGTCAGTCTTTCAGCAGCACAGTACGAAGTGCATAATTCTAACTCTAGGAGTGAAATGTCAACAACTATGTGGGCAACAAGGGACGGCAGGGGGGGCCACAGAGCAACAGCCACCAGGCAGAATAGCTGTAGAGGGGCAAAAGAATAAGCCTGGGCCTCGCAGAAAAGCACATTTATGGGTTGGTTCTGCTTCCAGAATGAAAAGGTGCACATCATTAACTGCCTTGTGTCTGCAGTCCAGCGCCCATGGAAATTGAATGGGATCTTTGCTTTGACTCAAGTGAACCCGAGTCACGCTCATAAATACCAATACACAGCTCCACGTTGATGGGAAATCTGAAATGCCCTCCCTGCATCCCCTGCAACGACAGGAAACCTGCCCCACATCTGCTCAAAATCACATCTGTGATTTAGAATGGCAAACACGGACACCAAGTTTAAACATTCAAAGCCCAGGAATGCCTGGGGTTTTGGAAAGTAAAAGTCTGAAGCAGACGCTTATCAGTTAAGCAATGAGACAGGTGGATTTCCCATGCATTATTTCTCATTCCAGTGTATACCATGCATTAAGCTTTCACAGTAAATATATATTTTTTAAAAACCTGCTACATGGAACAGAATAGCAAATAGCACAATCTGTCGTTGACGTGAAAAAGGGCTTTGTACTTGGGACTCTGCTTTTAACCCTTTAACGAGGAGATTCTCTCTCAAATACAAACACTTAACAATCTCTACCAGCGAAAGCTATGACAGTCTGTTCAACCACGCCAGGGACATCAAGTTCCATCCATAGTCACCAACTGCCCTGACACTGAAGGCTCCCAGCTCTGCACGTGAGACAAAGCTGATTAATGCTCCAGGAGACCAGCAGTGGGCCACACCAGTTTCAAATAGGAACCTTTCCCAGAAGCCATCACTGCACCATTACTGCCACCTCAATGTCCCAGAAGCATCACTGTGAAGGGAGGAGGAAAGCAGTGGGGCACTGGATGAAGAATTCTTTGCTGCTGGACAGAGAAACCCTTGCATGCTGCTTCATGAATAATAGCAACTGCATAGGAACAGGGACCATTGCTGGGATGTACCTATGGGGACACATCCTTGGCATCACCGCAGTGTTTGTGGTTCTCAGCTTCCTCAGGAGTTTGTCAGGTTCCACTGAGAGCTGAGAACAGCCGCCTGGGGCAGAGAAAGCTTGTCAGTGCTGTCTAAAGAACAGGTTCCGGAAGGCATTGTTGTAGTTTTTGTTGAAAGCAGTGTAAATGAGGGGATTAAAAAAGGAATTGGAATAGCCTAGCCATAGAAAAATACTCTTCCAAATGGGTGGGATGTTGCAGGAGCAGAGTGGGCTGATGAGCTCCGTGATGAAGAAAGGGATCCAGCAGAGCACGAAGACTCCGATGAGGATGCCCACCATGAGGGCAGCTCTCCTCTCCTTCTGCTCTCTCCACGTGTCTCCGTCTGTCTGGAACGTAACCGTGGCATGCCGGACAGTGAAGACCATCTGTGGATGCTGGGCAGCTTCCTTTATCTGCCAAAGACAAATACAAGTCACACTGTATGCGTCTCGGCTGGCTAATCCTGCACAGTGGGTATGCAGCCAAGGCACAGGGAAATGCAAGCCATCTACGTCACGCTCAGGTTGGAGTGAGCCTGGGGCTGTGACCCTCTTGTGGATGACCTGAGCCAATAGGGACATATGTGTGCGTAAAATTGCTCACATATCACAATATTATTTCCCAGTTTACGATCAGATCAGTAAAAGAGGCACGCAACCATATGCCATACACACAAGTCTTGCATTCTCCAATGCAAGACTTCCCCTCAAGAAACCTTTACAGTGCACAGTCACCATTCTCAGGATCAACTGACACAACCCAGGAAGGATTTGCAAACATGTTTTGCATGGGTAAATCCAGACCCTCCTCAAAATCCCATTTGCTCACCAGCTGATCCTCCCAGCTGGGTTGGGATCCCATTCTTTCACACCCTGGGTGCAGCTCAGCCCTGTTGCTCCCAAGAGTTCCCTAGAGCAAAAGGCAAGGCAGGTGACCTACCTCCAGGGCTTCTGGTGAGACGGGGGTGATGGAGTTGCTCTTCCGAGAACCGATGCGAAACTTGGCCGCCTTGTAGATCTTCCAGTAGACAAACAGCACCACACATAGGGGCAAGTAGAAGGCCCCGAAGGTGGAGAAGATGGTGTAGGAAGGCTCCTGGCTTACCTGGCACTCCTCACTGTCCTCTGAGTAAGTCTCTCCCCAGCCAAAGAGCAGCGGGGCCAGGGAGATGAAGGCAGAGAGCATCCAGGTGAGCGCGATCATGATGTTGGAGATGCGGCGCCGGGTGCGCAGCGTGTACTCCAGGTGCCTGGTGATGGACCAGTAGCGGTCGAGGGCGATGGCAGTGACGTTCCAGATGCTGGCAGTGCAGCACAGGACATCAAAAGAGATCCACACCTGACACAGAGATCGACCCAGCCGCCACCGCCGCCCTGACAACTCATGCACCAAGCTCAGGGGCATGACGAGGGCCGCCACCATCACGTCAGAGATGGCCATGGATGCCACCAAGTTGTGGGGCACCCGATGAAACGTGCGCACGCGGAAGATGGTGGCCAGGACCAAGCCGTTCCATAGGAAAGTGGCCACCACCAGCATGGCCAGGAGGGTGAGGACAAGCACGCTGAAGACGGAGAGCTGTGCCCTGCCACCCTCCATCCCGCCGGATGACCCACTCCGGTTACTGGCATCCGGCGTCGCGCCGCCGAGGCAGCTGATGTTGAGCTGGCGGTCCATGCCACCGCGCTGGGCACCGGGACTCCTCGGTGCTCGGTGCTACCGCGAGCGCGCTGAGCCCCCGGCCGCCCCTCGCCGCTCCGCGCTGCCCTTCGCCGGGGTCTTCATCCCCGGGAGGAACAGCCGTGCGTCAGCAGCCGCAGGCTGACGGCAGCCCCCCGGCCCCGCGCCCGCCCCGGTGGCGGCAGCGGCGGAGCGGCGGCTCCGCGGGCGCGGCGGCTCCGCGGCTCCCCCCGGCGGAGCGGATCGGGGCGGCGCGGAGCAGCGCGGAGCGAATCGGGGCGGCGCTGCCGGCGGGCGCGGAGCGGCGGCGGAGGAGCCGGCGGCGGGCAGGTGAGTGCCCCGGGCCGGGTGCTTAGTCATGGCACGGCGCCGGTCTCGCCTCGCCGCCGGAGCCGGGCGGTGCGGGTTAGACGAGCCGGGATGCGCGATGCGGGATGCGGCTTTGTCCCCGCCGGGGCCGCTGGTGATGGGTTATTCCCCGCGGTGGGGCGTAGGGTGGATAGCAAAGGGAGAAAGTTAGCGTGCGTGTTGCATCGTAACCGGGTCCTTCTGAAAATCTGCTGGGGAATGTCATGGCAATGTTACGGCTTCCATATAATCTGTACGAAACAAACCAGCTGGTGGTTCTGCTTGTCTGTGTCGAGGGATTATTTCTTTGAGAACTTCTGCTCTGGCGTTTCCTAACTTGTTAGCTAGCAATCGGCGAGCCTTTTCTTAGCGGTAATCCCTCTCTTTGCTATTGCTATTGACTACTGCATGGGCATTTCACCTGCCTGAGATGAGAAATAGGATTCTGGGCCTTGGAACAGAAAGCAGAATAGAGATGCACCGAGCAGGTTTCCTGCGCACCAGCTCCATGCAGGCTCCAGCCTGGGCAGCTCTCGGCAGGGCTGTGCCTGCGTGGGCACACTGCCGCTCCGGACTGCCCCACTGAGGGCTTCGAAGGGCTTCCAGGTAGGAGCTGCTGTCACCGGGCATGGACACGTGGCTGGGACAAGAGCATATGCCAGCACAAAGCACCTGCTGCTTGCATTGGCAGGACAGCTCTATAGGAAGAGGGAATTACAGCCGTGTCAGGAAATGGGGGCAACGGCACTTGCTGGTGAACTGCACTTTTAGAGAGTCGGGAGAGAAAACCCAAATGGATGTGTTGCTGCGAGGCGTATCCAGTGCGTGCTGTGCTGTGTGTTTAGGGGCAGCCTCACAGACAGCCCCTTAATGGGGTTGGGAACACGGTGTAGGGAAGCCCTGATCTGAAGGCGGTCACCTTGTGTTGGTGGAAGGGGCATCTGCCCATACAGATTCATGCTGCGCTGTGACATTTGTCCTCAGAGCCAAGAAAGAGGAGCTGGTCTGGTTTAGTTGTTAGAAGGGATTTAGCCTTAGGGATTGTAAGGTGATTTCAGAAGTATACTGCCATCTTCTTGGGGGAGAGGTGGTTATTTTGTCTTTTGTACTCATGAATGCTGCCAATTTGGAAGGGCTAGTTTCTGTATGTAATGATTCAAAGGACATATGAGGTTCGTATGCTTTCATAAAAGCCTCCTGATTTCAGAATCTGGGTTTGCAAGGTGCCAGATGTCCTTGACTATCATTTAACTGATCAGAACACAGCAAATACTGGCACTGAGAGGTTTTTGTAGTGTTGGTCCTCCCTGGAGAATCACACACACACACACACACACAATTATATATGAAGCCCATAATTCACAGATTCTGGAGTTGAATGGGTTGCTTGAGTATTGACTGCAAACAGAAACTGGAGACAAATGCACACGCATTTATATGTCTGTATAGAATTTCTATGGAAAGGCAGAATTCTTCACCCGGGATGGAAGAACCCTGTAGAGCTGTTGATGCTGGGGATTAACCTGGTAGCAAGCTTTTTGCAGCAGGGCTTGGGTAGCCTCCTGGGTTGCTGGGCAAAGCAGGGGATGTAATTATTCCTGCTGTTCAGCACTTTCTTTGAATATCGTGTTCAGTTTGGGTTTCCTCTGTAAACAGTGCTGACACACTGGAAGAAATCCGGTGGTAAGACATCATGATGGTGTGTGGACGGTAAGTCATCATGATGGTGATGGTACCTGGTATATAAGGAGGGGGATAGCAGAGTTTTTCCACTCTAAAAAGAGGAGGTAAAGGGAAGAATCTTAGTGCTGTCTCCAGCTGCCTCATGTGAGGGTGTAGAGAAGGGGGAGACAGGCACTTCTTGGAGGTACGTAGAGATGGGACAGGATGCACTGGATATGAGTTGAAATATTAGATATCCCAATGAGAAAATAGGACATAAATGTTCTCCTGGACTGCAATGAAGATTTGAAATGAGTCCGGAGAGGCTGAGAGATCCCCATCCTTGGTTATATTCAAAGTCCATCTGGACAAGACTGGGAGTACCTGTTTGAACTTTGAAGAGGGCCTTTCTCTAATGGGAGTTGGACTGAGCGCTCTCCAGTGGTCCTTCCCACCATAGGGCATTCTACAGCTCTCATTCTGTAATCCTTAGGTAACATGGCTTAACGTCCCAGATGCTGGAATGTGACTGAATGTTGTTATTACTAAAGACCAATTGCTGTTTGCTTTACACACGTTAGTGTCCTCAGAATGGTCATTGATGATAATGTGAATGAAGGTTTGGGGTCTGTAGCAATATGGGAATGTTTGTGGAATAACCTCGTCTATGAAACTCATGAGAAAAAGATCTAGGCTGCAAAATCAGGATTATCTCACAGCTTCATGGATGGTTCTGGGGAATTAGAAGTGATAAAGGTTAATTAGAATTAGTAGTTTCCCTCCAGTAGAGACCATTAAATGCTGCTTGTAACCAGGTACCATATCATAGAATCACAGAATGGCTTGGGTTGGGAGGGACCTCAAAGATCATCTGGTTCCATCTCCCTGCTTCTAGTGGGATTGCCAACCACTATGTCCAGGAACTCATCAAACCTGGCCTTGAACGCCTCCAGGGATGCGGCATCCAGAACTTCTTTAGGCAACCCATGCCAGTTCACTCACTGGCACAGTGAATGAAGTATTTCTTCCTAATAGCTAACCTAAACTTCTCTGCTTTCAGTTTAAGTCTATTCCAGCCCCTTGACCTTATGCTATCTACTTGCACAAGATTTGGTCCCCCTCCTGCTTGTAAGCTCCTTTCAAGTACTGGGAGGTTGCTGTGAGGTCTTTATTGAGCTTTCTCTTCCCCAAGCCAAACAATTCCAACACTCCCAAACTTTGATCATAGAAATGGTGTTCCAACCCTGCGATCATCTTTGTAGCCCTCCTCTGGACCCACTACAAATCCTTCTTGTACTGAGGGCCCCAGGGCTGTATGCACTACTCCAGATGGTGCCTTATAAGGGCAGAGTAAAGGGGGACAATCCCCCCACTGCTGGCCACCCCTCTATTGATTAATGATGCAGCCCAGGATACCATTGGCCTTCTGGCCTGCAAAAGCACATTGCTGGCTCATGTCCTCTTGCCCGCCAGTCTGCAGAGCTGCTCTCCAGGAGATCATTTCCCAGTCCGTACTCATATCTAGGATTGCCCTGATCCAAGTGCAGCACCTTGCACCATCTGCTGGGTACCTTCCAATTCAAAGAATCCCAGTGTGCTGATAGTTGTAGGCTGAGTGGGAAACCCAGGCACAGGCACTGCAGAGCCCATTACTATGTGAATGTCCAACTAGCTCCTGCCTGTGGGGATGGGGTGAATAGACTTTTACTGTCAGCCTGTATACAGATCCCTTGAACCTTTGCACTTAAAACAGGTAGGAAAATGAAAGGAAATGACCCTGGAGGTGTGTTTTTTTTCTGAGCAAACCTGATGAATAAAGGAGAACTTAAGGCTATGGGGGAAGTGATGCTGCTGGGCTGAGCTTTAAAGGAACATGTGTACTCACTTCATGTATATACCAGCACTGAAAGCTTTGCTCAGTTCCCAGCCAGGCTGCTCAGTAAGTATGCAGCCTGTCAGCACAATGTGTAAAACTCAGGTAGTCACCAATTCAATTTCATTCAATGTTCCTCAGTTCCAGCTTGCTCATTTTACATCCAGACATGCTTTCTGAACACACTTGCACACCGCCCACTCCTTTTCCTATAAAGGCATAACTTTCCAAACGTAAAATACCCCAAATGAGAGGCTGTTCTCGCACCCTCGCAGCCCATCCACACTTCTGATTATCACTCTAGTCTTTCCAAAACTAAGATCTTCAGGCATGTGTTGTGTTAGACTTGCGATGCCCCACTTCTGGCTTGGTTTGGGTTTCAGTGCCCTGTAGTTGTAGGAAGGCAGTTTTGGGAGCGAGAGGAGGATGTATTACTATTTTAATTGCCGAGAGGCTGGTTGTTCTGGGTAGCTCTCTCTGTTGCTGAAGCTGTTTAGGAATGACATATTTAGGGGAACACAGATTTACCCAAGCATTTGCAACAGCACCTGCCATTCAGCTAAGTAGTTTCATGTAATCAGTCTGTATGCGTCTTGAGTTTGTCCACAATGTATGTTATGGACAGTGTGAAGGGAGGACTGACTCCAGGATACCATATTTTTCTCAGTAAGTGCACACTCAGGAGTGTTTACTGACCTTCTAACTAATGTGACTTAACTCCTGTTGGAATTCATAGAATCAAAGAGTCATGGAATCATAGAACAGCCTGGGCCAGAAGGGACCTCAAGGATCACCAATCCCCCTGCCACGTGCAGGGCCACCAACCTCTGTATCTAATACCAGACCAGGCTGCCCAGGGCCCCATCCAACCTGGCCTTGAACACCTCCAGGGATGGGGCATCCACAGCCTCTCTGAGCAGCCTGTGCCAGCGCCTCATTGCTCTCTCTGTAAAGAACTTCCCCTTATTTTAATATATATAATTAATATAACCGATCCTTAATTTTGGCTTAGGGAAAGAAAATAACCTGTATTCATAGTGAGAGATGGAGCAGAACTTCAGAAAGTCTTATGGGCAGCTCCGGCATCATTCACTGCCACCGTTAGGGTTGTACTCTGTGTAAATAAATGAAATGTAAATATTTTATCCCTCCTTTCGTACCTTCGGGGACAACATTAATCATCTGTGTAATATCAGGGGAATCCACAGAGTTGCTAGGTGTCAGGTTGGCTTTAAGTCAAAGGTACTTTGCAGTGAGCAGTTGTGACAGCGATGCAATAACTCGGGGCCTGCCTCAGGGGGTGCTGCCCTCATAAGGCATCCACAGCCCTCATGCGTTTCTCTGTTGCTAGTAAATACTTAACACGTATATATACCTGCATCTGTAATATCCCGTACCTGTGGTCAGTCCCTGGGAGCTGTGCCTCTCTCCTGTCTCTGATGGAGTTGGTCTCTGCAGGTTGCAGATTACTGTCAAAAATTATCCCATTTTTCTGATGATATTTTTAAGTTTAAAAATGTCAAAGCGTATCTTGCTTCGAGGAGCGCGCGGTATCCTGTGGGTCTATCAATCTTCTAGAATAGCAGGTCTATAGAAAAATAATAAGAAATCGCGTGTGAAGTCTAGGTAACTCCGAGTTATTACATGAGCTCTGGCAATCAAAGCTGCCAATGCAAACTCTCAGGGCTCTGCCAGGCTGACAGATGGTACGATGACAGGGAATGGATGGGTCTCTAGAACTCAATTATCATTGCAGTTCAGGCTTTTTTCCTTATGCCAAGTAGTGGAAGAGATTTGTTTATCCTGAGCGTTATGCATTTTGGCAGATAATTTGCATAGGTGTGAAGCTATAGAAAGGCTGTGACAGTGTTAGCCTGAATCGTGGCTTTTCCTGTCGTGTGCTGTTTTCCAGGTTATCTTTCTGCTTCCTTGAGAAAGGTGGGCTTCTGAACATTCATATAAATACATACATTCGTGGCCTGGAAATGTTCTTTCAGGACTCTGGAAACAAAATATCTTAAGATTCATTTACAACAGTAAGACTGGAAATGACTCAAATAGTTTTCCAGGACAGCACTTTTTCAACCGTTCTTTTTCTAACGCCTCCTTCCTTCCCTGTTGTGCTTCACTTCTCTCCTTGGCAGTGTGTAGCCAAACTCAGATCTTCCTTGATTTAAAACCTTATCTCCAAACAGTCACTGTCATTAGCATTCCCTCTCTATTCTGCCCTCACGAGGCCCCCATCTGGAGTACTGCATCCAGGTCTGTAGTACAAGGAGGACAGGGAACTGTTGGAGAGGGCCACAAAGATGATCAGAGTGCTGGAGCACCTCCCCTACAAAGACAGTCTGATGGAGGTGGGCTTGTATAGCCCCGAGAAGAGAAGGCTGTGAGGTATCCTAATTGCAACCTTTCAGTACATAAAAGGAGTCTATAAGCAGGAGGGGAGTCAACTTTATACAAGGGTAGATAAAGGCAGGACAAGGGGAAATGGTATTAAGCTGAAGGAGGGATAATTTAGGTTGGATATCAGGATGAAGTTCTTTACAGACAGAGTGGTGAGGTGCTGGCACAGGTGGCCCAGAGAGGTTGTGGATGCCCCGTCCCTGGAGGTGTTCAAGGCCAGGTTGGATGAGATCCATAACAGCCTGGTCTGGTATTAAATGTAGAGGTTGGTGTCCCTGCATGCAGCAGGGGGGTTGGAGCTTAATGATCTTTGAGGTCCCCTCCATCCCAAGCCATTCTATGATTCTGTGATTCAGGACTGATTTTGTTACCTTAACAAATTGGACGTGTGTGCAAAAAATGAAACCACAAAAGTCAGCCGTCAAATAATTTATTCAGTGGGTGATTCTTTTCTCTTTTTCCACCCTGATGGCCTAATTTATTTACTTGCCATTGATTTTTGCCCTCTCCCCTTCTCCTCTGAGCAGCTGCATCCACATCCCTCTCACTTACGTGGCATGGAAAGCATTGGTTGTTCAGATTTCTCAGCCTGGGTATTGCTGATGAGTGTCTCAGGTTCATATTCATATGCCGCATCCTTCCCATTGTGGAATACTTTCCTTCTTTATATATATTTTTTTCTTTGCTAGGATTTTTAACAGCAACATGGTTACTTTTGACAGCCAGTATTGACTGCTTTGACAGCAAAATGCTGTCAGATCCTTCTTAATTGTCTGGCAATGTGTTTTATTGCAAAATAGCTGATATTTTTTTGTCTGCTGGTCTGACTCAGCAGGTTTCAACAGTGGGTCTGATCTCAGCTACTAAAGGAGCCAAAAATGTGACTTCCCTATAGAATTTCAAAGCAAATTGAGTCCAAATCTTCCATTCTGATGTCACTAAGTGCTTTCAGAGCCTTGTACAATCACGCTTCATAGGGTGTCTTCATTAGTGAAGGCGTTATCCATCTGCACAAAAGGTGGTTCACAAATTACTTAAAAAGATGAGCCTTATTTTGAAAACAAATAAGTCTTACTGTATAAAGACATTACTTACTTGTAAAAGGACTCCTCATCTGCCCTGATACCTCTTCAGAGCCAGTGTCCTTCCTCCTCCACAAACGTCTCTGTCTTCACTTCACTGTACTCTAATGCTTCTCCTTTACTTTGCTCCCTATTGAGCACTAGAATAGTTAGCATGGTCAGCTTTTAAACATCACTACTGGCAACTGACTTGGCATGTAGGTTATAAATGACATTTTGTAATCACAACCACTAATTGGATAGGAAAAAAAAGAATAAATGAAAACAATTAAGATGTTGATGTTTTAGAGCCCTCTACCCAACACTCACATGTGACAGCTCCCATCGCTCAACCTTGGCTTCCAGCTCTGCCTCAGCCTTGCAGAGCTGCCCACACACATGTGTACTCTCCATCCCTCCTGCCTGGGCTGACCTCAAGCCACCATAGCTCTGTCCTTCTGCCACTGTCCCTTCTGCAGCACAGCCAGTCTTGGTGGCAGTCAGTAGTGGAGTCATGGCTTGGTACACAGTAGGGAAGAGTCACAGAGACAAATGCTCTCTGCCATGGGTCACGTTCTCCATCTCCATAAGGCTTTCCTGCAGCTTTCCTGCTTTTATCATAGCTGAAATTCTAAGGATCCATAAATCCCAGTGTCCTTGCCTTAGAGTATCCCTGCTGCCCAGTGAGAGGCATGCCCCATTAAACACTGCATTACAGCATCAAATTAATACCAAGTGGTACAAAAGATCATCATGGGTTGTGAAGAACCACAAGGAATTAATTAAGATGCTTCTTGCAAACAATGATTGATAAATATCAGCTGGACAGGCGAGGGTTAGTGCAAAGCTTTGGCTTGCGTGGATAGAGTTAGCAATGGAGGTGCCTAGCATTCATTCTACAAATTTCTGGCAGCTGTTTTCTGTGAGCATTGGTGAGATAGGTGAAGAAATAATTCCCTTAAGTGACCCATGGATCTGGCAGTATCTCCTCCATTGATTTCAGGGAGAATTATTATTTTAAAACGAGTTAATAAAGCTAAAATGTATAAATCCCAGCTATCTAAATCCTCTGTACCACATAGGAAATCTCAAAACCCCTCTTCTTCCCCCTTTCAGAATCAGGAGAGACGTGGGTGAGTTTGTGCTGTACCAAATGCAAGACCAAACAGTCTCTGAGGCACATTCCATAGGCAATTAAGTTGGCCTATTAGGAGAAATCACCCTGTGCAAATTGAGATGCAGCAAGTAATTACATGTATACTTCTACTCTTGTCAGCTTCGTGTAAAGTGAGTTACATTCACTTTCCTATATTGCAGTCTTCCTTTCTTTACACTGAAGCAGAACAGAAAAATGCACACAAAACCAATGAGGGGAATGTAACCCACTGATATTTACCAACTGGGTTGTTTGTGAGCATGACTCCACACCCAAAGCAAGGGAGAGCTCTTCTGGGGAAGGTGTACCTTGTGTTTGCTCAGTGTTTGCATTGATTAGGTCCCAGTTTGGTGATTTTATCACTTGGTCATTGTGAGCATGGTGCGAATCAAAACTGTAAGTGCATACATGCAAAGCATAACATATGATGAGTGATGAGATGGTCCTGGATCGTGATGAGATGGTCCTGGATCGTGATGAGATGGTCCTGGATCTACTTAGAAAGCTGAATGTTTATAAGTCCATGGGGCCGGATGGGTTGCACCCTAGAGTTCTGAGGGAGTTGGCGGATGTGGTCGCCAAACCACTGTCCATAATTTTTCAGCAGTCTTGGCTGACTGGGGATGTCCCGGTGGATTGGAGACTGGCAAATGTGACGCCTATCTTCAAAAAGGGCCGGAAAGATGATCCTGGCAGCTACAGGCCCATCAGTCTCACCTCGGTGCCTGGGAAGGTTATGGAAAGGATAATCTCAGGTATCATCATGGACGAACTAAAGGTCAGCCATGGGATCGGGCCTAGTCAGCATGGGTTTATGAATGGTAGATCCTGCCTGACTAACCTGATTTCATTCTATGACAAGGTGACCCGCTTAGTAGATGAGGGAAAGGCTGTCGACGTGGTCTACCTGGACTTCAGTAAGGCCTTTGACACTGTCCCCCATAACATTCTGGTAGAGAAGCTGGCTGCCCGTGGTTTGGATGGGTGCACGCTCCGCTGGGTGAAGAACTGGTTGGATGGCCGGGCCCAGAGAGTTGTGGTCAATGGAGTGGAATCCAGTTGGCGGCCGGTCACAAGTGGCGTCCCCCAGGGCTCGGTGCTTGGGCCGCTTCTGTTTAACATCTTCATTGATGATTTGGATGAGGGGATTGAGTGCACCCTCAGTAAGTTCGCAGACGACACTAAGCTGGGAGGGAGTGTTGATCTGCCTGAGGGGAGAAGGGCACTACAGAGAGACCTGGATAGACTTGATCGATGGGCCAAGGTTAATGGAATGAGTTTCAACAGGGCCAAGTGTCGGGTCCTGCATTTTGGTCATAACAACCCCAGGCAATCCTACAGGCTTGGGGAGGTGTGGCTGGAAAGCTCCCAGACGGAAAGGGACCTTGGTGTGCTGATGGACAGTCGGCTGAATATGAGCCAGCAGTGTGCCCAGGTGGCCAAGAAGGCCAATGGCATCCTGGCTTGTATCAGGAATGGTGTGGTGAGCAGGACTAAGGAAGTCATCCTGCCCCTGTACTCAGCATTGGTGAGGCCTCACCTCGAGTACTGTGTCCAGTTTTGGGCACCTCAGCACAAGAAGGACATGGAGGTACTGGAGCAGGTCCAGAGAAGGGCAACGAGGCTTGTTAAGGGCTTGGAGAATCAGCCCTATGAGGAGAGACTAAGGAAGCTGGGGCTGTTTAGTCTGAGGAAGAGGAGGCTGAGGGGAGACCTTATTGCTGTCTTCCAGTACCTGAAAGGTTCTTACAGTGAGAGTGGGGCAGGTCTATTCTCACTACTGACTTGTGACAGGACGAGGGGAAATGGCCTCAAGTTGCGCCAGGGCAAGTTTAGGTTGGATATTAGAAAGAACTTCTTTACAGAAAGGGTGGTTAGGTACTGGAATGGGCTCCCCAAGGAGGTGGTTGAATCGCCATCCCTGGATGTGTTTAAGAGCCGCTTGGATGTGGTACTCAGGGATATGACTTAGAAGAGGTTTGTTGTTGTGGTATTGTTTTGTGGTTGTTTTTTAAGAGATAGGCTACTGGTTAGGCTGCGGTTGGACTTGATGATCTTCAAGGTCTTTTCCAACCTGAGTAATTCTATGATTCTATGATATGTGGAGCACTGTTGTAGTTTAACCAGACAACTATTCACTGCTTCCCTTCCAGTGGGATGGAGGAGAAAATTGGAACAATGGTAGGTAGAATTGTAGGTTAGGATACAGACAATTTAACAGGACAGAAAAAGAAGGGAAAATAATAATAATAATAGCAGTAACAATAGTAATAAAAGAAGACAGAAAACAAATGATGTACAACACAGTTTCTCATGACTCGTAGCCTGATGCCCAGCCTGTCACCGAGCAGCGGCAGCCCCCAGGCCAGCTCTCCCCAGTGTTATTGCTCAACATGACACTGCATGACATGGGACATGCCTTTGGCCAGTCTGGGCCGGCTGTCCTGGTTCTGTCCCCTCCAAATGTGCTTCCATCTCCCTGCTGGAGGGGTAGCACAAGAATCAGGAAAGTGAATCAGTGTAAGCTTCAGCAAGAACTAAAATATGGGTGTGCGATCTAAATTGGTCTCATCCTAAATCCAAAACACAGCACCGCACCACACCAGCTACTAGGAATAAAATTAACTCCATCCTAGCCAAAACCAGGACAAGTGTTAGCCACTGTAACATGTCCATTGTCCCTCTTTATATGGCCATATTTCACAACACGTGCTCATCGAAGACGGTGTTTAATTTCATATGAGCGCTTTATTCGCACAAAAATAAGCAGGATTTAAGGATATACTGAGAGCTAAGAAGGTGATTTCTGAATTTGACTCAGACAAAGCTCGGGAAAATTGTCACAAAGTACAGGAGGCAAAAAGATTACACTGCAGAGAAATGGAACCATGGAAAAATCCCTTCCCATTGAGGTAAAAGAGAACAGAAATCTATCCAAATTCCTCAATAGGATCATAAGCAGTGCTAAGAAAAAGACTATACGACGCATTTAGGATAAGTGAAATCAACTGACAGCTTTCCATCCACAGAGAAAAACAGTCTAACTGTGAGTAGCAAAATGGTTCAGTCTAATAGTTAAACATCAGTAAGCGCCAGTAGTGTGTCTAATAAAATGCAGATCTCATTATCGGTTTGTTATGTGCATCATGAGATAAGTGTTGGAGTCGAAACGTATAAAAATTTGATTTAATTCACTGACATTTTGGATACAACAGGGTCAGGTCGGTCTTGTAACAAAGAACAGCTTGGGGCATATGGAAAGGAGTGTAATTGAAGATAAGGCTCTAGCAAGATGAGTGGAAAATGTAATAGAGTTCAAGGATACATTAAACAAACGTATCCTGGCCTTCACACTGTAATCACCTACATGTACCGTAAGGCAAACAGCAAATGTAATTGACACCCCGAGGAAGATCATTACAGCTTTGGTGCCTTCTGCCTCATGTCACAGTTTCTGCCATTTGCAAGACTGAGAATTCAGACTTGGCAAGTTTTGGGTCCCTGAGGCTTCTCTAATTTATACAGGGAACTCAGAAAGCTCTAAATAAACCCCGAGAAGTTTGCAGTGGCTTCTTTAAACATTAAACCCGTGTTTGCTGCGGTGTCATAGACTTAGACTGACCAACGCTGATGAGAACGTGTCAGGAAAGTCAGAAAGAAGAAGGATGGTCCTAACAAGTTCAGGCTCTGGTATGCCAAAATCAAAAGGGGTAGATCCTTCCCACATTAGGGTCCTGGGGAGGTTCCATGTGATCATCTTCTCTTGTGCGTAGCATGGCAGTTATCCCTTTTCCCCAGTTTCTGGGCAGTTTTAGCCATATCTGTCTGGGTTGAAGAGGAATTGGGGATATCCCAGAGGTGACAAACATCATTAGGTATGGAAGGAGCCATGCTGTGAACTTAATCCTTGCCAGTTCATAGAAGAATTGGGCCTTGAGACATGAATCAATTGGAGGCCTTCGTGGTGCAGAGAACTATTTGTTCACGCTCAGGGAGCTTCAGCACATCGTACAGCAAATCTTTCAAGTAGTCAAAAGGGATTCAGAGAGCCTTTATTTTCCTGAAAGCCACCTGGAAGTGAAAAGGAGACTCTGAGAGCTGGCCTGAGAGTCCAAGCAATATGGCTGCATTTGCTTTTAGCTCAGGGAGCAGAGGGGAGAAGTCTTGACAGTGAGACCCATTTCCTTACATTCCAGTTCCTGGCTATTACTGAGTGGCTGAGAATATTAGAATGGATTTACTCTATCTACCCAGTCAATAGATCTAATTGCATTTATTTATTTATTTATTTACTTTTTTGCATTGAAGAATGGCAGATAATTAGGGACCTAAGCAGCTCATGTGTTACTTCCTAATGTTTTCCACTTGGCATACTAAAAAGACAGAGAGTCCCAGATATCAATCTCTAATTAATTAAGCCGGCAATGAGGTCACGTTAAAATTATTGATCAACTAAGGACAGCAGTGGATTCTTCATCTCAGTGTCTTTGTATCAAGATTCTCATGATTGTCTTTTGGGAAGTTCCACTTTAACTACTTCAGGATACTCAGTTCGCACAAAAGCTATTTTGGATAAAATGTAAGGATAAAATTTAATTAAATTTAATTAATAAGAAGAGCTGATGAGAAGATTTGCTGGTCTCTTCTTCCAGCCTCAGGGCTATATGAATGCATAGTTTTATTCCATCTCTAAATGCCAGCAGAAGGCCATCAGAACATCTTCTTCAGAAATGTTCATTTCTGTTGAAAATACTTAAGTAATGAAAATCAGGTTCCTTCCACAGAAAACATCGTACAATCATAGAATCATTAAGGCTGTAAAAGGCCTCTAAGATCATCTAGACCAACCATCAACCCATCCCCACCATGCCCAATGACCGTGTCAGAAGAAGAGGCATAAAGAAGTGACCAGGGCCTGGGGACATTCTGAAGCAGTTTAATTCAACTGAAGCGATATTGCAGGCTTCAAGCACGCCCTGCGTTGTGTGATGCTGTGTTACAGTGGGAGGGGAGATGAAAATTCCCACAGATTGTTTTGATCTGAGAGCAGTGACTTTAGACAAGTGTAACCGGTGCAATTACACTGCATACCACCCTGCTAGCAGTGCAATGCTTTGATAAAGGCATACTCAGCTGCAGCTTAAGGCTATTTTTTTTGTTCTTTATCTTTGCAATGTGACATGCTACATCTCATTCCACCTTTCCCCATGGACTAATATGCCAGATAGTTCCCTTGCCAGGCAATAGAAAGGCATGTATCTCTTTTAATACCGTCACACTTCTGATTGAAAAAATGCCCTTATGTTGCATGTGTTAACTAGAGCACTCTCCTCCCCATTCATGCAGTGCTATAGTAAAGGTGAGTTTGTATTATTAACACAGGGCTGGGAAAAACTTCTGCTTACTGGAGTAAAACAAATATACAATTTAATCTAAGCTCCAAATGTAATTAACTGCGAGGAAAAAAAAAAAATCATAATGTAGCTTTTTTCACAAGTAATTATGCTTAAATATGATACTGTAGGTGCATATAAATTTTTTTCCTATCATTGTTTGTGCACACAAATAAGGCACTTATGTAAGCAAAGACTAATTGTCAGCACAAACCTTGTTCTTTTTGGTAGGCTTTCCCTATGTGCAAGCAACATTTGTTGCAAAAGAATCATCATTCTACAGCTCGTATTACGGCATTGTTGGTCACCATGAGTGGTTACTCCAATGGAATTACAGTGTTGTGAGGCGAGTCAGTCGTATAATAACAAGGAGTCCAATCTTGATGTTTCTTGCATAGATTAAGGTTTTGCCATGAGCAAAGGGCCTCTGAAAAGGTTCTCTTGGACTGGTCCCATCCCTCTGTGCTGTGGTCAGACCTGTGTTCACTGAGCATGTTCACTCAGTATTCAACAACAGTTTCTTGGCCTGATGCACAAACACACCACCATGTGGTTCAGCATCCCATGATGTGCAATGGATACATGTCCAGCAGTATGACAGGGAGATCCTGCAAACCCTTTTGAACGAGGATGAAATGAATGGGTAGAATGAACAATGAGAGAAATACATCATTATGAGATGAAGAGAAACATGGCAGCAGCTGCTGCGTGTCCCCAGGTCCAACCAGCAGTGGGACTGAAGATGTATTCTCATCAGCTACATTTATCCCCATACACCTCTACTCTCCCGCTCCTGTTCCTCTCTAAACCCACACCTTGCTACACCAAAGCAGACCAGCCTGTTGATTTGACTCAACTCTGTGTGCTGTCCAGTAAGTAGAACCTAAAGGTTAATTTTGGTGAGTACAGGGGATGTTTTCCATGTTTGATATCATATGTTGGCTTCCAAACTAGATCACAGATATGATGCAGAAACAAGAGTTTATTCATTTTTTCTAGTAGTCAAATTATTAGAAATTAAATAGTTTGTTGACAGATAATTCATTAACTATATAAAGAAGTAAAAAAATGTGTTCATTAACTTTATTTTCCATGGACACATTACAGCCTTCCAGTACTTAAAGGGGGCCTGAAAGAAAGTTGGAGAAAGACTCTTTACCAGGGAACATAGTGATAGGACAAGGGCTTTAAGCTAAAAGAGGGGAGATACAGGTTAGATGTTAGGAAGAAATTCTTTACATAGAGGATGGGGAGGCCCTGGTACAGCTACCCAGAGAAGCTGTGGATGCTTCCACTTAGATTCACATCACTGCTGATAACATTGTAATATTCTCTGTTCTATAAGACCAGAAGTCCAATACTGAGATTTAATGAAATACTTCTCATCAGCCCCTACAACTTTTAGGTATCTAAAATAGAACATCCAATGTCCGTACCTATCTGTGCCTCAGAGGAAAAGTTCCTTTTAAATTTCCTAAGTTTTAGGAAAGGATTTTATTCTTAAAAAAAACACATTCAAAATACTGTTTGTTTGCCTTGTGCTTCTTTGGTGGTATTAGTGCAGTGCCTGATTGGAAATGTTTGCAGTCTGATTGTATGAAGAACTAAAAATAACGTGGATATGGTGAATCCAAAGGATAGGAACACCAGGGGAACTCATTATAGTAACAAAGAAAATAGGCTGCGGAGAGAAATCAAGAGGAGGAATCACTTTGGTTTGCTTTGTGCAGGATAGGAAAGATGCAATGGCATATAAAATTAGATATAAAGAAAGTAGTCATGTGAAAAGGGGGCAATTTAGCAATCACACTGAGAAAGAAAATGAAGCCAAGTAATGAATGACATCATGAAGAGAAAATGATTCAGAGAAAAGCATGAAACAAAAACCTAAAACCAGCTATATTTATGCAAGAAAGGAGGTGAGAATTAGTGCTAGAAGATGCGGATGATTAGGGAAGCACTGAAATCCAAATGGAAAGAAAATTCAAGAAGGAATGGTTTTATTGATAGCTGATAGATCAGAAAGAACAAGCAAAATTATTTCTCTCTAGGTGAGAGGATTATTTTGTTCAAAGTAATTCCAGTTTAGTGGGACGAAGTCAAAACGGATCAAAAATGGAGTTAGAAAGAGTGAAAATTACATGACAAAGACGGCAAGGGCCGGATTTGGGGGGGCCTGGATGGTATCTTTAAAGGCAGAAAGCAGGAAGGTGTTCTTCAAAGACAGTCCAGGAAATACTTGGGGCATAAGAAAATGAGAAAATAACATTGAGTCGGTTACTAAGGAAGATAAAAAGCGAGATGAGAATAGGACTTATTGCATGGAGGAGACAGACCGAGATGGAAAACCAGATACTTATTGCTACTTCTTTTTTTTCTGTACTACAAAAGAAGTGTATCGTATAGAAGTGTAATGATTTTGCACCTTAGTTTGCACTGAGATATTCAATTGTATTCAGGGAGCTAATAGAATAAAAGCCACAAGCAAAGGGTAGGATCTTCTTGAACGGGAAAAGAACTGGTTAGAGCAGACTTTAATAGGTTGGGTGTTTCTTCATTGGCTGGAGTAGAAAGGGATGGCTGATATGGTGAAGAATCCAGGGCACAAGTTTTATGGGTTTATGGCTGAGGGAACTGGGATTGTTCAGTCTGGAGAAGAGGAAGATGAAAAGAGACCTTGTCGTTCTTTACTGCTCTGGAAGGAGGTTGTGGCCGGGTGAGGGTTGGATTATTATCTCATCTCACAGCTAGCAGCAATAGGATGAGAGGCAATGGCCTTT
Source organism: Excalfactoria chinensis (assembly GCF_039878825.1). Taxonomy (NCBI): domain Eukaryota; kingdom Metazoa; phylum Chordata; class Aves; order Galliformes; family Phasianidae; genus Excalfactoria; species Excalfactoria chinensis. The sequence goes on from NC_092826.1 coordinate 134,576,549, forward strand.
ACGTTGTGTCATGGGAGGTTCAGGTTGGATATTAGGAACATTTCTTCTCAGATAGAGGTGACGCAGCGGCACAGCAGTGACTGGTGCAGTCACTGTCCATGGGATGTATAGAACCACGGAGCACTGAGGGAAGCCCGGATTACTCCGCCAAGGGACCCCCTGGGCCTAACCCTGGCAAAACGAGCACTGTGCAACAGCCCAACCGCTTCTCAGCTTCTCACACAGACAGGAGCCAGAATGCCGAGCAGCCGCGGAGGTGAGCGGAAGCGGCCCGCCTACCGGGGCGGGGCTGAGGTGGCCGGGCGGGGTCCGGCCGGTAGAGGGGCGGGGCCGGACAGCGCCGCGCTCCCCTCCCCTCCCTTCCCCCCTCGCCGCGCCTGCTCGCTAATGGGCGGGGCCGGGTATCCCCGCTGCCCGCCTCTGTCGTTTCGGGAGGAACCATCGCTTTCCGCGTGTGTGGGGGGGAGCCGGGATCGGCTGCTGCTCCCTAGTTCTGATCGGAGACAGGGCGAGGAGCGGAGGTGGCGGCCTCTGAGCAGGAGAAGGAGTTTTTACGCTGCAGGGGAGGTGGCGGTTCGGTTGGGGGGGAGCCGTTTGGTAGCGGCGGCTCTGCCCGCGCCTCTCGTCCCACCCCCGCGTCCCGGAATGGGATGGTGCGTCCCGCAGCGCGCGCCTTGCTCGCGCGGTTCGGCGGCACGGCGGGGGAGGGGACGGGAGACCCGGGCCCCGCGGTTCGTGCTCGGCGGGCGGATCGAGGCGCTGAAGGAGACGCGCCGTTACGAAGGCGGCCGGCCGGCACCATGTCGGCGGACGAAGAGGAGCTGAAAGTCCCGGAGGAGATGTTCAAAGATGTCAAGTTCTTCACGGTGGGAGACATCGACCCGAAGGTACCGCCTCTGCCGCCACTTGGGCTCCTTCCCGCCGCGCTCGTCCCCACACCCCTCGCTGTGGTGGTGGGGGGGGGCAGGGTGGGATCGTCCGCCTTGGCGCCAACGCTGCCCCGCGAGCTTCGCAGCGTAGAAGGGTGAAGGGGGGGAGCGCGGCCGCGTCCTCCCAGGGGCTGCTCGTGGAGCGCCGCGGTAACCACCGCTCCTTCGCCACCCGCCCGCCATGGGAGCCGGCGGCCGCGGCGCGCAGGCCCCGTGCAGCCTGAGAGCGGAGGAGGGGCGGGAGAAAGGACTTCCTGTGAGAGAACGGGGCTGGCGGGTGACCCCGGCTGCGGGGAGCGGGCCCGCTGATCGCCCTCGGCTATGAGGAGAGGCTGAGGGCCGTGGGGCCCGCGAGCGCGGACGCCTGGCCCAGCCCCACGCTGGTCTGTGTGTGTGTGTGTGTGTGTGTATGTATTGGGGTGTGTGTGTATTGGGGTGGGCTCCTGGCGCGGTTCACGTTGAAATGAAAGTCTCGTTTCCTTTTGCCAGGTGCCAGAGTTGAGTCTTTTGTTCCGTACAGGTTGCTGTAGGTTGGTGTCCTGGCCCTGCGCTCGGCCTCGTGGGCCTAAAGGGGACGGTTCCAGGAGCAACATTGACTTGTGTGATGGGTTCTGTAGGTTAGGTGTGAACTGCAGCCTTGAAGTGTAATCAGAGGGAACATTACCCCCAAATCCTTTAAACTGTTTGTAAAAGGTCTGGGGATAACAACCGCGCTGTTTCAAATCCTACAGTCACAACAGGGTTGTGTGTATGAAGATGAGTGCAAAACACAGCAAGATGCCTGTATAAATAACACCCCCAAAGGCACAGCGTTAGGTCTGTGTTGACATAGTGAGGCGGTCAGCAGAATTGCCAGAGAGGGAATAAACCAGCAACCGCTCGGGCAAGTTTTATTTTCACATCAAGTTTTATCCTTCATCGCAGTGTTATTGTTACAAGGCTCTGGGTCAAGTATACAAAATACTCATCTATTTGTGGTTGGATTTCCTGAGTTTCAGACAGACTCTTCTTCTAAAACTTCATAAAGCTTCCCATAGGTACTTTATATACCAGTAGATGCTAGGTTGAATTTGAAAAGCAGTTTATTTCTTCATCCTTTGGGCATGAGCACACTTAGATTAGCTTATTTCCAAAGGTTTTCACTTGAAAGCCAATTACCTTAATAAATATTGAAACAGGCCTATAGCACGAGTGAGCAACCTAATCAAAACAAAGCCAAGAGTTAGAAAGGCAACATCACATAGTCTGTTGGTTGCTGCATACCCACTACCTGTTAAAACATATGCAGCATAAAGTAGAAGGGAAACAAAAGTCTGGAATCGTGCCTGACTGTTCTCTGGCAAATGAGGGAGAATTAGGCTGCTGGCACTCAAATTGGAATCCATTCCATTGGGATGTGCACTTGGCTGTTCTCACCTTGGGGGAGGTGATGTCTGGATGTCAGCTCTTGTTATTTGTTTATTTTAGATGCTTTTATTGCTTTCCTAAATGTTAAACCCAAACTGTCGAGCTTTCTTGACTTTGGTTTAGATCAGTATATCGTGCAGAGAGAAAGAGAAGGTGATGCAGCGTAGCGTGAGGATTTTAAGCAGAGTATTTGGTTTCTGGTTATCTCCTGTTTTATGACAGTAGTATTTTTTTAGTATCCAGGGAAACATCAGGGTCACTGCTTCACTGTCACTGCTTCAGCTGAAGAAGTCACGTGCTCTGGGAGGAGGTTTGGAACTAATATAGGCTACCCCTAGGAAAAGTTTTCTTCATGCTGCTTTAATCCTGTGAAATCATCGTCCAGTCTTTCACTGTGTTACTTACAACCTGGTAGTAGCATAACTTCCTTCACGAGCAAACTGTTTGCGTTGATGCTTTGGTATAAAGTTAAAGCAAAAAAATGAAGTCTCTTCTTACTGTATTGGTTGTAACTTTCTTCCCCTCATGCTGTCAGATTTGGATGTTTGGCTTTGATTAAAGTTTCTCATTTCTTTAGCCTTCCTGTAAATAAGCAGTTGGAAGTTAGGCAGTGGAATTAAGAATTTCTTGCCAGCAGGAGCAGAAAGGTGATTGTTCTCCTGTACTCGGCACTGGTGAGGCCGCACCTCAAGTACTGTGTCCAGTTTTGGGCCCCTCACTGCAAGAAAGACATCGAGGCCTTGGAACGTGTTCATAGGAGGGCAACAAAGCTGGTGAGGAGTCTGGAGCACAGGTTGTAGGAGGAGAGGCTGAAGGAGCTGGGAATGTTCAGCCTGGAGAAGAGGAGGCTCAGGGGAGACCTCATTGCTCTCTATAACTTCCTGAAGGGAGGCTGTAGTGAGCTGGAGGTCGGCCTCTTCTCTTGTGTCATTAGTGATAGGACCAGAGGGAATGGTTTCAAGCTGTGGCAGGGGAGATTCAGGCTGGACATTAGGAAGTATTACTTCTCAGAAAGGGTGGTCAGGCACTGGAATGGACTGCCCAGGGAGGTGGTGGAGTCACTGACCCTGGGGGTGTTCAAGGAAAGACTGGATGTTGTGTTGAGGGGCATGGTTTAGTGGGAGCTATTGGTAATAGGTGAATGGTTGGACTGGATGATCTTTTAGGTCTTTTCCAACCTTGGTGATTCTGTGATTCTGCGTCACCTCTTTAAAGGAGTAGCTTGGAGGGCATGTGTCCTTCTGCTTTTTATTTCATGTTTTTCCTTGTTTTATCAGAATCACTTTTAGCCCTCCATCAATTCTCCGTACAGCAGCTCTTCGTTAGAACCTCCACTTCTCAGAACTGTGGTTGCGACTTTCTTTGCTTATAGGGCCTTCTCATATCCGAATGTGTTTTGTGTTTTTTCCACCTGCTTTTCTGTAGCTTTCATAGCTACACATTGAGTTAGGTTGCTTTTCTTTTCTTTGCATTAAATGTATTCAGAGGCTTCTGAAGCTAACATATGGAAAATGAAATGCTGAGGAGAGAGAGTTTCTTAGTCTGCCTGAGAAAAAAACAGTTATTGAGGACTGTATGTCTTGGAAAAACATTGAACCATTCAGAATCTGCCCCAGCCTGAAATATTCTGGAAGTAAAACTTCAACTTGAACCATCAAAATGCAGCAGAGTTGCAAGCCTTGGGAAATCAGGATTTAAATGGGTTGTGTTTGCCAAAAAAAACCCCACCAGAGTGCTATCCATTTATACAGGGCAACCAGGAGAGAAGGTTGAACTCATTCCCTTGATGTGCTGCAGTTCTTTTGCTACTGTTCTTTTCCATTGAAAGGTAATAATAATTTTTCACTTCTCCCCCTTCTCTTTTGGGTTTAGGTTATTCAACTTCTTAAAGCTGGGAAAGCAAAGGAAGTCTCATACAATGCCCTGGCCTCACATATTATTTCAGAAGATGGAGACCATCCAGAGGTTGGAGAATCTCGTGAAGTTTTTGATCTCCCTGTGGTAAAGGTGGGTGACTCCTCCACTATATTGTTTGACACAGCTACTGGGTTATGGTAACAGAAAATACCATTGTTTAGATGGTGTTGGAATGAAACACTTTAAGAACTTTCCCATCAGAAACTTTTCTGGCAATGAAAGACCTTAGCATAAAAGGTGTAGAGATTGAGATTGCTTTTTCCCTTGTCGGTTTTCAAACACATGTACTTGGCAAGGTGCAGAATCACAGGATCATTAAGGTTGGAAAAGATCACTAAGGTGATCTTAGTGTAACCATCAACCCATCCCCCCCCATTACCACCAGACCATGTCCCTCAGTGTTACATTTGCCCTTTCCTTAAATGCCTCCAGGGCCTGTAAATCTACCACCTCCCTGAGCAGCTTGTGCCTATGCCTTATCACTCTTTTTGAGAAGCAATTTGTTCTAATATCCAACCTGAACTTCTGACAGTGATTTTGTGGATTTTTCATATGTGTACGGTGCTAATTTTCAACTAAAAAAAGCTTCACAAAAATAGACTTTTTCCCATATTATTTTTTTCAAGTCTTTGACTTCTTTCTCTCTTACAATGAAATTGTCAGTATTTTGGTACTCTCTTGCAATTTGGGTTTTATTTTTCCAGTGAAAGTTTCCAGGCTTCATGTTTGAAAATGTGAGTCTGTTGTTCTGCAATTCATGAGCAGTGAGGAAATTATTACGCATTATTATTTCTCTGCCAGTACCTTCAGGTGCATGATTTTGGATTATTCTTTCTATGTGGTTGCAGGCAACAGTACTGAGTTTTGATGACTTAAAGCATGAGAGTTCATCTGGCAGTGGAGAAGTATGAATTCATAGATTCAAAAAGTTAAGGGTGCTTAGCACGAGGCCTTATGGTTCTAGATGGGAGCTTGGTTCTTGTTTTTAATTTACCTCATTCATGAAGTGTTTTGTGACATCATTTCAGTCTTGAGATACAAGAAGACTGCAACCATTCTTATGGGATGGAAGGGCATTATTGTCCTAGCAGTGTACTTCTTGCTATTGGCTGCCTTTCACTTAAATAATTCAGTGTTCTTTTTAAGTACTACTGACTAAACTTTCTGTCTTTTGCCAAACAGCAGGCCTTTCAGTGATGTTGCTTAGTTGGACCTAGAAACATTGCAACATGTTCTGCAGTTGAGAAAATTAGACTTAGTGTTAAGGGAATGAAGCTTGGATGCAAAGGTAGAAAAGGGATGGAGAATGAGGAAGAGAAAAATTCGGAGATTTCCTCCTGATTTTTATTTCTTTTTTTGCAAACAGTGGAATTTAAAAAATACAAAACTTCTGCCTTTTGCTAAATGGGAGATAATAGCACATACAGGGCATAAAAAGTTACAGCAGGTGTGTGTGCATGTATACTGGGGCAGAGGAAAGCGTGGGGAGGGAAAAAGTCATGTTAAATAGGATGGTACTCCTTCCTTCTTCTCCCCTATAGATTGTATCAGGACCACTGTCCTACACAGCCTTTATTCTCCATTTCCTTCTCTTTCTTTGAGCCATTCTGTTGCTGCATACCAATGGTTAGGGTCTGTCACCTGTGTGCTTAGCAGCCAGCATTACTATGTGTATATTAAACCCCTTTCTGTGTAAGGGTCTGTGAAACACTCAGACTTTAAAGCTGAGAGATGGATATTGAAACCAGATACGCTGTGAAGTTGGTCACTAACTTGCATTTTACTCACACAGTATGAGTTTGGTTTTTCTATCTCATGGTTTTTGTTTTTCAGCCTTCCTGGGTGATCCTGTCTGTTCGCTGTGGAGCTCTCCTTCCGTATCCTTTAAGTTAAAATTTGATGAAATGTTATAGGAAACATCTTAAAATAGATTGCACTGAGTGAATGAAGATTGTTACATGTATGTATGTCTTACGTTTTGAAATAATAGGATATATTTTGCTTGTTAAGATCGTAGTGTGTTTACAGCTGCTTTGTCTTGCTTTACTTTCACTCTCCCTTTGGCTATTTTGGATAAGCACTTAATAAGCAATCACAGGAAATTTGTTAGCAAATAGCTCAAACATTTTAGCTTGATGTTGGTCATTAACTGAGGATCTGGGAGAAATGCTGGAATGCCATAAGGAGCCAGTTGTTGGGTCTGTGGAATGGCCTATTTTATGGCCTTTAAGAGTTAAGTAAGAGCCAAAGTTAGGTAAGAAATAAACATGCAATACCTTGTATCTGTGCTCTTAGAAATAGTGCTTTGTTAACTCATAATGATAACACTGATATTGTGTAGCTTGACTGTGTCATTTGCAGGCTGCTGTGGTTTATGTGGGCTAGCTTTATTTTTCTCAACTCGTTTGGAGCATGTATTCTTGCACGTGGATGGTGTATTCTGTTTTATTATTTATTACGGTTTCATTTTTATTTGTTTTCCTCAGTTTTTCTTTGGATCCTAGGAATGACGACAGTGGCTGTTAATGCATGAATATCATCCCGTAATATGTTTTTTTTCTCAGCCCATTCGTAATAGGGATTATGTTTAGGCAAAAGCTGAAGCAGAGCAGTGCATTTCAGTGCAGATACCAGCAGATGATTGCAGTGAACAGCAGGACTAGGGAGGAAGGCTGTCAGGCATGAGATCTCATTTTGGAAGGATAGCAGGTGGTAGTGTTCATAATGGAAAACAAGAGGTGGTAGAAGCCGGAGTCCAGGTGTTCATATTAGGAATTTCAGGTCTTAATGTGATACGGAATTCAAATTTTATATCTCATATTTCAAAACAGGTGCCCTTGCATCTATCGGTGTGTCTGAGCTGTTTGGGAGATGTTTGTATATCCTCTACCAGGAGAATTCAGCTCAGGGAGAGAGCTGTAGAAGTAAAAGAGAATTAAAGAAATGATATATTGAGCTACTTAATGCTGTTTTGAGCATCATAATGAATGTGTCAATAGAATTCATGAGTCAGCATTAAACATATGCTGTAGTCATGGACTATCTTCTGACCTAAGGAGAATTTTCCTTTAATGACTTCACTTCCAAAGGTAAATGATGCACCAAACATGACATGGCAAAACCCCAAATACTTCTATATTCAAACTATAAATCACTTGCTGTTATGTGATCTAGGCTGATGTTTTGTTTTGTTTTTGGTATTCTGTACCAGCAATGTTGTGGTTTTCGGCCTGTTCTTATCAGGAAGGGAGTTTATGTCACACCAATGTAATATGTAGGGCTGGTTGGAAAAAAGAAAGTATGAAATAAGTTAGTTATACTTTCGCACTTGTGTAATCAGGCATTATAGTGCTGTTGTTCTTCTTTCCCATAGAGAAGCTGCACTATTAGACAGTAGGTTTTCTGTCTGAAACCATATGTTATCAAAAGGATGCTTTTAAGTGCTGATTTTATTACAGACCCAGAAGAGAAATGAACAGTTAAAATGAAGTGGTGCAGTCTATAACTAAATTGTACCAAAAAGTGTGGGAATGTAGACCTGAATGGCAATTGCTTAGGAAGTCTTTATTGTGGTTATATAAGAGTAGCCAAATGAAACTGCAGGTCTCAGGAGGATCGTATTCTTGAGTGGCATGGAAGAAAGCTTTGTACACCTGTCAGCAATAAATGTGTACTTGGACATTTACGTTTATTCTTCCTAGCCCTTAGAACCTGGTGTTTTTGGATTCAATTCAGAGCTCACTAAAATGGGTTGTTAAGACTTAACATTGTTCTGTTTCAGTCTCTTTATGACTTCTACCGCTATGGCATCCGGCCTTTCATTAGGGCTTTAGGTACTACAATAAGGAAAAAATGTTGTAGTTAATAGGAAACTTTAACTATTTTTTTCTTCCCCAGTTGATTGGTTTGGAGTTCTTTTTAGTTAAGGCTTTGAGATTCAACTTTTTTTCCCCTTTATTTATTTATATTTGTGTTGAAATATTCAATATACTGAATTTACTCAAGAAGCAAGTCCTAAAAACGTCTTTTGACAGTTAAATGGATCTAGGAAGAGCCTTAAGTATTTTATGTTTACATTCCAGTTTTGGTACTCAATAGGCATCGACTATATAAAAAATTTAATGCAGAATAAATGCAGTAATTTTTCCCTTTCCTTATGAATACATTTTAACATTCTGCCCTGCAAGTTGTTTCCACCAGAGGGGACTTTGGGAGGCGAAGTGTTCTGTTCACTACTAACTGATGGTAATGAAATCTGACTATCCTGCAGTTAAAGGGAAGGAACAGAAAAGGAAAACTGGAAGCAGCCTTCCTGAGGGCTGAAGAAGAAGAGAGTTCTGTGTGTGAAAAGCCTCAGTGAGGATACGATAGAAAGAGGGCTGGTGATTTCTTTCTTACTTCTCTTGATAACAGCAAATGCAGTAGTGATGAGGAAGGGTTTTGTTTTGTTTTGTTTTGTTTTTCTGTGGTCTTGTTTGTACGATGAAAGGGAGTCAGAGCATTTCTGAATGTTTGTTGTGGAGGAAAAGAGATTGTGAGCTTTGTCACAATCACTCTCTTGTTTTATCCAGGCCCGCTTAGAACGTCGTTCTGCTGCTGTAAACTTGTAAGACAGTGTAATTTCACTCCTGTTCTTTAGAGAGTGCAAGTTGGGGTCAAACTGATGGACACTTAGAAGTTTCATATTGAACTGCTGCTGATCTGTGTGACAGGAGCAGATGGCAAAGCAAAGAGATGCAGCACTGAATCTCTCCCTTAGATGAAATACTGAGCAATGCTGTGAAATTTGGGATGCTCTTTGTACTTATATTTCTTGGAGTACTCTGGATAATGGCAAGAAATCTGCTCTTAAGTTTCAATGTGTCCTAGGCTTTGTTGTTGGTTTTCTGTGTGTTGTCTTTTCTGTCTCAGATTTCTAACTATTGCTGTGCCCCTTGTCAGCAGCATGAGGAAAAGAATTTTGTTTGATGACAAAAGTCTTGGTATTTACTTGCTCTGTAACGCATTGTACATTTGTTTTTGCAATCTGTTTTTCCAAAGAATTATGTATGTACTTTAAAACCATGTAAAAGTGTGGAAGAGGCAGGGAGGTTGTAAAATCAGCTGGCCCATCTAGTTTTTCCATGTTGCTTCTGACAGGCTGTTCTCTCTCCTATTTCATTAATCCCGTCCCTCCTCCTGCCCCCAGTGGAGTCTTAATTCGTGGTCTCCCTAATTCACCTTACAGCAGTGATGCAGAGTACTGCTGGAGTTTAGCTTTATTACCTGCTGCTTCGTAACCCCATGTTGATTTTATTTGAGCCGTTCTGACCAGGGAGAACAAATGACTTCTCTTTTCATTTGGCAGCCTTTTATGGACTTGAAGATGTTGTCTTAACTTCTTAAGCCCATCAGTTCTGGTTCTTTCAGTTTCCTCTCATAAGTCACACTTACTTGCTCTGTAAGAAGTTCTTGCTGTTTTTGCATACTGTTACATTTATCCATCTCTGATGCATCCGAAAACAAATATGCATTGCTGTCAGAGATCTTGTTGAGTGTTGAAAGTATGGTGGAAAACTTCGCGTTAATTTCAGGCTGTGTTTCTGCTTTTACATCCTAGCGTGATGTTTTCTTTGTCGTTCACAGTAGTGCCTGGATATTTTTTTCCCTCAATCTGTTGCCTGGATAACTTTCCATCCTATTTTGTACCTTGGTATGAAGAAAATAGCTGAAGAAAGTCTGATGCGTGCTTATACCGACCTGTCTGCTTCTGTTTTTAGATCCTCTCTGTAGTATTTAGTTTGATTTATTTTTCTTGATATATGAGTTTATAAGCTTGTTGCTCAGCACCTTTTGTGTACTTGATAACTGTGTTGTATGCTAAGGAGAATGTGTTTTTTCGTTTCCAGTCTTTGCAAATTTGAAAGGGCAGGATAGGTTCCAAAAGGTGCCTTCAGCCAAAAAAAACCCTGTTTTATGGAGTTTATTGCATACTATATCCATCCTGTTTTGTCTGTTGCTGACTAACAAAACTTTCCTTGGATTCTCACTTCTAAGTATGGAAGATGAGCAGTCAATGATGATGGAAGAAAGCTCTGAAAAAGACTCAGCTCCTATGTGCTTTACTGCTTGTGCTTAGCATCTTAGCATAGAATTGAGGGAGATGTTCTGGGAATGTTTGTACTATTACCATAATTGGTCATAATGTTAAAGATGACCCTATCCAGTTCATGCCTTTCTTTCCTATTTTTTTTTCTTTCTGCTACTTTCTGCAACTTGAACACAAATCACATGCTTTTAAAAACAAAGCATGAGAGCGCTATGCATGTTATTTTATTTCCTTCTAGTGTCCCTCAGGAAACTCATTTATTTACATCCTTGACACCTGCTGTCCAGCGTGAATGGCTTCTCTCCAGAATCGTGTCAGACCTTTTTTGGAGTTACTGCCTGTCTCTCTCAGGTAAGAGGTGAACCTTTTTTCAGTGTACAGAGTGTGTGTGATGCTTCACTTTTCAATGGAGATGCAGTTTTTCTGTTGTAATGTGACTTCTTTTGTGCGTGTGTTCTAGATGAATTAAGACCATAAAAAGGTTTTTCACCTGGAAGTAGTTTTCCACTGAAAATTAAGACATGAGCATTTGAAACAGAACATTCAGTCAGTAACATATGTCATGTATTCAGCAGTGTAGTGATTCTAAAAGAAAGTACAGTATAAAATCTTAGTTCCTATTTTTCTTCTTAGGCATTAGCACAGAATATTCAGACAACCTGATATACATACTTTGCACTGGAGGCTTAACAAGGATGCCAGTGAGTAAACTGAAGCAGAAGTGGCTTCAGTAGCTTGTGTTCATACCCAGCTTTATGGCTTAAACGCACATGACTTTCTTGTCAGAGCTGGACATCAGCATTAGAAATAAACCTTTGTTTATGTAGGCTGTTAATTTGATCTACTTGTTAATAAGCTTAAAAAATTCACTGAAGATAATAAATAAATAAATCCTGTTTGCTTGATCACTGATGTTTACTTACTGTGAAAGGTGATATACTAGTGTTCTGTATTAAAGAAGTAAAGAACTTCCTCCCCTGTACAGGCTAAAATGATTGTTTAATGACTTTTCCTATTGAGTCTTTTTCTTTCACCACTTTTCCTCTGTAATTTTCATGCTACTTTGGTATTTAAAGGTGATAGGTGATATATTTGCCATCCTCATTTACAAATCTGGCTAGAATTGTACTGACATTCCTCACAAAGAGGGCAGCTGGTTGCACAGAGCTAAAAGGCTTCTTTACCTCCTTAGGTTTCATCTGAAGACCGAAATACTCTGTGGGCTTTGATTACTTTTTATGGTGGGAATTGCCAGCTGAACCTGAATAAGAAGTGTACTCACTTGATTGTGCCTGAGCCAAAGGGGGTAAGAGTTTATTACATGTACAGTTCTTCCTTTTGTCACTCTCTTTTGCTTCTGAATAATGACAGATTTCACTTCTCCCTGAAGTTAAGATCCTTCAGCTTGTTTGTTACACTTAAGCAGCTAAATTCAACGGTTATGCACTGCTGTTAATCTGTTGGTCTTTATTTTCAGCATGGTTTTAAGCCTCATTAATTCAAAATATGTCCAATTTCATACTGTCATTTGTGTCTCTGGTTGAATAAATCGTATTATTCTTTATTTTGTTTGTCCTAATCTAATTTGACATATAATCATTAGTGATGATGATTGGTATATCTGTAGCTAGAATCAGTGGAGGGGAAGAAAAAAAAGGATACAAGTTAGAAAAATAGAGTAAAATACCCTTAGATGTTTTGCCCTGGAAGGAGAACAATATGGAAGGAGGAACAGATTTCTTATTTTCTATTAAATACAACTCTTAGAGACTGCAACACTTTCCTTTTAAAGAGGACTAATTCATACGCAGCATTTCTGTACAAGTTCTGATTGACAAAGTAGTTATGCTTCAAATCATTCCCATGTAGGAAATGAGATGTTGTCTTTATGCAGCTGGAGAAACTGAATCAGAAAGATTAGGTAACTAAAAGCATCACTGAGCCCATCAGAATAGCCTTCTGTACCTTGATGGCTTTGGTTATAATAGTTCCCCTGAAACTTTCTGAAGTGTTCAGATAATCATCTTTCCGAAGAAGAAGTAACACTTGTAATTGATGTAGTGCATTTGTTCAAAGATGAAAAATACTTAGAAGAAATTGAGGCTCTCTTAACAAAAATGTGTGTGTAGATTTTTCTGGTTAATGTAGAGGATAAAAGAAGCTTTTACTGTAATTTTCTGCATTATACTTTTTTTTTTATCCTTTAATAATGTGAGAACATTTTCATTATCACTTTTTAAACTCTGATCAGTGAGAGAGGCTGTGTGGCTTAGTTATTTGTGAGTAACTCTAAAGATCTATATAATATCTCCTTACATTAATATATAAAGCTTTGTCAAGTTAAATTTTATACAAATCTAATGTTTTATTGTTCCACCAACAACCCTTTTAGTATTTCAAAGTTAATATAGACTATCTGAAGAGGAAAAATGTGTAGCTATTGAGATGGCTTTAAAGCCTTTACATACAGTTTGTAGGGAAGTGCTTTAGAATAAATCACAGGGCGACGCTGGGAGAAGGGAATATTGCTTATACAGTATGGGTAATGCTTGCTTTTTTTCCTCTATTTCACTTAAAACTTTTAGAAGAGCCTTTAGGGATTATTTTCGTAGTATCACAGAGTGCCCAGGGTTGAAAAGGACCACAATGATCATCTAGTTCTAACCCCCTGCTATGTGCCGGGTTGCCAACCACCAGACCAGGCTGCCCAGAGCCACATCCAGCCTGGCCTTGAATGCCTCCAGGGATGGGGCATCCGCAACCTCCTTGGGCAAAAACCTGTTCCAGTGCATCACCACCCTCTGTGTGAAAAACTTCCTTCTAATATCTATTCTAAACCTTTCCTGTGTCAGTTTAAAATCATTCCCCCTTGACCTATAACTGTCCATGCGTGTAAACAGTCGCTTCTGTTATTTTGTTAATGTCTGGTTTATTTTTTTTTCTTCTGTGGGTGCTAAAAGGCCGTATTGTACACCATCTTAGTTGTCTTTTCCATCACAGCAATATGGAATGTTTGATTGGAGGGCATTAGTAACTAAAATTGAATTTTTAATGGACAGTGGTATGCATTTAAGTGTTATTTGAAGTCGTAGACATTTTAGAATAAAGGCACTGCCTTAAACTTACCACTTAAACAGAAGAAAGCACGCTAGCATTTCATATCTTTGCTTTGGGGCATTCAAGGAAAGACTAGATGTTGTGTTGAGGGACATGGTATAGTGGGAGCTATTGGTAATAGGTGAACAGTTGGACTGGATGATCTTTTAGGTCTTTTCCAACCTTGGTGATTCTATGATTCTATGATTTGCTTCTGCAGTGAATGGAGGCAAATGTATTATGATTATTTAAAACCCATTTAGGCCTGCTGCTGTGACATACCACTACAAGGGAAACTGTAGCACTTTGTAATGAATAGTTTTGATGCTCATGAAAGCTTGAATGGCTGCTTTGTCTAGACATGAGATGATAAAGAAAGGTTCTTAATAATGCTCACCACACACAAAAAACCAAAACCTTCTATCTGCAAATAAACTGTTTCATCTGTAATCTCTTTATTGGGTATGAACGACAGTTTCGTTGTAGGAAATAAGTCTAGAGAATCATTAGATGAAATTAATTTCCTCTGTATGCACTGATTGTTAATTTACGTTGTCTGACATATGAAGAAAATCCCAGCTTAATCATTTTAAAATATTAGATTCTGAAATTAATTTCTAATCTCATACTAAAAGCTTTTTTCACTGTTTTGATATTTGTGAGGAGTTTCTGTCAGAGAGGACATTTGAACACACAGAAACTTCATTCTGTGTGTACATCTGCTTAGTTAGGAAAGTTAAGTGGTGAAATCATAGGGAGGAATAAAACATTCTACTTTGTCAGTATTGTAAGCTTTCATTGAAATGTATTTAGTTAATACATGCACAGAAAAATAACTTTAAAGATAAGGGCCGTATTACAGTTTGCAACTTCTGAGGTGTATGAGAAGTAGCCTTCCTTTCACTGATGTATATTCGTGTTAAAATTCAGCCCTTCAGTGATCAGCTCTTAAAGATTTGTGTCTACTTTATTGTGCCTTATCTCTCATTCTGAAAAGAAATCTTTCCTAATATCCAACCTGAACCTCCCCTGGTGCAACTTAAGGCAGTTACCTCTTCTCCTAGGTAATGATGTTCTGCAGGTGAAGACTTGTTCATCTGCATATTTGCCTTTCTACTCAGTTACATTTTAAATGTGGGCATTTTTGAGTTGGAAGCTGTAGACAAGCACAGCGTTGTAGTTTGTTCTGCTGGTTCTGGGAGACAGCAATTTCAGTGCTGGAACAATCTCTTGTGATCTGTCTTTCTGTAACCTATCCCATCCCCACCAGAAGTAACTGTTGGTTTTTCTTTTGGTTGTGGGGTTTTTACTTGTCTTTCAATGAAATGTTTTTGTCCTTTTATTTTTTCCTAGGAGAAATATGAGTGTGCTTGTAAGCATGACAGCATTAAAATCGTGACACCGGAGTGGGTATTGGATTCTATAGCTGATAAGGCTAAAAAAGAAGAGACTCCGTATCATCCTCGTTTAATTATATACGAGGAAGAAGAGGAGGAGGAGGAGGAAGAAGAGGAAGAAGCAGAAAATGAAGAGCAAGATTCTCAAAATGAAGCCAGTACTGATGAAAAGTTATCAAGCCCGGCATCTTCTCGAGAAGGATCACCTTTGGGTGACCAAGGTTTTTCACCAAAATCTACTACTGCTGACAAGGCAAAAGGGGAACTGATGTTTGATGATTCTTCAGATTCTTCTCCAGAAAAGCAGGAGAGGAATTTGAATTGGACACCAGCTGAAGTTCCACAAGCATCCACAGCAAAGCGTAGGTTGCCTCAAGGAAAAGACTCTGGGTTAATTAATTTGTGTGCCAATGTCCCACCTGTGCCAGGTAATATCTTGCCTCCAGATATGAGAGGCAATTTAATGTCTTCGGTACAAGGTGCCCAAAGTTCTGACCGACAGGAGATGATGGCTGCGTGGAGTCCAGCAGTGCGGACGTTGAGGAATATTACTAATAGTGCTGATATTCAGCAGATTAATAGACCGTCAAATGTAGCACATGTAAGTGTTGGATTTTTTGTTTCTAAGATATTGGACCTGTTATTAGGAACTAATATTTCCAAGAACTTAAGTTTCCTTTTATTCTCCAGTAGTACAAAAGATTAAACTTGCTACTTAGAAGTTGTTGCCACATTAGTAACTTCCCTATAATATAATAATTATCTTCATTCCTAGCAGGTTCATGGAAGTAAGAATGCATGGGGAAAAAGAGTTAAGCTGTGTTTAACTATGGCTTGGTTTAGAATTTCCCAGTGTCTCAGCATTGGGGAAAATAAAAGGTTAATTAATTTGAAGCTTCTTCAAGCTTCTTATTCAGTGCAAGGAATTCTTAGTGGTATAAACACATAAAAGTGTAAAATTGATTGTTGTTATAATAGGCCCAGTTCTACACTGTTCTGTTCTGCTGGGCATCATTAAGTTGTTAGGCAGCATAGTCAGGATTATGATAAAGTCCTAATTTACGACTTCTTTTGACACTCGTAGTTGAAATAAATTCAACACAAAAGCTGCAATTACTTTTAGAGGAGAATAAAATTCGTGTGAGCATGCACTGAAATAACCTGAAATAACGAATTAATATTGAGATGTTTGTCTGAAAGTCAAACTTTCAAAGGTGCCTGAATAATGTACAACATTATAGGTGGTACTCAAAGGAAACAGGAAGTGGAGGCACTCAGAAACATTAGTTCTTTATTGCTTGGATGAGAAGGAAGTGCTGGCTTCCTTGTCAAACTGAAATTCCTCCTCTTAGTGCCTTGAACTGTTGAAGGAGTGAGATTTCTGGGTAAGTAATGAGCAGAGTAGCCGAAATTTTGATAGGGTGGTCAGTGCTTTCATGTCTAATTACAGTGTTGTCTACAGCACGGTCATTGTACTGTATAAAATACTCTTTAGTGGCCTCATATAGGAGTGTTTTTGCATAACTAGTACTTACGCAGACACGAGGCAGTTGGTGATATTGTGATTCAGTTAGCCCTTGTTCTGTGCAAGCTTAGAGATGGACTGTGATGTACAAGAGCTGTTTTCAGGTACCATGCTTGGCTGCTGTGTATGAGTTAAGGTGCTAGCTCCAGTACTTGGAGGAAGTCTTTGCTTTTGAGAGTTGTGAAACTGCCTCATGGAAGGCAGATCCCTCTGGTATCTACCTATCTATCTTATTCTGATCCTCTGGTATAGAACTTCCCTTTGGCTAGGTTAAGTTATCCTCCATCTAGGTTAAGTCTCCCTCCAGAACTTCTTTACTTTGGTGGTGGCAGAGTGCAGGAACAAGCTACCTCCTTCTCTGGAGAAACTCAGAACCTGCCTGAATGCTTTTTTATGCATCCTCCAGTAAGAACCTGTGTTAGCAGGGAGTAATTTTGACTTTTGGTACTTCTTGTGGAGTTTCCTAATGCTAACCCACAGAGAAATTCTTTCTGTGTCTGTTAATTTTTACTTATTGAATACTTTGAATGTCTGTGGTGCTGCCTAGAGCTTCGTATGATGGGTGGTGTGCTGGTAATCATAACTGTTATGTTGTTGGTATAGCACACGTGAAGCCTGAGGTGTTTTGAAGTGTGCTGTAAAAGCACTTGAGTCACCTTTGCTATAGGGTTGATACATAGAGGGATAGGAGACTGTAGTTTCCCATTGCTCCTTGTGGTTTTTAATAGCTGACTTTAGTAGGAATTTGCCCAGTTTTCTCATTGCTAACATTTCCTCTTGCTAACTTGTTCCTGCTCTGTTAATTATAGATCTAAAAATGAAATTCCAAATTACTTCAGTACTTTGTATCAACTGAATATCTTTTTTCTCTCAAAAACTATTAGTGCTGAGAAAATCCATGTTTCTCTTTTGTATTTTGGGACACGTCTTTTAAAATGTAGCTGAATATATCCGCATTGGATCAAGAGAACAAAGGCTTGCTTTAAACTCCCATGTTTCAAATGGCACTAATTAAAGGCAGCTTTATTAATGATTTTGAAGTAAAAGAAAATCTATGGAGCTCAACTTTGAACTTAATGGGCCAACGGGATTGTAAATTGAGGATTACAGTTGGTTGAGTTGATGAGTATAATTACTGATACCTAATTAACCGTCATAATGCATATTATCAAGAATATGGGGATGGATTTCAGTCTTCAGTTTTGCTGAAACATGCTATATGTTTTGTTAGGGGCAGAGCAGAGATCAACATATCTCTGTGTAAGTCTGGTCTTTTCACTTTGGGAAAACTATTAGCACTTAAGGTTATTTGTTGAGCTTAGTATGTATTTAAGTATAAGATTCTGTTAAGAGAGCTTTTTCCCAGTAGTTGTTTATATACTTTAAAAATTGAATGACAACAAAAAGATCACAAAACTAATCTTTGTTTTCTAGATATTACAATCACTTTCAGCACCTACAAAAAGTTTAGAACAACAAGTAAATCATAGCCAACAGGGACATCCAAACGCGGTGCTCTTTAGTCAAGTGAAACTAACACCAGAGACACATTTATTGCAGCAGACACATCAAGCACAGCAGCAACAGCACCATCCTCTTTTACATCTTCAACCTCAGCAACTTATGCAGTTGCAGCAGCAGCAACAACCCCAGATATCCCAGCAGTCTTTCCAGCAGCAACAGACTCATCAGTTTTCGCAACAGCAACAAGTTCATCAGCAGCACCAGTTTGCACAGCAGCAGCTTCAGTTTCCTCAGCAGCAGTTACACGCTCAACAACAGCTACACCGTCCTCAGCAGCAGCTTCAGTTCCAACAGCAGCATGCTTTGCAACAGCAACTTCATCAGTTGCAGCAGCAGCAGCTACAGCAGCAACAGTTGCAGCAGCTTCAGCAACAGAACCTCCAGCAACAACAGCTACAGCATCAGCAGCAACAAATTCAGCAGCAGCAATTACAACAGCAGCACTTACAGAGATTACACCAACAGCATCAGCAACAGCAAATGCAGAATCAGGCAACACAGCACTTAACTCAAACATCTCAAGCACTACAGCATCAAGCTGTAACCCAGCAGCAGCAGCACCATCAGCAGCAGCAGACACAACTGCAGCAGCAGCCACTCTTTGGACATGATCCATCAGTAGAGAGTTAGTAACATTACCTTCTGGTTCTGGAAAGAAATGGCTAATGGCATGATGGAATTTGGGTTAGAATATTAAAGAGCAACAAAAAACAGCTCTGTGTTTGCAATATGGCTCTGTAATACTGCAACTGTGTTCATGGCTCAGGACCTGTTTTAATAATTTTCATGCTGACATTTAAATTATAACAATGTCCAGAAACCTGAAAAGCATGAGAGTCCTGAAAACTTATTTTCAAATCTATGCGATGAAGTATAGAAGTATCTATGGCATGAAGTATATAAATTATGCTGAGAGCAACATTGGCCTGTGCATATTGTAATGTCCTTCAGTTGAAAGAGGGGAATGGAGAGGCTTTCAAAGAGGGTAACAACTGGAAAAGTAGCTTAAATTTCGGAAATGCTGGCTCCAAACTAATGAGGAGTCAGCATCAGATAAAAAAAAATTGCTACATCTGGCTTTGAGTTCTGTTCATGTCAATGGAACTGAAAGCTTTATAATCGTTTTGATCGTAGATGATCTGTGTATTCCTCTCAGCATCCACTTTTGCATCCTGCTTTTTCTACAAGACTTTACTTCAGAGTTGAATTTAGTTTCTAACTTGGTAATAGTGAAGATTAATGTAGTGAATGTGTTCTGAGATGAACTCTGCAGATTTCTAAGTATTTAATTTTCTCTTCTTTTTATGTGCCAAACTATTCCAGTTCCAGAAGATTATTTCCTGCTGGGTTGTGTCTTTGCAATTGCTGATTACCCAGAACAGATGTCTGATAAACAGCTGTTAGCAACCTGGAAACGGGTAAGATTTTACTGTATTTCCAAAGAACTGTCATAACCTTGCTCTCATAGTAACTGAATCCTTAAAGGAATAACTGGAAATATTTCAGCACTGTGCACTTTTATTTAGGTATCATTTTGTTTAATGTTTATGTTCTAACTTAAGTGAATATTGTTCTGCTACAGCAGACCGAAAAAAGTAATAAATGCTTTACATGTGGAGTTGGACTGAATTGGGTTTTTACTCACAGCGTTAGCTAAATTAGAGCATTAACTGTTTCTTAACTGTTTATGCTTTTAATTAGACAACTGTAGTGCAGCAAATGTAATATAGTATTGCACTCTAACTTAATTGAATAATTTTTTTTTTTTGCATATAATTTTGGCACTTAGTAGGCTGTGAGGTATCCACCTGGGTGAATAAGATAAAGGAATAGTGTTTCTATTTTTTGCCAACTTCTATTTTTCAGAAAAATCTGATTGTATCCTTTCCTAAATGAGAGGACTTTGATGTTCTTCAGAAACTTCTGATGGATTTTATAATTGAATTTTCCCAACAATTTTGCATAATCAAGTAAGCTGTTGACATTTTTAACAGCACTTGTGTTTATTGCTGAGATAGAATTGAATAGTTTGTGAAAAATTGCTTAATAGTTATATTGCAAAAATTTAAAAAATGAGATTATTTTTGTTTACATATAATTTTTTTTCATCTTAAAAAGTTAAACTTTTTATAGTCCATTGAAAAGGTACATATTTAATTTTGTTTTTTCCTTTTTCCCCCACCCCCACCCCCCCCGAAGTTCTGAAACTAGATAACAAGCCTTTTGGGGGGGGAGGGATAACTCATCAGTGAAATATTTCAGTCTCCTAAACGCTAGGCCTCATTTCAGACTGCTTGTTTCTTAGGGTAGCTTTAAAATTGTTAGGTAACTTCTTGTTTTGTTGTTTCCCCAGATCATTCAAACGCATGGTGGGACTGTGGACCCTACACTTACAAGCAGATGTACGCATCTTCTGTGTGAAAGTCAAGTCAGCAACATGTATGCTCAGGTAAGCAAATTTGTAACATGTATTACTAAGTCATAGCATAGCGTGGGTTGCAAGGGACCTTAAATATCATCAGATTTTAGCCCTTGTGCTGTGGGCAGTGTTGCCACCCACTAGATCAAGTTGCTCAGAATTCCATCCAACCTGGCCCTGAATGCTTCTGGGGATGGGGCATCCACAACCTCTCTAGACAGCCTGAAATGCCTGCTTTTATTCCCTTAATGAAAAGGTAGGGGGTTTTCAGTATATACTTAATGCTTTAAGTGTAAAATAAAAGTTTCCCATAATACACTCTTCTGTTTATTTTATTTCTCTCTCCTACCCCCCCCACCCCAATCATTTCTTATTTGTAACTTATTTGTAACATGACGGGCTTTAATAATGCATGTGGTAGTTCATTGCAGAGAACACTAAGTGAGGTTCTGTGAGAAACAGGGTCATGAAAACGCTCAGAAAAAGTCGCTGAGATTGAAGATGTGTATTGTAGGAAAAAGTCTGAAATGAAATGAAGATGTATTTCAACTTTTAAAAGTTGTTCATGCATATCTTCATAGGCTTTAAGAGAAAGGAAGAGGTGTATTACAGCACACTGGCTGAACTCAATCTTGAAGAAGAAGAAAATGGTGCCACCTCATCGAGCCCTTCATTTTCCAGTGGCATTTCCACCAGGAGGAAAGCCATGCTCTCAACATGTAAGAAGGAAAAGTTTACCTCTAAAGAATGCTTGCTTCATTGCATGAGCTTTATTAAATTGTAGCTAGGAAGTGCTTAGTCAGAGCAAAATGCATGTTTCTTTTGTCATATCAGTAAAAACTTATCATAATCTTAGTCTTATGTTGATATGGGGTATACTACCATATGATTCAGAGTGCTCTGCACATCTTGCTGAACTCTGAGAGCTAAATATTTTAACATGGATGTTTGAGTCTTCTTTTCTTAGAAGGAGGAAAGGTACAAAGGTAACGTGAGTTATTCATAACAATATGACAGGAGTCCAAACCTCTTATGTCTTCAGTGACAGTGCATCTAACATTTTATGCTGCTTTTACAACAAAATTGACAATTTCCTCTTCTTAAATATGAAGTAAGAATGGCAAAAAATGAAAACTTGGCATGACTAAGTGTAAGGAAAGCGGGTAAAAAGTTATATTAGGCTATTATCTAATGATAACAAAGGTAAGAGAGAGAATTAAAATTGGCTTCATGTGATCAGCTGGTACTGCTTATTGCAGTTTCATGGCAGAGTAGAGCTGAGAATTGAGATTTGTCTTCAACAATATCAGGAGAAAGAGGTCAAATGTGTGAGAAGAAATCTGGATGTGAGCTTTTCTTGTAGTAAAGCTGTAGTAAAAATGTAGTAAATGACAAAAAGTTGACCAACAGCATGAAAAGAATTCTTCCTGAGTTGGAGCTAGTGCTAGAAGCCTGTAATTTATATGTATAAACAGATTGGTTTTTAATTGTACATTATGTATGCTGCACGCCACGTTTTAAGTGCCAGCATACCATTGCTAAGATGTACATCATTAAAATGTTTAAAAAGTTACTAAGATAGAAATACTTGCAACAGGGATGTTTCATAAATACCTTCTACTTTCACTTGTTTCTGTCTTTCTGTCTGTATATAGATAATCTCTGTGACAGGATTTGTTGATAGTGACAGAGATGACCTCAAACTGATGGCGTACCTAGCAGGTGCCAAATACACAGGCTATCTATGTCGCAGCAACACAGTTCTCATCTGTAAAGAGTAAGTGGTTTATCTCCAAAGCGCTCACATCCTCAGTTGCTTCTTACCTCTTAATGTGTTTCCAATTGTGAAGTACTGATCACATCTCACTAAGAGTGTTTAATCATCTTCGTGATTGGAAATTATTAAACTTAGTGATGGTGCTTCTTGAAGAAAATTACTGTGCGCTTCTATTTTAAATTTGGCATGAAAACTGACAAAAGAAAAGTCATTTCTTGTGTGCTGTTTTCGATTATTTTGCAAGTGATCTTAACTGTTGTATTGTCAGTAAGTAAAATATGTTGGGGGGTGGGAGGGTGGAAGAATTGTTTTTAAAGTGCTGGAGGAGGGAAAACTGAGTTAAATCCAATTCTAGCCTGATTGCATTTGGGGGACAGAAGTTCTCAGCTAATTGATATTGCTTGTTTTTAACATGTAGAGCAAAAGTATTTTTTTTTTGAGTGTGCCTGCTCTATTATTAAAATAGATAATGGGCCAACAAAGAAATACTGATATTTAAGTCTATTAGTATAAATGCTATTTATCTGTTCTATTAAAACCTTTTTTCTTCATCTCTGAATAATAAGACCCAGTGGCTTGAAGTATGAGAAAGCCAAAGAATGGAGAATACCATGTGTAAATGCACAGTGGCTTTGTGACATACTGCTGGGAAATTTTGAAGCTTTACGGCAGATACAGCACAGTCGATATACAGTGTTCAGTCTTCAAGATCCACTTTCTCCTAGTCAACATCTAGTTCTAAACCTGCTGGGTAAGTGTCCCAGAATTCTATGATCTGTAGCATTTGTTTATATAGACCTGAGAAGCATCTTTATCTTTACCATAAATAATTTTGCGGTGGTTTCACTTCTGTGGTGTTCTTCATTTCGTAGATGCTTGGAGAGTCCCATTAAAGGTATCACCAGAACTTCTAATGGTATGTTGAGTTATACAGCTGTTTTTCTTAGATTGCTGCATAGTGTTTTTAACATCTTAGCACATGTGCATTTGGTGTGAGGAGACATGCCAGAAGAACCCACACAAACTGTCTTGGTGGCACTTGCTTTTAGTTGTCTGTTTGCATGAATCCTAAAAATAATCTTTTGTGGAACCACATTGTATTATATAAAATTACTTTAGAAATATTGTGGCCTAGTTCTTAACTCTTTGCTTTTACGAAAGACCTTTAGAAGAGGCTTTGTATTTTGGAGTCAGTATCTAACACAATCTGAAAACAGGCCTCATGTTTTTAAAGCAGGGCACTCAAAATTTGTAACAATTTTGTTATAATCATTACTGAATTTTCAATAGGTTAAGTAATGCAAATTATGGGTTTGAAGTACTTTGTACCCTGTCTGAAAACTAAAGCTGTGGGCACGCTTACAGAATTCTCAATTCCAAAATATACACTGTGATTTAAAAAAAGCAAAAGTGTAATAAACATTAAGGAAGATAAGAATTAACCATTTAAAAAGTTATTTTCATGGAGTGGACTCTATGAAATATGAGCAATATGAGACAGGTATAAATTGTTGTCCTCACCATAGCTCTTCTAAACTGTTTACATGATCTGAATGTGTGGAATACTACTTCAGTTTTACACTACTGACAGTTTTTGTGCTGCAATTCCTCTTTCCGTTTAAGATTTATGCTTGATAATTGTTTTCACTGTGCCTGTCTTGACATAGGAAATTCCTATGAGCTTTCAGTTCATTTGTACAACAAATGAACATATATACAACATTTTATATTATACAAAAATACTTCGACCTAGCCTTTTGCATACCTCGGTCCATCTGTATACTTTTCTAAAGACAGGTGCTTAATAATTGTAATAACTTAATTAGTACCCAGATCCAATTTAAAGTATTAGTATAATTTGTCGACTTATTACGTTTCAGCTTTAGAAGTAGCCGCTATTTCTGTGTCTTTAGCTGTGACCTTAGCTTCAAAACAGTCTTACACTTGCAGTCCTCTGTGAATTGGTATTTGAATCCATTAGGAATCTAATTTTCTTTTAAGGAGTTTGTGTGTTTAATGCCTTCTCTAGCATGTCTTTCTCATTTCTGTGTTTGATGTATGATCTCAGAATACTGCTGTACAGTTCTCTTGTTTCAGAATAGAAGTTGGGTTCCCTGCTCAGTTCAGATGTAAACATACAGATGGTCTTATTTCAGGGTGTGAGGTTGCCTTTGAAACCAAAGCAAAATGAATCCAGTCTTCAGCCATCTTCCAAAAGAGCCAGGTAAGAACAATCAGTGCCAATAGTCCTTAACTTACTGTACCATGTAACTGTGAACTGCTCAGCATTCTGGTTCCATCCCATGCTCTGCTAATTGAAATAACCAGTAGCATTTTTTTTTGCGTATTGCCAGCTATTCAACAGGCTGAAATAGAATAATAACTAAAGAGCAGAATAGGAAGAGAACTGGGAGAGAACAGAATCAGAAGAAAATGCTCTGTTCTCAGCATAACGATTTTTTTTTATCTAGAAGATTGATTCTGCCTAATTCTTATTCATCTTTGTATTTTCATTCCTAAAGTTTGCAGGAGTGTACTTGTCTGTTTTTAAAGTAAGATGTCGTTGCACCTGGACTTACATTGTGCTGTATTTCATGTGTTTTGTAGAATTGAAGACCTACCACCACCTACTAAAAAGCTTACACCAGAGTTGACACCAATGGTGCTCTTCACAGGATTTGAACCTATGCAAGTTCAACAGTACATTAAGGTGACTTTTGCACTTACCTCTTGTAAACTATGTGGAAGCATTTGTGTTCTTGTTTTGTAAGGTGTTTTGTGAATAAAAACTGATACTGAGAGTGAAATCAGAATGTAGATTTATGTGAAATTAGTTTTGTTTGATGATTTTCCTGCTTTAGTTTACTTCATGCCTTTCTGCTACCTTCTTCACTATGGTTGTTTAAAAAGACAAGGCCCTTTCATGTTTTGTGGTGTTTTTTTTGTTGTTTTTCTGTTGTTTGTTCTAAATCAGCAAACTTCACAACCAAACTTTGGTGAGGAAGGTAGTGATTACTGTACTAGATAGGACCCAGACTACTTCTCATATAATCTTACATGCTTCAGAGGAAGCTGATGGGAGAACTAATGGCACACATGAGATCATATGTTCCCATGTTTTGTTCTGTTCTCTCTTAAATAGCTCCCCAAACTGAATGATGTAAAAATCCAATCATTCCTTGAACTTTAACAATTGCTAAGTATTAGTTAAAAATAGTTTTTCATTTGTGATTTGTCACACGTTGGCTGAAATATGAGACACAGATGTAGTGGTTTGTTTTTTTAACTGCTGACCCCAGTAGGGCACAAAACATCTTGTTGCTTTTACCTGCTCCAGATAAGCAAAAGCAAATGAAGACTAGTTTGATTCTCTTTCTTAGAAATACATGTATTTCTATATACTGTATTTCTATACTTAACTTCTAAATACATGTATTTCTATACTTAAGCATGCCCCAAATTGCCTATTTTCTTCTTGAAAAATACTTAGGTATGATCATGTAGTTGGAATTTTGAGGTTTTTTCTATTATGGTATTTTTATTTGAAGCTTGATAGAACTTTGAAACATAAATAATTTTTCACTTTATCTATCTCCTAAAGTTCCATTGCCATCTCCCCATTCTGTCATGCTGATACCAAGTTGACAACATGAAGAATTTTCATTAGAGCTGTGGCTCACAAATACATCAAATACATTTTTGGCCTCAAGGCTTGTGATGTTGAAACCAAATGTTGCAGGGATAATACCATTAAAAGTGTCAGTGTTTCAATACCTTCCTGAGGCAAGATACCTCCCATCTTCTTGAACTGGAGAGGTAGTCTTTTTTTTTTCCTATACGCCCAAATGGCTCCTTGAAGATCAGAATGCAAATCTTGTAAGATACTCACAGGTATACAGTGTTTGAGGTGAATATATATTATGGATGAAAACAACAGCTTGTACATTTCAGTGTGTACAAGTTTAGTATTCACAGTGTGTTTTTGCATATCTCAGAGGAGCTTAGCAGTAGAGAGATGCAATGTATTGGATAATACTTTTTTGTATCATCTTGATGCAAGCTGTCAAAACAAGCCAGCGCAGTAAAGAAAAGCTTAAAACATTGTCCCTGTCTAACTTGTTTGTTACTATCAGAGCAGTACAGAGGGATGCCAGACGTATTTCAGGGCTTCTAATGCATGCAGTGAGCCTTCTTGCTTTGTTAACATCTGATGTCTGATGTAATAAAATCACCCTCGTATGTTCAATTTTAATGCTTAAAAATCATGTGCATCTTAGCTGAGATGTCAACTCTGATGAGGTAGTTTGGGTTTGGTAATTCAAACTTAGTAAAAAAAAGTGATAGTTACTCAGTATCATCTAAAATACATAAGATGTATGTAAAATATATGTGGCTTTCATGCAAGGAAATTTTGTCCTCTATGAATAAGAGTAGCAAAGTTAGGTTTACTAAAACGGCAGTGAATGTCATACATTTTGTAGAGGAAAAGAGCCTAATCATTACATTTTCAGCCTGTAAAGAACCCCACAAAATTAACTTGTATCTGGTGATTGTATAAAAAGTAAAGCAGCAGCACGTAGCTCTCATTCTAGCTAGATGTAATTAATGTCTGGGAATAGCCGGATCTTCCATGGCTGTAAATTCTGTTCATTAATCACCTTTAGTAAATGAATTCCTGCAATACAGAAATCTCTTACGTTTACTGTTTCATGAAGACCTTAGTTTTGTTTGATGGCAATGTTGTGATTCCATATCTATTCTTTCCAATTGGTAACAACTGTTCCGTTCTGATTTGTATTTCTTTTACAACTTTCAGAAACTGTATATTCTCGGGGGTGAAGTAGCAGAATCTGCCCAGAAATGCACCCACCTAATTGCCAGTAAAGTGACCCGCACTGTCAAGTTCCTGACTGCAATTTCTGTAGTCAAGCACATAGTAACTCCAGAGTGGTTAGAAGAGTGTTTCAAATGCCAGAAGTTTGTTGGTAAGCTAAGCTGCAATCAGTTGTTATTATAAACTTAAGGTTGTTTGATTTCAGTGTGTGAAGATGGCCTTCATGTTTTAAAAACCCTTTCTTTGTGAGATTCTGAATTTTTTATTAAGTTCTCTTTCAATAGCACATTTTGTTACACTTAGTTCTCTTTTGATTTAATCCAATCATTCCACTGTGTTAGTGTGGTTAAAATAGTTGGATGTTTGCAGACAGTCTGTCTGTGATGCAGATTATCATAGTTCTCACCTTTTAGTGGTTTTAAAGTCTTGGGTGATTTTGGTTTCATTCATTCTAAAATAGAAGTTGTAAAGAAGTGAGCAATTGTTGGATCTGTGTACAAGAATTCATTTAAATAATTAAAATTACTTCATTTAGTGCTGTTAACAGTGTTGTAATGTATCAACTTTCTTCTTACACTTTTCTGTTGACATCTGTAAATAACAAAACATTTTATTTGAAAAGGATGCTGGATCTGAAGATCTAAAAGGCTGATTGTTTTATTATTGTTTAATGCTTTTCATGTAATTTGGTTGGAAGGAGCAGGCATATAACATGGCTGCCTCAATCACTAAGATTGAAATCTGTGGATAATTAAGCGGTAAATCAGCAAACATTTGTATTAATCTGAAGTATCTTTCTGGATTCAGTGACAATGAACTGAGAAGTCAGTCCATTTGAAAGCTATTAGAGGATAAATAAGGTCTGGGGATTTAAAAGGATGACTGTTTTGATGTAGTACTTAAAGTACTTGTCTACTGAAATGTAGTTCATTTGTGGGTTGCCTTTACTTCTGTACCTAACATAATGATGGAGAATGTGGCGACTCATTAGAAGAATTGCAGGTCAAAGCTGTCCCTGGGAAGACCAGTTTTTTCTTCATATAAAATTGTTTTTGCTCTTTGAACTGGATTGTAGTAGAGAAGGAGTCTGTGTAACAGTGTATGCTGCTAGATAAAGAAGTGTGGAGCTGTTTTATTCTCCAAGTAATTGTGGGTCATCCTAATAAAGGGGTACTATAATCACATTAAAATTACTGTTTTAGCTTTTAGAGTCACTCAGCCACTAATGTTTTCTAATTGGGTTAGATATTAAGTTATGAAGGTGTTGCAGTCTTTCCTGTATTTATTACTCTTTCAGACGAGCAGAACTTTGTGCTGAGGGATGCTGAAGCTGAGGTGCTTTTCTGCTTCAGTTTGGAGGAGTCCCTGAAGAGAGCACAAGTAGCTCCGCTGTTCAAGGTAGGCAGTTTTGAGAACAGCATTTAAAACACTTGGAGCTTTTCAAAGAGACAAACCACCTAAAAAGTGTATTTTTACAACCTGTACTGAGTAAGCATTATTCAATCTGAATAGTACATTTCAATCAGTTTTGCAGTCCTAGCTGATAAACTTGATCTACTTGGTGATCTGTTCATCTGTATCAGTCCCAATCAAGTTGCAGGATGATTTTTACTGGGAAGTAATATATGTGATTAATATGTGGTTGTATTCATTTTAAAAACGGAAGCTTTAATTAAAGTTACTCAGGTTTTAGGAATGCCCTAGGCATACTTGTACTTGACGAAGCAAGCAGCATTGTTCTAAACAAATTGCAGTTGTTTGGGTTTTTTTCTTTGTTTAAGAAGTGGTCATATAAGGTTTTCTGGTTGTTATTTGGAAGGTGTTGGAAGAGGAATATTTAAGCTATTAAAATTTAAAAAAAAAATTGCAGGTTTGCCCCTTTAGGGAAAGCAAATAAGCAGTAATTAAAGACAACTCATTAGCTGGTGGATTTGTTGCCGTCGGCCACTGTAAGCTGTTTACAGGCAGCCAATGATTGCATTAAAGTTCATCCGTAAAGAAACACACATATATTGCAAACATAAGTTAACAAAATAACATTTCTTGTTGCTCATTTTTTTTCTCTTTGTAGGGAAAGTATTTTTACATTACACCTGGAATTTGTCCCAGTCTTTCTACCATGAAAGCTATTGTGGAATGCGCAGGAGGAAAAGTGTTATCTAAACAACCTTCGTTTCGAAAACTCATGGAGCATAAGCAGAATAAAGTGTGTACAGTGTTGCCCTTTAAAATTTACCTGTAATATCTTATTGTGTTGTTCTGAACTTACAGTTGCTTTCTTTCCTTTAGAGTTTGCCAGAGATCATCTTGATTTCCTGTGAAAATGACCTTCACCTATGTCGAGAATATTTTGCTAGAGGCATAGGTATGTATAAGGTATCATTGTGATTTGAACAATATAGGTGTAAAATAATAGCAGTAAAAATCAATGCAAGTACAGATACCTGTTGAAGATGCCAGATGGTAGTAGAGGGGTATGTAGTCAGTCCTGCAGGTCATGGAGAAGTCTGAGCCAGCTGATTCCTAGATATTTCTAATATGCATATTTTCTAGCCAGGTCACCACAAATCTCTGCAAGAGTAGTCTTGAATTTGGGGCTGCAATCCTGTGTGATGCATGATTGTCAAATTAAAGATCAGGGGTTTTCTCTGTAGCTGGTTTTCAGTTTAGAGCCTAAAGACATGCCATGTTTATCAATAAAACCCATACGTTCTGAAGGTTGATATCTGAAGCATGAAGTGCGTGGCTAAAAGTAGGGCACTGGTAGTGATGGGGCCATGTTCCCTTTTGCCATTGCATGAAGAGCAGAAAGGTACTGAATGGCTCCTCCTGATGTGCCTGCTGAAGAAGCGTCTTTGTAAGAGTGTAACTGTATGCGTGTTTTTGATATTTCCAGATGTCCACAATGCTGAATTTGTCCTGACTGGAGTGCTTACTCAAACACTGGATTATGAGTCATATCCTTTTTTGTGTGCAGGCTATCAGCTGCCTAAGGAAAACACTTAAAAGTTTCTCTTAATTAGGAACTAACTACTTAAAATTCTTACAGGCTGTGCACTGCTTACTTGATAAGAGCACAGTTTAACACCCAGAAACTTAGTTTAAATTCCAACTGGAGAAAATACTTCAGTGGGGATGGGATGCAGGGTTGTCAGGAAGTATCAACAGTAGAATAATAAGCAACCAGGGAAAATAAGTGTCAGTAAGGAGGGTATCTGCATGGGTAATTTGTAGTTGACAAATAGGTTTTACTAAGGAAGATTATAACCTTTGTTTGATAAATGTATTATAGGACCAGGTAAAGGGTACTGTATCTTTCTGGGTGTGTTTTATACTTGTCAGAGTTCTGTTTTACAGTCATTTCTTAAAAGTTGTTCTTTCTTAACAAACGTACATATAAATTTACTTGAAGGAACAGTAAACTGCCTTAGTGCTTCGGAGCCCGTGGAGCACTAAATCTAGCTATTCAGCCATTGTACAAAGTAACTAAAACTTCCTGTGGATGCTGTTTTCCAGCTGTTTGCCTAGGGATGAAGAGCAGTTTAAAGCAGGGAAGCAAAAATAAACTGCATCATTTTTAGGATGTGTAATTTTATTATGAGGAAACATAATTTACTATGTTTTGTATTATACTCCCGTTTTAAAAGATCCCCCTTTAGGTATCACAGTTAGCCAGTTTTTAAACATTTTAACATTAATGATGGTACTTCAGCCAAAAGTGTAATTTGGGTGTAAAAATAAAAGGGCTTGCTGTCTATTAAATTATGGATGTTGAAGATGAAAATGTTTTGTACTTTATTTTTATTTCTTATACTCTATTTTCTTTTATATTGATATTTTGCCCACATTTTAAATAAATGTACTTTTAAATGTTTTACTCTATATTTTAATGGTGGTTCATTTTTTTGAATACTGTGCAACAGTGGCACTCCGGTAAGAGTAAATTACTCAAATCTTTTTCCAAGCAATGTAAACTTATTTTGAACTTATTTTTATCAGGTATGTTTTAATATATAAAAATCCCAACACTTTAAAGGGGAAATTGTTAAAAATTTATAGATGAGTTTTTACTGAAAAAGAAAAGCTTGAAGGAAGGAGAAACTATAACCCCACAGAGTGTGCTGTTGTGATAAGTTTTGTTTGTATAGTGAGTTTTACTAAATAAATATTAAAAACCAGTCTTCAAAAATGTATATTCAGTTGTTCTTCCTGACTCACACACAGTTTTAAATATATCTGATGTTTTTTAGTTCTGATTCTGGTAGAAGGAAATGGTCCTAAAAACATTTATTTGATCAGCACGCCCATTAAACTCTAATGGGGGGTGCAGATACTCGCTTGTCTGCATAGTGCTGGGTGGGTCGTAGCAGCTTGTGAGCCATTCAAAGAACAATCCAAGACATAGGAGACAAAGCCTACTTAAAACAATTGCTTATCATGCTGTTTCTTCTAGTACTTTGTATTTCTATGCAGAAGTGTTATACAGAGAAGGTTTTTCACTGTTGCCTTAAAGGGAGGTAAGCAGCTATTTTTAGCTTCTGCAAAGCTGACTGCAGAGAAGTTATTAATTTCAAATCTCGTTTGTGCTATGGCTTAGAATTTAAATCCACCTGATATTTGACCGCTATTTCTGTTGCCTTTTTTTTCCCCCATGTCTCAGTTCAGCAAGATGCTTAAGCAAATGACAAATTCAAGCTGTAAGAACACAGAGTAAATTTCAAGATGAGTGAAGTCCCATAGAGGTCAGTACTGTGCTTCTTGCCTGTTAGTGCCGGCTCTGGGTTCCTCAGCTACTGTGATTTATTCTTGTATTCACCATTTGTTTTTTAAGTAGAAAGGAGTTACATGGTGATAAGAGCAATTTCTGCCAGCCTGACCTTTGGTAAGGTGACAAAATGTAGTAAGTATATTAAAGTGTTTTTAGATCACAGGACCATAAAATACCCTAAGTTGCAAGTGACGCACAAGGATCACTGATTCCAGCCTGTGGCTCCACACAGGACCACCCAAAATCCAGACCCTATTTCTGAGAGTGTTGTCCAAACACTCCTTGAACTCTGGCAGCTTGAGGTGGTGACTAATGCCCTGGGCAGCCTGTTGCAGAGCCTGACCACCCTCTGGTAAAGAACCTTTTCCTAACCCCCACCTGACCTTCCCCTGTTGCAGCTCCGTGTTGTTCTCCCAAGTTCTGTCACTGTCAGCAGAGAGCTGAGATCAGCACCTGCCCCTCCACTTATGACAGTGCTGTAGGCTGCCTTCCTCTCAGCCACCTTCTCTCTGGGCTGAACAAAATAAGTGACTTCAGAGACTTTTTCCTAAGTGTGGAGATCTGGAAGTTAACATGTTTACACTTCTAAAAATAGTAAAATAATAAAAGGAGTTATTTTTTGGTTAATGGGTTTTCTTAATGGCTCAAGTTGTTCAGGCAGACAGATCTACCTGGTCTGCCCTCCCTTTCCTGTCAATGGAGGGGGAGCATAGCTCTAAAACCTGACATAAAGACCCCTGACAAGAGCACATCCTTAAGAATTTAGGGAGCTGGTTTAGTTATCTACACTTTCTAAAGAGCACTAAAAATAGGCAAGATTAATCCTACCATAAATAACTAATGTGCTGCGTGCTTAATATTTTTTAATAGAGAAAATGGAATGCTTTTTAATTTTTTTTTATTTTTTATTTTTTTAAATTCAGATACATTTCTGAATGTGGAATGGTGAACCAAAGCAAATCTGTGCTACTCTCTGTATGGGTTAAGGCTTTCTTCATTATACTAGTTACCGGCATGCAGAAGATTTCTTGGTGCCTTTTCCTTTAGAAAACAGCTGTTGTAGTTTTTGAACTTTTAAAAATGCTGTGATACACAAAAGCTTCTTACCTCGAATAAATACTTCCTACTTATCAAGGATTCAGTATATCTTGTGTATACCTTGCAAATGATGGATTGCCTTACGAAGTGTGGGGCCTGATTTCAAAAAGCAACGCGTGTAGAGTAGGTGTCACCATTTAACTGTGCATGGGATCAAACACAAGACAGGATTTCATAACGCCAAGGTCTAGAAGATAGCAAAACCTACTAAGGCAGCCCTTGGGGAATTAAGCTTTTTATGGAGGGGAGGAGAGGCAGAAAGAAACCGGATTTGAATGTGTTAGAAGTTTCTGTCTTGGCTGTTAGACTCAGTTATTCATTTAGCTCCTGGTAATGGTTCTCACCTTTTTAGGATTATTCTCCACATTTTCTATAACCAAGCAGTGCTGAGGGTACATAACACCTTTGCCAAAGACTGTTCTAGTTAAGAGACGTGTGAATGCAATAGCATCTGAAAGGTAAATTTCCTTTGTATGAGAACTATCCAAAATGCTGTCAGATATTGCATTGCTTGAAGAAAAGCAAATGCAATCATGGAACAAATGAACCCTGTGGGAGACATGAGTGGTAACGCATCTGTTTCATCATCAGTGGAGACAGTGTGTTTATTTAGCCAACATACAAGTATGACTGATTTGATTAACCTTTCAATTAGAGTAGAAAACAGAACCTGCCAAGAAATAGTCTTTCAAGAACCACAGGAGCTGTCCAGAGCCAACTGGCTTGCACAGATGTTACTGTGTGTGTGATTAGTGGTAGGGAAAGGGTTTGATGAAGTTTTCTGATACTGGATTGCTGTTATGAGCCTGCTTTGCTTTAGTGGAAGGTTATAGCCGGACTCTTGTACTTCTCAGGGGAAAATAAAAAAGTGAAAGTTTTTTTTATGATTAGTTGTCTAAAGAAACATTATGTTCACATTATAAATTTTGTGGTAGAAAACTTGTCCTGATCTTTCAGTTATTTGGAGATAAATAAATTTGAAATGTCATCATGATAGCAGAGATATTCCATTAGTAAAAGACTTAGCGGATGTTAGGAAGACTTGGTTCCACTCATAACCTTGCAACTTGCATTGCCATTAGTTGTAAAGAAGAACTGTGAAATTGAGGTTGGCAGCCACCTCTGCATTCAGGGTTCCACTACCTCAAGGGATGGAGATTCCACGATTTCTGTGGGCACCCTATTTCTGTGTTTTGCCCCCATCCATTTGATAAACAGTTGTCTGTATTGGCCTTAAGGTTGATCCCTGGGAAGGTTGCTCATTGCTGGCTGCTGCTTCCTATTGCTCATTGCAGCAATTTGAGTCCAGTGGTCCAACGAGTTTTCCACTTACTTTATCTGCCTACTTCTTGCACTTTGTCTATACTGATAGTATGGGAGACAGTATTGTGCTCATCCTGTGTCTGTGCAGATTCAATTGAGTAAAAGGGTTCTGGGTACCTTGACCTTCTTTGTGTCTTTCATCTCTAGGTCCTTTGCCGTGTCGAGCTGCACACTTTCTTCTTTTTCCTTTCCCTTTTACCACTGATATTTTTACAGAAGCATTTCATGCCACCTTTCACTTCTCTTGGTGGTTTCAACCCAGGATGAGCTGCTCTTGAATAAAATATTAGTTACACAGCTCAAGATGTGTAAAACATCTGAGCGGAGCAGATGAGCATCAAGATGGATGTGTTAAGCAAGGTTGTGGAACTTTAATCTTTATGCAGCTGCACTATTAAAAATGCATCAAATATCTTCTAAGAGCAGTTTAGTTAGTTATCCTACCTCAAGGCAGAAGAGCAGATAAGAGGACGGGTCTGTTGATGTTTACTTATTTTATGTTCAGAAATCATGTTGCTTTACAGGGTGCTAGGAGGTGAAGCTAATGTATGTTTGGTAAGAGTTACCCTTTTTGTGGATGTAAGTTCAGAGAGAAGTATGCCGTGGGTGTGGTGAGGCAAGAACTGAAACACAGGTCAGCTCAATTCAAAGTTCATGTCTTGACAGCTAGTCAAAGCCCATTCCCTTTGGCTTTCTTCTTCCTGTCCTGTGCTGCCTGCAGGAAGAGTTAAGTAAACATCAGAGCAACAGAGCTGAGGAATGGCTGTAAAAGAAACAATTTCCAAATTGATTGTACTGGCTACAGTTCATCCTGCAGGAGCAGTGTAGGATATAGGCACTTCTTTTTTTTTCTTAGTCTTCAGAATATGATTTCATTGAGGAAAAAATACTTTCCAGTTGTCTGAGCCTTAGTGGTACTGTGATGACATTTATAGGTCATGGAGTCACAGTTCAGACACAAAAAGCATCTACCCAACCTGTTGCATTCTGATAGTAGTGATAAACCTAATGCCAGCATCCTTAGCTTGCTGATTTTGCAGTCTCTTGGAAGTCACATCTTTGAAATGTGATCTCTGTCCCTTTGGTTTGATGAGGAGCAGGTTATGCTATCTCTAAGCAAATAGATTAGGAAAGTACCATTCCCTATTCCTTATGAGACTGTTTCAGTATCTCTTGGAAATGCAGTGGACCTATCTCTAGGGAAAGGCACGCTTGAGGAGCTTCTCAGTGGGATGTAGGAGCTTTCCCTGGAGAAAGCCAGGGAGAGAGAGATTGT
The DNA here is from genome assembly GCF_039878825.1 of Excalfactoria chinensis. Taxonomy (NCBI): domain Eukaryota; kingdom Metazoa; phylum Chordata; class Aves; order Galliformes; family Phasianidae; genus Excalfactoria; species Excalfactoria chinensis. The sequence continues at coordinate 134,611,927 of NC_092826.1, forward strand.
CTGAGCCCTTGGGATACACTCAGCTCTGCCAAGGGAATTCTAACTTAAAGAGAATGTACTCAGACAATTGTAAGAGTGAACAAAGCTTGGGTAGCATTTCTATCCTTACCAGTATGGTAAATGTTACTGGTTCTCAGGCAGTGCTTCGTCAGAAGGCTGCACAGCTGTGTCTGTTAGGGATAAAACATGATAGTCGGGGCATTCTGGAGCAGACATAGCTTTCCATGTGTCTGCAAAGGATATTTCCTCAGAGTAAGGAGATGGTGGAGTGAATCTGGAGGAGGCCATGAAGATGGCTGGAGCACCTCTTCTATGAAGAGAGATTGAGGGAGTTGGGCTTCTTCAGCCTGGAGGAGAGAAGGCTCATTATAACTTCATTATAACTTTCCAGTACTTAGAGCTTACAGGCATGAGGGAGAACGACTTCTTACTTGGTCTGATAGGACAAGGGAGAATGGTTTTAAACTAAAGGAGATGTAGGTTAAATGTAGTAAAATGTAGGTTTGATGTTAGGATGAAGTAGTTTATATAAAGGGTAATGAGGCAACTGTGCCCATAGCAGGGAGTTGGAACTGGGTGGTCTTTAAGGTCTTTTTCAACCTAAGCCATTCTGTAAATAAATTTTGTGCCTGCAGGTGGTGTTTGCATCACGAACAACAGCTGTCATTCCTGCCTGTGGTTTTCAGTTTGTCCATGCCTCAGATGAGTGCAGGGTCGTATCGTGGCTTGAGATAGGGAATAAAGCACTTTGCTCCCAAGCAAGTCACATGGAGTTTCTGTGCAGCCTGTAGAGGCATCTCACAGTGAGTCCCAGTGTGTCTGCAGCACAGAGCACCTCAGTCAGCAGCAACTGCTATGACTTCATCTCCTGATCAGCCATGACAAGAGGTTTTTATTGCAAGCACTATTTTTACTTCCCTGGAGTAGACAATAAAATAAAGTCTACTTATTAAAAAGTAGTATATCTGTCAGTTGTGGAAGTTAAGTAGAAGAAAACAGCACAACATAACAAGACTTTATAAGAGCTCAAGTATATTAGGGCTAAAATAAACACCAAGCTCTGTTGGTTGTCAGATAAGGATGAGTTAACGCAACAAATGTCCCAGTAATGTTTTGTGATGGCGATGAGGACCAAGTCAATTGTTGTCAGCCCAATGATGGAAAAGCCCAGTCAATACAGCAGTCCCAACAATGGAGTAACCCAATGATGATGACGACCAGTGATGGAAAAGCCCAATAATGGAGCAGTTGAGTGCCTGGTGGAGGGGCAAGGCTGCTGTTCTTGTTCCAGTGCTAATCATAAGATGCCAGGATAACCCCAAGCAAGAGTGGAGGCTTCATGCTCATTCTTCAGGCAGTGAATGAAAATATGCCCTGTCTCCAAAGATGATGTGGGTATTTGTTAAGGCCAGGAGCTTCTGGGAGCTGACAGATTATTAAATTATTCCATTTAAATTGAAGCATTTTGCAAGAAACTGTCAATGTTGTTGAAACTAGATCAGGGCTTTATGAGTAGGAAGGCAAAATGAATTATTAACATACCAAATAGTGAACTAATTGGAATGAAAATAATTGAGGAAACAAAGTTGGAGCAAAACATGTTATACCACTGTGTTTAGTCATGGGGTGTGTGGGTGAAATGGAAAGGGAGTTCAAGTTCCCAGCTCTACAGCAGCACTGCTGGATTACTGCATAAGTGTTGCAGGATGCTTGCAGCTTACCGAATATCCTAGGCTGATCTTTTTGTCAAATTCGGAAGCAGTAAAGCCATAGATTTCAGGAGCTGCTGTGCTTGGTACTGCTTTGCTTTACCTCGCTGTGTTGAATATGGCGATAAATTACCAGGTAGAACATGTTCCAGGGGCTTTGGTGTTATTGCTTGCAGCAATTCGATATGCATCTCCTCCTGCACAGTCACTGCCAGACCCTTGTGAAAGCAGGAGGTGATGACAGAATGGGGCAAAGAGCATCATGGAGGAGGCTTCACACACCATAGTGCTACTTCAGGATCCTGGGACTCATCACATGAGGGAGAGCATTGTTAGTTCCATGGACATGCATGGAGAGAGATGCTCCTGCAGAAGTGTGGTCCCCAACTATAAAGGCAACATGGAATCACAGAATCATAGAAAAGGTTGGAAAGGCTAATAAGAACATCTAGTCCAACAATCAACTGCTCAAGGCCATGTCATCCATGGATACAAAAGGGTTTTCCTTTAAGACGATACAAAACAAAGCTCTTGGTGGGACCAGTCTAAGCAGCAGAGTCTTGCTTTGGAGCAGCTGCTCATGCCACATTGTTTTGTTTGCTGATGTCCTTGGGCCCTGCAGCCTGGCAGAATGCTGTGTTCCTGGTGCTCGCTTCCTGCTTTGCATTGGGATCAAACTGAAAGCTGGTGAGATGCAAGCTGGTTACAGATACGCTCATTAACAGAGATTCATTGCTTCCACCTATACCGTCACAACATTAGATATGCCAGATGCTTGTTGGACACAACTGTTCCTGATCTAGGAATGCAGTTATTTATATTTAATGCTAACAAGCATTAAATATTGATATATCACTGTGTATTTAACAAGCTGCTCAGACAATCATATGCCAAATCTCCGAAAGACACAACCTTGTCTCTTGTGTTCACCAGTTGTATGGTGGAACTGGCCATGGTCCTGACGCCTTGAAATGGGTGGCCCTGGTGAGACAGAGGAACCCAGAGGTTCTGCCAACCCCAACTAGCCTGGATTCTGTGATACAGCTCCTATCTGAAGCCATAAGGTCCTTTTCAGCACAAGTCATTCTGTGTTTCTATGACTATGAACTCTGTGCAATTCCTACAAGGTGAGGGGTTGGCACTGCAGGTAAGAAGATAAATGCTGCTATGCTTCCTAGGTATCTGGTGCCAAGAGAAAGGAGAGCTTTGGGTTTTTGACCCTGAACACGGAGCTGTCACTGTTGGGCTGTGAGCTCTTCATAGCATGGAGAAAGCACGATTCACTGCTGTAATTGAGTTCTTCAGAAAAAAAAAAAAACAACCTGTTGTATCCTGGGTATGAAATGCCTAATCAAATCATGTTTACTGCTCAGCACTACCCTGCTAATTTGCTTTGATTTAGAATTTAAAAAGATAATTGCAGATGCGTGTGTCTGCATAGGTTTCTGTGAAAAGGCTTTCCTCTGTTTAATAAGCAGCCTATTAATATGAACTGCAGTAATTTGACTTTCCTCTTCCAGTGTGATTGATTCAAATTCCTCTGTCAGAGGGGGAGATGGAGATGAGGAGCTGCGGTGTGCTCAGCCCCAAAGCTTGAGGTTCCTCTTAGGGGAGCAGTGAGAATGTTCAGAAATCAGCACTGTAGACCACAATGCATGGTCAGGTTCTGTGGCAGCAACTCAGCACATGATTCAAGAAGGGAGCAAGGGGAAATTGCCCATGGCATCCCAAGGTTTTGTTCTTATCTTGATCCTCCTCTACCAGAGTAAACTGAATGAGTAATAAGCCTATTCTACAATATGGCAGCATCCAATGTGCCATGGAAGTTGTTGAGAAAGGTGTAAGGCACTGCTTCCATCTTCTAGTATCAGCTTAATAAAGTGTGAGGAAGAACGCATTGAAATTCATAGAATCATAGAAAGGTTTGGGTTGGAAGGGACTTTAAATCCCATCCAGACCCAACCCCCACACCATGGGCTGAGTTGCTGCTCACTCGATCAGGTTGCTCAGAATCACGTCCAACCTGTCCTCAAACACTTTGAACACAGTTAATTTATAATTTTCTCCCTCTGATCTTGCTTGCAAAAAGGCAGGAATTGGCTCTTGTGGTCTTTAGGAATGGGAATGCTGTCTAGAGATGATACAGTCCTTGTAATCATTAGGTAGTCATTAATCATCGCACTGAAGTGGCTTACAGTGGCAAGCTGTTCTGAAATACTGAGCAAAAAACGAGTCCTGGGGCATTCCAGGAGAAACCTCACCATCCCAGAGTGATGACTCCAGGGCTACTAACCATGGACATGGAAGAGGGTGCTGAGCTCCAGGTCCTCTATACAAACAACAGGAGGGCTGCAGCCCACCTCATTGAGCCACACCGAGCTCCCCCCAAGCCCAGTTTCACAGCAGCCTTTGGTATCTGGTATATCTAAATTGAGATTTAGCAATCTGGGCTGTGCGATGCTGCAGCCAGCAAGGGCCATGCCTCATCTTGAAACAGCTCTTCTGCAACTGTCCAAGTGTTGATATCTGCAAGGAATGGGGTCCCCTGATAGAGTACAACCATAAAGAAATGCAAACGCACGTTTGTGTTGATGCAACCTGCGGGATAAACTGAAAGATGCTGCTTGCAGAGGATCTCATCCCTATCAGCACTCGGCTCCGCTCCTCGCGGCCTTTGCTGCCATCTGCCGCCGCGCTGAGACCCAGCATGGAGAACACTTCATCTGCAGCCCATTCCGATGCCTGACCGCCCTCTGCATGGAGAAATTCTTCCCGACAGCCAAACTAAACATCCCCTGGTGCAACTTGAGGCCGTTGCCTCGTGTTCTCAAGTCTGTATCCGCCTTGCACTGAGAGATGACTAATGTCATCTCTCTGTTCGCTGAGAGAAAGAGATGGTTTCTAGAGCAGAGCGCAGGGCTCCTGCTTTCTGGGGACCTCCCATGTGTAACTCCACAGCTGTGCTACGTAGGACATCTCGGGACACAACTCTATGCAAGCACCTGCTTTCAACTTGTATCTCCCTAGTGTCCCTCCTCCCTTCCCCTCCCCCCGTCCTCTCCACCTTCCTCCCCCCTTCTCCCTTTTTCCCCCTTTCTCCCCACTCCTCCTTCCCCTCCCTGTCTCTGAGACATACTCCCTGTGTCTCCCTGAAGTCCCTCTGCCCTTGGGGCTGTGTTTTGTACAAGGCTGCCGGTGTCCTGGGCTGCATGCAGCTCCCCTGTTGTAACAGCAGTGGTCAAAGGAGAAATCCATCTGAACAGCAAAGAGGGGGAGAGCTGCTGGCAGCCTCAGCCCACATGCTGAAAGAGAAATAGTGAGAGGCTGGGCAGCCTCAGGCTGCATATTTCAGAGCTGACAAGCTGGAAGACTTGGCTTCCTTCAAACCTGCCTACTCTCCCCGGTGAGCAATGGTAATAGGATCGAGGCAGGGGTTCAGACATGAAGACAGGCTGAAGGTTACTGAGTGCTGGGCCCTGGAGAAGTGCTCTTTTTAAAGTCTGCCCAACACTTGGCAAGTGCATCTTAAAATACTTTGCGTGACCTTGAAGGGATGGGACTGAAGGCACATCAATCTGTGGGAGGAGGAGACTACTAGCTCTGCAAAGCTGCTGAGGGCAAAACCTTTCAGCTTGGTGTTGCAGCTCTTGTCCCAAAGTCTTTTTTATGGCTTTTGGATTGTTTCACTCATCAGGAAAACAGAATAGATTTGGGGGTGTTTATTCTGCAAGGCTCAGCTGACAGAAGCTGACTCTGAGACTGATGCAATGGTGTCTTCCTATCTACACTTTGTGATTCAGCACCTAGTGAGGGTTCAGTGCTATGACAACATCATCCTCCCAAAGGCTCCATAAAGATGAACTGAAGCTAATCAAGGAGTTCAGACTGCCAGCATCCACCAGCTCCCGTGTGGGAGCTTTTCAGCCATCAAGCCCTAATCCTTTCCTAAAAAGCAGCAATTGCCATTGGATGGTTGCTCCCTGTAGGCCTCATGAAGGTCCTTCTGCCTGTCTGAATGGTGTCAGGCTGGAGGTGGTGTTGTGTTGCTGTGCCCTCCGGTATGCCGCATGGCAGAGAGCATTAAACACCCTAGGAAGAGGAAAGCATAAAAGCAACTCCGCTCCACATGGCTGCTCTTAGCCTCAGCGTGGAGATAAGGGAGAGCAGAACTGCACTGGCAGGACGCAAACCTGGGTGGTTTGCAACAAGGCTGAAGTTGTTCTTGTCTGGAGCCCACCTTGCTTTAAGGGCCAGAAGAGCACTCTGATAGAGGTGTGTGCTGTCCTGGAGTTATCAGCATGTGGCCACAGAGAGCTGCATCCTGACACAGCTCAAACGTTCCCAACATAATTGCTGACTAAGGAAAGCTCTACCTTGAAATGGCCCTGATAGCCACCCATGAATCAGAAGAAAGCAGGTTTGACTTTCAAACCTCTTCTTCACATGCAGCACCCTCGTGCCTTGTATGTCCTGACTGTACTGGGAGATTTGTACAGTATAAAATAAAGTTCTATCCCGTGGCATTGCTACTGATGGGAAGAGTTTTGTCTAATGCCAGTAAAGAGAAATGCCAGTTGCAGCTCAGTGAATGTATGCTAAGTAAGCAAATTCATTAGCTTGCAGTCAGTCTGCAGGATAATGGCATTAGTTTGATGTGCATCATTACCTCTTCTTTCATTTACAGGGCAATTATAGATTTCACTTGGATGCGCATTTTTTCTCTACCATTTCTGTTTATAAAGTCTCCTTCCTGTTTTCTTTTCACTTCTGTTTCTCCCTACCTGCTAATGATCACTGCAGGTGAGCTCTGAATTAATTCTTCTTCCTTTAGCTGCTGGATGAGGATTTCCTGAGCAGACCGTGCTTGTGGGTGTCATGTGGCTGCTTCCTCCATACCAGGGCTTTGCCCACTGACCATGTTCATGGACCATATCCATCCATTCACCAGTTCAACCTCCCATCCAGCTATTCACCAGTCCGTCCATCCATCCATCCATCCATCCATCCATCCATCCATCCATCCATCCATCCATCCATCCATCCATCCATCCATCCATCCACATATCCATCCGTCCATCCACCCACCCATCACCCATTGCTACCTCCATCTTCTCTACTCCCTTTCTCCAAGCCCCTGCTCACATCCCTTCATCCTTTTCATCCTTTTTATCCCTTTGTCAGCCACTGAATGCTGCTGGGGGTTCCTTTCTAGGCTACGTGCTGCCTCATCTGACATCAAATAGGCTGAGATCTCCCACTGAGAAAGCAGAGACAGGTTGATTGGTGGTGTTTTACCTCTCTCCAAAACTCAAGGGTCTGCTTTTGTTGGCTTTTTAAAGCTATTCATACGCTGTTAGTATGAAATTGTGTCTGCCATAACTTATTTCTGGAGATTTCCTATTGTACTCTCTGTGCTGGCAATTAATTATTGAGGCAGCTTGTTTACGGGCAGAGCTTGCTTTCTCCTAGCACCTCCAATGAGTTGTGAATAGCAACATTTTTTGTTGCCGGTGTTGAGAGGTAGATATATTCTCTTTCAGAGCAAGACTGTAATTTAAGTAGTAACTCAAAGAGAGTCAACCTTAGTTATAAACAAATCAGGAATTCAGCCTTTAGAATCACATGTATTGGCCAGCAGTATTGGGCTTGTTTGTTGCTTTTTGTTTATTTGCTTTCTTTATTTTTTGTTTATGCTTCACATAAAAGCAAAGCTTGTTCTCAGCTCTTCCCGTGCTCCAGGGCTGTAATCTCAATAACACTGCAGCATTTTGCTGGGCCATTAGCAACCTGGTGGATGTGATTCCCTCTTCATCACTCCTGGGAGGGATGCACATGCAGTGGCTCACTCAGCATCACTAGTCCATTTGCCTCCTTAATGCATGTTAAGATCTTTGCAGTTGAATGTGTCCAGACTCAGGACCGATCCTCCCATCTTTTTGTCAGCCCAGTCTATATTTGTGCACAGAGATATCACTGCAGTATTTAGAATCACAGAATCAAAGACCTATTAAAGGTTGGAAAGACCACTAAGGTCCAACCCCACTGCCAGGTCCATGTGCCTCTCTATCTCTCTCAGCACTGACTGCAATGAACAAAATGGGGTTACCCTGCACTTAACGGGAAATCTGCACCAGGAAGTTGCTGAAATGCTCTTGTAACCAATTAGTTCAATCCATCAAAGTCTGATTAAAATAAGTAGAAAGGTTTTTACTTCCTCTGCAGCAGCAGAAACCCTCTTACATAGAAAGTGCTTCTCTTAATTACTACTCTGCAAATCCTCAGTGAGACAAAGACTCGGCATCACAGCTTACTTTCTCTCTACTGTAATAATGCTTTCATTCCATAAGTGCACAAGGCAGGATAATACGTGGGCTTTGGTTTTTCTTCTTTCATTTATATTGCAAATGTCCTTCATTCAGTAATGGAACTGTAGAAGATGTAGCCAGAAGAATAAGACATTGGTACAGCAACTAGAGACTGAGCACTGCCGTGATCTTCGTGGGGTGGGGGAGTTTGGGCTGAGATTGCGGACCCAGCTGTAATCCTATTGGAATCCTATTGCAACTGTGACGTGACTGGTAGCAATAACAGCAGAGCTCGTACATTAGATAAAGAGAAGCAACTAATGCCATATGGTGAGATTTGGGCAGGAGAAAAAGGGTCACAGGGATTCACTCAGAGGGTGCTAAGCCCATGAAATGCTGGTGAGTGCTCATGAAAAGATGCCAAGGAATTTTTAGGAGTTAAATGTGACCTTCAGCTGGGATAAGTGCAAGAGAGTGAAGGGAACATTGGCAGTAGCAGGAGGTAGAGTAGCAAGAATCATAGAATCATTAAGGTTAGAAAAGAACACTTAAATCATCTGTTCAGCTGCCAACCCATCACCACCATGCCCAACTAACCATGTCTCAGGGCTGCCCTGTGCTTCCCTTCTCCCTCTTGGAGAATGCAGAGATCTGGAGGACATTTGCATGGCATTCCTCCAGCTGCCTGCTAGGCCATGATGGGGCAGTTTGAAATGTGGTGCTGATGAGGCTTTCCAGTCCCAGACCAGAGAGATGGAGCAACCTGTGAGCATCCTCAAAGTCCCAGCTTGGAGGCTGACAGTCCCTTCTCCATGCTCATATTAGATCTGACCTTTGTGTGAAGCAGAGTGGCTCCAAGCAGACTGACTGCCTGTGTGGTGTTTACTGTCTTAAGCTCCACGAGTTATTTAGCCTTGCTGAGAAAACAGAAACAAACAAACCGCATTCTGCTGGCTGGAGCAATCAAAATGTTGGGTTCTTCATAGAGGACTTTTTTCTTCTTGCTTCCTTCTCTGAGGTCTTCCCCACCACTCTGATTCGTCCCTCCACATCCATCTATATCCACATCCACCTATGTGTGATGGTCAGAACTGGGGACAGCCAGCACTGAGTTTTGCACAAGGACGCTGCTGGCATGAAACTCAAAGCCACAGCACCAAAGCCATTGGAGATGCATTCTTGTGCCATAAAGGACTGCAAGACATAGGTAGCCAGTATGGCCATGCAAGGCTGGGAATGATTCAGAAGGACAGAGGCAACTGCTTGGTTGCTCTTCCATATCCTCACTAGCCCAGATCAGGAATAAGCTTCTGAATTGATGATCCTTCTGATCTCCACTCACCATGCTGGTTTTCATCAAAGAGAGGTCTCAGGGCACACATGGAACATGTCCCATGTCACTTGCAAATAGAGACGCAAACATAAAATGCCTGCAGTGTTGCAAAGAGAAGACCCAGCTGTGGCTGTCAGCTCCTGTCTCAATGTCACAGGCTGAGATTTGTTCCAAGCACAGGTTCACCTTGAAGCTCTCATGCAAATGAGAAAATTAACAGTGTGGAAAAAGCAAAGAGCATGAATGACCCTGTGATCAGTTTTATCCAGTTATGTTCAGAAGGCATTTTGGTTAGCCATGAATGTGACAAAGCTGATCTCATCCTCCAGGAAGGAGCAGGCTGCTGAAGCCTGATATGGGCTCCCCAGAGAGTTGCCCACAGGCATCTCATCCATGGTGCTGTCTTCAAACACTGAGGCTGCAAAGAGTCAGTGGCCTCACAGCTGAAATAATGTCTAATTGTCTTTCTCTGTGGACTTTTAATTTATGACTTTGTTGAGAAAAATCAACCAGCTAAGAAATTCTGTTCTAACTCTCAGGGGGGCCGTTGGTTTCTGGGTGACCACAGTTCCACATCTACATCCTCTCCTCTCCTCTCCTCTCCTCTCCTCTCCTCTCCTCTCCTCTCCTCTCCTCTCCTCTCCTCTCCTCTCCTCTCCTCTCCTCTCCTCTCCTCTCCTCTCCTCTCCTCTCCTCTCCTCTCCTCTCCTCTCCTGTGCAACGTTTTGGGATCTCCTGTCTGCAAAAATGGAGGTATGAGCTGCTCAGAGTTTCAGGAGCAGAAAGATCCCACAGGGGACAATTCCAGGGGTGAAACAACACATAAAAGGCAAAGCCAATATTCCCCATTCTTCTCAACAGCCTCTGTACACAGCTAAATATCCCAGTTTAACTGCTCCTGGGGGCTTCATCAGCCATCTGAAGGACTTTGTTCTTATACAACTTGACTCATTTCCACTTCTGAACCATAAACCTCTGGACCATGAAGTTCTGGGCCATGACCCAACTGGACCAAGTTACAGTGGATCTTAACCTGGTGTTTATTCGAATGCAGGAATTGTGCCCAAATCCATGTTTATTTTTTTTCTCTTCTGTTGTTCCTACTCCTGAAGACAACATTTGTATTGGGAAACAGTGTGCTAACAAAGCAAACAACTGCAGCCCGTTGAGACTGGAGTTGCTGAATGCAGCTCATCCCAGCAGCAGGGACACGTACCCACATAACCCAGAACAGCCGAGCTGTTAAACAAACATAATGCAACAGTAATGGATGGTTTTGCAATGCTTTAAGGAGCTGAGTGCTCATCTGCTCCAGCTGGCTGTGTGCAGGGAGGTGCTGGGCTGAGGACAGACAAGTGCTTGCCTCTTTTACCTCCCTCCCTATATTGTTGCAGTGAAGCTGCCAGGGGTGTATGGAGAAAAGCTGCTGTTTATATCACACTGCAAAGTGAGAAAGTGATGCGATTTAAAAGCAGACAACCTCCATATGTTCATCTACTGACTGAAAGCCTGGGAACTGCTTGTCTGTATTTTAGGAAGGACACTGTATTTCTAGCAGCAAGCCTTCCATGTTTATGTTTCCTCGATCACAGCTAGACCCAACGCATATGCATCAAATTTACTGAACGTTTGCAGTAAAGGCAGTGCTGAGAATCTCCAGCTCAGAACTGTGAGATCTGATCTATGTGGCAGGGAGTGCATGGGGCAGGTGCTACTAAAAGTACTGCTGATGTTTGGGCAGGTTGTCAGTACTGTCGAGGTGTGGCAGGTGGGTTTGTTATTCCATGGTAAAGGAAAGAGCAGAGGTGTGACCAGTTTTCTTTCCAGTGATGCACCCTTGCTTCTGTTCAACACAGAGGTCCTTGCATATGGAACACTGCAGTGTGCAGCACTGCATCAGGAAGCCTTGCTCAGGGTATGTCCATGCATTGGGTGCTTATCAAGTGGCCTCTCCTGCAGCTCACCAGGGCACAATACCACTGCTGTAGTCTTTGGGAACACGTGGGGCTGATCCAGAATGCTCTTTGGTATATGGTGGTGTGCCCACAACCATATAAATTGTCCTCTACAGTAACAAGCTCTAAAGGTTTGTAAAATGCTGCCTTTCTCTTGTAAACGCTGTGCATCCTCTCTCAGTCTTATGATAACCTCCAGTGCCATCCTTGGAGCATCTCAGCGTCAATGGTTTGACTGTGCAGATGTGAGCAGTGACTATTCCCACCGTGAATGTCCTCTTGTCCTGTTTTGTGGGTAGGTGAGTCAGTCACTGGAAATGAGATCTGAAGACCAACATACAGCACATCTGAATAGACCTGCGGTACTGGATTTAAGTCTGCTGTATCAGGAGATCATTTCAAGCTTCACTGGTTCACAAGCAGTTTGTTAGCTTAATAAAGGAGAAAAAAATCCTTCTTCAGTTCGTGCCTGAGCACCATTTATATCTCAAATATTCCCACGTCGCGTTGCTGTGTGTGATATTTTGAGCTAAGGCATTTTGCATGTCTTCCCTCAGCACAGGCTTAAGAGCAATGTTCATCTCTGGTAATGTCACTTCTTTGGTCAACTCAGCAGCTCGCTGAGGTGATGCTCGCTGCCCTCATACTGGAGATTCCGCTAACGAGGCCAAGTGTTTTATTCATTAAGGGCAGGGAAATCTGGAGCTTTATTCAAGAGGCCCTGGTGGGAAATTTGCATGAAAATTTCATGCTGCTCTCTTGCAGGAGCCCTGTCTGGCAGCAGGTGTCCTTCCCTGCTGGGCTGCCCTTCCGCCTGCTGCAGAGCTCTAATAGAAATGGAACATGTAAAGCTTTTTTTGTTTCCTTTTGTTTTGCTCCGCTTTGCAAAATTCATGGGGCCAGGAAGCTGTCATCTATTTAGAGAAAGAGATGGACTTTGGGGACCAGGGATGCCCTTGGACAGCTCTGACCGTGTTTAAACACCTACAGGATAGGAGGTTCCCGGTTCTGAAGCAATGGAGTAAATCAAGATGGTCTAGTAGGTCTCTAGTGTCTGGAAATGGAAATAAATTTGGGTTTAATTTACAAAGTTTTGTTCAAATCCTCAACTGGGATTTGCTGAAAGTCAACATTTTATCTAATGTTGTCCTGCTCGCTTCATGTGTGAACCATTATAGGACATGGTTAGCAGGCATGGTGGTGATGGGCTGCCAATCAGACTAGATGATCTTTGTGATCTTTTCCAACCTTAATGAACCTGGGGTTCTCATGCTGCATCTCATGCTCAGAAAACATCCCTACAGACTCAAAGAGACTTGCTTCCCTTTTCTGTTTTGCCATCAAGCTCTTCATGTGGCACCTTTGCTGCCCCATATAGTTCAGTTCAGGCTTCCGTTTCAACAGTGGAAAAATGTATTGACCCATAAAATAAGAATGGTCATAGAATCATTAAGGTTGGAACGAGCAATAAGATCATCTAATCCAACCCACACTTGTGACCACTCTAGAGCACGTCACTCAGTGCAACACCTATCCTTTTCTTGGATGCTTCCAGGGACAGTGACTCCACCACCTCCCTGGGCATCCTGTGCCAATATATTACCACTCTTTCTGAGAAGAAATTCTTCCTAATATCCAATCTGAACCTCGTCTGGTGCAACTCTAGGCCATTACGTTAAGAATCAGAAGAGCAGTACACGATCACTTGTGATGGAGTCAGTCACTGTGATTGAAACTTGTCTTCAGCATGCAGATGCCACTGGGAGATGGAGGGGAAGGCCACAATGGCTTCTATATCACTGGAGGGATGGCTTCGGATGATGGTTCATCAGTGGAGGGAGAGTCAAACCAGTGAGATTCATCATTTCAACAAATGCAGCTTGTATCATGCATGAAATATAACATTAAGAACATAACGTTTGGGATTGGTTGCAGCCCCTTGGAGTGGACACTGCAGTAGAGACCCTTCCCAAGGAGGTCCAGGAGTGGGAATGAGTGCTGCACTGAGCTGCCTGCACACCTCTATGCAAAGGGGATTTGGGCTGTTTTGGAGAGAGAAGCAATTTTTCCTCTTGCTTTTGGTGCTAGCAACTGCACTGCTGCAGCTCTCGAGTAATGGATACCTCCTGCAATTGCACCTTGGAAAGCAGCTGACTGGTTCCTGCAATGAGCTCCTGAATAATTGAAGCCATATTTGTGGGATTTGCGCTGAAGTACTAACAGCTGCGGTATGTTTTGATATTTATGAAGCCCAATAAATTATGGATTTGATAGTGCAGTGAGCCCAGCTTGATACCTAGTGCTGCCAGAGTGCCAGTGTTGATGGTGCATGGTTCCCCCCAGTTCACTTCCGTTGTGTGTCTGGGTAGGACTGGTGTCTATTACTGGGCTTAGTAGAGCTTACTCACAAGTTCCAGTCCCCAAGAGCTGGCAGTGTGTTCTGAATTGCTCCTCACTACATTGACTTTATAAAGACAAGCTGAGGACATTTCAGAGGTAGAGATGATGTCCATTATTTCCTTGATAATGGAGGATGCAGAATTAGTAGCAAGAGTTAAGCTGGAAAGAACAAAAAACCCAATCTGGCTTTCAAAGGGTTCCATGGGTATATATCAGCCACCTTCTCCAGGATGCCTCATTCAGTGTACAAGCTTTTCTTTTTCACTTGTGAGATTAAACTCCGTGCTTGGCTTTCTATTATCCAGGCACATTTTTTTTTATGTATGAGAATGTTTTTGCTTTGCAGATGATCCAGACGCATTCCAGATACCCCCCCATCAGAGCAGGCTGCACGCTGGGAAGGGATGGGAAGCAAGGAAATAACTGCTTGAAGCAGCAGATGGCATCCTACTCCTCAGAAGCTTTCCTGTCTCTGTGGAAGTACAATAAATACAGACTACAAGTGTGCATGCTCTGGTCACAGCTGCACAAAGGGAATTGGTAGAAAACAGTGGGCTTGCTTAATTTCTCAAAAGATCATTTGTCTTTAATATTTCCTTTGCTTGCTTTCCCTGCCTGCTTGGGTGAGAGGAGATGCCATCTCTCACTTCTCACCCTTGTGCTTGTTCCCATTGCATTCAGAATGCTTTTTTTCCCCCTCTTTACTCATAGAACCAGAGGCCGCAGATCACTTCGGAGGAGTTTAGGCTGAGGTTCTGTCTCTGTTGTGCTGATGCACAATGAATTGCCTGAAATCTGCCACTGCAGTGAGTGAGAAAAATTTCCCCTATCCCAATAGCCTTGCAAATTATGCATCTATGAGAATCACAGCAGCAAAAGCAGAAGGAACCACAGGAAAATCCTGTGTGGTGGATGAGGCTTTAATTTAAGGTTTCCAGGGTTTATGCCTTCAACAACATGTCTCTTCGAGAACTGATGCCCCTTGCACAGAGCAGATAAAGACGGAATATGTGTACACATTGCTGGTCTGGGTTTCCACCCAAAGCTGAGATGTTGCTTACTCCTTTCTTCCACAAAAGCATCACCAGATTTCCTACCATGCTAACCAGATGTGGCCTCCCTCCTCTTTGGGGCAGAAATAGGTTGAGAATAAGAAATAAACAGCAAAGACCAAAGCCTTGTTTTCACATACACACTTGCCTGGTAGCTCAAGGATGCTACAAAATGCAGGTGGAATGGTGATTCAAGTCTGAGGAATTGCTCCTATTTACTTTCTAGGAGAAGTATTACTATGGAGATAGAGCACAGCCAAAATTATCTTCCTGTGGCAAGGGAAAGGGTGTTAAGAGTGGTCAGAAGGCATCTCTGGGGGTCACCTGAGCAGGTTGGAGCAGCACCTGGAGCACACCTAGAAGCCATCTAGCTGTCTCTAAGGAAGAAGTCTCTATTTTCTGTTAGCTGTGGGACTTTGCTGACCACATCCAGCCCTCTGTGGTGCTACAAGGACTAAGAGACAAGCAAAGAGTGCGGGCCAAGCATGAATTTTCTATCAAAATAAAGAATTGAATCTGGTTATGACTAATTGGGAGAGCTGATCAAGCTTCCTTTTATATTGTTTCCCCAGTATCCCAGGGGATGCCCCTTATGTGCCCTTGGACCATGAGTGTAACACTCATCCAGTGACTTCCACTGACGTGCTGAGTGCATTTCAGAGACAACATATGCCAGAAAGCAAAAACCTTATGAGAGCAGCTCTTCTGGTACCAGAACAGCCCCCTGTGGGTTCCAGCACTGATATCTTTCCCTTGGATTCCCACATTACATGCCCATTTCTCCCCATTGCTAACAGCAGCTTCCACTGGTCTTCCAGTAAGCATCCCATGTATCCTTTCTCCTTCACTCATGCTCTTCCTTCCCAAAATTCAGATGTAGGCTTTTCTTGGCGTGAGTTTGTGAACAGAACTCAAATGGATTTGTTTGCTCCATGCCTGAACCCACAGACAATTACAATCATGGCTGACTGCCTAGCTTTGTTAATTAGCTGCCAGCAATGGCTCATTTTTCCCTCTGTGGTTTCCTCCTGAATTAGAAGGGCACTGCTCATTAGCTCTATCCTGCTTTGGGATGCTACAGTTGAACATTATGGCATCCAGAAATGCCAGTTGAGGGTATGAGCTTGATTTGTTTGGTCAATTAAAAAAATATTAGTTACATTTAGGTAATAAAGCCAAATATTAGCACAGTTATTTTGTACTAGTGCAATCTGCTTGCCCTGTGCCTCTACTAAAGCTTCCTGTTTCTGGCTTTGCTGGCAACACAGATTAAAATGTCTGCTGTAGCCTATTGATGGGTTGGTATCAGCTAACAGGCTTGTTTTCACATAGCTGACCTACATCTGGAGTTTGAGTTCAGTTCAACCAGGAACAGCACTTCCAGCCCTTCATCACTGATTATAAGTACTTTAAATAACAGAAGTAGCAACCAGGGTGGTAAAATAATGTTTTATTCCATGGATGAACAAACACTACCATGCCACATCCTAAAGTTCTTTCTACAAAAGATTGTGGACAGAGCAGATTTTTTTTCTCAAGTCAAGTTCACTTGAGGCCGCCGAGCCCGTTCAGTGTTGCAAAATCTGGACACGCAGCATTTTTATTGTCTATTTGGCATTTTGCCGGATAAAGCAGGTTTATACCACAGTTCTTGTTCACACAACGTTGATGCACTGTAAATTAAAGAGGATAATCAAACCAAACTAAGTAACTTCTGTGGTTTATCCGTACATAGATATATTTCTTCTTATGATGGCCAAAGTACAACCAACATTCAAGGCTTAAAATAACGGTAATAAAAAAGACACACTAAAGAACACAATGGAAACATCATCATTGCTGTCAGGATGTGAGCTTACCCATAGTACTATGTAAAAAGTAGAAACTGGCATTGACATTCAAGCTGTCAAAACAAGAAAAGAAATTACATTAATTGTTATATTTCCAAGCTAGTACTTCTAAAGAGTCCTGATCAGCAAAGAAGTGTTATCGCATGCATGCTGAACACAAGACTAATATTGGCTTGGGAACCTGACAAATAACTGACTTACATTCCTTTATATACAACAAAATGAAATATACAGTATTAATACTGGCTGTACATTTGGTCAGAGTATTTTACAAGGAGAGACGGTAGCCAAAGTTCTTATCGGGTGGGAAAACGGCAATGAATGAGCATTGATTTTCTTTCTGAGAGTTGCAATAATTTCACAAGAAGTTTAAAAACTTGCTTTGCACCGCAATGTAGAAATGATATTTTAAAGCAAAAAATGGCTTTTTTTTTAAATCTTTTTTTTTTTTTTTAATTTATTTTGCTTTAAATCCGGTATGACTGACAAAGCTCATGCAAGCAGAAGAGATAACCTAATGCTAATCATTGACCTGGAATAAAACTAAGCCACAGGCAGCATGTGCAATAAATCTGGGCATACTGGTTAGAATCATAGAATCATAGAAATACCAAGGTTGGAAAAGACCTAAAAGATCATCCAGTCCAACCGTTCACCTATTGCCAATAGCTCCCACTAAACCACGTCCTGTTCTGTTTAAATGGTTCTGTTTAAATGGCTCCATGAGATGATGTGCAAAGTGTCTGCCACAAATCCCTGCTGCCAAAACCTAATCTAATCCTTCTCCCAACAGGCTGCCAACCAGAAATTAAAAAGAAAAAACAAAAGAAAAGTTATGACCATCACAAATTTTGTTTAGTATTGGAAACGTGTCACAATGTTAAGTTGATCTGGGCTATCTATGTGTGTATTTTTCAAGGCTGCCAAAGAAAATGCTCAATCTTGTGAGTAAAGGCAGTTCCAGGAACACAGGATTGAGATTTCCTTTGTTTAGTGTAAGAGATTTTTTAATGGCTGGTTACCCTGACCCTCAATGTTCTTCCAGACCTCTAACGTCTAAATAGGGCTGGTTAATTCCTCATATTTTTCTTCCTCATCCGGAACAAGCTGAGAAGCTAATAAGGTAAACATGAGACCAAATGAAAACAGGAGTAAAAGCTACACAAAATTAAGAAATAATTACAGGAAGGTAAACATCAGCATAACTATAGCGACTGAATTCGTATGTCCTGCAGCAATGGCAAACCTTCTGATCAGAAAGAGCAGGCAAATATGCATGAATCAGTGTCCTTTAAAATAACTGCTATAATCTTTTGTGGGTATTTGATTCTTTTTTTTGACAAAGTGTGATGTTAACTACAGGAACGTAATATGAATGATGGATTTCAGGGCTGCTGCTTGATTGCTTGACTATAAAGGGACATCACATCTTCCAGTCCTCAAAGCGGTTTCAAAAGGTGTTCCTTCAAGCCTTGCCACTTTCACACCAGAAGTCACTTTGTGGCAAAGAAAAAAGAGAGAAAAAAATGGGGAAAAAGAGGATAAAATCAAAGGAAGATGTTGGTTGTGATGAGTTAATTTCAGACAGCAGTTTCTGCTGAGTTCACCATGCTTAATGTTCTTCCATCTAGGAAGGAGTTGCTGTCAAGTAAAGCAGAGGAGCTGCTTTCAGTTTTCTTTAAATACATGCTAACAACATTAACATCTCTTTCTTCAGGAAAATGATCCAGTTGCATATTGTTAGAGGGATCTGCCCTGTGCTTAGCACAGACACACAGGGTTAATCATCGTCCTCCTCCTCTTTCAGTGGAGCTATTGGGAGTTTGTCCTGAACTTGGAAACACGATGCAAAGAAGTTGACAATGGAGTTGTACAAATGCTGCTCTAAAGCTGGGTTGCTGAAATAATGGCTTTCATCAGGGTAAATCTGTAAAGCAAGGAAATACACAGTGAGAAGCTTAAAGTGTTGGAACTGAGCACTCAGCCCCCTGGGCACCCTATGTCTTCCCATGGATGCCACAAGGCCCAGGTTAATTCAGTGCACTGAGAGCACACTTGAACCAAAAGAAACATTTTTGTAGGTGGGCGTTTCATTTAATTTCATTCTGAACAATTCCAAGCAAAACGGAATCAAACCACCCGGGAAGAAGCCAGTAACTTCTGCACACACTGAAGGAAAGCAAGAGTCATCATTGTTTGTCTAGAGTGGGGTACTGAGAGGAAGGCAATGCACCTCTTGGGCTGAATCCTGACAGGTAAGACTGAGGGGTCCCACTGCTGCTCTGAGTGTCTCAATCCACAGCGTAAATCCTTGATCCCTCCACTCATTACGCAACAAATCCTTAAGGGGTACCAACCCCACGGCTGCCTTCAAGCTCCAAAGCACCAGTGCTTCTTCACTGGGAATGTGTACTGATCCCTTAGTCCTCTTAGCGCCCATCAAATCCCTTCCAGGCTCCTATCACAGCTCCATCCTACTGCCTTTGGAACCTGATGGAGCTCATGTGAAACTCTGCAGAAATGCAGCCAGAGGGAGCTGGTATTCAGTAGATGAAGTGTTAGCAGGGCTTGGGCATGGCAATAAGACCATCTGTATTGCAAGCTGTAGTCTCTACCATGGTAGCTCTGACTGCTGGCGCTCTCCTGGCTGTGGCTCAGCAGGTGGCAAAGGACAGGGATCATCACCATTGTCCGTGGTTGGGCTTCTTTAGGAAGCTGCAGCATCACATATACGGGCAGTTCAGCAAATCAGAGATATAACTCAGCAGAAAGAGGGACTTTCTAGACCAGTGTGTGCCACTCAGGGATGTCAGATTTGAGAAACATTTCTCCCCCTAACTTTTCCAGCTGATTTAATTTAGAGCCCTTTGTATCTGTAATTCATCCTGATTTCAGCCTGCTGTTCCCACTGAAAGATAGCAGCCATCAACTCCTTAGAGATACTCCTTGCAAAATCTAATTTACTGTAATTCAATAACTGTCCAACAACTGTCCAAAACAAAACAGTGATATCAAGTTAGCACGTGAATACATGGAAACACATTATAAGCTGATTCTGCTTCTATTGCCAGGCTGTATTTGCAAGTGGCTTTTCGAAGCTTGTTTCCTAACAGTAGTTTGAGTTCGGACTGGGAAATAACTGTTCAAATATGAGAAAAGAAAGCACATACTGTACCTGCAAGCTGTAATTAGCCTTTGCCCTAATTAGGTGTGTGATAAGGTCCGCAGTATGCTGAAAATGGATTTTTTCTGTAGAAACAGATTACAATCATTAAAGAGGCAAATTTAATTAAGAAAAATCAAAGCCTTCTCAAATACATAAAGAACTCAAGTGATGGTCTAACTTACCGTCAGCAGTAGCATGAATGATCAAAAATTCCTGTTCCTTCAGTAATGAGACTCTGTGTGCTAATCTGGTGATCTGTGAAGGTAAAGGTTGCAATAAGATTAAAACTTTTTCAAGAAATTAGCAATTCATATGGGGGGGGGAATAGGAGCACTTAATTCCATTTGATGCTCCCTCAGATGAATAACAAGCAGACGCCAGCACAGCATATTCTCTCAGCCACTTGAATCATCCTAGAAGTAAAACACACTCCCACTTCACCTTCCATGCTCTGCCCCAGCTGCAGGAAGAGGTCAGAGACCTTCATCTATTTTAATACTTTAATGTTCAGCAAAAGCCTCAACTGCAGAACATGTGGAAAAAGTCAAAGTGAACGTTCCAAAGTGAATAAAACGCACTGACAAAGAGACACCTAACCGCGCGTGCTAAAATGGGTTCAGTGAGCTGCAGTAACTTTGGTGTGGTTTGAAAGCTGGCACTGCACTGATGAGCTTACATGGACGAAAGGAGGTTCTCAAGTATTCACTGCTGCGAATGCTTTAGCCTCCAGCCAACTCCCAGACGCACAAGGGACAGACTAGTTGGAGTGACTGCAAATACTACACTCCGTATGGACCTAGCAAGTGTTTACAAACTTTGCAAGAGTTGACTCTGGTTATCCTGATATACTTGAATTTAATGAGTTCTCTCATCCTCTCATCCTTAGCAACGGTACTTAAGTTCTCTGACAGTGTATGCGTGTACCCTGACAGTGTATGCGTGTACCTTGCACTCTGTTCTCCCTCATGTTACTCCTTGATTGATGCTTCTTTGGTTGCACTTTGCTATGAGACGATACAGACTTTTTGGGGTCTACACCTGGTCTTTGCTGATATGACTTTCATAAACATGGATGGTTCACAGGACAGGAACAATTCTTACTCCTTAAGCAATCTGTGGTCCAGCTGCAGAATGTAGGAGCTGTGTATCACCTATGAGCTGTGCTTGGAGGAGTGCAATACTCTGCAATGAGCTCAAGAGCTGTTCCTAGTAGATAATGCCAAGTCATAGGATCATAGAATGGTTTGGGTTGAAAAGCACCTTGAAGTCCATGCAGTTCCAACTCCCTGTCATGGGCAGGGACATTTCCCACTAGAGTGGGTTGCTCAAAACCCTGTACAACCTGGCCCTTAATACCTTCAGAGATGGGGCACCCAGTTTCTCTGGGTAGCCTATGCCAGCGCCTCACTGCCCTCACTGTGAAGACTTCCTAATGCCTAATCTCAATCTACCCTCTTTCAGCTTGAAGCAATTACCCCTTGTCCTATCAATACATGCCCTTATAGAGAGTTCCTCCCCAGCTTTCCTGTACACCACTTTAGATACTGAAAGTTGTAATGAAGTCTCCCGAGAGCCTTTTCTTCTCCAGGCTGAACAAACCCAGCCCCCTCAGCCTGTCCCCACTGGGGAGGTGCTCCAGCCCTCAGAGCATCCTTGTGGCCTTCTCTGGAACTGCCTGAGCAGAACCACGTCCTTCTTGTACTATGGGCACCAGAGCTGAATACAGCACTGGGTCTCAAAAGACAGGGGAGAATCACTGGTCTCCATGCAGACACAGAGCCACTGACTGAAGCCCTTTGAGTATAACCATCCTTACGCACTGAGTGGTCCATCCATCACATCTGCATCTCTTCAATTCAGAGACAAGGATGTAATGCAAAATGGTGTCAAATGCTTTGTACAAGTCAAGCAGATCTTGTCAGCTGCTCTTCCCTTTTCCACCAATTCTATGACCACACTGCAGGAAGGGAGCAGATTTGTCAGGCACCATTTGCCTTTAGTGAAGTCATGCTGGCTGTTCCCTGTCAACTCTGTTTTCTGTGTGCATTACAATAGTTTCCAGTAGGATCTGCTCCATAATCTTGCTGGGCACAGAGGTGAGGCTGGCTGCCTTGTAGCTCCCCACGTCTTCTGTTTTTCTCTTTTTAAAAATGGGATTTGTGTTTCCCCTTTTGGCCCGGATCTCCCTGTTCATCCATCCATGCCTCCTGGCATTTTTGCCTGACTTCCTTTTGTTTGGATGCATCATCACTCCTGAGCTTGGAGGAGGTGATCTTTGAGCATAAACCAGCTTTTTTGGCTCCACTTCCCTTCCGGGCTTTATCCTATGTCACTCAACCAAGAAGAACCCTGAAGAGGCCCAAGTCTCCTCTCTGATAAGGTCGACTTTTCAATGCACAAAGAGCAAGTGGCAACTCCAAGTTCTAATTTCTATTAAGTTTCTTATTTCAATATTTTTTGCTCGCTTTCACTGCTACTTACTGCCTTCAAAGTCCTAAAAGAATAAAAAGAATTTGCCATGAACTAGAGATCTTCCGTGCAAAATCTGAGAGGAGAGACAATGAACTCAGAATCTAGATAACCGTGAAAAAGCTTCCACTGCAGGGATCAGAAAGTGATCTGCCTCAAGAAAATGGGTCCAAATTTACGTCTTAGAGGGTATCAAAGTGATAAGACCATTGGGATGAAGCTGGATGGAGTTTGTGACTACACGGGTGCACCTGAGTTTCTAAGCCTCAGTTCTTTCAATATGTTAAACTGAAATATCCATATTTACCCAAGGTAAAAGGAATGCAGTGTCCATGCACTTACCTCATACACTCTGTTGTCGATCCCATGCAAGCCCAAGTATCTTTCAGAAAATGCTGAAGCTTGAAAAGAAATAAAGGAAACAAGCTTCTCAGTCGTATTTGAGTACACTGGCACTTCTAAGTCAAATACTGCCGATGCTAAAAAAGTGCTCATGTTCTACTGAAGCTTCAATAGATTTATTTCTAAAAGCTTTAGAAAATATAATCAGGATATGTACTATATCACAGGCTTTCATCATCGTTGTGTCTATCACTAGCAGAAGAACTATTCTTTATTTACTTATATATATTTACTGGCTTTCTGATTTCACTGACAGTGCAAAGGGAAATGGTGACCTTGAGAGGAAGGACCACTGTGTCTAGGGGGATCACCAGCCCAGGATGGGCATTGCACTTCAGCTCTCATGGAGGGATGGTTCAGGCAAGGAGGAATAATGTTCAATACAGCGGTACAAGTTGGTGATAGAAGTTGGATGGTAACAGTAGTTTATAGTTTTTATAGCTAGTCCTGAGAAAACTCATGATGTAAAACTAGCATGATCTTGCGAAATTAAAAGAAGAACACTTGGTAAGGGTAGGGTAGACACATCATCTGTGGTTAAAGAGAAGGCCTGTGGGCTCTGGGATGGTGTTTACCATATAGTTTGAAGTCTGTCAGTGGGGAAAGAGCAGCTCCACATGCAAACACCTGGTTTTCTTCGCCAGCTGGAAGCATGTAAGTGCTCAGGTAGCCACCATAGTCCTAGAATACAAACAGGACAGGGACATCAGCAATCATGCAGCGACATGTTGAGGCTTCTGTGTACAGAACAGGGCACTTGAGACCTTGCAGGGTTATAGAGCCCCCAGCACCTGGTCCTAGAGAAGCAGGGAACAAGGGACATCTCCACGGCCATGTCTGAGGATGAGCTCTGCACCCACTGCACTCTCCTGAATCAGAAAGGTTGTGCCCCATAACCTTCCTTTTCTTAACCCACCGCATGGCTGTAGGTGTGCCCAGATATGCTACCTCTCCAAAATACCAGCTCAGCACTTATTTAAAAGGGACATCATAATTTCAGTGTCTGCTGTCAGTCTGTCAACAGTTCCCCACAGAGATGCTGCTGTATGTGCAGCTCTCATCACTCACTCTAAGCCTGTATCTCCCACAACAGTTTCTACTCGCAGTCCCATGCTCATTTCAAACTGTGTGTACTTTGCAATTGCTATTTCCCAGCCGGGCACACGCTGGGGTGTGAGTCAGCTCAGAAATCAGCATTGTTGTTGAACACTTGTACAGTACGAGGTAGATCCACCCACACACCCACAGGCCTTAAGGGACGCGAGGACAATGAAAGTTTGCAAGGGGAAGAAGTAATTAACAGCTAATTGTCACTTTCTGCACTCAGAAGTTTAATTTACACACACTGATGAATATATTGATAAAACGAAAGCTTTCATCAGCAGCATCTCCAAGCAAGAAGAAGTCCATCCCCAAAATAAATAATAACAACAAAACACTATTCACGTAATCAGGATTTAGCTCAGCTGCTTAACCTCATCAGCCAACCAACACAGTGCAGAGGAATAAGAGAAAAAAGTTACCTTCCCAAACACACCGACTCGCGTTTTATCGATGTAATGCTCTTTCAGCATTGTCCTACAATATGAGGGGAGAAACTGTGAATTAAAAACACTTTTCCCTTCAACACAGCAGAGCCCTGCTTCTGAAAGGCACAGTAAAGCTGCTGCTATTACACTACGCTGGTGGTGTTTTTAGTGTGATTGTGCTCCGAGTCGACCTAACAATAAGACAGGAGTTGAAATTTAGGATTTTACATTTTCTCTCACTGCAGATCCAGCAAAAAAATTAATCTAGGAGCTGAAATTCCAGCTTGTTTGCAGCTGTGTGACTGCACGGAGCTAAAAATAAACAGGCTTTGAACGTGTGACAGAGATAAGTGTGCTCTAATTTAGCTCTTTAAGTTTGTTCTTCTCCATCTGCGCTGGCTGGCGCGAGCTCCTCCTCTCACATGCCATCACTTGATCACAGCCATGGGATTACATTGTTCTTCCTTCCTGGTCTACCCTACATACTGCTGAAGGAAGCGGGACTAATGCCAGCCTTGGAGTAATTATTGGTAATTAATTAAGTTCATAGAATCATAGAATGGATTGGGGTCGAGATATCTTAAAGACCACGCAGTTCCAAGCCCCTGCCCTGAGAAGGGGTACTCTTATCATATCAGGTTTCCCAAAGTCCCATCCAACCTGGTGTGAAGCACCTCCAGGGATGGGACATCCACAACCTCTCTGGGCAGCCTGTGCCACTGCCTCCCCACCCTCTGAGTAAAGAATTTCCTCCCAACATCTAATCGAAACCTCCCCTCTTTTAGTTTTAAGTTCTTCAAGACGTTCTTCAAGAACAGTGTCATTCACCGGACAGCTTCCAGCTGGTCCTTCTCTTCCAAAAAGCCCAGCCTCCTCTTAACCTCGTGCAATAGTTTAGTGCCTTGGAAGCCACTCCCGCGGCCGTCGAACTTCAGCACGATGGCGTTGTGCAAGCTGACCATCACGCTCTCCCACGTCACCTCAAACCTCTCTGTTACAATCTGGTTGCCTGGCGTCCCATCCCTGAAACATAAACAGGCAATGGGAAAAGGTATAGTGCTTCAAGAAGCAAAGGCAACATCACTAAATGGGAGCCCAAAACTCTTCTCAGGGCCATGGGCTTGCTGTGGTAATGGCACGTGATGTGACACAGAAGTCAGTGGAATTTTCCTTATTAACACCCGTATCTATTTCTCTACCATCTCTCACTCTAATCTGTATCCATTTCTCTACCACTCCCAAAGACAGGGTATTTCTAGTGGAGGACTAGCTGCAAGGAGCCTGGCTTGGCATGCTGCTGAAACGCACTGGTTGAAGTCCTCAGCCATTCATTCTCACTTGCTTCACTGACAGGTGTTCAAGTTTCATCCACTGCCCCTTCACCCAATGCAGACCAGCCCTCTCCCATCAGCTTCTTGAGTGGCTGCAGATGGAGCTGTCAGTTCTATCTATCATTTCCCATTGAGGCAAGTGCAGAGGGTATGAACACTTCTAGAAGTGGTAAAACTAAGAGCATAGAAACGTGTGGGAAAGTCTCCCTTCGCAACCTGCTCAGACCCTGCACAAGAAATACTCTCAAGACTCTCAAGCAATACTGAGCCCACTTCTGCAAGACAGCCCAGAAAAAACAAGAGGTGATGACAATGAGAAGCAATATTTTGGGCTGGGATTACTGTAGAGCAGCAGGCACTCCCACCCAATTCTTGTCCTTTCTGGGGGGTTCTTGAGAACATCAGACAACTCATTGCAGGTTTTTAACTTGCATGTGACTTCAGTCATTTGCATTTATTCAGGAGAGACCCAGGCACATTCAGCTTTGGAGGCAGCCTAATCAAGTGCTGTTAGCTTGATGAGTACCAATCTTCCTCAAGCACTTGTCTAATGAAGTACATTTTCTCTGCAGTAATTCTGTGATGTAATGGTGTGCTTATTGCAGTGCTTTTGTCCTTCATGGAAGGAAGTGCAGCGTGGTGTTCAGGCACTCAGCTACCTCTTTCACTCCTACATGAGGCTTCTCTGCTGCAGGGCATCCCCTGGCAGAGAGCAAGTGATACAGCAGGATGCAGCGGACCAGGAAGGTGTCTCCAAGGTCAGTCAATTCCCTCCTCTGGATTCTTCCCAAATTTGCAGAAAAAAACACAGTTCTGCATATTATTATTACTAAATGTTGCATAAAGAGATACCCATCTGCTATGCCCTCCAGGAGGAAATTCTACCTGCCAAATATAAATGCTAAAATTGTGGAGATCTTCAAAAGGCACTAAGAAGGAAAGCAGGATGCTCCCCTTCCTATGGCATCTCAGCAGACATAGCTTCACAGTTTCCATAGGATAGAAACAAGCCTCTCTTTTGCCTGAAGTTTGCTGAAATACTTTTGCAAACCATGGAGAGCTGAGATCCCTGATGCTGGATCTCCTGCTTGACCAGACCAGCCACTCCCAGCCCTTCTCAAAGAAGCACTTAGCACACTCTGCTCAGTGGCACAGGATCAGGGCCCCATTTTTCACCGAACCAAGTGTGCACCTTAATGCCAGGATAGAAAGTCAGTGTCCATCTTTTCTTTCTCCCCATGTTTTTGACCCCTAAATAACTGAATTGTGAGTATATTTGCAACAACTGCAAAAATGCATGCTGTAGGATTTTACTAGGGCACCCTCCTGGGGAGTAAGTGAAATCCTTAGCCCAAACGTATGAGAGAAGGTACCTGTGTCCAACTCTCATATGAAAAAGGAAAGGCTCTGGCCACTGTTGAAACTTCCACACTGCCATAATGTGAAGAGAATCAAAAGAAGAGTGCAAACTTACACAACTAAAAGCAAGGGATAGTGCGTCATGTCTGAAAACGTCGCTGGCTTTAGGATCTGCATTGGTAATTCTAGGCAAGAAAACAGCAAATGACAGTTTGTCTTTAGTGTAGGAAAACCAACATGATGACAGTATATATTTCTGGTGTTTTGGCGACTTATGAACAGGAACAACACAGCATTTCATCAGATGTGCTGGTAAATAACACCTTAGGAACACAGCTGTTGTCAATGAAAAGACCCTGTGATAGTAGCTGCGGTGACAAGAAATGTAAATTGAGAGAAAAGAGTGCACTGTTCAGTCATGCATCATTTTTACAGCATTCAATTAACATCTGGCAATAGCTATAATTTTCTTTTTTGGCAGCTGCATGAGTGACACAGCCAGAAATCAATACTTCAGGGCAGCAGAGGAGGGAGGAAAGAGGAGAGGAGGACGATAATTTCAGACCCCATTAAGTAAGTGTGATGTGTTGAGGGGAGAATGGGATCTTTTCCGCTGTAGTGGTGTGAAGACCGGTAGAGAAACATCTGCCTTAATCCTGATTTGTAAGGGACCTAAGTGGTACTCTAAAACAGCAGGTAACCCTGCTGATGGCTGCATGGTATGGCTGGTTCCAAACCAAAGTAAGTGGGAAATGCCCAAGGTCCCCACTGTATGGGGACTCTCACCACAGCTCCTTAACCTACTTGGGATGGCTTCCTATTGACAACTGAACACTTCCATATGAATGCCTTCCACATCAAGGAGCGCACATTTATATTTAAAAACCTTAACTACAATCCAGATTAGCAAAGGCCCAGCAATTAAATCGGTATTAGGAGCATTTTCAATAGATTAATGTACACATTAGCTGCTCGGTTTAAGTGGATTGCTTTGCAATCATTGTCTGACACTCCGCCTAATTAGTTATTCCATCTGAATGCTAATGGACTGCAAATTGGATCAATGGCCCAGGGACAGCCCAAAAGGCCATCGCTTGACTTTAAATACAAATAGGCACCACTTGCAGTCTTCCCAGGGCCCTTCAGCCCAAGGCCACGGAGACACAGGGAGGACATGCAAATAGCCCACTTGTATTTATTACATACATTTGCTTAAATGAGCAGAATCCAGTGTCAGTGATACCTGCAGGTAAGACACAGCATCAATCTGAGTTATTCACCATCAGCTGTCGATACCACTATGAGTCGGCTGATGGAGGGGACGGGTATCATCTTTTTGACAGTCTTCTGCCTGTGAGGCTTAGAAGTGTTATTTATGCACTCCTAATACCAGCGTGGCAAGCAGAACATTTGGGAGCCATTATTATCCTTTTCAAATGCCTTTCAGCCTTTGCTTCACACCTTTCTTTTAACACCTGGCAATGGCTGAAATTAGTAACCTGCCATCAGTCACACCTCCCCGCCTTCATTTTTTATGCCCTGTCTGAGAGGTGTGCTGCTTTTTGGCACGGGAAATGTCAAAATCCAAATGAGCCATTTAAATCCAGGTTCTGTGCTTGTTTTTAGAGTTACTGCCATACACACAAATTAGGGCTCTGGTGAGCAACTTCACAACGCTGAGATTTTCCATGTATTCTATCTGCTTACAACAAGAGCAAATGCTTATTAGGCTGTTCCAGGTGCTGCTATAGAGGCAGGCAGAAAATGACTACACTTTACCTATTTGCCACTAGGTTTTCTTTCTTTTTGTCCCCTTTGGCATACAGATACACGGGGAGCAATTACACAAATGGTGCAAGCAGTGTGCCGGGCACTGATATAAACTGTTTTTTCATTACTCCAGATGAAATCTCTTGGCTTTTGTTGAAAAGCTGGGTCTTTTTTGTTTTGTTTTGTTTTGTTTTTCCATCCCTATCAAATGATATGGCTTTCTCAAAGACTCCTGAATGACTCCGAGGGGCAACCAGGTTGATTCGCTGTGGTTCAATATTGTGCAGTAAAAGGCAATCCCAGCTGTTGCCAGCAAGCACATACACTATCCCACTTCATACCCATCTTAGATAATAAGCCACTTGAGCAATGGCAAATGCCATGAACAGTGGGAGCACCACACTGTGTCAATTCTCAGAGTGGATTTTCCTCTGCAAAGAAAAATTTCAACACCACCCAATCCTATCATTTTGCTTTTCTTTAGCTGCATTCTCATCTAATCCTCTCTCAGTAATAACTTCCTCATGAAGCACATCTAAGAGAGTGCTTTGCTAACTGTGAGAGTAAATTGAGAGCCAAAGTCATTTCTACTCCTGCCAGTCTGGGCAAGATGACTGTATCATTCCACAGCAATAGTAGTTAAAAAGAAAAATAAGATACAGGAAAAGTGCTACTTACTGTAATCGTCGATCTTGATTTCCATGTATTCTACTTTAGGCATTTGCCTGTCATTTACAGCCAGCTGCACGTTTTCATTTACCTCCAGATCAAACATTTCTGAAAGAAGAAGGATAAGATCACAAAAACTTCCAGTTTTGTTGGTGAAAATGCACGTTAACATTTTATAGCCAGCTTGATATCTGTAATGCAGGTTTCCTTATGGGAATGTGACTGTCTGTGTTGAGATGTGGCTATGAGCTCCAGATAGATGTCTGCATGCAAACCTAGGGGTCAAATGAAGAGGCCCTCAAGTCTGTGGCCATATATAACAAACAGGGAAAGGGAGGAGAACTTAGGAACCTTCAGGACAAGGCTGTGGTGCTACTCATGAGAAAGTCAACTGAAATGAAAACCATGGGGAGAGAGATCACACAAACATGCAACATCAGGTTTGGGAGCACTACCAGTTTGCAAGGTATGCTTCAGCAATTGTTTATTTTTCTTGTTTCTCTTATCCAAGAACTGTCTGGGATGGGGATAGAGGATTTCTTCCTTTAAGTCTCATAAAGGAATTAACCTTTATAGCTCACACCTGAGGACCACTTAGAAAAAGTGATCATCTTTAGCAACACAAAGAACAAGTCCTTAGTTGGTAAGGAAAGGGCCCATCCTAAGGGAATGTTTCCACGTGTGACAATGAGGATCCTGAGCCCCATGGGGAGGGATTCAAAGATGGAGAGATCCTGGCTTTGGATTTCAGTCCTGGGAAAATGCTGCAGTGCTTGGCCCCATGGGGTCAGGCTGGGTTTGTACCAGGGGGACTCAGAGCATCACTTCTGCATTGTGGACCAAGAGAGGGCTTTGCACCAAAATATGAGTTCAGCTGACTGTACCTTCCCTTTAGAGACACACCAATAAATAGATGTGTAACCCTAACTCCTCCAGTAATATTTAGCTGATAATCATGCTGTCATTGCCCACCTCTGTTGAAAAGGCAGGCATACCACAAACACATGACCCTCCCACATCTTTCAGCAAGACCCAATTGGTTCCAAGACTATTTACCCTGCTTCTGAAAAGCCTGTCTCGTCCCTATTGAAATCGCATTCCCTACGAAACTGCCAAAGCAACAGCCTATTACGTTTAGTTAAATATTAAGATTCTCATTTAATTATGGCACACACAAGTAGCTTTATCAGCAGAAAGGGGCCTGTCACGTAGGGGAATTTAGTCAAGCCATTTTATTTGTTCATATAATTGCATCCTCAGAAAGCCAAGAAGACTATGGAGGAAATAAAAAGATTGGCATATCTCCTAAAGGACTTTCTTTTCTGCTTTAGGACCACAGGGAGATGGAGTCTATGGAGTACAAATGGTCACCACTTAATTAAATGTAAGCACGCTGTAATATTCTGAGCGACTCACGATTATCAGATTATTGCAGAATACAGAGGCAAACTCCCTCTATAGGGTAATGCGCTCATATTAAATGAGCAAATTCAGTAACGTGGAACTGTCAGTTGCCCTTTTTTTCAGAAGGAGAAGAATGAGGGAAAAAGGGAAGCAGGGGAAATGCTAATTATATGCAGAAAATCACAAATTTCAGCAGGTGCCGTGTTCAGTTCACAACTAGATCAAGCTTTCTATGTAATATGCACTACTCATATGTACCCATCAAAATCAAACTGATTTTAGTATGTCTTGTGTTCCTTTTTCAAGACTTTCATTTTCTTTGTTGTTGTTCATTTTACGTAACATCCATCATTTTAATCTCCTAAATGTAATTTGTAAAAATATACAGGAGCCTGCAGTGCAGTTCAGGAGAACACTGTCCTGTATGTGCTGTTAGAGTCAACCATCTCCATGTCTACTGTAAAATGAAAGCGTTGTATTTAAGGGGAAAAAAAACAGAAAGTCCAAAATGGATGGAGAGCAGGAAGATGAAAAGCTTGTTTTGGAATGTCCCTCTATCTTAAAAGCAATCACTTGCATCCTCTAACAGAGAAAGAGGAAGAAAAAATTAACGGTGGACAAACGAATGACTTCTAAATGGCTCACAAGGCCAGGTAACGTGTCAGACATCAGCAAGGAGCTTGCATAGCTGCAAGACAGAGCTCTAAACTCCCACTGCTACTACCCTGTGCAAAGACTGAGATATGAGCAGCTACTGGTGCAGAGAGATTAAAACGTTTTCTGGCTGCTATTTGCTGTCTGCTGTGACTTAAAAAAAAACAAGCAGTTCTTGTATCTTTGTTGACCAGGACAACTACGCATGCCAACTTTCACTATTTATAGCAGAAGCAGTTTCTTGAGGGATAAAACCTGTTAAAATAATAATCCCTCTGCACTTGGCTGTGCCTGGGTGAATCTGGGTATAAAGGCACTCCAGGCTTTTACCTGGAAATTTCAGACCAGAGAGGAAACAGGTATAAAGAAACGAACTACCAGTGCTGGTTACCATGTAAGCAACATGGCAGCAGATAGACCAGGGCAGGATGCAGTGTGTGGTTTGAGCAGTAGAGATGTTGCTTCTCTACAGAGCAGTGGAGCAGCATATTGCTTTAACCTGACTTTTCCAGAATGCTGTTAAGTTTTGTAGGAGGTTGAAACCAGGTGAGCATCGTAGTCCTTTACAACACAGGTCGTTCTATGAGAAACCTGAACTGTGCATTTTTTGAGAAAGCCGATAACAAATGCGACATTTGCAAATCTCCATCCTCATAACCCCAAGAGCAATATTCTTAAACCAGCACTGTGTACAGAAGGATTTCAGAGACGCATCTATATCCATGGAAACCCAAATGGAGAATTTTAACTGTAGTCTGGGACATGGGAGAGCCCACAGCTGGAACTCAGGGTCTGGCTCCCTGAGAAGATTTGCCTTTAGGCAGTGCCCTCACTCCCTCCTTTCTTGAATTTACCAAAGAGCAGCTAGACCCCACCGTCCTGCCTGCCTACATTTCACTGCAGAAATGCAAGGCATAAATCCAGTCTTACTCTGTGCATCGGTTGTTCTGTGAACAGTCACCATCGGAACCCGGGGACCTTGAAAAGAAGAAGGAAACAAGGCGGTTAAATAGCTACCGATGCACGCACATACCAGCGTGAACCTGCTTTTGAATTCCATGGAGCTGCAGCCTCCTGAGGATTGCTTTCCATGCAAGAGTAATCTAAAAAGCAAATCATCCAGGTATTAGAAAGAATCTATGAATAAATGACAGTGCTGTAGGCTTGAGGACACGGGAGGTTTCAAAGCTTTTTCCCAATGGACGACTAAATGCATCTTTCCCTAATTTGTAAACATTATAATTAGCACAAACACAATTAAATCACTTGCTTTTAAAATTATTCTAATGAGACACAAACATCACGGCACAAAGCATTTATGTTTTATATGCCATGGATAACTGTTGCTGTTTTGTAAACATTTTTTTTTTTTTAAGAATTAAACACCAGATTTACATCTACACTGGAAAAAAAAAAACAAAAACAACCCACATACGCTGTCTGAAAATGCAGCATTTGGGTATAAAATCGCGGATTATAATTTCTAGGTAATGTACATGAGTGAAGAAAAGAACTCATTGCCATAGGATGTGACAGATTTTAGGATGCTGTAGGATGCTGTAGCACAGTGCTCTGGGTTCAGCTTCTAGCTCTGAAAGTCACCAAGGAGCTGACTGATAGGAAAATGAGATGGTCACTGGGATTGGGTTCATTCAGTAGCTGCCCAGCTTCTTACCCTCCTTTTTCTTTTCAAGTATCATGTGTCCATGGAACTTTGGTCTGACCCAGCACAGCCACTCTTTGCTTATGCCACACTTGCTTTCAGCTTTTCTAATGGGACTGACAGTACCGCTCTGGAAGAAAGAAGACCCTCAAAGACCCCAAAGTTAGGCCTTATCTCTTTTTCCTTTCCTTTCCCATTGAGATGCAGAAAAGCTGAGCTGTTCAGCCCTGTCTGTGTATGGACAGCAGAAATTAAAGCTGGCTATAAGAAGGCTCTTGGAGGAAATGTTAGAAATGCTGGTTCCTACTTTCTTGGGACTTTGACACTTTGATGTTCTGGGGAGCCCTGCAGTTGTGCTGGACTTTTTTTAATCAAAAGAGAAAGGCCCCTTTACACTTCAAAATTAAGAGTGTTCAAAATTAAGCCTCTCTGAGATTGATAAAATCGATACTCTTTGGGATTCAGAGCTCTTTAAGATGCCTTGAGTCCTTCAGCCTACAAACCATGATTGCTATTCATGTGCACCAGTCATCTGGGTACTTCTTGCCAACAGTCTGAGAATGCGTCCCCAGTTCTCTGTAAGTGGCAACAAAAGTGGGTTAACATGAGCCACCCACACTAGTTTGGTAAGTGGTATAAGTTGCTGACAGCAAGAAAGGCATCAGGGTGGTGTAAGGCCAATAGCTTTCCTAGTGCTGCCCAATAACTATATCCCATTGAGTGGAATATGGCTTCAGAAGCATTTAATGTAGACTTTATCTATACAGAAAAGAGACATATCAAATTTTATTTACTGTTAAGCTGACTGATGCAGCAGATCTGACATTGGTTTCCTAGCCACTGAGAAACGTCTTCTCTAGCAGTCAGATTCTTTTATATCTGCATGATCTTCTCAAAATGAAGCCAAGTCAGTATAAATCACAGAGAAAAATAGTGCTTTACTACTGAGATTTAGCTGAACTTACCTTTCTACTACTGATACACATTGACATGATAACCGTATTTACATAATTTACATATAAATCATCCCTGCTTTTTTACTGTATTCTCAGAACCCAGCCTGTTGGAAATGCAACCAACCTAACAAACAATTCATCGTGGGCATGATAAAATCATCAATGAAAATAAACAAATTCCTCCCAAATTATTTCAATCAGAGGTAGAACAGTCCTTTATTTAACAGAAAAATGCCTAAAAACAAGAAAGGGATACAGAGAGAAACGCAACACATATCATCATTTTATTTTCTAATATATTTTTTTCTTTTCCCGTGTTAGCACTGGGAAAACAATCAGAAACTAATAAAGAAAAAAGCCAATATGCAGTTTACCAAAGCCATGTATTACATATTGTGTTAAGTTATCTTTCACTACCTCACTATCATCTCCCCAAATAGATATTTTAAAGTGAAGTCTCCTACGAAGACACTCAGTTTGAGTCAATATCAAAGAAAACATCTTAAACTATGCATCGATATCCTTGAAAAAGTAGAATTCTGAGTTTCTCAATTTATCCTTTTCAACAAATGAGGAAAAGTGATAAAGACAGAAATGTACAGAATGCAGGACTGTGTGAAAGATCAGCCTCAGTACGAAATATTGCCAATGACATTCCAGTTAATCAATACATTTTGCTTGTGAATGCTTTGAAAGTCATTAAGAAATCACCCCCCTCCCTTTTGTTTTTCTCTTTAGGGACTGGTGTAAACTACCCATTTTAATGCCAGTTTTTCAAGTACAACATCCCAGTTACATGCTGCACTGTGTACACCAAAAGTCTTACAACACGTGCACACTGAGTGCATAACACCCAACAGCAAAAGAACCAAACTCCTGACATTAGAAAGTGTATACTCCTTACTGCCTTCCATACTTCATGTTTAAAAGCTATAATGGCATGACAGGCCCATTACACATGCCATCTGCTAAATGCCAGCCACTGTCATTTGCAGCTGTGCGAGTGAAACCTAATTTGCTCGCAGAGAGCTGACAGAAGTGGCACAAGGCCACCCTTGCCCCACCACTCCTCACTGCTCAGCCCTTCCAGATCTGGATGGGACCCTGAACCTGGCACATCCTGCTGCCTAATAATGCTGCACAAGGCTCTAGTTACAGGAATTTACAATATTTTCAACTAAAAATTTTGCTGTCTTGACTTTAAACTTCTTATTATCATTATCTATGCTAGAAAGAAATGTTACTATCATTATCTATGCTTGAAGTAAATTAAGCCATATCACTGTAATGACAAGGGCAAATATATTATCAAGGAGGTACTACTGCTTTCTGAAAGTGCACAGAAAGTCTGTGCCTCAGTAATTTGGCAAGAAAAAGCATTGCCTGTGGCTCGTCATCTATTTTTAAGTAGTTCTCACTATTATTTTCAAGAGAGTTCTGCTTGAACACTATCAGAAAGAAGCAGCTCTGTAGATATTTAGGTAGCCAGGTACAGACTTGCAGAAACTGAAAATCTTACAACTTTGAACAAAATATTCACCTGACGTTTGTTCTGCAATACTTTTAAGAGAATATTCCAAAGTATTTCTGATATTTTCATGGCCTATATAGCTACATCATCAAAACAAAGTAGTAATTATAAAAAGAACATTATGTAAAATTGAAAAAAAAATAATAAAAAAGAACAACAAAATTATTATAAGTGTTTAGAAAGAGGGAAAAAAAGATGAATTGTCTTATTCTCCTCATTCATATTCTCAAAGGCTTCAATGTGGAAGATAATTTCAGACCAGAAGCTAAATTCACAGTGTGTAAACAATGAAAATTCAAATGCTCTCTGCCAGCACCACCAGTGTATCTCTTAAGCACTGATGAATGATTTAAAAGAGCAGCTGCAAGCAATGGGAGCTGAGAGGGTCTGGCTCTGCACGAGTGAGATAATTGGCAACAGCCATCTCTGTGTACAGATTCCAGATCTCTTTATTTGCTAATCCATGAATTATTTATGTGTGCTGCATAAGTTCATATGTTGGGGTGATAATATCATCCTAATAAATAAAGACATGGGGAATTCATTGAGCCACTGCTTATAATTAAAATATTTTCCCATCTACAATATTTTCCAGCTTATGCTACAGACAGATGTTCGTGCTGTTTGCTTTGGCAACCTTATTGACACAAACATCAAACAGATTTGTGCTGCTATTCATCCTCCTCAAGGCATTTCATCTTTTAATCTAATCTTTACTTCCTCAAATGTAACGCGTCTTGTAAAATAATCAATACAGTCTTATTGTCAGGAAACATGCAGAATGGCACAAACTTCATGGAAGGTACCGCTTCCAGTGACAGATTTCATGCGTGCTTTGCGTACAGCAGAAATAAGGCTGGTTCTGCTGAGGTAGTTTCAGTTAGCTGTGTCTAAAGGGCAAGTGAGCAAGAGGTTAATTATACTGCACAAAATAGCTCTGATGAGTTTTTGAAAAGGTTTCTTGAGAATGCAAATGTGGTCAGGACCAGGGTCAGTTCCTTGGACTTTTGAGATGCCTACAGACAGGATGTGGGATAGACACCAACCCATCCAACCTGCTCCATTACACTGTCCCTCTTGTGACTGCTGGGACACAGAAAGATATAGGAATGAGAAAGCTCTCCATTGCTTCTTTGGGCAATAGCATGTTATAAAAATACTGATAAATGCCCTCAAAATATAGCTATATTTCCCTTGATGTAATTGCTGCTGGTACTTCAGTCTTCCAAGAGAGAAGCTACCCTTTAACTCAGGCTCTGTTGACTGTCACTCCAGTTAACACCTCTGTGGTTTTGTGCCCAAAAGCTGTTTTCTACTTATCACAAGTATTCCCTCTACAGTCATAACAGTCATGTCTCCCTAGTATTCTCATTCCATTGGATAAACTAGATTATTTTAGCTCCCTTTCGTAGTACAAATTCTCCTTTCCTCTTATCCTTTACTGTAAGAGCATTTCACTTTCAGTTCATCCTTCCTAAACACAAATAATCAGCACTCTGCTCCCTGCTGTAAAGGATATCTTAACCAGTCCACATACAGCAAAACTGCCAGGTACTTTGTCCTCTGGAAAAATTTTTGCTTGATCCATCCCAAAAGTTCATCTGTGGAAGAAGAGAAATAACATGTGAAGAGGAATACTGTCTGTACTACCTTGGACAGCCTCTGGATATTTCAGGCTGTGCACTCTATATCCTTGGAGGCTTCCAAGATCAAACTGGGTAATGCCCTGAGCATACAGTTCTGGCTTCTGTTCTAACACTGCTTTGAGCAGGAGATTGGGCCAGAATCTCCTCAGGTGCCTTCTAATCTGAATGTACCTATGATCTTGTGGTTCTGTGATTAACAAGTATACAAATGGCAGTGCAGTGGAGAGACTGTGAACCATGTCCTCACCACATCTCCCACAGCCGCATCCCTGACAGAGCAGTAGAAGGGCAGGAAGATCCCCACCGTCCCTGCCTGTCCTCCCAGCTGCTCTAACAGAGACAGTGATATATCCAAGGGAAAAGGGTATCTCCTCACAACTGCATCATGAGGGAAAATACATTCTTAGCGCTGCTTACAATCCACAAACCTCACTTCATATTTTATTTGCATATTTTTAATATTGTACAGTGTGATTCAGATCACCTTAATTTATCCTTTTTATGTATTTATTTTTCTTGCATATGTAATGGCATCCTAGGTAGTTAAGTAATAGTTAATAGTTCATCTTAACACTTTAGAAGAACACAAACAACATTGCTTCTCATTGTCCTGTTATTAAGCTGTTTTCCTTCCATGAGTTCTCAAGTTTATATATCCTCGATCGTACTGACTGCATTAATAAAGCCCTAAGAATGATGCAAACAGGAGACAAAAGCAGCAATAAACCCTACAGCTGGTCCAGCTGGCCAGTGAGGTGAAAGAAGCAGTTTTCCTTAGAGGAAGCTTCAAATCTTGCAGGATGGTAACATCTGTACAATCCACTACAGAGTAATGAGTTCAACCAGGGTCTCTCATATAGCTGGAAATGATGCATGTGCTCCCTGGTTTCAGCATGCAGGAGGCCACTGCCTGTTTTGTGAAGCTCCACTATTCCCAGCATTAGAGGAAGCCTCTTGTCATGGACATCCATCTCCTATGAGTGGAATTCAAATAAAATTGGTATTGTACAGAGTGACCAAACAACAGAAACCCTGGCTGTAAGCGGGTGTTTGATCGCCTGCTTCTGGGCAACATCAGACAGCTCACACTTACCAGCAGGAGTCAACATCTAAACAGGATCAAAGCGAAAAAGCAAGGAAGAAGTCATGCTTTGCAGAATGAAGTCATTTTAAAGGGCAAATGAGTTTCACTCCCCATTTTTTTTCCCCCATGCAATGGATATTACAGATATTGCCTGTTCATTTTTTGTTCATACATATTTCTTTTCACTTGCTCCCTGTCAGTGAGTACACAGCTTCAAAGATGTTTAGCAATGCAATATTATATCATATTTCCAGCCTATAGCAGCAGGGTTGGAACTAGATGATCTTAAAGGTCCTTTCCAACACAAACCATTCTATGATTCAACTCATAAATGAATGGTCTACTAAGAGGAAGATGTAAGATGATCCAGAAAAGATACCATTTAAATTAACCTCAAACTAATATCTAGGTTGTTAAGAGCCAGCAGAAAAGAAGTTCTTTAAATTCTAAACTGTTAATAGTACCCTCTCTTTTCCCACACTAAAACCTCTTGCTCCTGTATGTGTAGAAGGGAATTTTCATGCCAGCCTACTGTGTTAATACCGTTCAAGCATGCAAGAGAGGGAGAGAATCCCCTGCTGTGTCTCACCCCTGGGACTCCTGACCCCTGCCCCACACACAAAGGCACTGAGACACCAGAGCCAACCTTAGCAGCTAAGTGAGAAAGGGAGTCAAGTGAATGCAAATGAGAATTATATAGTAATTATAATATAAATAGGGCCCGCAGATTAAGTCAGTGCATGCTTTCAAACAGCAGAAACTAATTTAGGCTTCATAACCCTCAGGAAAAGTTCCAAGAGGTCACATTTTGCCTTGAAGCACTAATTACAACCTCCTGCTACTGGGTATACAAAAAGTCAAGCATCACTGTAATCATCGCTGCATGAGAAACCACTCTGGTCACAGCAGATAACAGTCACCCAGTGACATACTATGTGAGTAGCAGCTTGGATTGCCTCACAGGCATGGCCAATGTGCTCACTGAATGATCGTTGGGTGGGAAACCCACACTTGGGTCATACCCAGAAAAGCATAACTATATTCTGCTCCTCCTAACAGCACATCTACCATGGGCTCTCCACCCCTAACCAAACACTCCAGAGCAAGCCAACCACATCTCAACCAATCCAGAAAATCAGCCACTCCATGACATGCAGGTAAGGCTATTCCAGCATTTCCCACCCACAATGCTTGTGCAGCCATCTAACAAAACAGCGTAACAGTTTCTAGAGGTGATCCCAGCATAAAAATAAATATACATATATCAACTGAATTAATATGAAGTTTTCATTCACTTCAGTCTGTGGACCCAGCTTGCAATGCACCTGCTTGTGGCACAGGTGGGAAAAGCCCCAAACATGGATAGAGGATGGAGAGGCCTCTTTCAGGAGTAGCACTGATTTTCTCTTCCAGACTTGGAGAACATAAAGTGTTATGGTCCTCTATGATTTACTGATAAAAATTACTACAAGGCACTTATAAAGGGTCACTGCATTTCACAGCAAGACAAGTTGGGGCACAGAGAGGCACGATCAGTCAGGGATGCAGGTGGGAGCCACCTCCCTCACAGCCTGGGAGTTATTGCTTCTAAAATTGGCTGTCAGAAGATGGCTGTGCTGAAGTGTGCTGGCAGCTGGTTCACGCTCCATTAGTAAAATCTGAGTATCAACCTTTCGTATTTGTTTAAACCGAATGTGCTTCTCTATCCATAGGCTCTTGACTCAGTTAATAAAAGTCCTGTCTCAGCATTAGTAGTTATTTCAGCATCTAATTAAGTCTCTTTAGACTGCCTCAATGACATCGGTTATTACAATTCTTGCCAAAGGTCACTTGAAATGCCAAGTGCTGTCCTCCTTAGCAGGATCAACGGCACCTAGAAAGCTTTTACTTGAATTTCAGCAAACAGTGCTTCAGAGATGCTTTATCAATACCATGATGAGCAGTTTTATGACATTGTTGGTTGACAGTCAACCCACATACTTCACAGATTTTGCCAAGCAGCAGGCTAAGCTTAAAGGGGCAATGAATGGAGGCATTTCCGCTCTGCACATTTATTGTTGGTTATCTGGGGAGGTCAAATAGGAGCTTTGTCTCCTTCTCTCTAAAGAAGAAATTACTGAATACTATACTTGCCTCCAAAGGCACTGAGTGATGAGGTGGCAAAGAAGGCTGCTCTTGTTGCAGACCCATCCTGCATTGTGTGAAGGGGTTTCTCCGTGCTATGTGGCATCCTCAGCCATTGCTGTGGGATTTAAGAGCAGTCAGCACCTGGGAGAGTTGGGCCCCTGGTAATTAAGGCCTGTGATGTAATTACAGACCAGTTACTGAACTGTCGTTGAGATGAAACTGCATAGTGCTATGAACTAAATGTGAAACCGTGCAACCAAATCTTGTTAACTCTTCATTCAAGTGTAATTAAATAAACATTATTGATGAGAGCACGATAGGTCAGATTTCTATGTAACATGCAAGGTCACACTTTAGCAACATGGCTTGTTTTTGTAAACAAAACACTGCTTTATGAACTTGCCTTGTGGAATGGTAGACTTTCTGTACTGATGTATGGTTCTCTTGTCATCTGTTTGACCATAATTACTATAAAATATCCTCACCTCCTGTTTTTCCACTGAATTCAAGTGATGGTGGGTCTGGCCCATATAGCACAGGTTAAAAGGTCTGATTAAATGAAGGAATTGAGAAAGATGCAGAAAAAGGCTCATTATCCTCCTGCCTGAAGGCATGAGCCAACCTCTTATTGTGGGAACTGGGCAGATATGTCCCTGATGAGTATGTTATTGCAAAAATCCTGCAGAGAGTAATTACGTATCTTCCACTGATGGACAATGGCTGTGGAGCTAGACTTACTTCTCATCTGTTCCAGTAGCCAACGGTGCTTTTCCTTGGAGTGCTGCCTTCCAACATCAGAAAGGAAATGAGGGTTGTGACACTTGACTTGAGATGCATCCATAAGCAAACCACTAAATTCTTGCTGCACCTCTGCTCCCCATTTGGTAAAAGCAAGTGCAGATGGCATTTCTATATTAGCCTCCAAGATGCAGGAAAGAAGACAATTCAATTCTCAGGAAACAGTTGAAGGAGCTGAGAATCTGACAGCTACACATTGCCTCTGTAACATACTTGCAGCACTCATTTTCAAAACTCCTAGCTGCACAGACAAACAACGAGCTAGACACACAAGAGTATGGACAATTTCACTCAGATTATTGCTAAATTGGTCGTATTACTTCTTCAGTAGTATGAATCACTCTCTCGAAGGAGATCCTTTAATTGCAACATCTTCCTATTCTGCTCTTTTGTCCTCTGTCTTCTTTGTGTACAGGACTGAACAAGGATGTTATCTGGAAGAACCGATGAGTTATAAATCCCATTTTATGTATGAT
The DNA here is from genome assembly GCF_039878825.1 of Excalfactoria chinensis. Taxonomy (NCBI): domain Eukaryota; kingdom Metazoa; phylum Chordata; class Aves; order Galliformes; family Phasianidae; genus Excalfactoria; species Excalfactoria chinensis. The sequence goes on from NC_092826.1 coordinate 134,653,565, forward strand.
ACAGCATACAGGCGTCTTTCAGCACTGTAGGACAAGAAGTGTGGTTTCAGTACTACTGGTGCTGTGGCTGCTAGCTCAAAGGACGTACCTGGAAAAAGCAAACCTATCCTCTGATAAATCCCTTTCCCATTGGTCTTCTGGGCATGTTATCAAACATAGCTCAGGTACAACATATCATTTTGGTCTACAGTTGCAAATCTGCCTGCTCAGAAAGGTAGAAATACTTCTACCCATGATCCTTGATCTACAGCATTTAAGCCACACTACTGATACTGCTGGAGAAGGCCTTCAATGTAGGTGGTTAATATTAGAACATTATTTAGGAGAGCCTATCTTCCTTTGTTCAAAGAGAGAGACATCTCCAGCACCAGCTGACCTGCACAACACTGGCAGCAGAGACTACCAGGCAAACACAGGTTCCAGCAGAGATAATCTTCAAAGAGCTTGACAGACTACAGCAATGCAGAAGTGTCTGGAATCAGAACACTTATATTATTTCTGGAAAAACAGAAGGGTCATGTCACCTGTAGGAAGAAAATAGTGTTCTCTGTTCTTAGATACCTGTTACCTATTCTTTTTTTTCCCCTTAATTTGTCAATAAAAAGATAATACACAGCACAGTGGCAAAGGCACCTGTGCATCACCAGAACATGAAGCAATAGTTTCCCCTAAGTCCTTATTATAGTCCTCTCCCTTCTGCATAACTACTAATTTTCTTTGTGTCACACCTAAAAATGATTATTCCCTTCCTGAAAATGCATGATTAGGGAGAACTTTAATTAGCAGGTATTCCATGAACAACACACACCCCTTTCATTTTCATCACATATTAAATGGCATTAATTGCAGTAATGTATGCATGTGCCAGAGGTCTTCCTCACCATTCCTTTTGTTTCAAAGCTAGCAGGCATTAACCCTTAATCAGGAACCTCATGACGCTCTAATTACAGTGAGGATCCAGCTGCCTGCATGCAATAGCAGGGACTTGAACTCCAAGATCCAGAAAAACCATTGTTAGTTCTGTGAGTTGAAGTTAAAATCTCAATGGCTTCAGACTGTTTAGAAGAGTGAACACACTGGAACCAAAACTGCTCCACGGAGTGTTACATCCTGTAACAAAAGTGGCTGCACATCTCTTCTTCCCCCAGGAATGCAGCATTAACACTGAAGCTTTAATAGTGGTGGGGAGTGAGGGAAGGAGACACTGAAGACGAGGAGCACCAATTTAAAATGGAAACACTAAAACAATGCAGAGCTGACTACAGCTCTTGGTAAAGCTTCATTCTTGCAAAGGAGAAGGGGTTATCACCAAAAAAGCGGGCTTCAATGCATTACTGGCTCAGTGTCATTCAGCTTTGCACTTTATATGCCCAAACCCCATCAAATAAACAGGAATACATTGCTTGCCACAGCCAAAACTTGCAAATTCTTACCTTTTTCTCTACATAATTGAATTTCACACCATATTCCAGATGAGAAAACCCCATCCTCAATAAAATTTAAGTACAAAGTTTCAAAACTCTTCCATCCAGATTTTTCTCCTGTTTATCTCAGAGTCTCATTGGCAGAGGCTGTGCGAGATCATAACAGGAGAGAGGACAAACCCATATTTTATGATGAAAAGGACAGTAGGAGTGACCTTGCTCCAGCACATATTGCTTTTCTGACAGTGTCTAGAGGAGATAATCTAAGAGCAGTCTGCAAAGCATCATGTTTCCTTTGGTCCTGCTACCGTAATTCAATTATGAGCATATAAAATCAGATGAAAAACAAGGTAACTAGCCTTCTGGGACTGAGTGATTGCAATAAGGGTTGCCTACTGACAGTAAGCATTACACTGTTTTCCTGGAAGAGAGGTTACCTTTCATTATGGCATACTTCTCCCACTTCAGTCTGTGCCAGGTAGCACTGCTGGACAGCAAAAATAAGAAAATTATATGCTGCACCCAAGGTACTGAAACAGTGAGTAGAATTTCTGACCTTGGGATCACATTAGCAGTGCCAGACCTTTCTTTCAAAATAAGCCTTTGCTTATTTTGACTTTGAATATCTGTTTTCCCTTTCCAGTGCCCTTCATTTAAACATCATAAAATACTTTATAAACATGTTGATCAATCAAATCTCACAAAACTTACCATCAATTTTAAAGAGTTCAATGTGAGCCAGAGTTGTGTCTGCATCTCTAAATGCCTTGAAGTTTTTAACTAAAGATCACAAAGTGAGTTATTAAAGCAAGACAGAGTGAAACTGTTGTATGAAGGAGGTTAAGACTTTTAATCAGCCCAGGAATTGGTTTCAAAACAGGGAAAACTTCATATAAATATTTACCCATGAAATCTCCACTTAGACAAATGAGAAAATTTGATTTCCTGGTCAGAATGAAAATATGGGATAGTTGTTTTTGATAAGTCTGCTTTTCAGACAAAAGCGATGATTTCCCTCATCAGACTCGCTGCAATATGATGGAAAGCACAGCAATGATAGCAGGGTAACAAGTTCCCAGGCTGCAGCAATTGACAACAAGCCCAGGTGCAGCTGCCATGGACATAGAAACTTACCCTTAGAAGGCCTCAAGTAGGTGGAGATCTCCAGCAAGATACCCTTGCCTACACTGCCAACCGTTCAATGCGGTCTAGGAAGGGGTGGATCCTGGCTCCACTCCTTCTGGTCACTCAGGTGCATTGCATGCAGCTGAGCTCCCTTGGGTTGGCCCTGCCTTCCCACCAGGTGCTCAATCACTGCTTCAGGCCATGACGTAGTGTTTCCACTACACCCACATGAGCTACAATGGGAACCAAGAGTGGTTAACTTTGTTGTAGATGTATATACAGCAGCTACCTGATACTGAACTGATCCTGCATGAAATGTGCCAAGAAGAAGCACTCCTGTAAAATGCTTGAAAGTAAAAACTTGACAAAACTCCCACTTCCAGTTATGTAAGGAAGTAATGACTCCACCAAATTTAATGGATTGGTACTTCTATAAAATTGCTGAAAACAGAAGTTTTCAGGATCTGTTTTCTCATATAAGCATATTTTGCAAAGTTATCTGAACGGAGGCATTAACAGTAGCCCCACAGTACAAACTATGTGGTATTGGCATTGCACTGAGAGTAGAGTTTGACAATTTAGCCTCACATAGTTAACATTCAGATGAAATACATTCAGTAGATGTAAACAGATCTAACTCTAATAAACTGATAATGGAGGTTCTGTTTGCAGCAGCTGAGGATCCGGCCCACAGTTCATTATAGAAAAACATTATCTTGTGTTTACCTGGATTAATGTACATACTAATAAAGCTCATTAATGCCTTTAGGTATCACTACATGGCTTTTGTAAATGAGATATAACGAAATACGAACACATCCCCTTGCAACAGTTGATGAGACCCTTTAGAAACTTAATGCTGTTATTCACAGGTGCTTCTAATTACAGCAAAACAATTATTTTGGTGAAAGGAAATGGACACTGTTTCCAGGATCTACTGGCAATTTTCCTGAAATAAAAACAAGAAGAAAAATATACATGTCTTTTGTTGTCAAGAGATAAACTTCATAAACATACTAACATTCACTGCAGCACTGAATATTTAGTGGGAAATGGCAAGTCTCTACATATAGCTTCCATGCCTATAGATTCACAGATCTGCAGGTGGTCCATTAGGTTAATTAAACCATTGTACCAACAATGCTACTTCATTACACTGTATCACCAAGTACTTTTCAGTCTACGTATAAACGTCTCACAAAATACAGTCCATCTATATTTTTTGTTGTTAAGCACATTTTAGAGTTAACATGTCAGGAACTCAGTCGTCCATGGTTGATCCCATCTCACTGGTTTCTCTCTCACAAATTTTCTAATGTTTTATCTCCTCTTGTCTTATTTTAACTTAAGGATGCTTGGACTGGCTGAAAGGACTTACCTCTGACTTCAGTAGGAAGATGTACATAGAAACAGGTTTCACACATCTGCCTTACCATTTAAAAACAACAGTAAAATAAAACACATAAAATAAAAAAAATATTAAGAGTAAAACTTCAAAAGTAAAGTCATCCAGGTACTCAGGGTCAGTCTTTCAAAACTACCCACAGGTCCATCTGAAGATATCCATGTCTTAATCCTATCCCTAGGCATAACAACCACAAAACCAATTCCCACGTACCTTCACACGTCAATAGGAAGTATTCCAGGTTGTGACTGAATGATGCACTGAAATAGGTACAGTTTTCAATCAGATCACAAGACAGACACTGCCTGTTGAATTTCTCATTTGTGCTCGCACTGAAAAAAAAAAAGTTAATATAATTCTGTGAAGGTCACTGAGCAAATGTTATCTGGAAGCAACATTATTTGAATCTCACTTTACTACAGAACAAGAACATAAATATAATGTGCCCAACATTAGCAAGAGACAAAGTATTTCCATTTGGCTGAGTTTAAATAGCAGTAATGGCTTTTTTTCTTTTTCTTTTTGCTTGAATGGACAGTATATAAACGGATACCGATGTCTATCTTTGCAAGGTCAGGTGGGTATGCAGGATCATAGTTGCAATTCCACAAGAGGAAGCTATAATTTAGTCAATGAAAGCATGAAAAAACAAAAAAAGGAGTAGTGTTTTTACACCAATTCATTTTATAGCAGGCAATAAAGACCTGGAACTGCCTTCTTGAAGTTTCTTACTGGTTGCCTCACTGGTTTGATTTGCTAGCAGCTGCCTCTGGGGCTGAAAGTATTTTCGGGAATTTAAATAGTTGCTGTTATAATGTCCAAGTGGAAAGAAAAACATTGCTTTATGGAGTCTGTTTTTGATGAAGGTAATGTGGCCTGTCCATATTCTATGAAAGACTTTGTTACTGTCAGTATGAAGAAGGAATTATAGATCATTAGCAAATATTATTAAATACAGCTTTGCACTGCTATGTCATTTTGCAGCCTCACAACACTTCTTTCCAGTATTTTCCTGTGAGGCAGGTGACTGATTTTACTGCCTTTTCAAGGTAGAAAGAGGTGAAGCTGACAACTTGTTTAGGGCCACTGAAGATTCAACTGAGATGCTCTGGGGATCTTGTTTAGGCTGAGATCATGTTTCTGGCTTTCAAATCATTCTGCTTGCAATCTATTAAATCAGATCCAAAAAAGGAAGCAAAAAACCTCCAACAAAATCAGACTGTCATTTGATACAAGTTGCCTTATCTCCAGTGGACCTTGGTTAATGAACATAGGCCCATGATGCCTCCGAACTGACTCCTTTGGACAAGGACAAGAGAGAATCAAACTACCCAGCAGAGAAAATCAAATCCTTTAAGTAAGGCCAGTGTCAGTGGGTAATAAATGTAAGGTTGAGGATGTTCAAATTTTGTGCATCTCTTTCCCTCTTTCCTCATTACCAGTGTGGGAAATGAGGTTAGGAAGGTTTCTTGAGCAGTAGCACCTGGACTCAGTTGACTTCCTATTGCATCTTTCATTAGAAATTAACAGTTGATATGGCCTTTTTATTTTTTTTTTCCTTTACCTTTTTTCTTTAAGAAAATGAACACTAAGCTGAACTACTCCCAAAAAAGTGTGGAGTGCAGTAAACAGGCATAGAGGTTACAGAAGGAAAACATGATTGAATTGAATTGCAGATAATACGGTTTTCTCCAGTCTCTTTCCCATTGAGGAAAAAGAAGTATGAAAACATGTCAGAAAGGACAAATGTACTGAGAGTCCCTTATCAAACAATGCCATCATCAGTCCTGCCCTTCATTACAAACATTGAGAAGAAAATTAAAAGGAAATAATGATTCCCAAGTAGTTGTAATCTGAATTTGATTTTCCTCTCTTTTATTATCTATTCCTGCAATACTTCTTGATAGCTATACTACCTATAGCTGGCCATAAACTAACCTCTGCTCATTGTACTGGTATTTGAGGACACTAAAGTCATCTAGAATTGCAAAAAAAAACCCAAAACGAAACAAAAAGAACTCACAAACATCTGTATAAACATAGCATTTTGCTTTTTCTTTTCAATTTCCTGAACAGGTGAGGTGTGCTATTAAACTCTAATGAAAACTGCAGTCTGGAAGAATAGAAACGGTTCCTATTTGTGGTTTGTGTCATTCTGGATTCTTTCAAGCGTTAAGCAGTTCTGTTGGAAAGTTTTACGACAGGTTATCAATCTTCAGACTAATCTTAAATTTTCAAGAAAATGAGAAAATTGCTAAATTTCAGCCATTTCCAGATGTCTGTCATTCTGTTCACCACCATTACGCTGCTCTGTTCCAGTGATACGCTGCAAGGTGCTGCAATGCCGCTAAAGACAATCAGATAAGTGACTCATGCTCTGTATGTGAAGTTAACAAACTACAGACCTGTATAAATGCCGCCTTCTTGGCAAATCTTCCGTGCTCAGGAAATAACTTTAAAGCCAAAACAACAAAAAGACATTTGAATTAGTAGGAGTGTTTACAAGTATCATACATAACATCTTCATTCACAGAGTCATTTGGTCATGCAAAGGCAAAATGTAGGTCACAGACTGTTGATGACGGTGAATCAAAAAAGTATCAAGTGATAAAGGTAACAGCCTTTCCATTTTCTCATCAAAGTCTACAGTGCAAAATTACCTTTGAGCAAGTTTTCTTACTCTCTGGAACCAGTTTTTACTCTGTTTTTATTCTTTTCCCAGTGAGCTAACCAGAATCTGATGCAAAATGCACAGGAGGATAGGACATTCAGCCCTGCTGATCTTTTCCCAATAAGCTGCATTTGCTTCAATGTATATTTTGATTGCAAAATTTGCACATGGTATTTTCCACTTGAGTAGACTGTGAAAAAACAGGTAAGAGCTTTGCCGCGAGTTTGTTACTCTGCTTTACCAAGTCATAATGACCATTTTTTCATATTGGAGTTACTAGTAGTTGAGGGTATCCAACACCTTGAAGGAGCCTTATGCTGTGTTCTTAACGATCATTCAAAGTTCATCATATTACAGAGCCATTATTCAGATGTCTCAATGACCTTATGAAACCAAAAAGTCAATCTTCTATCTAACTAAGGCTCTTCATGCAAATGATTCTATGTGGCATTTTGAGTCCAAAAAAAATTTGAAATATTTTCTTTCTGTATAATAAATAACACAGAATTTATTTTACAAGCATAAATGACAAGGTATTTTTTGGGGTGTGTGTGTGTGTGTGCGTGTGTGTGTGTGTGTGTGTGTGTATTCTAACCAAACACTGTTCCTATAATGCACAGATATATCTGAAGGTCAATAAAGGACTCTCTCTAAAATTGGGTAGGTCAATGAAAATACTCCTCCTTCTTTCAGAGCTTAACACCTGAAGTTGCTGTAGGACAAACCACCCCTCTATAGAAAATTATCCTGCATTTTATGGTCACAGAAGGAAAGGTTTGAAGTGGACAGAGAAAATAAATCTAAGACAAACTCTATGCAATGGTGCAGGAGATTAAACCAAAGCAGAGACAGAGGCTGCTGTCTTATCTCCATCTCCTGTGCTCAGACGTCTATTTCAGATGCACACACTTCACTGTAACTAAGCCAACAGCCTGCTGCTAAGCACGGGATGACTGATTTGTCACACCAAAATTTACTTACATTATATGCCTCTTTTCATCATAGGCCAATATCTTTGTCACATCCCAATCGCCAGATGTGATGGACTCCAAGTTATCGCTGCTGCTGTTGGGCTGCCAGAAATAAAAGGCAATTTGATGTTTTTATTCTTAAAATAAGCTATCTAAGCAAAGCTTCTCTTTATGTTTCTGTTCTGATGAAGGGAGCTGCTTAGACTCTGCTACCTGTTCAGGGTTACCAAGCACCTGCAGTTTCCACCAGCTCCCCCAAATAAATATAAATAATGCAGAGTCAAAACAACTCTTCTAAAGATAACAGGATAAATTCAGTATAGAAATGCTTCATATCCCTTCCTCTAATCCGGCATGTCCACAGGCTTCAGATTAATCCTTTACGGCAGTGAAGGGATTTACTTATTTACACTAAGAAGGCATTAAAAAACAAAACAAAGCAAAGCAGTGATACTGTTTGAAAAGAGAAAGTTGGTAAACTATTTTATCCAAAGTAACTCAGTCAGAAATTGGTATTGTTTTATGTGCAATCACCGAATGCTTTCCTTCAAGCACAAGTCCAACATTCTACCCTTGCACCACCTTATCCCTCTGATATGAGCACAGATTCTGCTTTCATTGCTTTCTGCTGTAGGTGTGCACAAGGCAGTAGCAGAGAGCCATTCACCTGTGACGTCGACATGGCAACATGGTAGAACTTCCCGCGTCCTCCCTGGGGACTGGCTCGCACAAAGAAAAACTTCCGACCATCCCTGGAAAAAATTGGCTCTTCATTCTGTAAACAGCAAAATTAAGGATTATGTTACCACTACATTGATCCATTCTACCAAGCCCTCTGAAATTAATTTAGAGTGAAGCAGAGAGTGCCCTTTAACAGCAACCCGAGGCAGGCGGAATAAACCCACTGAGAACTGGAGAATGTTTTGGAAACTACAATGTCTGTGCTCTTGGGAAGCTGACACCTTTCAGCTGGGGGAAGACAGGATGATGAGCAAGAAGGAAGGACCCTTGGGTGTAAAGTCAACTTTCATTTGCAAAGCCAAGAGCGCATACATACAGCTGACTGCTCTCAGCAGCTGGAGTCAAGCCTTCAGAAATGATGTGAAGCTCGTTGGCACAAGTATGTCAAACCTTGTTTACTCTGCTGGAAGAAATGATCTATTCCTGTCTTCGAGGAAACACAACTACCAGCATACTACAGCAGCTGTTGCCTTTTCCTGCTCACTGACAATTATTTATTTCGCTGAAGCATTTATGAGGGGAAGGCTATTCTTGCCAAACTGCCTTTGACACAGAGCTCCCAGGTGAAGGTGGTGATTGACTTTTACCGGGTGACTGAAACATTCAACCTGAGATAGAAGGGACTTGGTGCGAGCAACTCAATGCACACATATGGCAAGTGAGCAGTTCCTGGAAGTGTCTTTGTTTTCCTTTTTGTAGAGGAACTCCAAGGCATGTGGGACATCTCCAGTGCAAGAGAGATCTGAACAGCAGATTACAAGGGAGGGCAGAAGGATGGCCCATACGGTGTGGCACAGTAACTCTGTGTGAAGGGAATGTGCTGGTTGAAGCTCCTTTGCATGTTGAATAGATGAGATGAATACAGAAAATAGAATGATGAATATAGCTCATAACACATGAGTTGAACCTCTACTGAACCTTTCCTGGAGACCAGTTGAGCCCTGCCTGCACTGACCCATCTTTATGGCCCCTTTGTGTTAACAGGGGTGTTAATGTTGAGCCTTTTCTGGGCCCAGTGTTTACTAAACCTCAGCTTTCTGCTTTAGCTCTGCACCGAACCAGAATTTCACTATACAAGGAGACTTAAGGCTGATGCAAATGCACATGGCAAAAATAAGTGTTTTTATTTTTCATAAAGTTCTTTCTGTGTATTAATTTGCTACCATCTCTTCACTGATTAATTATTTTCCACTATTTCTTGGTTTTAGCAACACTGTGCTTGGTGTTCATACTGCTTGCTTCCCTTATTTTCGCCCACTAAGGATTTCATTATATTTTAAAATATTCCCATTTACAGCTCGCTGAATGAAATAATGGCATCATTTGTTTCTGACATTGTACAGAAACTTGAAATATGAAACAACATTATTTCCAAATGTCTTGAATGACAGAAGAAAACTCCTTGAAAAACAACATGGGCAAATCTGCTGTTCTACCAGAACGAAGGTACATGTCAGAGAGCTCACCCCTCGTTTCTCTGTCTGTGCCTCATGCATTATATATTCCAGAAGCATGTTTCTGCCAGTGAGAGCAGCCTTTCTGCAGATTTATTTGAGGTTCACTTAGACTTCATCCCTTCATCAGGCTTTATCACTTGCCTGATGCTATGGGACAGATTTTCGCGTGTTCTTGTTGGAAAGACAACTCATTAGTGCAGACAAAACCTTGTTTAAGGTTGTGACAGAGATGGTGACTTATCCTGGATGGCAAGCTGGGGGCTATCAGGAAGCGAGCTTGCCTTGAGCTGCAGTTGATATGATTTGTGTGGGTCAAACACCACCACACTTCAGCTCTGCAGGAAGCATTTCCCAGCTGGTCCATCTGTGCTTCTCCGTGCAATGTCCTCCCTGCTTCCTGCTCCTCCACAGTACAGTGCTTAATGTGCTTTTGGAGGGACTCTTTAAAACCTGGCTTAAGTTTTGGTCTTCTGTGTGTTACTGATTGTGAATAACACTTCTTTGAGAAGTTTTTCTGGTTCACTTTCAAGTTTTGAAAAGGAAAGCAGTTAATCTGAATAACCCAGTCCTCTGCCATCACTCCACTGATGGCTTTTCCCTTTCTCAGAAGTCTTCTACTTCATCTTAACGATGCACCTTTGCCTGCCTTTTGTAGCACCAGGTCACTTATGGGGTGGTTTCATGACAAGTGTTTTGTAGGGTGAAAGTCGATCTTGCTTATAAGGTTGTACAAGCTCTGTTTTTATTTTAAAGAAGTTCATTTTATTAACTAGTTGTTATAGAATCATTACTGAGCTACCATGCTGCTGGAATTAAAACAAGGGAGTTGTAAAAGAAACATGTGCAGTTTTATACGTAGAATCACATAATCATAGAATCACCAAGGTTGGAAGAGACCTAAAAGATCATCCACTCCAACCGTTCACCTATTACCAATAGCTCCCACTAAACCATGTCCCTCAACACAACATCCAGTCTTTCCTTGAACACCCCCAGGGATGGTGACTCCACCACCTCCCTGGGCAGTCCATTCCAGTGCCTGACCACTCTTTCTGAGAAGTAATACTTCCTAATGACCAGCTTGAATCTCCTCTGCCGTAGCTTGAAACCATTCCCTCTAGTCCTATCACATCTCTACCTTTTGACAGAGCATAAGTCTTTTCAAACAGAGCTGACCTGAAACACTGGGAGAACAGGAGGACTGCAAAGCAAAACGGAGTCCAAAGGTGCTCAGGGGAGGCCAGCCAGCCCACACAGACACTTTCAGAAGTTATATGTCTACAAGCTATTTTGCGTCAATCTCCTGATTCCACTGACATCACTGTCAAAACCCACAGCTTTGTGTGAAGTTGGAATTGCGCCCTGATTTATAATTAAATTTATTCAGCTCACCTTCACAATTAAGTAAATAATCCAGTTAAAATGCCAGTAAAGTTTATCTACACCAGTTGCTGTAGAAAATTCTCCTTTGCTGTCTCCTTATCTTTATATGACCATCATAATTGCTAACTAGAAGTGGCTTGTTTACAAAAATACAAACAAAACTTTCTACAGCTGTAACTCTCGTTTCAGAGAATTTGTATGTTTAAGCAAAGGTATGAAACAAGGCCAGTTTGGTTTTTACACTCAGCAGAGAACCTGAAGGATATAAATAAAAGCAGTAAGATCTTCCATAATCCCTAAGTATCTTTGGTGGACTTGTACGCATTCTTTTTCATCAAAAGGTTTGAAAATCTTGGCCATATCATCTGACAAGGAATTACAGACATTTTCTAGAGGAATGTGTGCATTTCTCATTGCACTTTGAGTAATTAATCCTGTTGTTTAGCCACACAGTGACAACAATATTGTTATTGGCCTGTGTTGAAGAGAGCTCTCCAACGTTTTGGGGCTTGAATAAAATTCATTCATGCACTGAAGCCCATAATGGAACAGAGGATCATTTACTATGACCTTCCATGTATAGATTATTAAATTTCATGGAGTTAACGAACAGTTACTGTGAAAAAAAGAAATAGAAATCAAAATTGTGAGTTATGTGCCCTAAGTCAAAAGTCCCAGTATTTCAGACAGCTGACAAAAAGTCAACTACGTTATCCTCGGAGATTTGCTCATGCCCATTTTTAGTATCTTCTGTTATTTCACAGCTTTTTCTCTCCCCCAGCCAACTGTGAAGTCTGCATCTGTTCTAGGAAAATCTAGGAAGGTGAACTTAAAGTAAAAGGTAAAGTTACTGTACAGTTTTTAAATGATGTGCCTGGAGTACTGCGAAGCAGTATTTGAAGGAATGATGTAAACATCTATATTCTCTGATTTATGCTTGGGTTAATTATCAGATGGTTTGGCCAACGGAACACGCTGATGTCTTCTTCAGGGGGGGCTGAATCACACTCAAGGCCCACTATGACCACAATGCTGACTACAGGACTGAATTGGGTCCTTGGCCCACACGTAAAATGAAATATATCAACCAAGGACTCTTCTTTCTGAGCTTAGTCACACTTCTGGTCTCCTTCAGAGGCTGCCAAATGTGTGATTCATCTTCTTAAAGAGGCTGGGGGAATTGCACTAACAATTGACATTTTCACATCATTCTCACATTATTCTCATACTCTGACACCCATGGCACGAAAATAACCTTCCAATTTTTTTAGATTAATATGCCATAGAGTTAAAGGTAAATACAGAAAATGCAATTATTCTAGTAATCATATGTTCAGTCAAAACTGGAATTTTAAGTCATTTTGTTGTCAGAAACATAGGTGAAAAAGTTCTGTATTGCTTCAGACTCATAAAAAGCCTTTGAAGAATAGTATCAAAAGCATCCAAAGCATCCATAACAAGAGTTATCTTCATTCAGTAATGAAATACCTGACTCAATTGGTCATAATAAACATACTTTTCTGACCTCAGACTAGGTATACGATGTTTGCAGTAATACAAACTAAGTCCATGGAACAGGTTGGTTAGAAACTGGCAATTCCTTTAATAGTTATTCAGGACAAAACACCATCTATTAATGCTTGTATGTTTAATAGGTAAATGGGTATCGAAGCACAGCAGTGTAAAGCACAATTTCTTCTAATGCACTTCTCTGGGCTTCAGGAGAATGGAGGTCCCAGTAAATAGCAAGAAAAGGATTAAAAATCTCAGATTTATTAAATAAAATAACTCTTGGAAATACTTTTTTTTTTTTTTTTAAATTAAAAAAAGATACAAAATTCGGTCAGTTTAAGCTAACACAGGTGGCGTAAACACAAAGAATACTTTGGCAGCATTTTCACTCTATACCTGAGTACAGCAAAAGATTACTTGAAACGCTTGGAGCACAAAATCTATTTCCTGTGTAAAATCAATTTTAATCTGGATCAGACATAGACCAATGCTGGAGGACAGACATAGAACAGAAAAAAACACTGCTCTTGCTGTGAACTGATGTATTGTTGTTTCTACAGGTTCTTGAACCTTTTAAGCAAGCCGCTACAAAAATGGGATATATTTTAAATCTGAAAATGCAGTGCAAGATCTTTATGTGACATACTCCCATGTCTGGCATTCACCTATTCCATGAAAAACAGTTCTTTGTTGTGTCTGAGTTCATATCAGCAACTTCTCTCTAAAGAGCAGCTTAATCAAATCTGAGATCCCTTCATAAACTGCCTGCTGGGGAAGCGTTATACATGAGCTAGAGATTTACATGCTGAAAATCTACAGCATATAAATCTATAAGCAGGTGTTAAAAAAAAATCCCCCCCCCCAAAAAAAAAAAAGAAACATTCCATAAATAAAAAATCTTTTGGGGCTTTAAATTCATTATGTATGTACATACCTAGTGAATTTATAGGTATTTACTTTCATCTTAGTGTTATTTCATTTGGAGGATGGCAGGCAGCACATAGCAACACAAAGCAGTTATATGAGACAAAAGTGAGAGCGTCAGGTGGATTATGTGAAATGAATGTCTGTTAAAACAGGATATTATACTTAACCAGACAGTTTTTCCTCATTCTGGGATTCATGTAAGCCGTCAGCTGCCCCACAGACAATTTAATATCATTTTTTTTAACCATTCTTACATTTGCTAACAGCTGCAGAGTAACAGATAATTCTGTCAAATTTAGCTTCAGTGACTTAATATCCCATCTGCATGATTTTGACTGGAAATGGACATTGGCTCTTCTAATTAAACACTGTTTTCAACATTAGACTTCTTTCCAGTCTAGAAGACCAGAAAACAACCACCACAGTCCTTGCGTCTCACCGTCAGTCTCAGAGCAGGATTTGAAGGACTACCTCTGAGGCTGCTCCATGAATGGGCAGATTACCACCAACATCTGATTTTTGTCTCTTAAGCTCCAGTAAATCTTAGGCTGAGAGCTCTGTGCACACTAGAGAAGGTGACACCTGAGGCACATCATGCTTTCTTATAACTGGGGAACTGTTTTACATAACACAGACCATGGCATCTTTCTTATTTCTAGAAATCTGTCTTTGTTCTTCGGTAGAAAAACAAAAAATAAAAGAAAAAAATGGCCAAAAGTTTGACCACAAAGAGGAGATCGCTATTACCTGTCTGTGCAGCCAACCTTCACTTTCATCTTCATGTTTCTAAAACAAAACAAGATCATTAAATAACATTCCTGGCATGTATTACATGTTGCTTATCAGTGCAAAGTGCAGTTGGACTGAACCTGAAAAGCTGTGCAGAAGAACAAAGTCACATTATTCCCCAAAGAAATAGAATCTGTTAGTAATAAAGGTTGAAACAAAGGCTGTTAAGAAAAGACTCTGGACTATGCTCGATGCGTAGCATATCTAAGCACAGAGACAGATACACTCCACTGCATATCTCTCCTTTCTACTACAGAATTACTCATGTTGGTTTAAAAGATGGTGTCTGCTAATTATGAATACGTTTACATTAGTATATCCACTGAAGGCATTAATTAACTACAATTAATTACATAATTTATAACATATTAATAACATCATTTATATTCTCTGCCTAAATAAATATGCTCCAGTGGACACGTCCCCAAGTGAGATGGCTGGTACACTCTCACCCCAGGTGTAGGTGGCCAACAACCTCCAGGCTCTTATCCCTACCTTGGTGCAGACACCCGTGGTTGCATCGCACAGCGTCAGGATGGAGAAGTTCTGGGCCCTGTTCAGCCAGTTCACTGCCACCTTGGTGCTGGTAGCCCACTTTACCATGGTGATGTAATAGTCCCTGAAAACACAGAGGTGTTTTTGGTTATTAAAACAGTGAGTCTAGATGTCTCTGGGCTTCTTTATGTATGGATTTCAACCCCTAACAATGACCTTTTTAGGGATGTAAAGGTGTTTTATCTTCCACTTCTGAAAGTCATTTTCCAAGACCCACAGGCAGAGATAAAGAACTTTTCAAGCTATTCAGTCTTCCAAGAAGGACAGTAATGCCTGGAGTTACAAATTTATGCACTGATGGAAAAGAAATTGCAAACAATTGCCCTTCTGAAACCCATCACCACCAATGGTAGGGCTCCTTATGGTTATGAAGGGTTAACAATCTCTGGATGTCTCTGATCCACACGTATTGCATCAGAAGGACAACAGCACAAAGGATGTGGTTTAGAGAGGTGCTGGATTTCAGCGGAGCAGTAACAACTGGTTGTCAAAAAGAAGTCAGTAGAGATGTGACAGTTTACATCATTAAAAATGTCATCCCACACTCCCTACGCCATTCTCTGCTGTTGGACATATTCAGGTTCTAGTAACACCCACAGTGAATCACTACTGTGGGCTGCACAGTCCTGTAAGCAATATCTTGCCCAAGAAAACATAGCAAGATTCAGCAATATGTAATATTGACTGATGTAACACACTTAGTTTGGACTGGGCTTGAAAGTCCAGGATCACAAATAAATGATGGTCACTTTCCAAGAGGTGCTCACAAATGTCCACCTCTGTACTGCAGTCTCAGGGTAAAGCTCTTGCTGGGCAGACAAAGCCAGTAATGCTCTAATACACCAACAGGCGGAGCGGGCCAAAGACACCCTTAAGTTATAATACAACTTCTCAAAGCACACAGTCTATAAAAATTTATTAGTTCATTTGTTTGCTATAAAATATGTATAAGGAATTGTTGTTCCCTTTGGAATTAATGTGCTGTGTCACTGGAGAGTACTCAGCGTACTGGCAAGCACTCCTGCATATACTGAAGAAAAAGGGCAAAAGCAACAAAGACACGCTTCTCTAGCAAAATAACAAGTTGGGAATCGATTTTGTAGTTTTCTGTAACATTTAGTGCCTGAATTTGGCTGGGGATAAATAACAAAAGGCCTTTACAACAGCATCCACCACACTGAGAGGAAGGATACTTCCAGGTGAGAAAACAGCAGTCTGAAAATTCAGTGCTTGAAATAAAATCGTAATTTTACGCTCTATCAGTGAGAGAGCATAGGCCCTGAGAAGGAAAAAAAAGGCACTGAAGCAAAATTAAACTGTAAAACCACCTCTTCTTCCCCTTCACAATGAACTGAGAAGACTCAGTCACCCTGAAAAGGAAGCTGAATTCAGTACATTTGTGGCTCGGAGCATTTATTTTTTTTCCATAAATCCAATTTAAAGTTTGAAAGATATATATTAAATTTCGATATCCTTGTCATTGCTTGAACATAGGAGCCACGGTTCTTGCTCAGGAACTTTTAATTATTATTTTATGTCACATATATACCTTCTCTATTGCCCCGGAGATGGGCATGGAGACCCAATTTCTGTCTGTAGCCTCTGTGAAGCCTGTAGACACCCAGCAAGCAGACAATGGCACGTACTCGTAGAGTACTTATTATTCTAGTCTCAGAGTCTTTAATTTACTTCTCCTTACATCTCTTCTGTAGGACAACTAAATTTTATGTCTCCCATTTTGCAGAGGAAAACGAGACAATAAGGTGTGATTCATCTCAGCTAATTGTAAACATCTGCACTTTGAGAGCTGCACTGGTTGGGCAGCCAACGGAGGGGAGCGGGGCATTTTCCAGGCGCTGTCTGACCCAGTCTGGATTTTATGGGAGCTGAGGGAAGGAGAATGTATTTCTTACGACTTCGGCACTCAGGGGAGTGCCTCATTTGACATCTGAGATGCCAATGTGATGTGAGAAAGACATTGATGTAGCAGTTCACTGTTATATGTCCAGTGCCTTTCATTGAAATTAAAGTGCCATTTAGACATTAAATAGTAAACCTTTTTTGTTTGCTTGTTTCGTTCTCTGTTGTTCTTCAACTTTTTTCCCTTCTTCTCTCAGCAAAGCATGGAATTGCAAAAAATCTGGCAAAAATGCTCAGAATGAAATATTTTTAAGATGAAAATGATTCTGAAACGACATTCTATTGCTTCCAAATAAGCTTCCTATCATCAACTAATTATTTTTTCCTGACAAATGTTCCAATTCTGTGGAAGATTTCTGACTTCCTTTAATTCTAAAGCAAAACAAATGGAGTTTCTCGTCTTAATTTTCAGTTGTATTGACTGTATCAAAACACTTGGATACAGATACAAAGAGCGCCCAGACTCGCTGCTCTCCTTGTGTCATCTTTGTGAACACGTTGGGCACACTGAAATGCTCCAGATTCTTATGACCATCATTCTCCCCTGAATTTCTGATACTCTTTTCTGTAACGGTCTGTACGGTGCATCCGTCGTGTCTCTTCATGAAACATTATCACATTAATCCTCTCATCTTGGAAAACATATGCATCATGAAAACGCACTCCTCTTTCTCCAGCAGCACTAATAATGTGCTCCAGGGATGAAAACCACCATGTTTTTGATGGGATTTAAAAATGCTAATTAATGATGACATATTTTGCATCGTTTTACAATACTGATTGAAAGCCAATAAATTACAGCCACCCACAGCCACATAGCACAAATTTATTAGTGACGCGTGGAGCCTGCAGTCTCAACTTATTACTGCAATTAAATGACGTTGTCCAGCAGGTGCAGTTCTGACATTGTGATTTGGGTACTGTGAGCTGGGATTGCAGCCTGCAGTCCTGAAGCTGTTGGTTTGAAAGGCAAACACAGCTCTGCCCATTTGATCTGTTTACAGGTCATACATCTGCTGTTGCATAATTGGATTTGAATTGGAGCCATTTAGAGTGATTCAGTGGAAACCTGTTCTGAGGTTGACATTAATTTTCCTAACGTTAAGAAAGGTAACTTCCACCATAACTGATTGCACTGATTTAGCATCCTCTCATCAGATGACTACACAGTGTGTGCATGACAACCAGGCAGAGGCCTTATGTACCTACAGTTTACAGGATTAGAGGGAATGGCCTTAAATTGCACCAGAGGAGGTTCAAGTTGGATATTAGGAGAAATTTATTCTCAGAAAGAGCAGTGAGGCATTGGCACAGGCAGCCCAGGGAGGTGGTGGAGTCACCGTCCCTGGAGGTGTTCAGGAAACATGCAGATGTGGCACTGAAGGACAAATATAGTCAGTGGGTATGGTGGAGGTGGACTAAATGATCTTAGTGGTCTTTCTCAAACTTAATGACTCTGTGATTCTATGATCACGCATAATGAGGGCACCTTTCCCTGCCCTCACAGTTGGCCTGTTCCATTAGCTCTGTGCTACACCTATATATCTGTTAGCACGGGGACTGCCCATCCAGCAGTCTAATTTAGCAATCAGATGTGTGTGATCGGATGCTGCTACTTGAGTAAGTGATGTGCTGGCAATGAAAACCTTGTTGCATCATGTCTGACATGCACAGAAAGCATCCAGAAGCGGTGCAGAGGGGTCACTGCAGGTACCAGATGTAGAAGCAGAATGTAGAAGCAGAATTCTTTTGCAGGATGTCATGCTGTAAAGCTATTTCAAGTGTATGGCAAAGCTGCTGTAATCCAGAAATGTCTCTAATCCCCAAGCTTTGCAGGGAGATGTGCCAGGCACTGACTAAAGATGTTTCTTTCCCAACAGCAGGCTGGAACAATGTGATGCAACTTTCAAGTGCTCACAGACCTATAAACGTAGCACCACTTTTGGATGTAGGCTGAAGTCCAAGCCAAATTTCCAGCTCTTGCTGAATGCAAACAGATTGGAGCACTTGTTTGAATAGAAATGGGTGGCTAAGTGCTTGGCTAAACTGCAGGCCAACTTCTCAAATCTACTTACCCTGAAAGCAGCAAAGATCTTTCCTTTCTATTTATTTATTTATTTTTTTGATGAAGACAGGGCAATGTATTTGCAGAATGTCCTGATTTCGTTCCCATGCTCGACTCACAAAGCAGTGATCTCATGATTTCTGTATTAGAGATCTGCCTTGTTTCTGCTTCATGGTGTCCCATACAGCACACAGACAACCATCCCTATTCAATGCCAATGACTAGATGTGAAATGAAAATGTTGTTATGGATTTTGCAACATGATACTGCTCAGTGCTCTAAAAATAAGCCCACTCTGGAGTTAGACTGGGTCACAGGCATTCTGAGTAAAAAATGAACAGTGCTCAATAAAAGCACATGGAAGAAGAAAAAGTATATGAAAACTTTTAACTAGATTTACCCAAAGCGAAACCTGATGGTAGTGGCAGAAAAAGTAACTGTAAAACGACCTCAAAAAAGACAGGGCCTTATATAAAACCCTAACGGAACCAGATTGGGCATCCCAGTACGAGAAAACACATACCTCAGTCTCTGATTGTCTGGGGGAGTCATCTCTAGATCATGGGTAGGTCCATTCAGACCAATCACATGCAAAGAAATAGTTGGATTCTCCATTCCAGCCTGGATTTCAAAATAAAATGAAGTAAAAATAGAATAATTGCTATATCTAACACAACACAGGATGGTTTTGATTTATGATGGACTGTAAAATGCGCTCTCCTGGTTAAGGTTATGGATGGGTAACGCAGCCATTCATAGGGAAGGCACGACTAAGGTGGTTTATCACAGAGGTGTGGAAAGGCAAAACAAAGGTGAAATTCTACACAGCACACCTCTAACTTCTGTAAAAGATGTTGTTTTATACATGGTGACTAAGAATACATATACATATATATAAATAAAATATATTAATAAATATATATTTATATAGATAGATATATAGATATTAATAAAATATATTAATAAAACAGACTATAGTGATAATGGTAAATGTCGTAATACATTTATAATAATACATTTATAATACAATACATCCCTTATTGCAGGAAACCTACATAAAACCTGCACATATGTATCTCTCCTGTTTGATTATGGTTCAGATTGGACCCATCTGTGAGTCCTGAGGAATTCAGTATGCAAAGCAAGAAATGACAGAAGAAACAACAGTGCTGCAGAGTACACATCCTAGAAACTGTAGAGGATTCCAAACACCAAATTTTCCTTCTTGTTTCTTTTCTTAGAAACAACAAGCCAAAATGTTTTAAGGATCGCTGTACGCTTTTAGATATTGTCAGCTCCTATCTAGAACACAAGCACAATTGCAGGTACAAAGCAAGAACTGAAACGTTTTATTTTCATTACATTAGGAATGACTAATACTTTGATCAGAAAACTGCAAATTTTAATAATACAGCTAAAGAAAAATACAGACAATTCACTGGAGAGTAGCTGATTTTTCTTTAGATCTGTTTATTTTCATTGCTTATGAATGTGTCCAATTACACTGTCTCCTATCTGAGCCTACCAAGAAAAATTAAAAACAATATGAGTTTGCTGCTTGTTTGTTTTTAATAAAACAAGAGAACTGCTTGTTTTATTTTCCCTTACCTTTGGATAATGGTAGGTTTTAACAGTAGGGTAAAGGCTGCCAGTGTAAACTGGGATCTCCATGGTAGGGACTCTGGAAGCATTAATTGTTGCATATGCTAACCTGGTGCCATCAGGAGACCACCAATGAGCAATATGAGTCTTCAAGATCTCCTCTAATTAAAAAAAAAAAAAAAAAAAGAAAGGAAAAGAGAGAAGAAAAAAAAAAAGACTATTAGGTGTAAATTACCAGATAGCAATAAATGAAAACCATGTAGATACGAAAATCCCAGTCTAATCACAGCACAGGGAGAATGTCACAGGAATATCAATTAAAAATGCTCATTAAATTATGCTGTATACACAAATGAACACAATTGACAACAATTACTCTGAATATATAAGTTATTAAGCATAATTACGTTGCTCAAGAAGCATCAAATTATTCATATTAGTACACACACTTGTGATAGAATAAAAAGCGTGGCTGTTCCTGCCCTGTGTCCTGTGCTCCTGTATATGAACATTAGGAATTTGATGGTAGCAAAAGCTGTGTTCCCTTGGGAATACTGCACTGATTTGCTTCCCCACAAAGAGTTCACAAAGTCATACTTGACTTATATCAGTGGATTCAAACAGTCTTTGTACTTAGGTTAAAGCGCATCACCTGAAATTTTAATCCTCCTAATCTCTACTGCCAGTTGGGAATAAACATAAATGGTGATTTTCTATAAGTTATGCAATGTTGGTGCTTTTTTAACACTTTGTGAGACACCAGGCTTCAGAGACTGGCCTGGTTGCCATCTTGAGTATTATCCCTATTTCATTTTTAAAAACATTTTTGCAAAGCTATATTTCATATGCAGCCAGGGTCAGAGGTGTAGTTGTTAGCGACAAAATCCTTGGAAAGGCGACAATATAAATAAGTCAGAATTCAAGTATGTAAGCAGAAAGCAAGATTGCAGATATGAACACGGATCAGGAGAAGAACTCCTTGAGAGTAGCCCTGCTGAGAGGGGCTGAGATGTCCTGGTTGATGAAAACCTTAACATGAGCCAGCAGTGTGTGCCTGGAGCCCTGAAGATCAATGGTGTCCTGGGCAGCATCAGAAGAGGGGTGGCATCAGGGAAGGGGAGGGGGTTGTTCTCCTCTACTCTGCTCTGGTAAGGCACCCGCTGGAGTACTGCATCTAGGCCTGGGCCACCAGCACAGGAAAGATGCAGAGCTGTTGGATCAGGCTCAGAAGAGGGCCACAAAGATGATCGGAGGCTGGAGCATCTCTCCTGGGAGACAGGCTGAAGGAATTGGGCTTGTTCAGCCTGGAGAGGAGAAAGCTGAGGGGAGAGCTCATTGTAGCCTTTCAGTGTTTAAAGAGACATTATAAACAGGAGGAAACTCAACTTCTTACACAGGTAGATAGTGATACGACAAGGGAAAGTGGATGTCAGGGGATGTTTTTCACTGAGTGGTGAGGTGCTGGCACAGGCTGCCCAGAGGGGCTGCAGATGCCCCATCCTTGGAGGTGTTCAAGGCCAGCTTGGATGGGGCCCTGGACAATTGGAGCTACTACTTGATTTAGTGGTTGGCAACCCCTGCACATGGTATGGCAATAGGAACCTGATGATCCTTTGGGTCCCTTCCAACCCAAGCCATTCAAAGATTCTATGATCATTCAATGATTGCAATCCTAAGAAATTATTTTGAAGGCTGGCAGAACCTCATTCTCATTAAATATCAATTCAAAGAGCATTTAATTGCTAATACTTTCTCTTATCATTTAATACGCTTCATTGCAAAGATGACTTCAACTTATAGATAGCCAAAAAAGCTTTAAATTTCTCTGCCCAAAGTGTCTTCAGCTACCAACATGAGGAAGACACTAAATTGGCTTTCTAAATCTACCATTTTGCAAAAGGCAATAATGCAATTCATTTTCATTACGAGGCTTAATACCAAATGAGTCATTTCTATTCAAACTGGAGCAGAAGGGCTTGCATATGCTCTACAGATTGATGGGCAGGAAGACAGGTGCCATGACTTTAATGTGAGAATGAAGAATTAAATAGGCTTCAGAGTGTTTCTGAACTTTCACCACTGGTACTCAACTACACAAGTTCAAGCAGCTCCACCCTCAACAGTTATTGTGGTCATTCAAAAAACGAATGAGGAACTTTAGAGTTTGGACCCACCATGTTTGTATAACAACCTGTGATTACTCTTTGCTTTAACCTAAATTCTCGTGTGGTCTGAAGAGTAGAAATTCACCAGATAGTGTATTTTAAAGGAAAAAATCTTGGATCTATCCTTGAAGAACAGATGGGCAATGAGACATGTCAGAGATCGAAGTAACCTTTGTTACTCCAGACTTGCATTAGTCTTGAGACAGTGCTCAAGGTAACGTTAGGAAGAGTGCGAGGGAAAATCACTCTCAAGAGCTATGCTTCTACAAACAACAAATTAATTAACCAGTATATAATGGGGATATCTATGAGAGGCTTCAGGAAGATGTCTAGGAAATCGCAAGTATCATGTGGGAAAGCATATCTCTGGCAGATTTGTTTTGCTGCATTGTCCCACCTATTATTTAAAAGATGCTGCTCTTGACTTTTTATTGCTACATCATTAAAGACATAACTAAAAGCATAAATGGAGGGGAAAAATAGATGGCAGATGAATCTTTGTCATTTTAACATTAAGAATGACTTCATTCAGCTAACTTTTACTCAGGGACCTCAGACTTAAGGAAGCAGTTCTGCTGAAGGTACCTCCTAAAAGGAGGTTGTAGTGTGGTGGGAGTTGGCATCTTCTCCTGTATGACTACTGATAGGGCTAGACAGAATGGTCTCAAGTTGTACCACGGGAGATTCAGGTTGGATATTAGGAAAAGTTTCATCTCTGAATGAGTGGTCAGGCACTGGAATGGGCTGCCTAGGGAGGTGATCAAGAAGCAAGTAGATGTTGTACAGTTGGACTAGACAAGCTTGTAGGTCTTTTCCAATCTTGGTGATCCTACAAACTTACTGTCAAGCCCTGGATGGACTGAACAGTGGATCAGCAACTGAATGCATATTCCAGTAGGTTTGTTAGCCACAACTAGCCCAGCAAGTGTATAAAAGGAAGCATCTGCCTGCTTAAAGATTTGATGTCAACAGTTCTTGTAAGACTGATGAAGACTTGTGTGTTGCTTCAGGTAATATGTTTCTCAAAGAAGGGCCACGAGCATCAGGGTTTTATTTCTGGAATCTCAGTGGTAACCAGCAGATACGGGATAAAACCTGCTTTGTGAACGACATTTGGAAATCCAAATAGGTGGTTTTACTGTTGCATAACATAATCTGCAATTGTGATATCTCTACAGATATTACCATGATAAATCTGCTTCTCAGGCTTGTGCACAGCTCTCAGCAAGCTGAGCTCTTTGTTAATAAGTGCACATCAATGCTATTGTCACAGGGGCCAATAAGTGCATTTTTTCCAAGCATTTCTAAAAATCTATTTCCGCATTCTCTGTCAGTCCTGAGTCACACTATTGATTAATGACATTCTGTTTAATGTGGTTAAGCTCTGGCTTGCCGTTAGTGAAAGAATGAAGCTTTTACTAATGGCTGAGTGGGAAATCCACTGGCATAACAGGAGGTTCTTCTAATATACAAAGACATTACCAATGATTTGCAGTTTTCAAGTAGGAGCTAAATGAAACAGAGACTTGCAAAAGGCAAGGATGCTTGGCCAGCCCAGTCCTCTGACAGATGCTGTCATTTTCATAAACCTTGTCTCTTCAAAGAGAAAATGTCTCCCTCATAGATCTGTGCTACACACAAGCAAGAGATCTCTGGGATACCCAAGTGGTGTGTTCACCCTTGGTGAAGCCCCTTGTGTTAGACAGATGAGCTGTGGCTAAAAACTGCAGTGTCACTAAGTACCAAAAAGAAACCTCAGGTACTGAGGAGGTGTCCTTGGAGACTAAGCAGAATGATTTTTTAACTGCACCTGGAAAACAGAGACTTTCTGCATTTCTAGAGGTCAAAACAAGGGTAGAGGCATTTAAGACATTTCACTTATGAAATAAATCCATTTCTTTCTAACAATTAAAATCTGCTCCTCGTTCCAGACATTGCATTTTCTTTTAGGGATGAAAACAATATTCTTAATGTTGTACATTGTCTTTGTGACAAAAAAGATAGAAAATGGCTCGATTCTCCTGCAAGCAAATGCACACAACCACATTCTAGTGTATCTAGTTTGATGTCAACAGACCCACTAATTCCACAGTATTTTAACTTTTACTTGAAGAACTACACAAGGTTTTGTCTTACCGAGGAAACATACCCTTCTTTATAACTTAATGCTGATGTTTTAAAGCACAGTGATTCCAGGAAGCAAAATCAATGGTTTTGTTTGTGCAATTTGTAGATGGTGCTCAGACTGTTAAGTATTTGGTGTGCTGATGGCATTTTAGTCTTACTTTAAAAACTGTTAATAAAAAGGAATCTTAAGCAAAATGAAATTAAAGTCTAACATGAAGGCCAAGGCTTATACTGGGGAAGAAAGCTCAAAGGAATTTGTCAGTAGGAAGCATCAAAAGAAGATGAGAGGAAGAGAGATCAGAGAAGCAAAAGGGGGTCTAGGAAATGAGAACAAAAAGACTTCTGAGATAGCAAAACCCCAAGGATTCCCAGTGAAACATCAAATAAATACAAATGCTTATTTGACAGCCAGCATCTGTTTTAAAATCAATTACTAGATCACCTCAAATCACCAACCACATGCCAAATTGATTACTATTGTATAGTTCGAAAGCAAGTATTTTTGCCTAGTTAATAAAATGCTTTGCTCATATTGGCCTTCACTGACATGTTACAGGGATTCTTTCAAGGACCACCATGCCATCTTTCATACACATGCAAGGTAAATTTTGTCTCAGTTGGTGTAATGTAACGTAGAATCAAAGAATCACAGAATTGTCTGAGTTGGAAGGGAACCTTAAAGGTCATCTGGTCCGACTCTCTGCAATGAACAGGTAAACCTACAGCTCCATCAGGTGCTCAGAGCCTTGTCCAGCCTGTCCTTGAATGTCTCTAAGGATGGGGCATCCACCATCTCTCTGCGCAATCTGCTCCAGTTCTTCACCAAACTTAAAAAACATTTTCCTTATATCCAACGCAAATCTCCCTCCTTTCAGTTTGAAACCATTTCCCAATGTCCTATCACAACAGACCCTGCTAGAGACTCTGCTCCTTCTGTCTTATAGCCCCCCTGTAGCTCTACGTTGACTTCCATTAACGGGTATAAAATGAGAGTAAAAGTACTTAAATGTATGAAAATTGCTTTCTCATATTATTCTGCTTTACATTAGTTCTATATCCAATCTACATTTTCCTACATTGCCATATTTTTGTGCTTATGTCAGCAATACCCCTGCAGTACTCCTGATTTCAATGGAACGAATCCTCTTTTTGTGCTGCATAATTGAGTCAGGTGCAAAAAATCATTTTTTTCAGGATCACCAAAGAATTCTATAGCACTTGGAAAAAGGCAGAGACTCTAAAATAAATAGATGAACGAGAAAGAAGAGAGAGCAGTCCATTCTCAGCCTGATCCCATTATTCCTGTATGCCAACAATAAACGTTCTCAAGGTGTTTGCGTCATTGTAAAGGAGATCCTTAAGGAAAACTGAGTGCAGTGCTCAACCTGACGACTCCTAATTCCTCCTCAAAACACACAGCCTCATCTTCTGTGACAGACAGCAAGCTTATGAAGAATAAAATATTACTTGCTTGTGAGGGATTTGAAGACATGCTTTAAAGAACATATTTTAAACACAAAATCCTTGATCCAAAAGCTGTCACCACCTGATGGCAGCAGCATCACACAGTCGAGGTGCTCCCATGTGTTTAGCAGCTGAGAGAACATGGCAGCCCCTCATCTCAGGGACAGGAGCCCATGCATAGGGAAGGTGTGGGCTGTGAGTGTCATTAGTTTCCCCTTAGTCATGCAGTTTAATTGCTTGAACACATGTTGTTTTCTGCTCCTGCAGCCTTGCAGCCCCATGTTCCTTTCAGAAGAACATCGTGGTGAGATGCCAGCATTTTCCCCTGGTTAGTTAGGCAGCATCCCAATGTAAGATGCTATCTGCCTTCAAGGACTTGCTGTGCTGCAGATGAAGTGTGGAAGTATTATTGGCCTTTCATTTCTAAGAAAACAGAAAGGAATCTAGAAGACATGCAGAGCCCTCAGCTGTGCACTTGGAAGATGGAGCACAGGGAATTCTGAGGGTTTGGGCTGTGCTTTCTGCCTCTGTGTCTGGAAAATGAGGCCTGAAGAGAAACTCATTTCTTAAGAAGCTGGGCACTGAGGACAATGCCATATGACCCTCCAGGTCAGTGAGCTCCAGTCTAACCACTTCTTCTCCTACATGGGTACCAGAGCTGCTGTGCATTCTGAGCCAGACTCAAGCTTGACGAACACGTCAACCTCACCAAACCCGTGGTTCACAAACTACTGTGCTCAGAAGAAAGCACCTTTAGATGCTTTCTGAGGCTCTGAAGGAATGACACAGGGATCTTCAAACACCACCCAGTAGAGCCAGTGTGACTATAGCAGAGAAAGCTCTGCCTGGCCAAATTCTGATTCCTCTTATCCCAGCTTCTTGGCACAGCCCCATCCACCAGCAATCCCCTCCTGAACAGGGAGGATGTCCAGCTGTTGGAGTGGATCCAGAGGAAGGCCATGAAGATGATCAAAGGGCTGGAGCACTTATCCCATGGAGAAAGGTTGAGAGAGCTGAGCTTGTTTATCTTGGAGAAAAGAAGACTCTGGAGAAACCTAATTGTGGCCTCCCAGTACTTGAAGGGAGCTTACGAACAGGAAAGGGATTGACATATTACACTGTATAGAAGTGGTAGGATGAGGCAGAATAGCTTTAAACTAAAAGAACGGAGATTCAGAGTAGGTGTTAGGATGAAATATTTTACTGAGTGGGCAGTGCTGGCACAGGCTGCCCAGAGAGCTGTGGATGCCCCATCCCTGCAGGTGCTCAGTTCCAGGTTGGATGGGGCCCTGGGTAGCTTGAGCTGGTGGGTGGCAATCTGCCCACAGAAGGGGCTTGGAACTGGATGGTTGCTAAGGTCCCTGCAGACATAAGCTGATCTATGGTTCTGTATTTCTCTGAGGACAAGCTTTAGGACATCTTTCCCCAAGGACTGGGATTAAGATTAGCTCAGGGCAGCAGGCTGCTGACAGACTGAAGAAGCTTTCTGAGGCTGCTCTTCTCAACCACACCAAAAGCACCAGTTTCATGCTGCTGCTTTGCATTGTTGTTTTTTTTTTCCCCCTCAGACCATTGATTCTTCTAATTTGTTGTTTTTCCTTCACCAAAAAGTCCTGTAGCTGCTATATGAGTCAGGGCACTGGGGTGTTGTTAACAATGTTATTGACAAGAAGTTGCCAGATCTTCTTTGTTGTCTGAGTGTTATAAAACACGAGAGGTATCGATTACAAATCTGGCTCTGCTCTTTGGTAGTGCTCTACAGCTCCTACCAGAGTACAGGAAGAAGGTCAGGCTGCAATAACTAAGAAATCATGAAAGTTTAAAGTCCTCCTCATTTATATGAATGGATTTGTTGAAAAGTCAAAAAGTCAAGAATAAAAAAAAAACAACCCAACCCACTAAACAATACAACTGCACACAAGTGATGCCATCATTAGCAGCCCTCAGCTGTTTGCTTTCCAAAGCATGAAGGATTCCTGCTCACAATAGCTCCTTACAATCAGCACTGTTGCTGGTGTCGGTGAGTCCCAGACACTGTAAAACGTTCCCGATCCACTCTGGCCACACTGGCATGCAGACATTTCATCAAAACAGGGAAATCTGTAACTCATCAGCTTGCCCAGTGAAAATGAAAATGGGGACCGAATTAAGAAAGTAGAAACATTACTTAGAGATCACATAGCCAGATATTCCTAACACTCACTCCAAAAAGCAAATTTATCTCAAAAACCTCTCCGCAGTGGCAAACTGCAGCATGTCATTAATGCAAGATAATGATGAATGTTACCATCACTTGGTCTAGGCATAACTCCACAGTCTTTGTCAGCCCTCCATGAAAGCTTGGTAGCTAGAGGCACTAAAGCTGTAGTAAAACCTGTAGTAATTTTGCTGGCCAAAGTGTTCTGGGTCATTTTGCACTGCAGCTCATAGCTGTGGGAGGATGTCCACAGCAAGGTCACATCATAGCTTCTCAGCTGCTAAGGGCCCTGACAAGACAGAATTCATGTTGCCCAATTGAGGTGATGCAGTGGGGCCCCTTATTGTCAAGTCTTATTTTTTTTCTCCCTGCCACTTAGCAGGCTGCTATGGCTGGAAATACAATTTGCTTATCTGTGCAATGCAGTGAGACAAATCAAGGCTTTCATTATATTACTCTATTCAAACCTGCTCAAGCAGCTTTCACTGCACCTTCCCTTTAAATTAAAAGTAACATATTCTTACCAGCTAATCTGTGGGCTTATGACAGCAGGAAGATGGACAGCCAACACTGACACAAGGGATCAATTTCAATAGCTACAGACATATCAAGAAAGTTAGTGATCACAAACCCCTCTGAATTTGACTATCAAAAATTCATTAGATGATTGCAATAGTTCAAGAACACAAGTGTCCCAAAGCAATCTCTTTTAACATTTCATAAAGAAATATGCTAGAAAGGAAGACTGAATAGCCTGACATTGCTATTAAAGAACTTGATTCTACAGCCTCATGAATGCCTATATCAGCACCTGCACAAGTCATCTTTCATGTCAATTAACTGCATGATTTATTCACTCTGAGCAGCACCTGCTAGTCACCTGAGTGCTAATGAACCTGTTAGTACTGCAAAATAAGGCTATACGGTATAAAATAGGAACTGTACCACATGAACTGAATTTAGTCTAGCTACAGTTTTTTTACCTAGTGTAAACTGCCACTGACATTGAAAAGCCATTAAAAACCCACTCAGAGTTTATGTTGCCCTGCTATGGCAAGATTCCCAGAGGTTTCAACCTGAACAGTGATTCAGGAACTCACTAACTGAAAGATTCAGCTGAACAGTGACTCAGAGGATGAATCTGATTTTACTGTGCTGTATAATTAGAGGAACTACTGAGATCAATAGAATTACCCAAGAATAATCAAAATGAGAGCAGGATAAAAACGGAAGCAAAATTAGCTTATAGCATTATTTCAGTAAAAAAACAACACTCTTATTAAATAACAGAAGCATTTATTATTAATAAAGGTAATGGCATATAATAAAGTTATGCCACAGATGGATCAGAGGGGTCTGACTCTGTTTATCAGTGGTGGCATTTGCATGTGCAAGCAGGAAACACCAAAAATACTATTCAACAGTGAGAACCAGATGGTGATAAACCCTTTTCATTTACTATGCACGAATCCCAACACCTTCAGTTGTGAAACCACACAAAATAATTGATACACAACTGAATAAAGACTGCGTGCTTATTTTTATCATCCCTTGCTAAAACAGTGTATGTAGTCATCTCCGATAGTAATGTAGCAGAAACTGCAGAAAACATGGGTTGTTCAATAACCAGTGAAAATATCTGTGGTTGTGCAGGCTCTATGAGGGCAAGAACAGGTTGGTTTTGACCGCACTCAGTGTGTGTATGCAGGAATCCCGGCAGTGTGAGCTTTCTTAGCCCATGCAGCCCCCATCTCCAAAGCTTTTCCTGGACACCAACAAGACTGGAACCTCATGATGCTGTGAAAATCAGAAATCACTTGGGTGCACTGTTGTGTGATGGTGCTGTGCATGTGGCAAGCAGTAAAAGGACTGAAGAAAGAAAGGAAAATAAAAAGGAAAGATAAGAATGTAGCAGGGAGGCTGAGAAACAGTGTGACCCTCTTCTACTTCAGGAAAAGGCATTAACAAAATTATTCTGTGAACTTACTCTAAGTTCTGTTTCTCCTACATACAAGCCTTGGGGGATCACCACTATTGAATCAGGTAAGCAAATAGAAGAAACAAATATACCGGCCTGACAGTGTCAGCTCGTTGAGAGCTCTTTCATCTCTGCAATGAGGAAATACAACTTTTTCTTGGTTATTCTGAAGACTGAAGAATGCAGTGATTCTAAACCTATTCAGCTACCATGTAGTAATTCCAAACCGATCAAGAAAAGCTTACATATTGGCTTTCCTTGGACCTCTTGGAATTAGTCCACTTCTCTGTAGGCAGCTGCAGATCTACTATTAAGCCCAGCCAATACAGAGAAGACATTTAAAGCTGCTGTGGGCACAGGTGATGGTCCCAGCTTGCAGCCTGGGGAGAGGGCACTGAGCCTGTGTGATCAATACTTGCAGCCCAGTAACTCCCATAGGAGAAAGTAAACAAAAATCAAGGTTTTGTGTATGCAATTCTGGTACGTAATAAATCAGTTTGCACCAAAGCACATTCCTGAAATGATCACTTAACAACCCTTTATATCGGTTGGCCAAAAGCATTGAGGGATGGCCAAGTGTTGAGGGATGTCCTACTCGCAACACGCTGCCTAGTGGCCTTTCTTGATCCTTCCTATGATCACACGTTCAGATATGAGCTCTGTGGACCAAGAGCCAACCATCCTGTACAATCAGCACCGCTGCACCAGCAGAGTAGAGTCTACAGCAAACCTACAGGATGATTTTGTAGAAGTTATTTAGAAGAAAAACAGGACCACACTATTAAGTCCAACACATAGGACAGCCAAGTGGTGCAATGGTGTCCAGCTCCTCTCATCCACTGTGCTGGGCTCAGTGATGAAGTCTATGGTGATAAACAAGGCAGTTGCCTTGCTCATTCAAACTGGGATTTTCCAATGGAGATAAATGTATTAAACATATACTATGAAATTTCAAAGGTGTTCTGCCATACCTCCTATTATAGGCACTATGCCCATGTATTTCCATATTTACTAACCTTTTTATTTTGAAATGTATGAAAGATTTAATTTCCTTAGAGAGTCTAAGGTTGGTGTCTCTAACGACTGCCAGTTTTACTTTAAAAGCTACAATAATTAGTCTTCTAATGAGAGCTGTAATTGGATAGTGAATTAAAAACCAGATGAGGTTAACTGTTCATACCGGCAGTGAAATTACAGAGGTTTAAGTATATTTATTTCCATTTTACTGTATTGATTTGATTTTGTTCTATTGCCTGTTGTATCCTGCCTCTCATAGCTATACAATGATCTCATTATTTTCACATTATTAATTTCGATATCCATACTGATATATAAATTTTCTGAGAAAAATATATACCAAAATGCACAGAGAAATACAAAGATGAACACACACGCAGCTATGCATAAGAATTGTGACAGTGAAAACAAACTGCCTGCATAATTGGATCTAAAACTGGTAGAAAATAAGTTATTAAAATGAATACCATAGGAACGCAATTAAGAATTTTAAGGAAAAAAAAACAACAACCCAACCTGATTAATTAACTGCAAATTGTAAGTATTACTTTGAACTGCTTTGTACAGAATAGTATCAAATCACTAATTATTCCTGCCCGCTTTGTTCAAAGATCATGAATGTGCATTTTAATTTACACTAAGTATAGTGAGAGCCAGCATGTAGAATTCTGCAGAAATCACTTGGGACGAAGGGAAATTCCCCCATTACCATACAAATGACATGCACAGAGTTACAAATGATATGCATCACATCTAGCTCACATTGTTCCTTATAATGTGGCAGACAAATACCAGATATTATAAGAAAGCTTATAACCTACCGGATAATAAATGTAACCCAAACCCCACAAATCGCTATCTACCAAAGATAATTTTGTCTGCTGTTTTTTGCTGATTAAGGGTGGCTTAGGAAAAAAATACCCTCCCCTCTTTCTCTCTTTATCTGTTGCACTGGCAGGGTAGAGGTTCTGTTTTTATCTACCTAAGAGCTCATGATATCTAACGTAGACTAATCTTCATTTCCAAAGCCCTTCACAGCCACCTCTACCCTTAAACACTTCCTATTTAGTATCAAGGACAGTTCCCACATAAAAATGACTCATTATAGAAGCTGCTTTGCCAGTATATTTTGACTGTGACATCCACAATGTTAGCAGTGCTGCTGTGCTGAGATCGCAGCCGACCAATATGTGACTACTCCTTGCAGCCATTTGGGGTTGGTATAGTTTCCCTTCCACTCATGGCTATGGCATTCCCAAAGGTGGGAACACTGACCCACTCATGGGGACAAGGACAAGCCTGTGGGAATTCCTATGTGAATTTCCATCACAGACTGAGGCTGTGATTTACTCCTTGGGCACTCTCAAAGCGATCATGCCCTCCAACTCCTGCAGATTATGAGCTCCAGTCTGTGAGTATACATTTCAGTTACGTTACCAGCACATCAGATGGGAGGTTTCATCTTCCTGAGGCTTATCAGTACTCTACTAATCCATGCAAATACTCAAAGCATGATTATATCACGGGACAGACAATTCTTTTTCAGTTTGAAGAGCACTTCTTGGAAGAGTGCTAACAGGAAGTTTGGTTTCTATTTCACAGATCTCCGTTTCCTAAGTGGAAAAGGCACCATGATATACTGCAATGAAAACAACCACCTGGCTGCCTAATTGCCTGTAAATTATCTCTCTGTGCTCTGGGTACTCAGTGAGTTGGCTCATTGCAATTTTAAGCCCAAAACAATAGGTGGTATAAATAATTAGTGATATATACTCAGGATTCAGTTCTTTTTTTCCATTGTAATTTGAAGAAATGTTGCGTTGCTGTGCTTGCCCGCTAAGGATTTATGTGTTCAGAGGAGCCAAATTCACTCAGTTTATACCTGTGATTTCACAACATGATTCATTATTTTCCAATTGAAACCAAAAATAGGCACTTACTCAGAAAAACCGTGCAGCCAAACAACTGCTTTATTCTTTCTTTCCTTTTTCAAGTGGCCAGCACAGAGCATGCTGCTTCCATGCATCAAACATAAGATGAGGTTAAGTTGTACAGGAGAAGTGACTCCTCGGGCATATTTTGTTTGCTATGCTGTAGGCAAAGGGCTAGTTTCTCCTGCAAACCTTTCTCAGTTGTGCTTTCAAATGCATATTTTCTGCAAGAGGAGAAGTCCAAATCAGTCTAAGGACTGAAATGGCCAGGAGCAATGTGTAGATGCCTGAGGAATGTTATCCTGTTGGAATCAAAGCCAAATGCTTTGTGATCTTCTGTTTGCTTGCATTTATAACGTCTGTTCTGTCTCAGCAAATAGTTCATTCAAGAGATCATCAGATCTTGGATGGGAACAGAAAGGTTGGTTGGTTGGTTGGTTGGATGGTTTAACCCTAAGATGCTTAACTGGGGTAGTACTTGGGCTTTGAGCAACCAACCATCAAATTGCCACTGTTGTTCTCTCCCAGAAATCGTTGCTGGGTTAGGGCTGGGGGAGATCTGCAATGCACCTTCTGAGGACTCAGTGTTGAAATACCCTCCTTCAGATCACACTGACTGTAATTTGCCACCTCTCCCCATTCTCAAATCCTCCTATAGGCCTGGGTATATTCTCCAAGTTAGAAGCCCAGAGGTATTGCTTCTTCTATTCCAGGCACTCTCCACACTTCCTGAAGGTTCCTTTTAGGCTGAGATGCCAGTCAGAAGTGTTGTGCTGCATAATCTCCTCATTAAAGATAATCCTGGGCTTCTGTAATGGGTAGATCATGTACTACAACACTTCCAAGTGGTAGCTCACACCAGAATAAGATTGCTATTATGTCTGCCTTTCTGTCAAATGACTCCCACCACTCATCTGGCACCACTTGGTACCATTACTCTGGTAATGGAACCAGAACAACACCATGAAAGTTCTCTCTTCTTTTCATTTTCAGGATTATTTTATTTTCTTGCATCATTTTGGAGCTCATTGAAGTGGAAATGGATTCCTTCAGGTTGTCACCCCTGATACAATCTGGGCAAGAGGCACTAAATCACGGGGATTTACAGACCCTTGAGAACCCTGCAGCAGCTTTGTGCCAAGCCTCTGCAGTAGAGTACAGCCATGAAGCACTTCAGTACACAGCTCTCCATCCTGTCCTGTTCCCAAGGTTTCAAGCCTGCCTGTGATACTCCAGAACAATACATAATATCCTCTACAGTAGGATGGGTCAGTTCAATAATCAAGTGAACTTTAATTTTTCTAACAAGGTATTGAATCTTTTAAGTAATCTCTGTGCACACAGTCTAAGGTAGAGACTGGAAAATCAAAACAAATGCAATAAATACAATGATCTTCAGATAATTCCTATTAAGATTTATTCCATTGTCAGTTTTCAGACTGTTGCCTGTTCAATTTTAAAAGCACAATAGTATGAAAATATAATGTTTTGCTTTTAGGAGCTGTTTTTCTTCAGTTCTGTTTCTGACCACTTCCTCAGATCTTTAATCTGCCTATCTTGAAAGCCTCCTTTAAAAAAATTGCTTTTGATCTACTTTGATTCAGTAGCAACTGATGCTGATTTTTTTCCCCCCTGCTATTGTCGTTAAATCAAATACAAGGCAATGACTCAATGTCAAAGGAAAGCAAAACTAATGTAGGAGGCAAATGCTTGTGAGTCATATGATTAGAAAGGGAAGGCCGAAAGTGGTTTTTTTCCTATATTTGGGGTGATTTGCAAGTCAGGTGAGAGCCTGTCATCCCCTCTATGGTGTAGAACAGAAGAAATAATGCAGTAGAGCTGGGGCAGCTTAAGCAACAGGCATTTGTCCTCCTGTTCATAGGGTGCCCTCTGGGTTGGAAAGCCTCCTCCCCCCTGCTGAAATCCTCTGGGTTTACCTGGCCTCCCTGCTGATGACCAGCCAAATCTGGGTTTTTGTGATAGCTACACCATGCCTTTCATTTGACATCTAGGGCCCAAGGTGAGGCTCTCACCTCAGCTTCGTGTCCTAATTTCTCTGAGCTCATCTAAAATCAGGTCAATAACTGTGCCTCAGTTTGCCTGATTCTAGAAAGATGATAATAACTCGAGTTCTACCAGGATATAATGAGAAGTTTTATTAATTGATGATTGCAAAAGGCATTAAGATCATGACAGAATAATTGCCTACGTGAAGGTCATAATTAGATGTACCAGGAAATATAGCTGAGTGTTCTCTGCAATGCTTATTTCATTTTATCCTTGTACTTCAGCTACAGGAGTGTGTGTGCTAAGGAGAGCTGTGCTTATAAGCACTTTGCTACACCACCACCTGAACAAACATGTTGAACACCTTAGAAACGAAAGAAAGGGTCACAAGGCACCAAAATAGAAGAAAGAGATCTCGCAGTGAAGAACCTCTGGGAAAAGACATGTGTCAGGGATACCAGGATATCCTGGGTTAGATATTAGGGAAAATTTCTTCTCAAAAAGAGAGAAAAGGTGCTGGCACAGGTTGCCCCGGGAGCTGGTGGAGACACCATCCATGGAGGTGTTCCAGAACTGTGGCACTGAGGGACATGGTCAGTGGGCTTACAGCTGGACTTGATGATCTCAGTAGTCTTTTCCAACCTTAATGATTCTAAGATTCTACGCCCTGGCTCTCCTCGCCTGCGTGTCAGCTCAGGGTCAACACTAATCTGATCCAGGCAGGGATTGTGAAAAGCTCATCCGACTCGGGCTGTGAAATCATGCCCTTGGATCCTAATAACATCTACATCGACCAGTTGTTGTGCCAGGGAGAATTATGATTAAAAGTTGGGTGGGGGGGTAAGAACAAGCTGACACACTTTCATGAATCCCAAATCCTGCTTTAGGGAGAACTGGAAGAATTCAGATTTAAAATAAAATTATGACGCATCTCTCTCCAGCGTGCTCTAAAAAGTTCTCTGTAAGAGATTGAGGGCCATATTTATCAGTGTGATAGCACTGGGAACTATCCCAGGATTAGTAAAAGTATTTGAGAAAAGTCAAAATGCACGTAGAAACTTCGGAGAAATGTTCAAGAAAACATGCAACGTATAACCTGCCTGCAATGGGCTGTGGAGATGAGTCTTGCCCGATTTCCTCCTTCATTACATCTTACTCCCTCTAATGATGTTCTTTGTAGGTGACAATTATAGTCCTTTTGAGTTTCTGCTTTCCATTTCCTCTATAAATTTAATAGAGTATTGTTGGGTTTATCTTTCAAATAAACTTTGAAACATTTCCAAGGAGATTAAGCCCTGTTACATAAGGGCTTTTCTTTTAGCTAATGCAATATTGTATGGCTCTCTTCTTTATAATGAAGTTTGGAAGCCCACTCTGCACTTACTCCTTTTTATCAACACATGTTCCCATGCCCTTCTGTATTAACTCCTTCCCAGCAAGATAGATCCTCCCTCCTCCAATCTTTGTTGTTCTTGTTATCGGAGAAGGAAAAAAAATCCTCAACTGATCAAAAGCTAGCATAAGAATAATGCAAGAAGCACAAAGAAGAAAGAAATAGGAGTATTTACTTAGGAAAAAAGAACTGTAAAATATTCAGCCTGGAAGGGGATTACAGATGCATAAGAAAAGACAATCATAGATTTACCAGCTATACCATGCAATACCTTTATAAGCCACAGAGAGAAGTAAACTTAAAGTCATCATTTCAAATGTCTGTTTGCTACTCCTTCATTTTAAGATCTGTATGTAGGTAGACTAAACCTGCAGTATGATATAAACCTTTTATTAAAGGTTAAAAATTGTTAATACATCTCTGACTGGAATGTAATTACCAGCAGACCCCAGCAGAAAGGCGTCATTCTCTGTTCCCAAGCATTACAGATTAAAGGCTTAAATGGTTATACTCGAAAATGCAACGCTATAAAATTAAGTAAAAACACACACAAAAAAAAAAAATCAAAACAAGCAAAAACTTGGAGTAATACTCAGAAAAGTTTAAGGAACATGGTTCGAGGTATCAATTTCTGCTTAATCAAATGGTTTTCCTAGAATCTAAACTGTAAGTTAGAGTGCTGTGCATACTAAATGAGATTGAAATGCTTGAATTTCACATCCACTTTTCTGGCCCGCCTGTTCTCTACATGAATTGAGGGAAATTTTTTTTGTTAATAGACTGGAATTCAAGTACACTGGTTGGCAGTTGTTGCTCTTTGCTCTGCAATCAGCACCAGGTGAGCCAAAAAGGAGATGTTTTTGTGGGGTAACTTACACCCAGCTGTGCAACAACCAGGGAGTCCTAGCTATGCCACAGAAAATGTTATGGATGAAATCACAGCATTTCAAGTCATTTCAGAACGACACAATGCCTCCACTCATTAAAACATCAAAAATCCTTTAAAAGTGAGAGTTCTTCAGAACTGACAGCCAAAGTATTCCTTTATAAGAAACACTTGAAAATAATTGTAAATAAATTACAATATTTAGCTCTTAGCAGCAGCACACGGGGCTCCTTTGTTTGATGTCACTCAAAACAGCAGACTGAACTTTTCTTGTGTACATTTGATGGGTAGGAACTTCATGTTCTTAAAGCTTCTAATGGTTGGGGAACAGGACACAGCAAATATACACTAATTTTTAGGTATAAAAAAGTCTCAGCAAAACTGCCTGGCATGCATAGAACAACTGGCCAAGATGGCAGCATGAGTTGACTGAAAGCCAGATCACTCAGCACCAAGAGCAGTGGTTTGGTGGGCACTGTGGTGATGGGCTGATGGTTGGACCTGATGATCTTAGTGTCTTTTTCAATCTCAATGATTCTATGATTCTAAGAGTCTTCCTGTGCTACTGTAAGGAATCTATTCTAGCAGGTCCCTATCTCTAGAGGTCCCTTCCAAGCCCTACAGTTCTGAGTGCCTGCAGGTAGCCACTTAACACCAGCACACACCAGTCAAGGTGTACCTGGCCACTTATATTTTGTTACTTTCCCATTTAACAGTTGTAAGAGGATTATTACATTTTTTATTCCTCTTTTCCTCTTACTAATCATGATTACTCTGTGGCATAGTTTCCCCTTTAGACTCGTGTCTGCTGAAGACTGGAAAACAGCTGGTGCAGAAACAAGGCCATATGGTAGTAACTTCCACTGACATAAACTAATAGAGTTGAGCATGATATAATCCCTGGATGCTTTATCTTCTTGTAACTGCAGGTATGCCAATCATTATAAAGATGTGTCCTTACTCTTCAGTTCTCCTGATGCAGGTATGACTACTTCCACTGGTGACTGGTATGAACACCACAGTCAAAACTGGGCTTAATCTGCAAAATGTTGCACTGTAACACCCATATCCTCTTGTGCAAGAGGCCCCTGATATCTGCCTGGAGGATACCAGCAGCTTGAAACACACCAAAAACTGCTCAGTGTAAGCTGCCTTGCAGGAGTTCACCCTTTTTGTCCTCGGGTTGCTGCCTCCATGCTCGCAGACCCTCTCCAACCTGTGGCTGTTTACAACTCACATTAGGAGCAGGTCTTGCAGTTGTTTTAAAACACGCTTCATTTCATGGATTTCATTTCCCCATTAGAAGAGCTGACATATGGGAATTACGAGCAGATGACCAACTGCTGTCATTATTTCTGATATTCTTTGGATTTTGCCACATTTATGCAACAACGGATAGGTCAAACCTCTTGTGAGGCTCACAAGAGTTCTCATCCTCTTCATGTGGCTTTTACTTTTTCTAATTTAGATACATTTATTTTTGCTTTTTATATATATATATCTTTTCTTCTGGCACGAATTCTTTATTCAGGCCAAAGATCAGTGAGACAAAAGAGAGAGCTATTTAAACTTCTTACAGGTTTTCCACTGGCCCCTGAATTTCCATAAGCAAGAATTCTTCTACCATGGTGGTTCAAGTGTGTCAAGAGGAAAAATAAATACAGAACTTTACTTTTTAGGTCAAATTAGTAGGATTATGTACTGATAAAACTTCTAAAGCAATCTTTCAATTTTGGCTGTACTTAATCCTGTCATTTTAATCACTTTGTGAATGCAGCACTTTAAGAATCATAGAACCATTAAGGCTGGAAAAGACCTCTAAGATCATCCAGGCCAATCATCAGTCCAACATCACCCCACAACTGACCACATCCCTCAGTGCCATATATAAATGTTTCTTAACATCTCCAGGGACAGTGACTCCACCACCTCCCTGGACAGCTTAGATGGGTTGTTTTCTTTAAGATAAGTTTTTAAACAAAACAAAAATTGTAGAGACTATCAGAAGAAGAAAACCACCTATTTCCCTTAAGGAATTAATGAAGTAAATGTAAATTTTCCATGATAAAGAGATCTACTCTTTACACCTCTGTTGTATGAAGAGATGTTCCAGAAGCTTTCACACTGATTCTGTAATCTAAGAGCCTCTATGTTTAACTGCATAGAGATCAGAAAAAAAGCCATCAAAACTCCAATAAATAAATACATACATACATATTATTGTGGGTCTAGCAGAAACTCAGAGTCCTTTTCTGATCTCCCATGCATGGAATTACAACTGATCTTTATCTAAACAAGCTAATGATGGTAGAAATGTGCCTAATTCTTAAAATCTCCAGAACAGAGATTCCTACAGTGCCCCTGGGCACCATGCCCTATCAAATATCTTTTCCCTAACATTTACATGCAACATTATTTTTTGTGCGAATTAACCCAATTTCCTTTAAACTTCTACAGTATTCTAGAGGCTGTTATGTTGGTCACAACAACCAAAGTCAATTCTGCCACTGTAACCTGAACCCCTAAATGCACTGTGTGTTTTATCGTATCAAGCCACTGGTAAGACTAAATGGAGAAAAAACAAGCTCTCAAAATGGGAGAGCTCTTAAGTGCTGAGTAACATTCACACTCTTTTTTTTATGGGAATAATGACAATTTAAGGTATTTTCTTTGCAAATTTGATAGTGGTCACAGAGCACGAATACGGCAGCCACTGCCCTAGTGAAGATCAGCATCACTACTGTGAGCTTCCATGTAATTAATCCAGACTTCAGACTAGCATAGCATACGTCAAAACACATTCTGCAATATTTAAATTGCTAGTTTATAAATTAGTTGCTCAAAATGCAAGTATAATCTGAAAATGGGGACAAAGTATTTCTCCTAAGGCTACTCTAAATGGCTTTGATGCATATAAACAGAACTCACATACAAGTAGAAACTCCTACCAGCTGCTCTGTACAACCCAATACATGTTTTAGATATATTTGACTAAGTGATGCAGAATCTGGTAGATATCTGTAAGTATATATCTGTAAATACCAGGTGCTACTTTCACACCAATCTACATATTTCAGTTGTAGGTTTTTCATTTTTATTCACATACTCAAGCAGGGCAGTAGCTCATTAGGTTTAATTTGGCTGCAAACTGGGTGCCTTTTTTCCTCATATAAGATGAATAAGAGACAAACGTGCTTGGCAAAGCATCAGCAGTAAAATAGCAGTGGAACAGAAAGGAGATTCTACTACAACGGTTGAGTTAAATTTTGTGGGAAGCTCCAAATCTCAACTATATCTGCACAGATCAGAAGAGTTACTGTGGATTTAAACTACCGTAACAGAACTGCTCTCACATGTTTCATGTAGATTGCAAATCTATTTCAGGAAGAGATTCATATTAATTTCATATTCTTTTTAATCACACACAAGCAGACCTGTTGCAGCTCAAAAGAGTGTTTAAGATAAAAATACTGGCAATCATAGCCTGTAACACTTTCTTTTTGCTATATACATATGAAAACCATCCAATAATAAAAGCCTAACCAAAATAAATAACAACAAAAAGATAAAATGAATCAGAACAACAAAGAATGAATTGCAAGGCATTGCATGGAACTGGAAGAAGCCATCTGAGATATTATGAAAGTGGATCTGATTTATTGGAAATCGCCACTCTGGCAGTAGCCAGGCAACTCATTCTAGAAAGGAGAATTCTCTTTTCCCTTACTGGCTTGAGGTGAGCTCACACCAAGGTACTGCCTCCAAGATTCTACTACCCATAGATGCCAACTGGGGTGTGTTGAAGGGAAAGTCTATGTTCAGCTTAGTGACAGCCTTTATGGGCTCTAAATTTCTCTCAGTAAAGCATGCAACACATGAACATGGTGCCAAGGGAAGTCTGTGGGCTCAACGTTCTTCCTGAAGAAACAGCATTTTAAATAGGGCATATGAGAAGGGAAAGAACATGCTTCTTCAGTGCAAATACCAACAATCTCACTCCCTGAACACCCTGGACTTGGAGCATTGGCGGATACTGACTGACTGGCGAAATCAGGACAGCCACCTGGCTTCCTTCCACTGCATCAAGGAGATCACTGACCTCAGTAAATAATATTCTGTTTTCCTTCCAAAAGCCATCCTGAAGCCAGAATGACGGTGATCCAAAAATTAGAGGATGACAGGTGTTGGGTTTGGCTGGCAACCCCCTTCTACACAACCTTCTGCAGAAAGGGAAGGTTAAAGCCTGGGCTAGAGCTGGCAAAGCTTATTGCAGTGCGGCAATGGATTTTGAAGCCCGTCCAGAGAGCAACACAATTAAAAGTTTTCAGGAGCATGCTGACTTCTAGGCAGGTGTTCTCAATGTGCATTGTAAATGGTTCAATTTTCTCTGACCTTAACCAACTGAGAAAGGCCAGGAGCCCATCCCCAGTGATGCAATCCACATGAAAGGGAACCTCCACCAATAACAGAAGACAATGGAACTTCTACCATACCTTTCACTGCATGGCCAGCTGACATTTAAGGCTTTTTCCTTCTTTATACACATAGATAAGGCAAAAATATTGCCGCATACAGCTGACCTTCCTTGCAACAGGATTATTTACATTTATTTCGAACACATGGCAGAGGTTAAAAGCTGCTCTTTGTTTTTATTTGCCTGCAACAGAAATGGATTTTCTGCACATTTGGTAAAAATCAGCATGCACACAAATGTATGTTAAAAGAAAGTCACCAACGTTTTTAATGTTAAAGCTAAAGAACAGCCAACTGGGAACTGCATGGCCAAAGTGTCATGAACAGCTGCATGCATTTAATAGGCAATGCACAACATGCAAATCATAAGAAACTTTCCATTTTAATATAGCCATAATGCTTCCTGCCCTGCCTGAAGAAGCACAGAAATGAGGGTAAAAATTCCACGTGGCTTCCTCATAAGCTCTAAAATTATCTGCATGTTCCCAAGGAAAACTCAATGATTTTTGAAGTTGGGGTGCACTATCTCCAAGTATTCTTTGTTATCCTTGCCCATTTGCTCCTCAGTGGAAAATATGCAGAGCTGCACATTTACCCACTTCCATGGAAAACTCTACTTGACTGAAAATATGTTAATTCTTAAAAATAAACAGGTGAGAATTGCCATTCACTGCCCTAGTCAATCCTCTTCATGTGCATTGGCCAAGAGGAGTCACAAAATCATGGAGGTTTAAGAAGACCATTAAGATCATCCAGCTCAATTATGAACCATCACCACCATGTCCATCAAACCGTATCCTTAAGCACTACAGCTACATGTTTCTCGTAAACCTCCAGGGATAGTGACTCTACCACTTCCCTGGGCAGTCATCTGCTTCTTTAACAGTCCTATCCAGGCTGGCCCTTTTGACTGTCTGGAGCCTTGTCTTGACCATCCTTTTGTTGAGAGATCACTCTATCCAGGAGATCTTAAAACGTTCAGTGATGACTCAGTCTAATTTTTATCTCCCCTTAAGCCTCGGAGCAGCTAATTACTAGGAAAGGCTAGACCTACACAGTGAGATGTTACACTACCTCATCTCCTCTGATGAGACCAAACAGGAATTTTTGTACTTACTTGCATTCAGCCTAATTTGTCCAGTCATCAAAGTTACTGTTTCCAAGCACTAAAGGTTTAGAGTTCTCAAATTATACAGTAATGAATCAAGCACACAGATAAATTAGGCAGAGGGCAATGCTTCAGCAGATGTATCTTGCATTCACTCAGTATTAAGGCTGTTTCCAGACTTCCAGGATTAACGCTTCTAACCATAAGAAATATATCTACTTCAGTCGCTTGAAATACTATAAGCATAAAAGATACTGCTCAAGAGAAATGCTATTTGTTTTGGCAGCTGTTACCAGGCACTGCACCTCTGAGACCAGCCATACACATTTTAAATATACGCTCTGACTTCTCTGAGATGCTGATTAAATTATGAAAAAGATTCTTCTTTATTACTGCATTTGCTTTCCTCTCTTTGCAAAGTGTAGGAAAGGAACAGAAGCACTATTAGCGTGAATCAGCCAGAAGCTTTGGCTCTGTCATTCCCATAAGCTCAAGGGGAGTTTCAGGGAAGTGCACGGGAGGGGAAATTGGAAGTCTTTTACTAGGATCTTGCAGCAAAAAATTCTGCAGTTTCATTGTCTTAATGATGATGACATCCTGGCCTCCCCCACCAGGTGTCACTACAAAGTCATTTAAGAGGATCTGATGGTGATAAAGCAAGATGCGGGCAGAATGAAGATTAATAAGACATGCGAGTCAGAGCTGGAGAAGAGTCTCTTCTCACTCCTCCTCTTGCTCCCCAGCCAAAAATAAAGCAGAACAACACCACTGTGCATTAAGCTCAACAGAGCAGAGTATCAATTTTAAATGTCAGATATGTATAACTCATATTGCATAAGAGTCTTAAATGAGCACCACGTGAGCCTTTCAGATGTGCTCCTCCTGCATGAGGCTGAGGAAGGGACCAGATGAGATGTCACAGCTACCAGGTCAGCACTGATCTGGAAAAGGGTCTTTGCTTTGAGGTGATCTTTAGGGACTTGCAGAACAAACCCTTACCATCCACTCTGACAAGGGCATGAGGCGAGGGATTAACTCATGTGCAACTCTTCCTTTTGCAAGCAAAGACCCTAAGCCACAAACAAATCACATCCCGCAGATCAGGTTGCAAAATGGCTTATATGGTACCGCTTTTATACCTGAGGTCACAAGAAATAAACACCACCCTCCGTTTTGCAGTCTGTGGATAGGATCAGCTCATCTGTGGGTAAAAATCCACCTTTCCCCTCCCACTCATGGAAGGAACACATGGAGCATGCCTGGTGCTCCACTCCCCTGCGACTTCCACACAGCAGAATGCAACATCAGAGTCGTGTCTGTGAATGCAGACTTGCAGAGAAGAGGTAAAACCAGGACTTCAGAGCAGAGCAACCAGGGAAGGTCCTTGCCCTGCTCAGCAGAGCCATGTACAGGGAGCCTGAAACAGGGTCAGGCAGGATTCAACACTCCCCAGGATTCAGCCAAAAGTGAAAAACCCTCTTTGCTCATGCTATCCGTTTAAATGCTGAGCTGGTTTCAGCCTCAGCACTTTAAGCTCCCATACGGGATCTCACAGTATTTTAGCATAGGCATTTATCAGGCATAACTCTGAAAGTGTTAAGTCAGTCTACATGCAAACGTTGTCAGCGCTTATTTTAGTAATAAAAGCCATGTTTAATCTATGCTTTCCCCT
Organism: Excalfactoria chinensis; assembly: GCF_039878825.1. NCBI lineage: Eukaryota > Metazoa > Chordata > Aves > Galliformes > Phasianidae > Excalfactoria > Excalfactoria chinensis. Next base: position 134,698,530 of record NC_092826.1, read on the forward strand.
TTCAGAAATCTATGTATCAATCTACAGCCTTCCAGCTAAATACACTAAGTAGATTAAGCTCTGATTGATTCAAAATGTTTTCCACTATACTATCAAAAGTCTACAGATCAGCATAAATACCATGAGGAATTTTTTTTTCCCTCCTTTGGCAGATTTACAAAAGCAGAGCTTAACTTGAATTGAAACGAACTCCTGCATTTTTACAGGGCAAAAAAGAAAAAAAAGCCTGTCAAACCTCCTCTAGTTCTGCTTTACCTCCAGATCTGGTAAAAGCCTGTGATTAATAGCACAGAGCATCTATTCTGTCGTGACAACAGTAATAGCGTTATGAAGAGGAGTGTTCCCCCTGTGCCCACCATTCATCTCAGCCACCAGGAGTCACCCTAAAGGCAGCACTGCTGGGGCTGCAATCTGTCCACGGTGCAGGCAGCTTTACAAAATGGGGGAGTAGGGGTGATACAGATGACAGTAAAAATACTGTAAGTGGCTTCTTCAGACTGAAAATACCAATATTTTTATTTCTGTAACATACACAGGAAAGGTGATAAGCAGGTCATGAACCTACCAGGTGCTCCAGGGAGGCTCCGCTGCCATTGCTGGCAGTGGGGAACTTCAGCATCAAAAAGAGCACTTGCTCACAGAGCAACATGCCCAACTTGCTGAGATCTCGTTTCAGTGGTTCTTCGCAGACTGTCTGCTGGAGGTGTCTGCACAGATGGAACAAGATCCCTACATATGCTCATCATTCACCCCAGGAGTGCACTGAGACAGCAGTGGTGCAAACCAACGTAGGTTTGAGCATCCCAGCTCTACTAAGGAGGTGGAGGAGACATCTCCAAACATCAGTAGGAATGGAGGGAGGTAAAAAGTAGCCCTGGGATGGTAAATTTTGAACCTAGCTCAGATTTAAAGAAATTCCACTCAGCTGAGTTTGGCAGGGTAATGCTTCAGCCTCTCTAACAATGCTGTCTGAACTCTCACAAACTCCTTACCTACTCACCACTATGCCATACCCAGTTCCTTCTGGCATCTTTCTCCATCCATCCATGCATTCAGAGAGCTGACACCAGGATGCTGCAAACCCATCTGATCCTGCATCCCCACAGCTTGTTCACACAGCACTGATCCTACACCCAGCTTCACCTCCAAGTGATGTAGAGCAAGGGAAGATACTCAGCTTCCACAATACACCTTCGGATTTGAGTGAAGTTCTGTACTCCATCACTTGAAAACACGTATTTAAGATTTTCCTAGGATTCCTTCTCTTTGTTGCTTGATAAGTAAAGGAAGTTTTCATACCAACTTCAGCTCTATGTACTTGGGCTCAAAGTGACATTTCTAAAGGGATGTTACAATCAGATTTCTCAGATTTCTGTTAAAACATTCTCCAAGTGAACAACAGGATCAGAGGTCTTATTGCATACACAGTACTTAGAGAGGTTACAGAACCTGGCTTGGTATATATCCAGACCATATTTGGTTCCTTGATCATCTCAGTATATTAATATACAGCTAACGAGTAAGTTCATTATAAAGGACAAACCTGAAAGTCAATGTCAGCCAAGAAATTGCCTGAGCAATGCAGTAATTGAATAAAAACACACGTCAGCAAAACACAAGTGTCACCATGGGCTTGGAGTTCACCAGTGTGACAAACTTCTCCTGTCAGCATGCTGCTGTGTACAAGGCTATATCAGAAGACCTTGTGTACTGAATGATGTTTTACAGCAAAAGATGGGTACCAACATGCACGCTTGACCTACAGAGTCAAACCAGCCTGCCCATAACTTCAAATTCATAAATAGAAATTAAAGAAAATTAGCATTTTGCGAATTCTTAGCCACTCCTCTGGTTACAAAGGGCTTCACAAGGGGAACATTGACTTGTAAATATTCTGTAGTATGATATAAATGTGAATTTAAATATCAGAAGTAATATAAACAAGTATCAGATTTCCACCATTGTGTTTGATGAGTTCGTACACTGATCATAGAATCACGGACTATCCCAAGTTGAAAGGGACCCATAAGGCTCATGGAGTCCAACACCAGCTCCACACAGCAGCACCCAAACCCAACCTTGTATCTCACAGCAGTGTCCCAACGCAATATGAGCTCTGGCACTCAGGGCTGTGCCTGCTGCCCTGGGCAGCCCATTCCATGCCCACCGCCCTCTGGGGCACAGCCTTTCTCTCCCCTGACAGCTCCATGATATTCCTTCAGGCCCTGTTGTTGTCCCTCCCCACCCTGTGAGGAGCTGCAGCCGCCATGATGCCTCCCCTCAGCCTGCTCTGCTCTTCACCCAACAAACCCAGGAGCCTCAGCCGCTCCTCTTGCATCTTCCTCTCTGGACCCTTCCAGAGATGACCCTCTGCCCCACCAGGCCCATTTTCAAGGGAAGGAAGCCAATTATTGTGAGAACCTGTCTGCTTTGGGAAAAATTGTTATCTGTCAAGAGCCGAGTAGCTTCTGGAGCACACCTAGAGCTGTGGCAAACAACCAATCAAGTAAAATCGTTTCCTAGCTTCTTCCCTTAAAATAGAAGCAGCTTCCCCTCCATGTTTCTGTCCTTTCCAGTCATTTGAAAACTGTCACATCTCTGAGTGATTGCAGGTGCCACTAAATAACGAAGCAGCTCTGTTCATTAACACTTTGTGATTTATTACTTTTGGACTAAGGGAAAGAAAAACAGCCTGAAAAAAAAACCAAACACAACCAAACAGAATTCTGACATCACGTTATTTCCAGTCCAGAACTTCAGACAAGTGTTAGAATAGTGAATTTTAGGCAAATGCTCACCAGTCCCCAGAAACGCAGTGTTAAACATACAATTTCAGACAGTCCTGCTGATTTAGAGTGTACAAAAATCATAACTAACTGCCACCCTATATGCTGTGTCCTACCTTCATATAGCCAGTCGCTGAGCCCATTGAAAATAACACCTTCTTTTCCCGTGGAGACCACTCGAATGGCTTGTTTCCCCACATGGGCACAGTAATAGATGTTATTCTCAAAGATAAAAATCTAATTTGAAAGGAAAAAAGAAAAAGAGAAGAGCATTAAGCAGTGGCTCCATTTTAAGACGTTGCATTTTACTTTTACAATAATTGGTAGTAAAGAAAGCTCACATATCACATTTCCATAGCATTTTCATCCTAAAAAAGATTTTCACAGCTTGCTTCCAAAGTCATCAACCACTAGAAAGAGGCTAATTTACAGCAAACTGAAGCCCTGGTCCTTCAATACAAGCTTTATTTTTCTTGGTCCTGTCTTCATTTCAGAAATCGAAGAGTGCAGTGAGATGGCATGAAATGAGGAACGCTACCTCTCCAGATTTTGAAGTGCTTCAGGCCATGGAGCTGATGGTGACTAAACTGGTTACTGGAAAACGTTTCTTACATGTTTCCAATAGATTTACTGCTACCAGATCATTTTTGGGAATCAGACTGTTTAGGTGTTTAAGAGATAATGAGTGAGCCAAACTTTAGCCAGCCATTTAAATATATACATATATATAGGTAGATAGATTGGTAGGTCTATGGCACCATCTGGTTAAATGTTTAAGTGTCAGCAGCGAAACAGAGATCCTCTCCCTCTTTCCCTCAAAGTGAACCACAGCCTATTCTTATTTGGAAAATAACTCGGGCTGCAAAGATGTACTGAACAGAGTACCGGGAAATCTATATAGACTGAAAGACAAAACTGTTTAATAGAGGTCAGCAGACATTTACAAATGAGTTTATAGAAGGTTGGAACTATTGCAACAAATGTTAGGTATCTACAGCACAAAACGAGAACGCAATTTCTCATGCTGCCCTCATGAAAGGATAGAATTGAGAAAAAGTATTTGCTTTCAGCTTCTGTTTCACATCCTACTGTGGTACGTATTTCATGTAAAGATGAGCTGGAAAGATACCAGAAATAAAAAGTACAGGTCCTAATGTAGTTTTAGCAGTTGTTACAGTGAGTTTGCTTACAGATAAAAAGTATGACTGGAACTAGAACTTGCTTTTCCCCCTTTTAGTCTACAAGGGCTTTTAAACTAAGAAGAGTCCATTAATATGTTTTTGAGAGTAAAAAATACATTGTAGAAGAGTCATTCCTGCCTTCATTTTTAGTAAGCAGAGAAGCCATATGAGAGATCCATAGTAGAGAATTCAGTGTGTTAGCTACCTTGCACACGGGAGGGCTGTCAAAGCATAAAAACTAGAAGACCACAGTGGGCAAAATAAGAGGTTGTTTTTCATAGACAATAGAAAAAAATAAAGAATATTTTTTTATACACTATGCATATTATTAGCAGTATGGGGTGGCAGTGGAGATAAGGCAGTGCTGGGACACAACAGCCTCAGTGATGTGGACCATTCGGCTCTGCAGCTCCTCTTGCCACAGCCAAGGCTCTGCACTCTCTGTTGTACATCTTTAATTTGCACAACAGACACCCTGGATTGTCCACAACCCATTGGTGGCATTTGTTGGTAAAAGGGAAGATTAGTCAGGCTAGAACTTGAGAAACCTGTTCTCAGTAATGCACAATGCCCTAAGGGATGCTATCCCCAGACTGCAAAACAATCCCAAATCTCTACATCAACATGTGTGATAGGTATTTGGGCAATCTCTCATGCAACAGGTGCACAGCCAGGTGGAGTTATTCAAGTGATGCAACCCATTTCTTGCCCAGTTTCTCCCAGCAAATGAAGGTTTTGCAATATTTTGTACTGTCTTAAATTTAAAATGAGTCTACAGGAAAAATAAATAAGGCAGAATGACAGCCTGCTCCTGCCCTGTGCTTTGTAAAGCACTGCAATGTTTTCTGTCTTCACTGCTTTGTCTTTCAAAGCGTCATTGCACCAGTCAGGCTGCATAGGGTATCTGGTATCTGCAATGGAAAATAATATAGTGCTCTGACTTCAAACCATCTCCCGTGTAATTCAGAGCCAAACTGCAGCACCTCATAGAGAATTTAAAATTATCCTCCTAACTACAGTGCCTTGTACCCTAAAAACGTCAAGCATAATCAAGATAAAAAATAACTGAAGCAGCAGAAGGAAGATTTCTATGTAACGTATCTTATAAATTAAGAAAAAGCTTTTGAAATTCTGTTATTCATCAAAAAGAGATGTCTTTGGATTACTTCACCTTCTGGTCTAGAGAGATACCAGAGTGGTTTTTTTTAAGCCTCTTTATAATATTTTCTACTGTTTCCATTTTGTGACATTAAAGTAGCGCTTCCTACCAAACAACCAGAATCCTTTGAGCTAATCAGAGAATAATAAATCTGTGTAAAGAAACAATTTAAAAACCTACGGACATCACTTCCACATTATTTCATGCTTGCTTTATGTAGCAATCTAAAATAATATAAAGTGGTAACAGAAGGGGTCAAGCTCAGTTTTGTATGTCTCTCTGTACAGAAGATGAAGAGCATACAGAAATTCCCAATGCCTTCTCTTTTGGTGTGTGTATTTGAGGATTATTTTAGTCCCAAGATCCTTGCAATGTCTACACCTTTTCTGGTGGACAGCACATGACATCCAGCACTGAGTGAAACTAATGGCATGGGAAATAAAGCTGGGCAACATCAGGGGGATATCCCCACCCTGAGCACCGTGCCCACTTTGGTTATTATATTTCACTGCCTCTAACAAATAAGATACTTGGAAGAAGTAAGAAGACAACAAACATCCATATATATCGATTGAAGAAAGCAAAATTGTTAACCCTGTAAAATAAACAAGGAAGTCACTGAGCTATACAAGATAAAAACATGAGACAGAAAAGAGGAAAAATATTTTTAGCCTTTAATTTTTCTTTTCCAAGTATCACAGAAACCAACAAAACCTAAAAGAAAGCTGTTTGAAAATGGATAAAAAAGATTTTCTCCTATTGAAATCAGAATTAGTGTGACACTCTGAGGTGTAATGGAGGACTTGCATCTCTTCCTTCTGGATGTTATAATAGGGTTCAAAAATGAAATATTTCTTAACAAAGATAACTAGAGTGCCCTGAGGGACTTAGATAAAGTCTTCTAAAAAGGAAACAACCAACCAAACTTACTTGCTCACTCCCAGGATAATAAAACCCACAGGGATTTTGCTGTTGCTCAGGATATCACCTAGCATTTTCAGCATAAGCCGCTATGCCCTCAGCCTCAGGTATCAACACATCACTAGCTCATGTGGGCCAGGAAGAAATCTATGCTTGCTCACAGTTTGTATTAGAACTGATTACTGCAAGCTACTTGACAAAACTAACATTAAAGAAAAAAAAGAAATACTATGCTGGTTGGATCAAATGCCTAAGACAGAAAGAGATCTTTTAGTCAAAGTTTAGGTATTTATCCAGTAAAATAGATGTATACTAAACTAATGCAAAATAAACTCAATCATCTTAAAACATACAAGATCCATCACAAAACTGACTGATCCATTTCAGACTTCGTTTGCTACTATTTAAAGGCCGACTATTCTGAACTGAAAGATGTAATACCTCCTTTTATAGTTATTTCACTCCCCCTTGCAGCCAAAGGGGTGAGAGAATGTCCTATTTCCTCAAAGACCACGAGAAAATAAAATGAACACATGGAAATCTGCATTTTTCATGCTTTGATTTATTCTCCAACTTTCAGGAAAAAATCCGAGTTCATGTTCTCTTTGCCAGCTAAATGAACGACATCTTTAAGATTTAGCATCTCCAAATATAGAGTTAATATCTGGATGCTTATTACTTTAATCATGCATTGCAGTAGGGAGAATACTTCCTAAAGCCTTCCCACTGCAAGGTCATCCCAAAGGAGAGTAGTTTACATGAAAAAGTTTGCCTATTTAGCATTGAGAGCTTGGTCAATAAAACCCAGCATTCATGTATAGACAGGCACAAAAGCTTGAACCGGTATTAAATTCCAAATCAGCCCAAACATCATTGCCGTCTGAAAGAGCAACAGTCTCAAAGCAGAAGGCTCAATTAACAGTGGAACACAGCTTTAAATCAACATGCTACTTTCTCCTCATCTAATCTAATGCACTCCATTTTCTTCCTTTTATTTTTTTTAATGTTAAAGCCTTATTTCATTTTTATTGTGTTTTTTTGCAGCACTTGGTTTTTTCCATTTACAGAAGCCTTCAAATAAGCTGGCAAGCCAGTTTACCTGAGGGAGTATTCTGGTGGAATAAATGAAATAGCAGATTCATTTTAGCATTCTGCCTCTCAGAAACACATTTAATTTTGCAGAATCAGTAAAGTTATCTGTGTAAAAGTAATTATCCATGGACTTCACTGTTCTAGATGCTGAACAAATGCACAGAAAGTGATCATCCCTACCCTGATAGCATATTTTTGTAGACTGGTAAGCCTAGAACGGACACAATAGGCTTCGTTCAACATGTGAAAAAAACACACAAAAGAGAAGCAGGAACACTGAAGACAAGTCTCAACTGACTCACAGGTACCCAGAGCCATTTTAAGGCTCTCAGAGTGTCTAAAACATCTTGTAGTATCATAAAGAATGACTGTCCTGGAAGAGCATCTAGAGCCCACATATTTTTAATACTATTCATCTGAACTGCTCTAGGAACTTATGTGTATGAAGACAAATGCAGTTTTCAGTGTCATATAAGTGCACCAGTAAAACCATGAGTCACACTTGGGCAGCTTGAATTCTATTCCAATGCAAGAACCATAAGATCATCCTTACTATAATTATCATTTTACATCAGGTAGACTATTATAAGCCTGTGAAGACTGAGAGACAAAGGATCCCAAGTGCTCCTTGTCCTGTAATGAACTGCACGTCATTCCAATCAAATTACTTGCAGAGCCACAGTCAGCTTCAACATAATACTGAACTCATTTTCCTTCTGCACGGGCAGAGCCACAGCTACTATAAAATTCCTTTTGCTGAAATAACAAAGAAAAATGGTTCTTCATGTAACCTTCTCTATGCATTTGCCAATGCATGTAGGTTGGCATCAACCCTGTCTCATCTTGGGTGTGACCTTCTGTCATCTTCTGTAAGCATGTGGCTCCAAAGGCATGAGCCAGACTGTCCTAGATACCAATGAAGAACTGCCTAACTCCATGGACTTCTCACTCTCCAGCAGCTTTTATAGCTTTCAGGTTGCTTCCATGTCCAAATAAGTCAGTCAAAGCAGCCCATGTAGTTTAGGTATCTACTGCTTCTACTCATTCTAGACAGCCAAAAGAAAATATCAGGTACCTTCATCTACTCAAGATATGGTCCATTAGCTCTCTGTTACTCACAGTGCTAACCATGTCCAAGTCACACTGCTTCTCCTTCACATGGTTTCCTCTACTTAAATGCCAGTCACATCATTTCTTAAGCAGCAGGCACCCATTTCTCCAAAAATGACCAATAATAATCAATGTAAGTAAATGAATGTGATCACTTGAGGTAGATCCAGATTTCTGTATGGTTAGCCAGTCCTAACCACAATATTCCCCAGGATATAAATGGAGATTCAACCACCTGAAACCAATTTAGGTTCTATTTAACGTTCCTACTTTCCTAGTCCTTTACATCAACTATTTCTTCAGTCAAGTGTACGTGAAGAGTCCTACAGCACAATCAAGGACATTTTAAGTTCTTCTTAGTGTGAGACACTTTGTTTATTTTTAAAAATGTTCATTAATTTTTTGGTTGAATACAGCGAGATATAATTTAATGTTTTGAACTGGACTATCTATTAACTATTTACATGCTTTCATGGTGTACTTTACATCACATAGGTCTAAGATCCTCAGAAAACAGGACAGCGTTAGCCTCTTGATGTGTCCAGAAAGAAGAGTATTACCTCTTTGTTTATATACTAAAAAACTGCTTGAGGGCAGTAACAAAGCTGAAGTAGGCAAGCAGGGATTGGAAATGTTAGGTCATGGATATGAGTAGTTTGGAGCATTATCAAGCTCTTCCTGGAAACGTGCACCCCCCGGAGATCTCTCCCTCCACCTCGATTTCTACATTTCATCCAATTCCATTCATATATTCTGAAGATGGCCCCTCTCAAACCAGTTTTGTTTTGCCATTGCCACATGACACTTGGAAGCTGAGGAGTGTGAAAATGAGAAACTGTCAAGAGAAAGATTCCCTTGCTGTTTTGCCCAAGCTAAAACATGTCCTTACTACACAGAATTAGCATGCCCATCTGTGCCCGTGCAGCATCTTGAAGAAGATACGATAATTGTGTTCTCAGTTTGGAATATCACGGAAATCTGGCAAGCACTGCACTGAAAAGGTCTTGGCATTTTGCAATGATAATTCTTACATCAACTAAAGCAGAAAAATGCATCATCAATGCAAAAACAGATTCTAAAGCTTGTTGCTGATTGATTATGCATTATTCAGAGAATAATTATTATCTGAATATGAAAAAATGCATAAATGGAAGCTAGTTGAACATCAGAGCTCACATTTATCACAAGTGTTGTTCTTAATGCGTATGATACAATTACACCAACTCATAAGTTCTTCAAAAAAAGAGTAATAAAAGCATGAACTGTCCCCCCCCAGTCAATTTATATAAGAAAAGTATTTTAATTAGAGTTCTATACCAGCTGCTTTTTAAAAAAGCTTGACTGCATTTGGGATATAAGTAGTGAGTCAAAGCATTTTTATTCTCCTGCATCACAGAGTTCAATTTTGCGGGTTTGGAAAGAGATGCCCAGCAATTATGATGGAGAAGCGAAAGGAAGTTGTTGATTCTTTCTTCACAAAGCCAAAACGTCATCATTAAGATTGATGATAAATGAATGAAACCATTCCATTTAATCAACATATTGCAGAGAAAGAAATTTTGATAAATTATTGACAGAAAAAGTCTACAGGTTCAATTTTTCATACAAGTGTTTAGCTTTGCTGTAATTCAGAGTAAGAAGATAACTTATTCCCAGGGCAAGGACTTAGAGGACATGCTTTCTGAAGGTATGCAGCACACAGATAATGTTTTCTTTGGACAAGGGTAAAATTTACCTCACTTGTTTTCTTCCTAGAAAAGGCCAAAGGTGGCACTTAATAGAGTGAAGTGAGGACTATCCCAATATTAGAAATATTCGGCAGGAAGGCTTTCAAGATAGAGAAGCTGAAAACAGCCTTGAGGACCACTATGACCAGAGAATACAGTAGTACAGATTGATGCCCCTAAGGACAGTGCCGGTTCATAGACATTTCAAAAGCAGTATTTTTTTTACTCAGAGATCAAAGGCTTATATCAGATATAAAGTAGCATAAGAGAGTGACTGAATAGGGATTTGTGTAAAGAAAGGAAATGCAATCAGTTCTGCACAGGAAAGCCACGAGAATTACTGCAACAGAACACTGCTGCACACACTTGCTTTGATTATACATGTAGCAAAGGAAGTGCAGAGAGTTATCACCTGTAAACTGTGCAAAAGTCCCTTGTAAAATAAGCATTAAGGCCCTAATTTTGCTCTCATTGCCCACAACTAGCAAGAAGCCAGAGGGATGTTTTTCCATTCCTTATGTCTTCAGATAAACTACCTTTTATTTCCCCACGCAGTGAGTAGATCCCTGGCATCCCAAAGGCAACCAGGAGACGTATCAGTCTGCACAAGGGTTTAAATGCTCTGCTTCTTGATATTCCAGAGCTATTCTGAAGTCACTGAAGGATCCTGGGAACAGCATTCAGTAGATTCTGTAGACCTTTTCCGCCAGCGATATTAAGGTATCATTTGGAAAGCAGAAGAGTTGATAAGATCCTGTAGTTCTTACAGTCTCTAGACCTACTCTAAAATGGCATGCTAGATGAAGTCCCATTCATCAAACGATGGGAGCAATGACTGAATTCTATGATCTGAAGACACGTTTCATTTTTTTCTTTTTAAACTGGGCACAGATTTTTGTCTCAGTTCTTTCAGCTTAAGTTCTTAACTACATTAATGTTCTTCTCAGGTTTCTACAAGCCTCTTCACATTTTTGACTTTGCATCATTACAAACACAGCCAATTTCCATTTATATTCTGAGAGCAGGCTAGTCCATAACATGTAGGGATTCTAATTACACAGAATCTGCAAGAGTCTGGCCAAACAAGCAATTACTATGGCTGGGAAGATTTTAAAATAGATGTTTTAAGAAAAATACGCTGCCCTATTTTCTGTTCTTTGGGGAAGAAAGAACATTTATTTCACACCGACAAAGAGAACCATGTCCGCTTGGAATTCTTTGCCCTGGATTCTAATGGGGTTATTTTAATTTATGACTGCCTTTTTGTATTAAAGCATATATCAGTAAATGTACTGTTTAGTATGGAACTCTGATTCTGCTTTTAAGTTCTCCTTGATGGATCATCTTGTGTTCTGTAACCTAATACCACTGATGGTTATGTAGGGCATCACTATAAATTAGATTATTTAATATGAGATGATACAGTGTATCATTTTACCTATTTTGCTGAGTTATAAAATGAATATCTGGCTAAGGAGAGCACATGGATTACTTGTTAGCATAAAGAAAACTTGCAACTGGGTTCCTCCAGGAACACAATGTCCTTACACAGTTAGCAATGCAATGCAATACGCCTCTTTCATGCAATGTTTAGTATGATATAAAAACCACCAGCATTTCTTCTAGGAGCTGAGCATGTACTAGAAGGCCTAATGGAATTGTTCTAGAGGCATTTTCATGGCTCAGACAAATGTCTGGGGAAGGTGAGATCACCAATGCAAGCAAAGGTGAGCTGCTCCACAGTACAAGTAGACTAAGCAGCACAAACTAAGAGACTGCTTGTGCTGTATAAAGGCATAGCATTTAAACATACTGTTACTTATGACTGCTTCTTTATAAAATGAAAGGAAACATATAACTTCAGTGGACTGCATCTACAAATCACAGCTAGCAGTATGACAGAGAAACACCAGTGCACTGACTCAAGCAAAGTAAAGGAACATCAACATTTCAGGAGGGAACCGTTTTCAGTGGAACTGACCCCGTGCTAACATGCTTTACTATCAGAAATGATGTGCTTTAGTGAAACTGCAGTGGCATTCAAAGGACCACAGTAACATAACAGAACTCAGAAGTTGTACTACAGTGCAGCAAGATGGTGAATTGCTCTGTGATTTAAAAACAAAAAAAAAAGGAGGAAAATACTCTAAGTTAGCACAGCAGATCCACCAGTATATGCATTTTTGTTAGCTATATACCACGTGTATGCAGTGTGTATGTGTGTGCCCACAATAATTAATGTTTTAATCCTGGGAGGGAGGACTATATATCATTGTCTTCATACTGTAAGTAAAACAGAAAACACAGTAATGGCTATGAAGTCATGGAAGAAGTCTATGGCAGTGACAGTCTACAGGGGAAACACACTCAGTACTAAGCCACTGTATGGCTCTCACATTTAGATGAAAGAGAAGAAGATTTTTCTCTGATTTATTCGTAGAACTTCTACGGCAAACCATCTATTTGATTTTTTTCTTGGAAATCTTTCATGTCCACCAAGTGGCCAACGTGTTACATACAGTACCCATAACTTCTTCCAGTAATGACTACTGAAATGTTTTTTCTTGTCTTAAATGTCATACTCTTTTGTCATTGGGAAGAACGTTGAAATGGAAAGGGACAGCAGAGCTCAAAATGAGGATGCCAAACATTCCCTTAATGAATGAAGACTGCATGTTCAACCTACTGATGTCAGAGAAAGCAACAAGCACATGTAAGAATGAAAAACAGTAGACCACAGTCACCATGATCAAAGAGCAGAGCACCAAAGGAAAAGAAAACCAACAACCAAGCTAACACAACAACACCTTTTCAGTGGTGTCCACTGATTAGAAGGGAAAAAAAGGGAATCTCCAACTGCAGCAACCTACCCCCATATTTAGTACATATATCTCACTGCAGATCTCATAAAGATTTTGACACTGGGAAAAGGGATGAAGGAAAGGTTATTCTGAAACTCTTGCTTTTCCCAGAATGCAGGAACCATGCATAAAGCTGTCCGCTGACTGTGAATTGGGTGTACACAGGGATTAGAAAGGAAGGAACATTTTCTTCCTTGCAACTAAGATAACCAAGCCAGAATTATTACATATAGCAGACCGCAGTTAAATATTGATTCAGATGCTAGTGTAAAAATCAAAAGTGAGAGAAGTGCAGCATAAAAACAACAGTGTAAAAGTCTGTCTGATAACAGTGGAAACAAATAGACCCACAGCAATTATATGCTCAGCAGTTCAAAGGCACGACTGGATTTGAACAACAAATGTCTCAGTACCTCCTGTGGAAATCCTCCTCTCTTGTGATCTGTGCAGGCATTCTGCCTGGCACTAAGCTGGCATGAATTCATGCAAGGAACAACCTGCTAATTAAAGGAGTCACGCCACTTCAGTTCCAGGTGTCATCACTTAACCAGCATTTTGCATCTAGATATCACAGTTAGCACAACATTGCGCTAGGTGCTGACCTTATTTATTAACAAAAAGCAGAGTTGATTGGTTGTGACCCTGTATGGCAGGACCTACCATTCAAATCTATTATATACAAATGAACCCAAGTATTTCTCTAAATCGCATCGTGCTTTTTTGACAGCAATACCTGTAACAACACGCTATTTACCAGCATTAGCATTCACTCTTTGAGAGCACCTGGCAAAGCCCTAACATGGCAGAGGCTGAAAGACTTGTTCTTCATTTCCCTTTGCATTTGCATTTCACTGAAATGGAGATTTCTTAATGCACCTGCTGTGATACATAAGTTATACAACTTTAGAACAGATTATACACTTGATTGCTGGGCAATCTGCAAGAATAAAAGGTAGTTCCTGATTCAGAGGAGTTGACACTGGAAGATTTATTGGCTCTGAATGCCAGAGGAACCCATTTTGACCACTCTCTGGGTTTGCAATTAACGCAATTTATTAATCCAGCAATTAAATGCAATTATGATTCTCTTCCTGCACATCTTAGGTAGTACAGAAAGACAGCTGAAAAAGTAAAAAACTGAACAGCCAGGAGAACCTCAAACATGTTTTTCTTTGCTGAAGGATAAATAATGGGATATGAGAGAGGTCTTTTGAATCCTAACTGCTGCCTCTAAAGCTGTGAAGAACTGCTGCCCCCTGCATCTAATGTGTCACTCATCATTTGTATCCATCAGACTGTTAGAGGGAATTATAGAAGGGAAAATAACATCACAGCAGAAAGCCTTCTGCCTCTGGCAGCTGGAGTATAACCACTCCCATGAGCGGTACTTTAGTGCTGGCAATGCAGGTAAACAAACACTCACTGTGCACTATTAGAGTAGTCCTACTGCTTGTGCCTTCCTTATCACAACAGTGCCCATGTACACCCCCAGCTTGTCCTTGAGGCAAACATTTCGAACCTAGACGTGCTCATTTTGGAGTAACTTAGACAAAAGCATCCTGAAAACCTCAGGGTTTTGGGATTATTTGCACACTTCAGCTACAGACATGCAGTAAAAGGTCTTGCTCCTGAAGCATTCCCTGCCTTCAGGCAAACCAGCTAATGAAATTCCTGCACTCCATTTGTTTTGTTTTTGGTGTTTTTGTTTTTGGGTTGAGGGTGTTGATAAATAGAGAAGCCCAAGTCTGTCTTTCTCACACATTCTACAAGAACCAAGTTCAAGGCTGATAGCAACTCTCATTTGCGCAGACAGTACTGAGGGAAATACCGTATGCAAACCTTGTGCGATCCTTCTGCACGTAGGCAGAAACTCATTCTAAAAACTCAAAGCTATAAAGCATGTAAGCATTAAAATAATCCACTAAGATCAATTAACAAAAGCTCTTTATCTTTATTGACTTATTTATTTATTTTGGTGGCAGGATTGAAACTCCGAAAGGAGAAAAGTATATTTCTGTTGGGTCACAAATGTCAAGAAAAAGAAAAGAAATCCAAGATAAGCATACATGGAACAGGGTAAATGAGGAGCCCAACATGTTTTTTGCAGTCCTATCATGACATCAAGATCCTTATATTGATGCAAAGTATCATGCTTTGATGCTGCTTGAGAGAAATACAGCGTATTAGCTGAAAATCACCCAGAAACATGCTGAAGGTCATGGGATTGATGCCACTGCATACTGAGGGCTCTGGACTGCTGATTGTACCTTGGTATCAATGAATTTTGTCCCAATACTTTGAATAGACAATTTCATGCACAGAAAGTGAATATATTGCACAGTTACTCAAATTTAACAGTGCTTTTCACTCTGCAAAGTCATAGATGATGTTTCATGTGGTAGGACAAAAGAGAAGAAGCAAACCGCCATACTAAGAGAAGTAGGTGGCTCCCCTTCCATACTCAGAAGGTTAGTACAGGTAAAGGCATGATCCTTACATCAGCTTTGTCAGACTTTAAAGACATGGGCTGAAAGCTGAGAAAGACAGAAGCAATTTTTTGAGGTGCCAGAAGTGCGGGCTTTTCTGCACTTCGATTTCCTGACATTGATTTTCTCAGATCCAATATCTGCCGCTATTTATGTAGATCTGTCAGAATGTGTGGCATTCTGCAGGCTATTGAGAAGTCAAGAACCATGCTCTGATGAGTTCATAATCCAAAAATTGGCATATAATTTAATGAGTAAAGACAAAAGAAAACAAGATAAATAGAAAATTGCTCCTGGGAAAGTTCTGATGTTTATTCTAAACTGAAAAGAATGCAAATTATTCAGATTCTTCTGCTGCAAATCTCTTTTTATGAATCATTAGGCAAGCAAGCAAGTACAAGGACAGGCATGGTGACCAAAAGTTCTCCTTGGAAGGATGAAATAATAGAAATAAAAACCTGCAGGGCTAAACTTTCCCAGCCTTCCTTTTCTTTGCACTGGTAAAGAAGGAAGATTTTGATGGGAAAGTATCCTGAAAAGGATACTCCTGAAAAGAGGGGTATCTTCAAGGTGATGTTAACCCATTCAACCCTTGCTCCCACCTTTCCTGGGACTTTAGTTGTTTGTTCAGACTGAGGGAGTCAACACAGATGGAAATAACACATTGGGAACTCTCTCTCCTTCTCTTACAGTACAATCCAGCAAACATTAACAGCAAACTTGAAAAGAGTGCTGCATTTCTTTGCACTAGCACTCTACGTTGTCCTTACAGAAGGAGAAACTAACTCCACTTGGAATTGTACTGAGTAACTCAAGTCGGTCACAAAATACAGAAGACGGAGTATTTATATTCGCCTCCTTATTTTATAAACCACACTCATAGTTTTATTTCAAGGTGAATGACTAGTGAGGAAAAGACCAAGAGCACATGTGTTAACATGGTAACACTTAAAACTATGAATCAGGGTCTCTTCCCCATCCTGATTAACACTGCAGGAATAAGGAATGCTGCTGAATTAAAGGCCAACAGATTTATGTATTTAGAAGCCCAAAGCAGAAACAGCCAGAAGAAATCCACAATTGCACAGTATTTTCAAGATTCATAGGAATGCTTCAGATTACACTGAGAAAGACTGCCATGTAGCCCAAAGAAGGGATATTTACCCAACTTTATGTATTAGGGAATTAAGATACTACCATATTTTTAATAAAAATTGGTGGAAAGTGATATCAATTATTTCAGTATAAGAAGAGGAAGCTGGGAGTTAAAAAAACGTTATTTTTCTGAACTATGTAGACAATATTGTATATATAGAATCATAGAATGATTTGTGCTGGAAGGGACCTTTAAGATCATCTAGTTCCAATCCCTCTGCTATAGGCAGGGACATATAATTCATCCATTTGGATACATTTTCTTTCTGTATAGAAAGATTCCTTTGAGAGCAGAGGCAGCGGACTAAGTAGATTGGTTGTCTTATCTTTGGCATGGAAAAAGTTAAATCTTCTTTCTATGACAAAAGTTAAGTATATCCACTCAGCTTGGTAGAACTAGCATAAACATGAATCAGTATCATGCTGTGACTAAGGGCACTGAAGCATGTAAGTTTACAGCAAAAGTACACTAAAAAAAAAAAAGGGAGCTGTCCTTGTGAACTTGAGAAAAACCAGTAAAGCAGCTAAAGATTATCCTTCCATTAGCAGATAAAGCTTTTGTTACATTATGCGTATATTTATGTTGTGAAGCTCAGTTTGTTGGACTTAGAGAAATAAAACAGTTAAAAATAAAACACTCTTTTTCTTTCTTTTCCTTTCTTCGCTATGCCCTAAAGGCAGTCTCTGGATGCTTAACATTATACGTTATCAGCTGATCATACATTATCAGTAACGAGAAGCCTAAATATATGAACATGCTGGTGTTGACAAGTGAATATGAGAGTTTGGTCAGTGTCAGACCCCAATCTCTTGTGAGGTGGTACAAACTACTCAGCAGGGACTTGTTGGGCAGCAGATGAGGGAATATAAAATGGCACATATTAGAGGACAAAACTCAGGTACGTATGTGTGTAAGATAAGGAAAAATAAGCTTCTCAGAAGTCAGTTTCACAGAGATGCAAAAATTGCCTCCTCTCTATTCCTATGAGATCTGAGGTCAATAACTCCCTCTAACCTTGTTAACCTTGTGGAGAAAGGGAGAAACCTTCTTGATCCTGCACCTGTTCTTTTCCTTCCAACATGATTTAGAGACTTGCAGTGACGACTGTAGTTTCTTAAGTCACAAACTTTTAAAATAACATAGTTAAAGGCACAAAAAAGAAATGCCTGAAAAAAACATTGGGGAGAGGAGAAAGATACTATATTTTCTTAGCTACTCTAAAGCTCCTATTTATTTTTTTCTTTTCTGGAGGCAAGGGGGTAGTAAAATTCCGTATCAGAAAAAACTGTAATTGCCTGGCACGACCAAATACTTCCTGTTGGATTTACACCAGGAAATGAAGCACAGGAATGTAGCCAGCTGTGAAAAATGGGCAAATTCAAAGAGAGCAGTAGCCAAGAGGAAAAAAAACAACCTGGAGATTTCAGGACTACTACACTAGGCTTCATGAAATACAGAAGATCTCTGACAATTTGTGGGGTTTTTTGTTGTTGCTTGTTTGTTTTACAAAAGGCATGCTCTGGAAACTTCCTTCAACACTGCAATGCAATAGAAAGCACAGCAACGATAGCTGAGTAGCAAGGTCATAAGCTGCAGTAAGTGAAGAATTGCTCAAACAACATCCACGGGCACAGAAATAAAGGTAAGATGCTGCTTACCTTTGGAAAGCCGCAAGTACACAAGGACATCCGGCAAGATAACCTCACCTCCACTGCCAACCCTTATATGAGTTCTGGGAAGGGGCAAAGCCAGGATCCACCCCTTCTGGTCACTCAGGTGCACTGCATGCAGCTGAGCTCCCTGGGTTGGTCCAGCCTTTAAACAGGTGCTCAATCACTGGTTCAAGCCATGACTAAGCATTTCTGTTAAATGCTTCTACTTCAGTCTATTCTGCATACAACTACAGGACAAATTAAGAGCACATCTGTTCTAGATTTGAAATATTCCTAGTGCCAAATTTGCACGTCTAGTGACATCCTTGTGAAGTAACGACATACTCACTAGTCATATGTTCTATTATAAATCTGTCCTGTGCCCAACAATAGGAGAAGAAAGTGCCTCCTCTTAAAGGACTTTCATAATATCTTCTTTATTTGCATTTTTAGACATAATTACTTTGCTGCACATTTATACATTTGGCAATTTCATAAATAATTTACATGATAAAACGACTCCACAAAGATACCAGTAGCTACTACATGGGTTTCAGGAATCTAGTCATGAGCTGATTATTCTCTTCAACTCAAAAGCAGTATAGTCTCTAAATTCATTCGCATGCTTGTTCTTTCTCTTACCAGCTGTTGCCCTTTCGGACCCCAACCAGCATACTGAAGCTTTGCATTGCTGACCTCAGGGGGATACAAATTCTGGGGATCCCTGCAAAAGAGAAAAACAAAATTTCAGCTTCAGAAATGTCCTTGTGCAAGCTGGTGCACACTCTCCTATGGAAATCCACCATGCTCCATTAGGCATCTTTAAGACAGTCGTTGAACATTTAGTGCCCAAATTCAGCATATATCTTATCATATGATAAGAACTACACCAGTACCAAGCATTTTTACCTGACAAACTATGTTTTCTATTAGTATGATGTTGAAAACATTAGTTTTACCACTGACTTCCCTAAACCTTAAGAATTAGTCAAGGGGTGGTAAACACAGTAATTGCATACACTGATGATATCTGATAAGAATAAACAATAATTATGTATTTGAAACATAATGCCACAAGAAAAATACGATTTCTTTTCAGCATCTCACAGCTTTCCTGCCTAATAGTTTTTCTCTGTACACGATGGCAAGCATGTTTTGCAGATTTACAACAAGTGATATGCAGTCTGGCTTCAAAGGCAATATCTCCTGCTAATACCAAAAATCTCTATCTTTTAGAAAATAAAATAATTTTCTTGTTCTTTCATCAATTACCTTTATTTTGTAGCTGAAGATCAGTGAGCAAATGCAGCAAATGCATTATAGAAAAAGGTGGTTTTTTTTTTTTCTTTTTTCTGTAAATGTCAGAGTAGCAGAATGTCATTTCATCATATCACAGAAAGCAAAACTCTTCCAGTGTATTGATGGTATTTATACTCAGTAAAATAATTATTAAAAAAATAATTTGATATAATATAAATAATTTTATATAATATAATTTTATATTCTGAAGGCACATTACTATAGCTGTGTGTTGTAATGTTCAGCAAACAAATGCACTAAAAAGTCAGTACATGGTATGTCTCATTAGCAGAACTCAAATGGCTTTAAAAAGTAAGAGAATTATCTGTCTACAGATAGGAATTAACAAGACAATCTGAGGCCAACATTGCCCAAAAATAGAGAAAAGAGCCAAAGCCTGCCTAGCCTCTAAGCAAAAGGCTGCTCTGCAGCATTTGTTACTTAGATAAAGGCAATGTTTTCCAGACCAAATTTTCAAAACAGAGCAGAACTGAAAGCATTAATTAGACAGTAACAAAATTCTTTTTGTTGCCTGGACTATGAGCAGTGCAATGCCATGGCTATGTTCCAGCTCTGCCTATTCAGATGAGATCTCCCATGGCTGCACCTTCCCACCACACCATGGATACATGTCCAATGGTAGCAGCAATAGGAGAACTTAGGAATGCATTTTACAGTCTTTCAAATGTGCAAAGTGTTTTTCCTGTATGCTTCTGTTCAAAGCCAACTACAATTAGGGTAGACCCTAAATGAGATGGGATTCCAATGTATACAGAGTCCGTTTCCATAACAGATCTGGTTGGAGTAGCAACTTTTGCACTGCTTCTAGAGAGTGGTTATAAACCATAGCCCACATTGTCTCTGCAAAGAGACCCTTGGAGCTGACTGAACAATGAAGTGCTCCTGATTACAGGTCTGATGTAGATGTGGAGAGACGAGTGGTTTGTTGAGGCACTGACCCTTCAAGTCAACGTGCATCACCCAGATGGCTTCTGGCTCTATTGGCAAAACGTCACTCAGGACTGATGCTGGTGGGATATAATTATGCGTTTTCTTCTGATGATTTTCAGTTGTAAGTAAGTATTTGTGGGCAGCTTAAAGTCAGTTCTGTAAGATAAATGACTGTCATACTGAACTCCTACTAATAACAGCCAGAAAAGTCCCATTCCCACAAGAGGAACAGCCCTACAACTTCTGTATCTTTTCAGGTTTGTATGCATCAGCTACTTAAACTTCAAGTCCGCTGTTCCTGTTAAGACTCAATTTCTTTGGTTAGCTACTTTGATTATCCCAACAGACAGTAACATCTGAATGCAGGAGAGAGAAAACTAGTGAATCAAATAAAAACCTCTCATGGGAGAAAAACAGTCATTTGCTATTTGACAAATGAATTATCTATTTGTTGGTGGTTTGTTTGTTTGCTTGTTTTCACCTGGAATAAGGAGAGGAGCAAGATACTATAAATAATATAAATGGAGAGGGAAATATCATCACCAAATAAACAGATTAGACAAATTGTAAGAATTGAAACCTGTAATGCTTCAAATAACCCTGGTGGAGCTTAGTGACAGGCATACCAATTACATTCTGTAATTCAGACCAGAGCCTAGACAAGTCCCATCACAGTGCTCACTGCATCATGTTTTAGAAGAGGATGGCTCTAATGCAATGAGAAAAGCTGCATAAACTGGCTTTGGTGGCTGATAAGGTGAAAGACAAGGCAGAAGGTAAAAATCTGGTCTACCAGGAAAAAGCTCTGCTGCAGACATGAAAAGCAAAGACATTTTCCCTTTCTCTGAGGAAAAAATATCACTGCTTATGCTGAATTAGTTCTTACGCTGCTCAGAATAGCTGGGAAATTTCTCTTGTAGCCTAATCTTGTTTATTTGCCATTTGATAAATGTGCAGATAGAAAGGCTGACTGATGGAACTGCATATTGTGTGAAGGTGTCTGATATACAAATTGAGCTACAATAAACTTCCTCTACATTGAATGCTCTTACACATTGAATGTGTAAGAGAAGGCATGCCGAAGTCATGATGTAGACCAGTGCAGGGAGGTCTTAGCTAGGAAGCTATCCTCATTCTCTGAACTATTCTTTTCCATCATGGGATAACAAAAGCAGCTTAAGATCCTAGTTTCCTCCAGAAGTGCTCTTGAGAATTGGACATGCTCTTCTAGTTCTCTTCTCTTAGGAAGACGAGAATTCTCTTCACAAGAGAACCACTATTCACTACTTGCAGAAGACTTGAACATTACATCAATGGGCCTGAGAAGACATCCCTCTTTGGTAGCCATGATCTAGAAGGCTTCAGAGAAACTGGATCAGCATGCACACAGTATTAGTAGTGACCAGGTGAGACCACACTGTCAGCAAGCCTGAAAATGGCATTCAGTTCAGCTCACTTACTGGTAAACTCTGCCATGAAATAGAAAATTCCTACATGCTTACATCGGCTACATGGGTGCATAAACATTAAATCCTTCCATGGCAGCCCCGAACAACTCTGTTACGAATGCACCACATCACCTGTAGCAGAAGGAGTACTTGCCTACAGAGCCTCTACAGTGTGATGGCCATAACCCGTTACCACTCTCCCCAAGCAAGCTCTTCATGATCCACAAACTGAAACACATATTTGAAGAGCAGCTATCAAGTTACTCATGTTTTGTCATTCTGGACTTGCAATTCTCCTCGTTAAAGAAGCCTGAAGGGTTTCAGAACAAATGGGCAACAAAAAGTCAGGGGCACTTGCCCATCACCCAGGCACTGCATACATGGAGTCTCACAATGGCCTAACTAGCCATCTCCTTCTGGGAGCTATATTATTGCTGAAAAGCAATGGCTTTTCATAGCTATAGCCTTCCTCCAAAACATTCTGCTTAAAATACTTCTATATATATTTTCTTGAGTCAATCAAAATTACAGGGCAACTCAACCACTCTAAAGAGCCAATGCTTCTCACAGACTCCCATCATTAGGCCTTGTTAGGACCCAAGCCTTCCCCTGTGAGCTCATTTGTGCAGGATGCTGGCTAGGAAATGGGATGTTCTGAAGGCAGCCTGTATATCTACTATTACAGGTTTACATGAACTTCACTGCATCATTACACCACTTTCAGTGTTTCCTTGTGGAAAAGCACTCTTATTTTTTTTCCAGCCAAAGAAATGGCAAGGCAAGGGTTTGTTAAAGGGTTGCTCTTATTTATTTCATCTCTTAAGATGATTGATTTTAAAGCCTGGGAAAGAAGGGAAAAGTAATGTTGTTTTAGGCCAGACAGACGATGGAGTGGGTGTTGTATAAACTCTTCCACATACAGATGACATTGTCTGGAACAGAGGCTGTTAAGCCGTTCCAGGCACAGGGATGATTTCAGCACAATGTTCACAAAAGATTACTGAACTAGTAAACAGAGAAATTTACTCATTTCTTTAAATGAGTATTCATTACTAAAAAAGACTGAATAAGAAATGTTCCTAAATGTAATTAGCATGCCATCTACCAGGTCATTTTTTCGTCCTTGTAATTCTGATCAAAACATCTATGTAGAATAAAACAAGCCAAACAGTCATATCAGCTTGCCTGTTTTTGACCTTAAGAAATACTGTGATTAATGAAGATCTAGTTTTAAAGAGATTGCATTCTTTTAGCTGTGTGTTCCCCTCTTTTTCCTGTTCTAAAGACTATTTTCCAGCACTGAGTCTTGCTCTGTGCACAGACATGACAAATGATTCTATAACAGTGGCTTCAAAAGCAGCTTAAAACAAAATAATGTTTCCCACTAACCCAGTCAGAAGCTCCTTTGATTTCAAGAATTCTTCAATAAAAATATTCTACAGAACCAGACTGAAGAAGAATGAAAGAAAAAAAAATCACTCAAAATCTGGGCTGTGGTATGGCCGTTCTTCCTTGGGTCTGCTTGAGTAATGTTTTAGTTTGATTTCCAATACAGAACAACAGCATTTGCACGGAATTTCTTTGCAAATCCCGCAGGTATGTACAAAAATGCAACAATTTCCACCAAACAGTACTCCCATATGTCTAAATATACGTGAGCTGGAGTGAATTCCTGAGAAAAACTTTGAACCCTCCTGGTTAACTGTGAAATAACTTTGGAAAATAAAGAAAGCATTTTAAGACTGCACTGTCATATGAAAATAAGTTGAAGAAAAAATAGGGAAGGCAGGAATACTCCCTCAATTATTTTCATCAAACCATCACTGAATATCTTGAAAGACAACAGCACTAAGCACATCAGCTCATCTCACTGTAAGACGTTTTCATGATTAGCTATAAAAAAAACAACAGCTATCTATCCTAACTATCTGTCTCAGCACTAGAACTTGGTGTCTTCGCATCTACTTTTAATAGCATAAAGCCAGACAGCAGCTTAAATAGATTTCTTCTTCTCTGTGGAGAGGAAAAGAAAAAACACCATGTAAAGAAGGAATCTGGATAGGTTATAAAGAACCGCAAACTTCATATTTAAGAATTGTCAGTGAATTAAAAAAAGAAGTTGACTGAAGGATATCTGCAAAAAGATATTAAAGGGAGTAGAACACGTGTTTGTAAATGAACAAAGAACCACAGATGCTCCAACCTCTTCCTAAAGAAAGGAAGACTTCCAAGAAGCAACAATACCATTTCTCATGGAGAAAAAAGACACTCTTAAACAATTAAATGACTTGTTTACTTAAGTATTCACCAAGGAAAAAAGGAGACAGGTGTCATTAAGAAAATTGCTTCCCAGGAGACACACAGTCTTAGAGACTCTCAGCAAGAGGAAAACGTAATACAAATGGGAATCAGTCTTACCAGAACAGATAATCAAGAAATTAAACTATCAGAAGAGGCAACAAAAGGAATCATCCTGGAATTCAAACAGAAGTGCTTTAACAGATGGAAAAAGCTCTTCCATTCATGTAGGTTTATCCACTATTAAGGATGTATTAGCATGTAGGCACAGATATTCATATCTTCTTTACAGCACTTTTCAGTGAGCGGAAGTTGGAAGAAGCAGTTGAAGCAATCTGAATCAACTAATTTCAAACACAGATCCACATCTAATCTTTTAACAAGTCTCAAAAGCAGCTTAGCTCACCCAGCGCTTTGTCCAAGATGAATGAATTCCATGGAGTTAGAGCATAAAAGACTAAAAGCAAGGGAATCTAAAACATATTTAGCTCTGATTTAGCAAAGTAGTCAGATACAGCAGAGAATGGGAGCTAAGAGATATGTCTGATTATAGTCTGCTATTGTTTGTAAAGCACCCATGTATGTAATTTTTGGTACTAAACCTATGAAATATTGTACAGTACTAATATTTAAAAATCAATCACATGGCATAAAAGGAGCCACAAACTTCCTCTGGGAATTAAGTAAACTTAAGGCATTGGCTTCTATTTCCAGTGAAGATCTAATCCAATCTGATCTAATCCATGTTGAAAAACAGCAAAACACTCATCAAAATCTCTAGGCTTTACTATGCAAAGAATGGAAATTGCCCTTAAATGTTGGTAACAGTGTTCTTAAAATTATGATGTTATTACATTCCAAACATTTCCAAATCCAATTGAGTTTTTCACTACTGAACCCTGGTTTCTGTATTGAGTGACCCTGCACAATTTATTTAAGAATAGAATTTAATAGGAATCCTACTTCCATTTTCAGAGAATGCTGCCTTGGATAAATACTATGTCAGACTTTGCTTCAAATCCTTCTTCTTTATTCCTCTTTTTTGGTTTCCCAATAAACAATAAACTGTTGATCTTTACTGTAATATCCACAAGTTGGTTGCTGGGCTTTTCTCTGCCTAACTGCTAACATGTACACCTAAACATTACTTAAGATTTTAGGTTATTTTCCTTCAGCTTCTCCAGCCATTACTCTCATTCTTAATATCCAATCCTCCCATCAGGGGACTGCTCCTTTTTATTATCGCTATGTATGGTTTCCAAGGTGTCCACCCACATCACAACTAACTCTAGAAAAGAGAAGCGTGTGGTAAAGAACTGCTTTGCCTACACAGAGGAGGTACATTTCAAATTAAAAATGCTGAGCAGTGACCAACATGGGCGAACAAATGGCAAACCCCCAGTGGAAATGATATGGTGTTGAGCTGCTGAAGTGATTTTCCTCCCACTGGCACAGGCTACGACAGCCTTCCAGAGCTGAGCTGCTCTCGACCTGCCACCGCTTGGAAGTGAGTGATGTTCAATTAAAGTCTCTGCTTAATGAAATGCTGGAACTTTTTATTAAAAAGGTACAAAATGAATTTCCAAGCAAGAAACATATGTATTTTAACTGTTGTTCAAGCACTGTCCCTTAGTGTTTAATTCAGATGATTAAAAAAGCAAGGAACCCAACTGATACATCAGAATTTGAGCCAAATTCCAGTAAACTCAAAGATTCCTATTTGCTCCAGAGGATTTAAGGTCAGGCTCCACAGTCAAAATATCAAGATAACTTGTCCAGTCTTAGGTTGTCAAAAACAATGGAATATGCATATCTGATCATAAGTACGTTGTTAATTATAGTCTGGCACAAGAATCACCACACTATGAAGCAGAGGTTCCTGGATTTGCTATAGAGAGCTCTTCACAAAATGATACAAACAATGGACTAGTAATTGGGAAAGAGGGAGTAAGGAGGAGATGCAACATTAGCAGATGATTCACAAACTGCACAACGCATTTGTTTGCTACTTGCTTTAAAAAATTTAGCATATCTCTTGTAAGAGCCAGTTTCAACCCCTCCATGTCATTGTTAGGGGAAGAATACGCACCTCATATAGTAAAATTTAATTAGCTGAACACAGACTCTATTAATTACTGTGCTTTCTTCTCTTAAAATAAAATGTGGGCTCTAGTACAAGTTTATAAATGTTAAGAAGAGTGAAATCGTGCAGCACTTCTACAGTAATTATTGCATATCACCACTGTGGGGTAAGCAATATTTCTCTCCTAGCTTTGCAGATGGAGACACAGAAGCACGGGAAGATTCTTGCTGTGCAATGATATTTGAATGCTAAAAAGAAGGGGCATTATAGAACAAAACAGAAGAGATTTGGTAATAAGGGAAGTTCTCTCCAGCGTGGACAGTTCTATGAAAGGGTTTTCTATCTTTTACCGTAAATAGGAAAATAAGAACATGTGTGAGGAAAACTTGGCTGTCTTTCAAAGCGCTTAAAGGTAGTGTATATACAAATTCTAATTAAACTTTCTTTAATGGGCCTTAATATCTTCCCTGGCTATAGCGGGCATAAAAGGTTGGACAGGAACATTAGTGGGAGCTCTGCAGGAATCTACAGCCAATGCTTTGAAAATGGGCTGAGTTCTTCCTCCTGTTACAGCTTGGGTGACTTCCAGTGTACATTTCTTACTGCACCCATGGGACTTCTCTTGAAGTTAATGGGAATTCAGTGTGGGGAGCAATAATTTGCAATGCTCTAAAGTGTATGTAGAAAGAGCTGAACCAAACTGCAATTGCTCCTGCGATGTACCCATCACATTCTTCTGATAATGCTACACAAATTTGGAAAGGAGTGCAAATCTTTGTGCTGATGGGTTGATAGTTGGACTAGATGGTCTTAGTGGTCTTTTCCAACCTTAATGGAGCCTATGATTCTACTAATCCTTTGCAGAAGAAGATGTTTACAATTTCCTCCTCCCCATATAAAATCAGTGAGGTGTGGGTATAACTGCTAAAGTCTCTTTGATCCCAATAAGCAGATATGCAAGCTCCCATTGGTGTGCACTGTATGGATGCGCTAACATCGTACTGAGACTGCATTCAAGGGGTCAGTTCTAATCCCTGTCACTCAGCTGTGCTCAGTGGGCAATGGCTCATGCAGAAAGAGCGGAGGGCTAGGAGGTCTGAGGAAATGCACAAGTTTTACGCTGGTCTTTGTGTTGAGAAATGCAAACACAACACAGACGTTTTTTTCAGTCTGTTACTTTTCTTGATTCCCTTTTCTAAAAGTGTATTACTTCTGTCTGAAACTAGAAGTTAAAGACAGAGGTACCCTGTGGGATACAAAGTTAGCTCTTGCCTAGAACCTGTAGTGCCAGATCAAGCTGTGGTGGGAAGTGACCTTAATACTGGTAAGGGAAATCCTGCAGCAGCGTTAGGGGAACAGTCTCATGAGCCAGTCAAGAAGACTCTGAACAAACCAAGCCTTTTCCCTAGTCCAGCACAGGCTGTCAATGACTAGTATCATCCACTACTACTGGACTTTGTAGAACCACTGTATTTTAAACCCACGAGAGCAGAAAATAAATTTTTGGTTGCTGGATTTCATTGCTGGCCTGTGCCTACATCATATTAGGTAACTTTTTATTTTCCTAAGTTAGTTGAAATAATATTATGAAATAGTTACTATTATTCTTCTCCACTATTTCCTTGTGCCTCTCATGAGAGCTGCATATTGCATATCTAAGTGTGGGGATGCTATGGCAGTAACTATAATTTACAACCCGACAGCAACCACAATGTGGCAAGTACAAGTCTGGCATTATGAGAGGAGCTTTGCAAAAGGATCTATCAAGCAGACAGCTGTATACAGTGATCAGTGGGTATCTAAGATAGAGAGAAACAGAGGGGATGGTACATATCCGCCTATGCAAGGGAGGATGAAAGGAGAGAGAAGAGCTTTGTTCCACTAGATGGCACCCGGGGCCAGCATCACTGTTTTGAATGAGCAGCAGGAGGAAAAGCGGTGCCACGCAGGGAAGCAGAACTGAATGTGAAACTCCTCTTTGTGCCCCGAGTCCTCTGCCCAGCAAAATGGGAATGCAGATCTTGGCTTGTTTTCCCCGTGAAATAATAAAACTTCAGGCCACAATAAACAAACAGACAAACAAATCCAGAAGCACAAAGTGTACAGGTTTCTAACCTGAATCTATGAATTTGCAAGAAGGCTGGGATTACAACAACAACAACAACAAAAGCCAACAAAAAGAACATATATAACAGAATCATAGCATTGTAAAGTTGGAAAAGATCTCCAAGATCATCAAGTCCAACCATCAACCCATCCCCACCATGCTCACTAGCCATGTCCTTCAGAGCCACATCTCCAAGTTTCCCGAACACCTCCTGAACACCTAAGCATGATGACTCCACCACCTCCCTGGGCAACTTGAGCCAATACTACACCAAATCCATACAGAATCCTTGCAGTTTTATTTGCAATCTCTTCTACCCCAGACTTCTTTTCATTTTCAGGTAAGATCCTCAGTGTTATATCACTGGCATATACCAGTTGTCTTGTAAAGTGCTAAACTGTGCTGCTCCTCCTTATATTCCCTTACATTGCAGCTCTTATGGGAAAATATTACAGTCCCTTACACACCCTTTATATCCACATATGAGCTGAGGATGTAGTCAAATTGGCTTACAGAACACTCAGACACAGCCTGAATCTGGAGAGAACATGGAAGGAAGAATTAGAAATTTCCCTTTAAAAGGCAATTTAGGCTTACAGATTAATGCTAGATTATTTTAAAAGTGATGTTTAAGATAAGATTAATTCACCTCTTTAATAGTTAGCCTCAGTTGAGATACCCCTTCTGTTATTGGCAGGAGGTCAAGGATGCTGCCTGGATTATGAATTTTGTTGTCACTGAAGAACCTGAGGCATCAAACTGAACTGCACTTTGTGCTTTGTCAGTGCATTGGGTCCTGATCTAATGCTCTTCACTCACACCCATCCATCAAACAGTGTCCCTCTATTTAATACAAAATATGCAATGAAAACATTTTCATGCCTTCATCTAACAGGGGCTCTACTTCCCAGTCAGTTGATGCACTTCATCACTTGCTACATCATCTCCACTTATTACACCTGCCCTTTCTCTTCTTGCAGAATCCTAAAATGTATCTAAGATTTGTCCAGATTAATGATAAATGCCCATGTTTCTTGCAAATGGTAGTAAGCCACACATTTCAACTCTGTCCTGTGATGCAATCACGTGAAAGATCAATGCAATTGTTATTATGTGATGTTTGCAATGGCTGTATACATATCTACAGACCAAACTGT
Source organism: Excalfactoria chinensis (assembly GCF_039878825.1). Classification (NCBI taxonomy): domain Eukaryota; kingdom Metazoa; phylum Chordata; class Aves; order Galliformes; family Phasianidae; genus Excalfactoria; species Excalfactoria chinensis. The sequence goes on from NC_092826.1 coordinate 134,728,004, forward strand.
TTTCTAAACCATACCTTTCCCAACATAAAACACTTCAGTCCTTCCACCTCTCCTCCTGCCTGATCCAATACTGCATCATGCAAGGCTGTACAATCCACATCCATACAGGTTTCCAAAACTCAAACAGTTAAAGTTCTGAGCAACCTGCTTTGAACTGGATGTTGGACTTCATGAGATCCTTTTCAACCCGAATTGTACGGTGACCCTACGATCACTCTTTGTATAGAAATGGTGCACTTTTTAAAACTTCACAGGTTTTGTAAGCTATTAGAAGGATCCAAAGCATCTGCTACCAGCTTAGCCATCATGTATAGAAACGAAAACCCAGTGAACAAGCAAAATGAACGCTGAAATTGTATTTCAGCACAACTATAATGTTAGTTTTTATCATTCCCGCACAGATATCACCAATGCGATAATTAAAACACATAATCTGGCATCAAATTCATAGCTTTTAGCCCTGTATTTGCTAACAATAATTTGAAGAATTTAGCTTATGCATATCCATTGATGCTACAGAAATATCACTCTGAAATGCCAGGAATTATTACATTACATGTTGATAAGATGGAATCCCATTCCTAACCACCTGGGTTATTCCTTAAATAATCAGGACGAGAAAAAAACACACAAACAGAAGAGGTATATTTTAAGGGATAATCAGATAGGAACTATGGGATAAACTCTAGACACATAAGAGGTGAGCTGCAGGGATGTGAGAATGGAGCTGAGGGTTATCTACAGTGTCATGGAGATAGAGCTGATTAGGAGGGATTTAAAAAAACACCTCTGATCAATGATAAAGAAGGATCTCCTCAAGCTAGTTGATACTTATGTTAATCATACTCAACCAACCTAATCAGTTTGTATAACAAAATGATCAGCCTGATGGATGAGAAGGGAGCTGTGGCTAATATCTTCCTTGACTTCAGTAAGGCCTTTGACACTGTGCCCCGTAAGACCCACAGTGAGAAGACAATGAAGTGTGGGCTGGATGAACAAACAGAGACGTGGATCAAAAACTGGCTAGGCCGCCCAGCCCAGAGTAGATGTTAGTGGCACAAAGTCTAGTTATAAGCCAGAAATGTGTGGATTACCCCAGGGATCACTACTGGGTCCAGTCTGAAATGATATACTTAAAAACCCAAAGGCTTGTGACTTCAGTGTAACTTTGCGTGTAGTGGGATCCTGTGAACACACAGTGGCTCTATCTGCTCTCTTCCGGGATGCTAGAGAGAATATATGTGTACAAGGAATCTGCTGAGAGATCTAAAACTGAAGGGTGATACCACAGTTGTGGCTAAATTTAAGGAACGGACACCCTTGGGTAGATCCTCCAATAGTGCACTGCTGAGTGGCCAACCATGGCTCCCAGACAGATGCCAACACATCTACGTTCTGGCCAAAACCTTGAAAACCAGAGTGCGAAATTCATGTAGTCTGATGATCCAGGGAAGATGAGTACTTCTGCTTCCAGACTATGTCATCTTTTGTACAACATACAGCACAGCGGATGCTGCAGCTGAATGCCAAACCTCTGCAAAGGGCTGTCATTGGGAAACCACTGGGCATGATTTCACAGAATTCTTAATGGATGAATTTTAATATGAAAACACTGAATTGTTGCTTACCCGTGAGGAATTCTGCTGAGGACATAATGCGCCGTATATGAATGCCGATACATCTACAAAATGAAATTAAGAAACAGAAGAGAAAAAAATAGATTAGTAATTGTCAACTCTATTAATGGAGCTCTTTTTCCTGAAAATAAATCAATGAAACCCATCATTTATGGGTAGGGAGCAGTTATTCAAAATCTGTAGTAGAAAAGAACAGTGCGTTCATTCACCTAATACTGCTGTGTGTTCTTTTTGTCTTGCACTTCATTACAGTTTGGCAAATGCTACACATCCAGATGCTCAGTGTTGTTACCATGACTACCGGGTCTTTGATTGAACTGGGGGCACATGCTCTCCATGCAGGCTAAATATAGAACAGTCATTAATGAGGACACCTTGGTCAGCTGGAGACAATCTCTCATTATAACTAAACACAACAGGGACATAATGCGTATTTCTCTTCTTTATTCTCGCTTTAATAAAACGGGGAGTGACAGTGGGTGATCTCCGAGCAGGTTGTAGAACCAGAGTCAGACAGCAAATTAAAGCTTATTGACTTTGGACACAGAACTGACCTCACATTTGTATGACCTGCTAAGTTGCATCTTCACATCCATTTGCACTCTCTGGACCTTGGGGAGGAGCTCATCATTTTGTATGGCAGGCCATCTCAGTAGGGAGAGTTTATTACTTATTCAATAAGTAGCAAATAATAATGCTAGAGTCAAGGTCGGTGCTTTAAGAATTAGTAAAATATTTTTTCTCTAGTGAAGTCAATTTTATTTATTTAATTTTATCTATTTATTTATTTTATTTATGCCAAGAAACCATCAGATGTGCTGGATGGTGCTGCATGCCTCAGCAATGACCGTCCCAGGCACACTGCAGAGCAGACAAGTATGCAGGACTTCCCAAAACTCGCATTGCACAGTGGTATCTATTTCTGGGGGCTTAACAGAGAGTCAGAGAAACACCTGATATATCATTCTGTAGATATGAAAACCAACTTCTTTGTTATGACTTAAATCTTTACATTACTGCATAACCCACCCTGGAAAATAAAAGTGAAAGATACATAAAAATCTACTACAGACTGTAGAAGTGACAAGAGAGGCTGACACCAGACTGATGTGACTCCATCTCTGTAATTCATTCATTTCCTTACAAGGATCAAGTTTCTTCCAAAATCAAATCCCTTTATTTTAGGCATGGTGATACATAAAATCACCCCTAACAAGGTCAGTCTCTGACATGTTGGTATCAGGGAAGATCTAGGAGCATAAATGAATTCACTGCAAGATAACATTGATTTCAGCACACATCCCTTTCAGATTCACCTGTTGCAGATAGCATCAAATAAATTACTATTATCTCATCTACAGTTAATCAGACCAAACAGCTCTTGAAGCTTATAATGCTGAAAATGGAGACTTCACTGAAGCCTGTAGCCTCAGGTTTCATTTCAGCCTTGCTGAAATTCCAAATATGCTATAATTCCTTAAAGAGAATGCACTGGAGGAGTAGATTTGTCCATAGAACAAGAAAACATGATCTAGATGGACTTGGTTTAATGGGCATAGTGGTGAGAAGTCAACAATTGGACTACACAATCTTAGTGGTCTTTTCCAACCCTAGTGACTCTATGACAGCCATACAGGGTCATATGATGAATACTGATATGATCTGCAAGCATTTTTGCCAAGTTTCAAATAGTTTTATAAGCATGAGAAAACAGGTTTGTGTTCACTGCTTCCCGACGTTCAACAGTACATTGCCAATAAATACTGAACAACATTTGTCTTCAAATATCCTGGCAGTAGGATGAAGAACAGTACAAATATACAAAAAGTGAGCTGGGCAGGGAGATGCAGAAGTCAGTCTCCAAAATAAGTATGAACAGAAAGTTTCCAGACAGGATGGAGAAATGTGGCAGGCTGGAGGGAAAAGAAACAGTCAGGGAATTTGTAAGAAGGCCATCTGCTGATGTTCCCACTTGTGGTATAGAGTCCCCGCAGCCATGCTGGAGGGCTTCAAGCTGTCTCAGAGCCATCAGTGGAGACCACAGTAAAAGATTAATTACTTTTTTTCCCTGGTTTTTGTTTGTTTTTCCTTCTTTGAGAAGGTTTGGGAGCAGAGCAAAAAAAGAGTTACAAAAGTCTCAAGGAATACCTTTATTTTCTGAATATAATTTGTCATTCCTCTATAGGGTCTTCGGCCAGACTCTAAAATATCTCCCATTAGCTGCCCTTATAACTTGTGCCTAAAGGCTTCTGGTTCATTCACAGGAGCAGTCCTTCCTTGAATAAAGCTTTGAAGTTGGTAGGTTTGCTCATGTAAACAACAGTGACTTGTGTGAGCAAAGACTTCATGATCCAATGTTCATCATCCTTTGAGTTCTTAAGGACATCAGCCCATTCAGTTCCAAAGTCCTTCTCATCCCAGTTATTTGAAATACCTTTGGAAAACACATTGTGAGCAACCTCCCTAAGCAGACAGGGAACCAGGAGGAGCTCCATGTAATGTCTTTCTAATAACAAAAATCCTCATGCTTTCTTCTTAGATACACAAACTAAATGGAATTATTTTAACTTTTTCAGATGATAACTATATCTGCTTAGTATCTTGACTAAATATCTGCTAAGTTCAATTATTCATTGATCATAGGAAAATCCCACGCTAGAGAACAGCGTAGGATCAGCATCTGCCTGAAAACCAAAGTCTCAGAGACTGTAGCTTTTGAAAGTTCTTATTTATTTCATACAACCTCTCTGGTTTTGAGGCTTAGTCAACAATAATAGTGGTGTTAACTCTTTCCATTCTTCCTGTCTATCCAAGGGGTGTGGTATGAGTTCACCACACTGATTTGGCTATCTTAGCCCTAATTTTGTCTGCGTACCAGAAGCACACAGCTCGTTCCTCTCAGTAGAGGGGCACACTCAATGGCTGCAGAGTTTTTGGCAGTGTTTTGCTCTGAGGACCCTCTGTGCCAAGATATCCTGCCAGCATAAGTCAGAATAGGTTTGAGATTGTTCTAAAGGACTCTAGGTGTCATAAAAACTGGGTCACAAAAACTTCTATGCCAGCGGTGATCAGTGAGTGCTGTAGAAATCATTATACTAAAACCACGGTGCCAGAAACACTCTCCCACTGGGTATCTCAGCCAAGGTCACAGCACAGATCTTGCCTACTTTCAGTCTACCTTACCTGCTGCAACATGTGCATGTTTTTACTGAGGTCTGAGAGATGGCTCTGTCTGTTTTCCACTCTCAAATGCAGAAAAATGCAGGACTGATTATATATGAAGACACTTCGTTGTGAAGCCACTGACCTCATTCTATCCTATCAGCAAAAGAAACCTGGACCTGACCATATGACAACGGGAATGCAAATGTTGCAGCACGTACAACAGCAGAGTGGAGTCCTCTTTTTCCTCACCACCAAATTCCAAAGTAACACATAAACTGTGGGTCCTGCAAGCCACAGAAACAAACTGGAAGATGTAATTTCTGTTGCACATCAGAGCAAAGTATGATGTGGATGGTAATGTCTCCTTGAAATCCCTTGTATGCTCTCCAAGGGTATAGACTCTAGTCCAGCAGAGCTTATTCAACAGAAAGTGGAAGTTATTTCAAATACAGCTGATTTAGTTTCATTCGCTGTGACTATTTATTTACACTGCAATTAATAGCTCTTGTTCATGTCTCCGGTTGACTGCAGCAGCACGTGATTTAAGCCCAAAACAACAGACAGGGTCCTTGTTACCCCTCACATCTCACCTGCTTTGTCACATGGCACAATCTAGACACGGGGTCTTTACCTTCATTAATTTCTTTTTACAAGTTTGGCATTTTCATCATCATTTCCAACCTGGCACAGCCTGAGCAACTCATAAAGCATTCGGGTATGTTTTTAGGTGGAAATATAGGATTTTTTATTTCTTTTTTAGAAGTAAACTGTGAAATCCATTTCCATCATATGAAAGGATATGCTGTCTGATGAGGACATACCACCAGCACCAGAAAAAGAGGAAGAGTTTAGTTTGCACTTCCATCTTCTGTGCTGGTTTCTGTCATATGCTGTGGGCTGATGCTCTGCTAGCAACAGCAATCTGCATTCATTGAAAAGCTTTTCTTTATGTCTGCATGACAAGGTGTTGCATCAGTGCAAACAAGAGGCATGTGCAGGCATGAAAAGGCCTGCTCACCATGATGGTTAGAAGCAAAGAAGGGAGGACTTAGATGAAACCTCCCCATGTCAGTCCAAATCTTCAATCTTCCAACAGGCTGCTCTATCAAAACATTTAATTTAGGGTCTTCTTTCTCAGCATGATCAACAGTTGGCTGATCTGAGGTAAAGCTCAGGGGGGCTGGCTGTCCTGATCTCATGATTATTAGTTATGTGATAAATACAGAAACAAAACATTCTTTCCGTCCTTTTTCTAAATGATTCCACAGAGCCAAGTGGTCTTTCATGCCCCAGTATTACTTAGCTCAAATTATTACCTAGAAAATTCACAAAATATAATATAATTAAGATTTTTAAAGGGAGCGGTCACAGAGCAGGCTAGAAATATAAAGCATATTATAATGTAGTTCAAAGGATTAATATCAAATTTGCAGAACTTTGTGTTTTCTTCACATTTTGAAATCAACTATTACATCCAAAATGTAATAAAAGTGATCTCTAGTCATTAGAAATAACACTGTACAGCTGTTGCCTGAAGTGTGAGGACAGCAAGAAAGCATTTTAACATGATTAATCATAAATCCCTCAGTAGTTATGTGGGTAAGAGGAAACTCTTTTTATTCTGTAACAATAAAGTATATCTCCAAGTAATAGATCCCCTCAGGATGCTTAAGTGACCCAAATTGTCCTTATAATCTATTCCCTTTCATGCACAGCAGCAAGACAGTAAAAATACAGCATAAGTGGCTGGTGAAATGGGAACCACCAGATCCATTAGAAGAGTTTCCTACAAGGCGTCTCTCGAAAGACATTTGCTGTAAGTAGACTATGAAGGCCATTTTCCTACTTGTGCTATGAGCAGGAAATCCCCCAAAATGCACGTAAGGAAATCAGCCCAGATGAATAATCCCAAACGTGTGAAACAACTGCTTACTACACCTTTCTAAACTGCCCTGGAACCCTATAAACCTGCAACTCACGCTGTGATGCAAGCTATGTAGGTGAAAGCACGTTTGGCATTTGTCCCTTAATATTTATGCTTAATTTCTTTATGGCACTCCATGGAGAATCGAAGCAGGTCACTGTACCTGTTCTGAGAAGTCTCTGTAATTCTGATGGAAATTAATGTTAAATTTGCGCTTAGTGAGTCATCATTTGCCTTCATAAAAATCCTTCATGAAGCTCCTGGTTTTGTTGGGTCTGTGCAACCCATGGACCCATCTGTTCTGTTGAGAAGAAATCTTCCATTTCAACTAATAGGCTGGACTTGCCCTCCAAATGACTGAAAAGCAAAACCAAGCCCTACAGCTGAGCACCGACTTCTCGGCAAGGATTTGTTCAAATATAATCTTTCAGAACTACGTTCAGGTGAAATTACATTTCTTCTTGATTCTCCCATGTAGTTGTGATTCAGAGCACAAAGGACTGGCTGTCTCTGGTTGAGTCACAGCTTGTGGGCAGGTAGGCAACAGCCTTTTTATTCTTTCTTTCTCCTGGTGGAGACAAATTGGTCATCAGTATTTTACCCAGCTCAACTATTTTATTAAGGTATTGCCACTGTTTAACTGTTAATAGACACTCCACAGTAACCAACTTTGAATTGGTTTCTGAAAAGCCACAGTATCTATTCCTTTTGTGTCACTGTAATGAAAAAAATAATAAATCCACACCTGTATTTTGTACCCTAGGCTTGATTATTTGCCAGAACCAAACACAATAAAGCCATATAATTTGAGGTCTTTTCAACGTTCTCACCTTCCAAATTCACTATGATACTGACCTACCTTGGTTTCTCTGAAACAGCAAACTCTATTCTGTTTTATCAGACTGTATTATCCCTTTATACTTGATCCCTACCCAAGCAATGGACCTCTAACACAGTCTCAAGCTGTGTGCCAGCCTGTTGATACAGTCTTCCAAGGAGCACTGCCCATTTCAATTTGTGCCTCTAATAAATTAGGAGTACCATAATGAAATGCTATCCTCAAGTGTTTCCTGTGCATCAGTTCAGCCGACAGCCAAACAACCGACAGCTGTTCCTAACACCTGCCTTAGGATGCTCTTACCCCTCTCCTACCCTCCATCCAGATGATCAGCCCCACATGCAGCGTGGTCACAGCTGTGGGAAGCGCTCACTGTCAGCATTGTGCCACACCAGGGAGGTCTGAGGAACTTGGGTAAGAGCACAGATAGGGGAAATAGGTCTAGCAAGGGAGGGCAGTTAGAAGAATGGGTCTCTGGGGTCAACAGGCATACAGAGCATTTGGCAGATGGTTGCCTTTGCTATAATTGTCTCTCTTCCACAGGAACCAAGATCAATACCTGGCAAGTGCATGCATTATAGTGGAGAAAAGGCATGGAAATCCTTTCTGTTGGGAGGATCTCAATGCAGCAGCTTATTTATGCTTGTATAAAATGATACTGCCAACACCTAGCAACCAAAGTCTCAAGGAGAACTGAGCAAAGTTTCATCACTGCTACATCACTGTGAACAAGGCACTGCTCCACTGCTACCCAATGGCATGTAAAGTCAAGAAACAGCAATTAGGTATCTCCATAACTAGGAAGAAATTTTAGCTTGCTTTGGAAGATGAGAATGATACTGTCTATATAGCAGATGGAGAGTGAGAGAACACGAGAGATCATCAGGAAAAACCTTTGCATGGCTCTATTTTTTTTAAATCTTTCAGTGATTCATTCAGTTTTCTCTGAGGCTGGAGATTAAATCATTTCAATACGTGTCTGAAGGAGCCTAAGGCTCTAAGCCTGTCCTTGCTGTGTGCAGGATGATTGGGCAGCTCTGCAGTACTCTGCTTGGCCAGCCATCCTGCCACCCATGCCGGAGAGGCTTCCTTGGAGCAGAAGTGATCTCACATCAAGGTAACATCAGGAAGGAATGGCGTATTCATGCCACAGGGTATAGTTTTTCAGAAGCATTTGTCACCCAAACTCAAGCCATTTGTAATAGTGTTATGTTCTGCAGGCGACACGCGCAGTTAACACGTAAATCTCTCCCACGGATGCGTGGGGTTTGTGTGCTGGGATGAGCTAATTTTCCAGCTCCTGGCCTACAGCTCTCTAAACCAGCTACACCAAAGAATTACTCCTTCACAAATGGTATCATCTCTAGTGTGCAAGATAATCACAAATAAAGTATGATGGCTGCATGCACTACAGAAATAGATGGATTGCAGTGCTGTAGGTTAATGCTGCTACTTCACACTCTACAAACTGATTATCTCTGTTATTTCATAATAATCATTCTTGATTAAAAGATATCCATCTGAATTACGTGTATGAGAGCCTTATTCTGCTGATGGTGCCAAAAGGGAATTTTGATGCCAGCTTTAGTATTTATCCCTCTGTGACATGGCGGAAGTAAAGTGGATGCTCTTTTTGTTGCAAATGCAGCTCCAGAATCAACTTAGGCTCCAGGTATTAACATACAGCTCATGTGCCAGATCTAGCCCTTAGGAGAACGTTAATCCAATCTGCCAACTGCTGCTGCACTCTAATACAGCTCTGCCCTGCCAAGCAATTACAAAAACCTCCTTTTGCTCCCGAGCCACCTGTCCCTCACAGTGCTTTACTGGCACCAGCAGCACAAGCAGCCACTTGCAGTCCCTGGCTTAAAGGATGACTGCTCCATTTTTTACTGGTAAATAAAATGGCAGCTACAAAACACTCCATGGTGTTTTTGCACCAACACTTGTGCACTCATTGCTGCTCTGTTCCAAGGTATCAGGGAACATTTCCAATCAATTTTTAAGAACTATGGGTGGGAGCTGTGAATAACGAATTCATTTTGTTTTTGATCTTTTTAAAAACTTCTATCCATATTCACATAACCCTGTGGAAGCACCCAGGTTCCCCTCCTGCTTTATAATGGTCTTAGTGAAAGACTGGATGAACATTCTCCAAACATGGCAACTTGCTTATTTTGAAGTCTTGTTCAGGAACTTGGAAATGAGAATAAAATTATCAAGAACAAAGTTAATGCTGTGATCATGACATACAATGTAATACTTCTATCTAAGGAAAATACTTATTACTTAATAAGTATAGGGGTACAAAAGTAGCCTACAACCACATAAACATTTTAGGAGACAACGATTTTCAAAAACTGGCTAAACATAAAACCTTCAAGTCTGTATAATGCCCCACAAACATGCAACTGTGCTTCTCTTGAAATATCACTGGTCATAATACTGGTCTGAACTACATTAGACCTAGAGTCTATCCAATTTGCTGTCCTGTCTCTGAAAGTAGCTGAGTGCAGGTTCAGAAGGATGACCATAGCTCACACAGATGTGGTCGTCCTTCCATATAACACTTCCTCAAGCTCTTGGCAGCTTGGAGTGGCTGTCATCCTTGAGGGCTGTCTCTGCCATTGAGTTTTTCTAGTCATTCTTCCTGTTTTTTGCACCTACAACCTCAAGTAGCAGACAACTGCCCCAAAAGCATGCTTGCGCTGTGGCTCCTCCAATCATCCTCTAATGTTCATTTTAGCTTCAGGCCTACATCCCACAGAAAACTACTTCCAAAGGCAGCCCAGGGATGCTAATGCAGCTGGGGAGTTTGTGTTGTTCGCATCTATATTTACGTCATTGACTCTTATCTTCATTGACTTTGGAGGTACAAGCTGGGGTGCTGAAGGACAGTAGGATAAATCAGCGCTTATAAGGAAACATTAGATACTGTCTTCTTTAAATGAAACATTTCTCAAGTTGGACATGCTGAATGTGGGGAGACTCTAAACCCTTCTCTCTGTGGTGTTTACAATCCAAACTATGCAGCTTTGTAGCAATTACATGAGAACCAAGCCAGGAAAATGGGCTCAATATGTAATATATCTAATTAATTTTTTTCACTTTTAAATAATTCAATTTAGGTATAGAGCACCACAAGTTCTTTTATTAAAAATTTCTCCTAGCATATCAAAATTTCTTTCTTACTCTAGCAGTTGTGAGGGCGAATACTACAAAGAAGTTAGCACTTTCACTGAAAGCTTTTATGACATTAATCAGTTCGGGGCAGTCTTAGAAGACGCAAAGAAAGGAATCCAAGACAAAGAAGATGTGACCTTCAAACTTCATTAGAGAGCAGAAGGGAGAGAATGCTGAAGTGGTTGTGAAAGGAGAATGAAAGCACTGAGGTATGTGTCAGGAACCTTGGTCCAAAAAAGCTCTCTCTTTTCATTTTCCAGTTCCATATGAGATCAGAAGACTGTGAGCTGTATATGGATGCATGCGTGGGTTTAATTCACCATAGGCAACATTCCTATTTTCTGAGACAAGGCAAATCAACTGGAATCGTGTAAGAGACCTCTACTGCAGGGTATTCTGTGTGTCATCCCTGGCATCTGCAGACATCTTCAGAGGGGTCAATGGATGGTGGCGATGGTGAATATCCCTTCAGAAAGTGAGGGGAAAGGAAATCAGGTGGAAAGAAGTATAGAGCATCCCCAGTTCCTTGTGTGCTGTGCATCTCTTCACATCAATGCCTCAACCAGCATCACCGTACTGGTACTTTTCCACACCTGCACACAAAAATCTGAGGATTCTTAATTTTAAAGACTTAGAATTAATTTTCTTTTCTAGGAAAATTCTTTTCTTCTTCTTCTTTTTTATTTTCTCTCTTTATTTTTTATTCTTTCATGGAGAGAGTAGAAGAAAAATGCATAGAAATTCCCTGTTCCAAATCTGGGTCATTAGCTGCCCAAGGAGGAATGATAATGATTGGTTTTAACATAGCTCCGATAAAAAACAGAGTTCTGCAGGCAGTTAAAGAGATAAAAGGCACTTGTTCAGCGTAAACACAGAGCTGGATTGAGGCATGTAACAGCTGAAAAAGAAAACATCTCCATCAGGAGATTTGCATTTCTGACTACAGAGACTTCATTGGGGTGCCATGCATAGCAAGATCTGGTTTTCCAGAAGAGGGCACTAAATATATTTTCTTCCCATTCTATTGATTTAAAATAAATAAATTAGAGAGATCAGAAATCAGAAGGAACAGATCATAAACTCCTGCAGGCTGGGACTGCTTCCTATGTCCCTGCACAGATATCAGAATTAAATTCTTTCTGATTTTTGAATTCTGATGCCATTTTCCCATTTTGTATCCTATTCTTAACAAATCTCCTTCCTTAACGTTTTAAAACATCTGTCCATAATTATCACAATGCAGTGTAAGTTGGATTCATCCCTTAAAACTCAGGAAGTACAATTATGCTACAAATAGGAACTCGCCCGTCTATAATTCTAAAGCTCCTAGATGTTGCAAGGAACCAAGCTCTTCATTAAGATCTACTTTTTCAGTAAGTTTTATGTAGCTGTATCTATTTCATTTCTGATAAAGCATGGAAGGTTCCCCCATCTTTCATTCAGATGGTTTCCAATACAAATACAAGAAAGAAAACAGCGGTGATATATCTGCTGTCTATCTGAGTTTGACCATCTAAGAGACCTTGTACACTTACCTGTGCTTCCTTCAGAAGTAAATTTCAGGCTATTTTTAAGGTGCTTTGTGAATTGCATAGAAAAAGGTTGTTGTTCCAACATAGTTGGTTTTTTAATCATGTTGTTTTCCTTTATATATATATATATATATATTTATACTTATATAAATATAAATATATATATATATTTAATTTACCTTCTCTGTTTGATGAAAATCTCATTTACTAAAGAAAATATTTACAGAGTAAGACTGCTGACAGCCGATACCAATACAGAACATATCCATGTACTCTTGCATGACAGGATAATTATTTCAGACTTTTGATATTTTTCTGCTCTTCCCTGGAACACTGCATTTGCTTTCCAGTTCACTGATACGTATCTGTGTCTGAATAAATGTAGGATACAGTTTGTTGGCCTCTGCTATATGCGAAGGACTTAGTTTGAGTTATCATTTTGTACTCAGTCACACCTGTGCAATTTGTATTGAAGTCTGCCATCATAAATCATGAGGCTTAAAAGTCAGTCCTAACTCCATGCATTTTATTAGAAGAGAAGCAGTAGTTTAGTCCCTTGTTTCTTGTAGGGAATAGTTAAAGCTCCGATGGCATGATCACAGAATCACAGCATCATTAAAGCTGGAAAAACTACTAAGATGTGTCCAATCATCAATCCATGGAACAGCTGAAGCCACCATGCTCAGGTTTTAACGTTCTCCATTCCTTGCAGTCAGCATTTTGTAGTTATAATGACATTAAACAACACTAGCTAGAATAGAGACTCAGAAAGAAACCAATATTTGGTGCATTTTTACTGAAACCACTGCTAAACAGGGAGCATGTATTAGCAAAACCGGAATGTGGAGGCTGGGGATTGTACCTGTTGGGCAGAGCTTCGTCTGTCATTTATGACAAACACATCACATCGTATTTTCTGAATGTATTAAGATGATCATTTCATATACACCACATTTCTGCTGAAAATAATTCTCCGATAGGGATGAACAACATAGCTAAAAAATCCCTAAACAACTTTGTTGTTTGAAAGGACTACAAGACCACAAGTAACCATAGTGGCTACTTCTGATAAGTGCAAATCCCCATTTTCTCCCTTCAAAACTGAGATGATTCCGATCCTACGGTACCTCCTGAGGATGCTGCAAAGAGAACCCAGTCCTTTCATTTAAGGAGTGAAAATATTCTTTTCCCAGATAATAAGCACAGGAAGCCTCCATCCACTCATTTTTCTTTTTACAATGACAAGTTCTTAATTCCTCTCGTCCCCACTGTGCAAGAAACTCAACTACCAAAACGTTCCTGCAATTCACGTAGGACTGCCCAGGCTCTCTCTACCTCCTCATTTTAGCTGGATTTCTTCTCTTGCATTAGACTACACCATGCCAAAGGAAAAGGACTTTTTATAAGAGCAAAGAACCATTTAGGCCACATAAAGGAACACATTTTCCGCTGGAGCTTTGTAGGGATTTGAAATGAACTGCAAGACTCCTCCAAAACTAATAAGATATAAGCTTGACCACTTTTCTTCCACTGTGTTAGTCCAAAACTGGTGCTGACCACTACTGATATGAAAGTTGGTTACTCTGTGGTTTCTCCTGAAAGGAGACGCAGGATTAAACCTCTCACTAATTGGCATTCCATCCTTCTGTGCCTGCATCCAAAACTTTCTATTCCATGCACACTATGTATGAGAAATTGCACAGAGCGATCACTGGTGAGCAGTCAGAGCAAATACTCGCACCACTTGATGATCTGTTTACTCAATTACAATGGGCATCCAACCCTCCCATGGTGAGAATTTATAATTCCTGAAGCACGTGCAGCAGGGAAAAACAAAAGATTTCTGATTGCAGTGGCTCAGCAGTCAAAGGCACAAATGAGGACACCTGAGCAGACACTGTTTGCACAACTCTCTACTAGTTCTAAAAACGCATAAATCCCTCCAGACCTGTGTGGCAAACCTCCCTGTCTCTTTCTGCAACGGAAAGCAATAAAATACTAATTAGGCTGAACCAAATGCTGATAGCAACACGCTACAGAAGAACCTGATACATCAGTATGTCTGACAGAGATATTGCTACCTGAACACAGATGCATCCCCAGGAAAATGTCCCAGTTGCTCAGATTTTGTTTATTTCCAGCTGTGGTTTATTTAATCCAAGGTGATTTTACAGCACTGGTGTTTTCAGTGAGCTGCACTCATCCAGGTCTGACAGTGCAGAGAAGTAAATGGAAATGGAGAAATGATCTTCAGTCAACCTCCTCCAATGCCTTTGAAAACTGTCTTTTGTCCATCCTGTTGCTATTCAGCCCACATTGAAAATGACAGTTGAGGGAACTTATTCATGGTAGTTTTGAGATTTGAAAAGATACGGAGTCTTTCACAGAAGCTATTTTAAGAAGAACAGATTCATAATTAAAAGAAATCACAACACTCTCCACTTATCATAAACGAATGCTTCCAAATTTTCTCAAATAGCTGCTGCTTCAGCTTCAAATCCAAAGTAAACCATCACCCAGAAAATTAACCTCAGCTGTGTTCTTGAGACTTTCTTGTTAATACAATACTTCTGGACACAGAACTCTTAGCTTTTGTTATGTAAATAGGGCTGAAGCACTTCTTTGTCACTACAAACAGGATAAAAAGCCCATTGTTAAGCAAGGATATTTGCTGTACTGATCTTGGTTTCTGAAGTAATGTCACTCAAAACAGGACAGAATCACAGTGCTGTAGGGGTTGGAAGGGACCTCTGGAGATCACCCAGTGCAACCCCTGCTAAAGCATTTCCATGCAATAGGTTGCACAGGAAAGTGTCCAGACAGGTCTTGGATAACTCCAGAGAAGGGCAATTCACAAGGAGCACAATGCTGGCTCATGGCCAGTCTGCTGCCCACCAGAACACACAGATCCTTCTTCACAGAGCTCCTTTCCAGCAGATCAGCCCCTAGCCCATACAGGTACATGTTATTCCTCCCCAGGTACTGGACTCTACAATTGCCCTTTCAGCTCTGGCTCCCTAGAATCATCAGGTGAAAATTCCACACTGGCATATTCATAAAAATGGCATGATTTCAGAAGCTGTGAGCATTTAATTGAAATATTAAATAATATCTGAAAGGTTTTAGTAATATTTATTCCATAGGGATCAGCTGAAGACGTCATCTTTATGAAAAGACCCCAGGTTTAGCAAATCATAGTAGGTTCAGTGAGTCCACGTCGTTCCACTAATTCACAAAGAACCTATTGACTACAGCCCTCCAGTGAATCAAGGAAAGATACTTCGCCTGACGACGTGCACAAGAATACATACGCACAGATTGAACTACAGAAGAACATTTTAACTAACAGAAGTTTTACATTCCTAGGACTGTTGCTTTTTTCTCCTTCTCTTTATGTGAGAACTGCAGCGACAGGTTTTATGTTACTAATGGCTAACATTCTCTCGAGTAAACAGAGTTACAGTGCATTAGGCTTGGAAATGTCAATGACTTGGGAAACTAGATTTAGCCACCAGCCTTCGATAATGTTCAGCACTGCCCATATATTGTGCAGCTTTGCAATTGAGAAAGAGCCTTTTGGTTTATGAGCAACAAAGATTCAACTCTGCAGGTATATAGGAAAAAAAAGAGTATAAAAATGAAAATTATAAGCTTTTCTGCTCAAAACTCTCCGGAAATTCTACTGGTTTATGCAGTTATCAAAAATGCTACAAACTGCTAACATGACCATCTTGATTTTACAAAACTGTTCTAAATGTGCTGACTTTACCTAGTGCAAAGACCACATTCTTTCGCTGTTTCTGAAAATTATGTTGGGTTGGAATGGAAAATAAATATGAATTATATTCATTGCCACAGAAGGTAAACAGGTGTAAACAGCTCTATTTCTAGCACTGGTAAATGTTTCAATTAAGCAATAAATTTTCAGAGCTAAAATATTAGTATTACTGATGATAACGATGACAGTATCTAATTTTCAGAGGCATATTTATCATAATAATAGTGCTCACCTAACTCAAAAGGATGTTTGGAGCAGTCATTAATATTTATACCTAATAGTGTTTTGGAAATAACAAGTATCATATAATCTTAATTTTTACATGCTTAATTAAAGCAATGATGAGACTGTAATCGGAGTGACAACCACATTTGGACTAATACTAAAAAAATATAACAACTATAATAATATGCTTAAAATAACTGTTGTTTAGTTCCTTCATTGCCTCAGTACAAAATCTAGGGTTTGGGATAGGTCTTATGAGGTCTCCTTGGTGCCAACTCTCTCAGCTCCTCTGCCCTCTCTTAGCTGTTCTTCCAAAACCCATCCAGATTCTCCATCCAAGCAGAGACCTCTTTAATGAAGCAAAATTCAGTTGTGTCTTAAATCCTCAGCAGGATACTTGCCTCTGGCTCAGAAACTACAATGAATCTCTGCCTAAAGCATCAACCAAAAAACGCCACCAATCACTTCTAAGTCATTGCGACACCCATAGCAATAGGCAGGATGGAAGGAAATACGAAGCTCATCACAGAAGCTATTCTAAAAAAAAATGTAGTTGGACCCTCTTTAATTACAGCGATGATTAATTCTTCGCAGCTTTCAGCATTATAAAAATGCATTCCTTTAACTTGAAAATAGGCAGTAGCGTCTGTTGTATCAGCTATGAAAGTCTTGAAGCCCTAATTGCTGTTGTTCAGAAGACTTAACAATTTGGTGTGCATTAATCAGCCAGATTAAGCCACATTTCTTGTACGTAATTGCTCTTAACTAGTTCACACACAGACTGGTAAATCGGAAAAGAAGAATGAACAGCTTTAAGAAGAATGTGGGCCACTTTAATCCCTCTCCTGCACTATGACGACAGCTATTCATAACGAAGTCAATTAAATACTCTCTATTTAAAGTCTCACTGTGTCACTCAAGAAAATCACTTCTCACTTACTTTTCTCTGCTACTTTTATCACCATTATGCAACACACGGGTTGCACTACCACAGAAATCTACTCAGGCCCATGGCTGGTGGCTTTTCCCTGGCACCAGGTTCCAGATGATACAGCTGTGACCCACTCTGCTAGGATGCCATGGCTCAGTCCTAATTTACTTACATGGAATTACTAAGCAATGTGGGCACAGCCCCCCTATGCATGTTAGTGAATGACAATTTGAAATCAGTTTCTCCATGGATGCATTTATTCCCCAGTTCTTTCCCCAAACTTCATCCTGTGGCTTCATTTGCAGGCTGCAGCTTGTTTTATTGTAAGGAAACAAGAACAAGACAAAGATTTGTCTTGTTTCAAAGACAAAGAAGCCCGGCATCTTCCCTACGACCTTTCAAAACAAATCTGTAGTCAGGATGGGAAAAGCTCCCTATTAGCACAAGGCTTAGGCAGAATACTGCTGCCTGAAAGACTGGAGTTCCAGAAATAGAAGCAATGGAAAAACGAGCTGAGCAGCCTGTCTGGCCATAAGTCTGTCTGTGCATAAGTCTGTCTGTGCATAAGTCTGTCTGCCTGTCTGTGCACCCACAGCAGCCCCACAGCTATCTGCCAAGCAACCTCCTCATACAAGGGCCGCTCTGAAAGTAATGCTTTCTATTTTATGATGCTGGCCCATGATGTCACAGGCAGATGTTGATAGTACGGCAGCAAAAGCACAGTGAGGCGGTGAGTGGTGCATTTCAGCAGTGGTAACAGCAGTGTGAAAGACAAGCCATGTTCCAGCCAGCCATGAACAGCCATCCCAACACAAAACAAAGACCATCTTGATCAGATCATCGACGTGAATTTGATAAGGGTGGTGACTATGCTGAAAAGGAGTGTTTTGTAGCTGAGAATTTACTCTATCAAACAGTGCTATTGTATTCTTTGCAGCTGTTGCAGTTCCCATGGAAATAAACAGAAACCTGTGTATTATGTATACTAAGATATTACGCATACATGTAGATGCAGCTTGAGTATACAAGCCTCTATAAAGAAAACTAACTCTATCCCAGCTAAAATCCTGGCAAACTTATACTCACAAGCATACAAAAGGTAGCACATCACTCTTGTAATTGGAGAAAAATAAAGCAATATTTTCAGACATTATTAATAAAAAATAAACATACACAATAGGCTCACGGAAATACTTTTTGAAAGTATTTGTAGAATTAAACTTCAAAGAAACGTCCTTTGACAACATATTTCCTGAAATTTCCTTTTGACTTTGCAACAAGGACAACTGCCCCAAGGCTTTGCTAATCAATTTCTTGTGCTGCTGAAAACAGCCTAATTTGAATTTTGGGCAAGAACACATTTTGAAATACAGAAAGTGTGAAAAGCTTGATCATGATTATATAGCCATAGTCTGCATGTCAAAAGAGAAGAGAGACGAGTAAATAACTTAGCAGTTATCGCAGCTTTAATAAATATGAAGAATCACCCAATACGGCTTACTAACCCTCTATTAGTACACTTCTTCATAAGCTTGGATCTTAAAGGGGAAAAAAAAAAGGAGAGATTTTTTCGTTTAGATTTGTTTCAGAAAACTGTTTCAGGAATTCTTGCTATCATAAACTCACATATAAACCCTTGAGCAATTTTTCTGTGTTTTTGCACGTAATACACATCCAGTCACACCCCAAAATTTGCTTCCCAAAGTTCCCCTTCCCAACTCGGGCTTTCCTTTCCCAAGGAAAGGTTTATGAGTCATTCCTGAAGTTTACAACACAGTTTCATTTGACCTTTTCCTAGCATCGGGTATGGTTCTCCCAACTATTACACTACTGCGAGTCAGGAATAACCCCAACGATGACAGCAGAGAAATCAGATGAGCAACAGGGTGACAAACTTTACTACCCCAAGGACCCACAAATTTCCTTTGGTTAGCAGCCCAAACCAGATTTATGGCATGGAAAAGGACTCGCAGTTGCTAGTGAATGAATTATTTTCGTTGTGACGAATTGGTGCACTCTTAAATTATGGAAACAGAATGTATGGGGCTTGCAGTTTATCCAAGTGATACAGCATAGCCATCATTCAAATTTTTTCCAGATCTTACACCAGCAGAATTTTAAAGGAAAAGAAATATTATTCAATGCCTTAGAACTGCTTCCCTTGCGCCTGGTGCTTCAGTTATTTAAAAATGACTCATTATACTTTTCTCTTTTGAAGTTTGGTAGAAAAGAATTACCCTCATCTGAAACTCAGAAGTAACGCAATGGTGATTTCTTACAAATGATTTATACCAAAGCCTCCGAAGAAAAGAATTTATAAGCGAAGTGATAGCTCAGCCCTAACTGCAGCCCTGGGAACGGTGACACCATAATTAATGTATTATTTCAGTTGTGGGAGACACTGACAGTTGCTTTTTGTTCTTGGGAAGAAATTTATAGTGTGACTGAAAAAAAAAATTACACAGAAGAGGAACAGAAATCCTTGTAGCAAAGACATGTCCTTACAACTCTCCTCCCAAAGCCTATAAAACTCTGCCAGTGACAGTGATTCCTCTGTGCTGTAATTTATACCTTTCTCATCTACTAGATGGCAGTGTGACATGCTTTCAGGATATCCAAGTGAGAGGTCTCCTTTCCTTGTTTCATTGGAAGCAATTAATTGAAAATACCATCTTAATAGCATAGACTTGGAAAAAAAAATAATAATCAGGAAAAGAAAAAGAAATAACTGAAAAGAATAGAGGCTACCAGTGGCTTTGTGTTCTGAAATGACATCTTTTTACTTACTGGTTCAACATCAAAAGCAAAAAGTGCATATTCCCGGTCAGGTGAAACTTCATATCGAACGGCCTTTAAGGAGACCTAGAAAATAAACCAGACATTGAAATTGTTTTTTTTTTTTTAATTTTCAATTTTCAAGCAGTTTTTATACAGATGAAGGTTACTGCCAGACTAAGTATCCTGAAAAATAACCTTTCATCTCTCTTAAATAAATAAACAAATATAATTATGCAGGAAAATGTATGTTTCCATAAATGATAACCACACTGTGACGCAGACCAGGCAGCCACCTCAGGAAAGTTTTCCTTCCAAATCCATTGCACAGAGGCTGGTGGACAGCAGGTAGAGGAAAAAAGGTGGTAAACAACTTAATTTCCTCATTCCCTGCAGTCACTGGTGCTGGACGTTGCAAGCAGTAAATGCCTGTCAGAATGAATTAATAGTAAGAAGACACCACTGCCTATCCCAGTTAAGACAGCACTGAGGAATCCCAATGCCATTTTCCCCAGTGAAGAAAGTTTTTGGTATGATGTGGTGATTCAGCTTTCCTTGTGCACTCTGATATGAACTCTGTAAAAAGCTGCACTGCGAGTCTTGCTAATGAGAATAGATGCCAGAATATCTCAGACTTGTCAGGAATTCTCCCTGCTGCACTTCAGATTTGTGTAGTGTAGACATCCCTTCTCCTTTCCAGTGTGCTTCACAACATACAGTGTGCCAATACGCATGGCACCAAAGAAAGGTGCTGCCAATACACCCCTCATCCATTGTCCCTTAAAGCTCTTAAATCCTATCCCCTCACCTAATAAACTGGTTTCAAGTCACTGAGATATCCTCTGGTAGCAGAATGGAAGGGGGAAGTTGGACTTTAGCATCAGCAGAGTGGAGGAGGCATGAGGTGGGACAGTACCAAAGGCAGAGGGGACTGATGGGCCACTGTGGTTCAGAGTGGAGGCACATTTTGTTTGTTGATATATTACTGACAGAGAGAAAGGAACACATTTCAAGGCAGTAGAAATTACTCTGACCCAAGGCTGGCAAGTAAGAAGGCAAATATAATGTGACAGAAAGAGGTATTACGGCAGCTCTTATACTAGAACTTCTGGGATGAACGTGGAGGTGATGTCCTGCATATTTGTTTATCTAGAGGATGGAGCAGCAAGGGTAGAGCAGGCAGCGGGGAAGCTACGGTGCTGAAGAGTAGGGTTATCTTGTAACACCACTTTTCTTGTGAATGGTAAGAATTAAAAATGAGAGGAATAAAAGATGGAATTAGCCTGACTTCAGCAGACCTTCCTATTAATGGAAGACAGCCCACTCCTTTACACACAGCATGGTGAAAACACGCTTCATGGAGAAAATGCAATATGTAACAGATATAAGAATCACCATTACATCAAACTGGAGAAGGTCAGAGATCAACAGATCCTGCTTCTAGCCAGCACATTGCACTGATTTGTCGTATCTAGGGTGGGTATATTTTATCACATTCATCTGTGCTGGCCCTACTGGCCCTGGGTTATTGACACTTCAAGTCATGGTCTGCTAGGCTGACAAAAAAAAAATGGAAGAAAAAAAGAACAGAACAGCAGAAAAAAGGGGTTATATTCTGTTTGCTTGCTTTGCTTGCATGGTGTAGCAAAGGTTGCAAGTTAAATGGCAGCATGTGAAGTTTGACGCTGAGTGCTGCAGTAATAATTCGGTGATGAATTCCTTGTCTCATTAAAAGAAAACAAGACTGTACTTTAGCCTATACTCTAAGTCTACTCTAAATGAGTCACACACTCAGGTTTACTGCAAAATAAAGTCAACCCGGAATCCAGTTTTAAAATTCTCTTGTTGATTTACTTCTGTGTTTTGAAACCAATTCAAATCTGCAGTTTCCAAGACTGTTTTCTGGAGACCTTGGCTCATTAATAGTCTGTTGACTATTTTCTATTTCTGGACTTCTGTAATGATATTACATCGAAACCAAACCAAACAATGAATAAACCCTTAAGCTGACTAAAATCTGAGGGAAGTGAAGCAATTTTACCAGGACAACAATGATTTATATCTCACGACTGTAAAGAACATAAGAATATTTATTATTTCCATTCATTTTCATAGCAGCCTACTAACTTCTCCCCCCAATAATTTCTTGGGGTCTCCCTCATATGCAACCCATTTCCACTCATCACCACTATTCATTAAGTTGGCTGAAATGACATTACAACCATTTTGCAAGAAAAATCAGTAAATCCACAAATTAAAAACATAAGCATTTACATGAAGTAACATGGAGAATGCTACCAACAGACGGTACGTAGTACCAACTGGTTTTTACTGTTCAGCATGCAAAGACTAGAATTATGTACCTTCCAATTATATGTGATGTGCAAGACTAACTTCAAACACCTATATGATACTTCCTTTTGTATGAAAGAAACTGGGCTTGCAGTATAATAATGAAAGCAGGAGCTGAACTTCAAATTATCAGCTGCTGCTTATCTCACAGCATTACCAGCATATGGTTTCTCTTTGACAGCACAGGGTTGAAACCCAAGTCGTTCTCTGTTTTTCTGATCCAACTGCAAGAAAACTGAACTTATGCTCATTATAGAAAATACTTACAATTTTTTTGTTCTCTATTAATACCGTTGAATTGTTAGTTTCAACATTCCTCAGGATCACTGAGCCATTCCGGTTTCTATAAATGAATTCATTATCTGCAAGGAGAAAAAGAAAATATCATTAAGGAAGTTTGAAATTTGTCTGTTTATGTAAAACCCAACAACGCTCTTGATTCAAAAGGACTTCTGGGAGCCTTCCTGTGAAGAGCACAGCTTTTCTAATTCAGCCATTGCTTTAACATTAAGGTGGCTTCCAGGGTACCCATCAAACTGTTTGTCGTAAAGTCATATTGTTAGTGTGGAAAAACAAAGTCATAAAATATTCTTGCACTGAAAGGTTTCCAAGATCCTTAATATCCATGGGAGTTCATTAGGTCAGATGCCTAGAAAGTCCCTGACAGCTAAAGGGAACACACTTTTTGACTCAGCATATTTTTGAAGCTAGTACTGTACAGATCTTCTGACTCTTCTGCTTGTCCTAATACCAGAAGGAGATGCATGGACAGAAATGGCTATTTTCACATGCAACACGACAAATCACCTTGCTCTCGTTGCACTTTGGGACAACCCCAGCACTCGGTATGTCTGAACAAGAACGAGAATCCTGCAGCAGGAGCAGCTCAGGCAGTCTCCAGCTCTCAGAGCTCAAAACCTACTACAGTAAGGCTGGGGTAGGCGTATGAAAAAGACTCCAAATGAAGGCTGGGTGGCAGGTCGAAGGTTCAGGATGAAAAAACATTACAACAATAGAGGGCTGTGATCTTGTCAGATGTCATAAACTAAAGTTCAGGTCTGACAAGTGCTTGCATGCACTGCCCCACAGATAAAACTGAAGTCTCAAGCATGTTGCCATGAAAGGATTCAGCAGCTCTTCTTGACACAGGAGTAGGGTTACTGCTTTTTTAGCAACCTAGCTAAACCAACATGGAGAACAGATGGGTCCTACCCAACTTCTGCCTCTGGCTTCAGTTAGGGGGGCCATTCCTCAGTGCACACCCTCACTGGGACTGCATCGGGGTAATGTCATGGTGCATCCCACAAGTGTTAGGGACAGACAGTGATTAAATATAACCCATGGGCTGTCCAGGGATGAGTCAAAGGTAGCATGCTCCTTCCTTATCTATGCATTAGACTTTTACTTTCAAACTTGCCATGACCACAGTCATAACCCATCTCCGTAAACTACTTTGCATGTGCAGATGTAAACTTTCTGTACTGTACTTCTTCATAACAAAACAGACACCTCCTACACATCACCACCACCACAACAAAAGGGAAAAAGCCTATTTTGAGAATAAGGAGAAGCAAATTCTTTGGGGCCAAGCTGCAATATAGATAACAACCTGTTAGAGACTTTGAATGACGGTAGTAGACCTTCAGAGACATAGGCAAAGCTCTCAAAGCATCTCTTTCTTTTAATTATGGCACAAATTTTGTAAACACCTTTAGTCCTGAATGAAAACAGTAGAGTTAGGTTAAGACTTGCATTTGAGACCAGAGTAATGAAGAAATATCCTGCTTGGATATGACAGCATTAAAATGTTGTCCTTACTTATGTGGTATTGTCCAAGGATATGGTGTTTTCATTAGCTTTCCTGATCCTACTCAGGACTTTGAAATATTGCTTCATATGATTTACAACTAAACTAAGATTTTTCAACCAGTAAATGTACTGACTGAAGAACTAGGATGGCACGTCCAAGAAGTCAAAAGCATGGAGAACATAAGCAGGGAATACTAATTCCCTGCCTCTTCCAAAATCAATATTAGGGGGCATTAAATGATGCCACCCAGTGGCAGGTTCAACACCTGGAAAGACTACAGGCCTTGAGGGGAGACACTTTTTGGGAAGTCTTTGAATGAGAAATCTCTGGTGAGCAGAAGTACATTATAAACTATCACCATGAGAAATATACTCTTAAAAACCTTTGCTAAGCACCTGCTTGTGTCCCCAGCCAGACACCAGCACAGAGGATGTCTGGGGTCTGATCCAACACTGCTTATTTACAACTTCAGCTTCCAGCTTCTGTGCCAGGTCTTGAAGAAAAACTTCTGTGCCAACAAGTTTTGCGGTATTACAGTAAAATATATTAACGCACTCTGCACACATTTCCCATTTATATATATTCTTAAGCCATTAAGGCTGAAGCATCGTTTGTTAAGAGCGGAAAGCTGGTCCAAATTTGTGTTCTCAGGTATCCTTAAAAATGGAATAACTAAGCTCATTATCAAGCATTCTGAGAAAGATTACCACTTTAATTATCATCTTATGTCAGCAACAGCGTTTGTTTTCCAATCACATTCTAAATTCGAGGTAGAAAAAAAGCTCATTTTAAATACAGCCAGTAAAGCATCTGGGTATTTGTAACACCATCAGAGTATCTCTTAATTATGGGAAAACCTGGCCATGACTGTTTGCCCTCAGCTCTAAGTTTAAGAGAAAAGAGAAGCATCTTATTAAGCCAATGAATAAGTGGCCTGATAATACCTGGTGATTTTTTTCCTGAGTATCACTTGACCTGATGGAAATCATATTACTGCTCCCACTTATGTTGCTACACTTCCTCCCTAAGCTTATGCTTGGAGATACTGCAAGAAGTAATACTTGCACTAAGTATGAAACTTCAACATCATTACACGGAAGTTACTGTATAGTTGGAATCAGGCAGTGAAAGGCCTTTCTGTTATTTCTTAAAGTGCATTGATCTTAAAAGCAGACACTAAATCTGCTGCAAATACTTCTGATACGAGTAAAGAAGAACAAATGAAGCAGCGCTCTTCATCCCTTCCCAGGGTTTTACTATCCAGAAAAGCAGAAAGGCTCTAGGAGCCTGCACACTGGTGCTGCTACACTTCCAGACCTGGAAGTGCCAGCTGCGATAAAGGAGAAAGATCACAAGACCATCATGGATGGCCCTCAAGTTGTCAGCTCAACAAGCCAAGGCAACCCTAACACCCACCTAAACATTGGAACATCATCAAGAGAGCAAGAAAGTATTAACCATTTCCCATAACATAAAAAGAATATCAAAATTCATGGACAAAAAATTCACTAACTGATAAGCTGGCAGATATTGAAGGAAGTGGGCAGGATAATTATTTATCACTTGTAAATCAGTGCTTCTATTAACATAAAATCACAGAATATGTGAATGACAGAATC
This sequence comes from Excalfactoria chinensis, assembly GCF_039878825.1. Taxonomy (NCBI): domain Eukaryota; kingdom Metazoa; phylum Chordata; class Aves; order Galliformes; family Phasianidae; genus Excalfactoria; species Excalfactoria chinensis. The sequence continues at coordinate 134,753,776 of NC_092826.1, forward strand.
TATGGATGATTAAAAGCTCAAGTCCAACATAGCATCAGCTAGTGCCATGTTTAGAAACCCAATGCTGGACTGTAGGATTACTTAGCTGATCTAAGAGGTCTCCTATTCACATGGTCCAAGCTGGGTACCAGACAGACAACACATCACCAGAAGGTCAGCGACAATCTTACCTCCAAAAGAATGAGTTTGATTTCTAGCAGATGCAAGGAAGTTGAAAGAATTACATCTAGCTACAGATTTGCATTGCTCAAGTACATATGGCTGTACAGCTTCTGCAATGAGACTCTGTAAACACACGTTATTAGAGGAGAGAGACTGGTTTGTAAGGTAAAAGAATGGCAGACATGCTCCTGAGGATAACATTCATGATGTATCAGAGAACACGGAAAGCACTGATAAAAGATAAAGGGGGATAAGTATTTAATTCCAGCTCTGGTAAAATACCTAAAGAAACTGTAATTTACTATCAGTTTACTGGAGAAGGAAAAAAAGGAAAAAAAAAATGAACAAAAATCACATGCAATGATTTAGAAGGATCAGTCAGTGAAAGGTAGAAGGCAATATCAGGGTTGTTAGGAGAGCTCCAGTCATTCAGAACAACAGATTTAGAGGAAAAGGCAACTTCTCAATTGTTCTCGAGTACTGTAGGTTCAGATATGAAAGATAACTGAGCGTGTCTCAGGCTGATGAAAGCCAGCATTGGGGAATTATTGTCCTCAGCCTCTAAGATGAAGGGATATTGGTGAACAAGGGAAACCTAAATCTTACAATTACTCTGAGTCATTTCAGACAGATTAGCCTCTAGATAGCAGTGTGACCAGTAGGGCTGGCAAACAAATTACACCAGGTCCAGAGGGCAGAGTTGAGGCAGCATTGCATTGGCCATCCACATGGCTGTCACCATCATGGGACTGCCCAGAATGGACCAGGTGCTTTAAGTCATTTCTCACCTCTGCTGCTGTAGCAAGAGACTTTGCAATCCTTTTTAGTGGGGCTGGAAAACCTGAAAGAATCCTCAGAACTTTGCAAGTGGAAATACTGCATCCTTGTTCCACCTGACAAGGCCAGCTGCTGCAGCTGGAAATGAGAGAAGAGCCCACTGTTTTTACCCTGTTTCTTCTCAAAACAAAAAGGCTGTTGTGGGGTTTTTAATAACTCAGGGCAGGGCTTTTCCATGCAGAGACATTGCTCAGCAGTGACTATTTGCTTCCAGGCGGGGACTGATGGGGCACAACTACCCAGCAGCGAGCAGATAGCATGAGGTAACAGGAAGGAAGCACACAATAGGACTGAGGGTGGCTGCCAGAAGGTCACCATGGGAACAGCATCACAACAAAAACAGGCACCCAGAAGCAGGCAAGGCAGCGGTGGGTGTTTGCTGCTGGGACTGCCACATTCCCACCCACAAACTCACCCACATGGGGATGAAGCAGCCCGTAAGTGCCAGGCAAAGCAAAAGGTTTCTATGTGGAGCATAGACGTCCAAACACTCCATGTGAGTATCTGGTATGAAAGGTTAACTGTAGGAGGCTTAGGGTCTCCTGGAAAAACAGTGTTTTCTATGTGACAAGTGAGAGGAAATAGGGCAAGTGAAGGTGAACAGGTTGCTGAGCATTACACCGAGGCCCTAAAAACCTTTAATCCTGCCAGATGTAGCCCACTGTGTTCAGAGATTGATGTTCAGAGTGGTACGTTCCTTTCAAATAAACAGGCAACAAATGTTAGGGCCAGGCATGCTTCTTAATTGCTATAAAATCAAACTGCAGAGACTACAATGCAAAATAAAAGCAGTCAACCCCCCAGAAAAGACAACTTGGGTGTCCAGACAAACACAGTCCCAAATATGGGTAGAAAAGAAGAATGTTATGATGACTTATTTAATACTACGACCTGTTGCTCTTTCAAGATACAATGTAGTGCCTATATTTGTTATTTATTGTAGTACTCATAACTGGATCAAAATCCACTCCCCCAAGCACAAAGCAAGCCCATTTCTGTACTGAGCTGCTTCTTGAAGAGAATGAGAGTGCTACGGCACTTGCAACATAGCCCAGCCCTCTGCAACCAGCCTGCTTTATGTCTTCCATCCGCCTGCCCTCCACCAGCAGCTCCTTTCTGTTCAGCCTTGCTGAACCTCAGTGCAGAAATAAGTTACAATCTGTTGTATGTTATGATGCTGATGCAAGGGTGCAACAGGGGATGGAGAACAGCTTGCCTCTAACAACATCACTGCAGCCTTTAATTCCAGGAGACAACTGAAACCCCATTTTTATCTTCCTGGTATTATGGATCATTATTCTTTTACTGTTTCCAGCATTTTTATTCATTTATTTATTTTTTAACGTGAAAAATAGAAACAGAAACTTGAAATAGGTGATTTACCATAATTTAGTTACATGCTGCGTAACACACTGCACTGGTACATTAAGTAAGTACAACATGAAAGAATGTGTTTTATTATACAAGAAATGGTTTTAATTGCTCATCACTTCAATACAGCTGTAGTTGGTGCACCAACAAAGTGCTTTGGCAGTAATGCCAATAAAACAAAACACAATTATAGCTCAGATAAATTCCCAAATCAAGGTGCATCTCTAGCAGGCTTGTAAATCACTTGTCAAAAGCTCAAAGAAGGCTGAGCCCTGGGAAAACTTAAGACTATAAAGATCCATAACACCGATCTGTTACTCTCTTTTTCATTCTACCTGTCTAATCCCAAATATTTCACCATTTTCAACTCAAAGAAATCTTATTCACTATCACTGAGAGAGGGCTGAGGAACCAAACCGTAGGCCCAGTTTGTGCTCAACTTTGAAACTCCAGTCCCAAATGTTGTGAAACTGAACTTCACTTCAAAGGGCCCCAGTCTGCCAACTCTGTAGGCGCAGATCACGGCTCAGTGGCAAAGAAATGAAAAGCTGAAGTCCATATGAGAAACAGAATGCATTTCAACTTCAAAAAGCGTCTCTTCCCAGCTTCCATAATGCATGCATGGAAAAAGGAGAGAATGACTGCTAATAAGAAAAAAAAAAGAATGAGAAATCATCTAGAGGAAATGCGTTTTGACTCCAGCAAGAGCAAATTATCCCCGTCTCTCAAAAATAAATAAAAATCAAATAAATGCTATAAAATCCTACCAAAAATGGCAAAAAAATGCAGCTTGTTGCTGCCTGACCTCAGAGCAGGGACCCTGCAGCACCCTGAGCTGGCTTTATCCTATTGCAAGACAGAAAAGCCTTCCCGTGCTATCTTCTGTTTCAGTTCAGTTGTGCTCATACTGTGTGCTCTTCACACTGTAAAAGTTACAGGATAAATGAGGATGACCTCAGGTTTCCAAGTCCTGACAGCTGGAGATGCCAGATTACACCCATTCCTTCAGTCTCCTGCCAGAAACTTCCCACTTTCAAAGAATCATAGAATCGTTAAGGTTGGAAAAGACCACTAAGATCATCTAGCTCAACCATCTACCCATCACCACAACCATGTTCACTAAACCAGGTATCCCAGTGCCATAAACCAGCACAGATCAAAGACAATTTAACTCCAAACAACCAATTTCCAAGAAAACAGTCACAGAACGCTTTTACCTGCACCCCACATCGGTTTCATAATCTCACTATGCATCTAAGCAGCAAAATACAGTGCAGACAATGGGTAGCACACAACAGAACATCCCAGCTTGTGCAGTGTCCCGAATGGGTGATACACAAGCACAGAGTTTAACTGGAGAATAAGACATCAAGAGCAACTGCCACTGTGGCTGCCAGCTGATGTGACAGCTGTCATCACCTCCATGCTGACACCTTTGTTCCAAGCAACCTTTAGAGCTGCAGCAGCATCACGTGGCAATCCCTCTCTTCTTGGCCAACAGCAATGACTCTTCGCTGCCTCGTTTAGGTTGCCTTCACAGATGGGAGCATATAACCCTGCGTGTTACACATGAATGGAATAAGCCATTTGACATTAAGATAAAGGAAGAATCCATGAATAAATTTTCATTAGAATGTGACCTCACAGCTTGCTTTCTTAATTTCTCCGTGCATTTCCTTGGATTCTTCTCTCTCCCCCAGCCCAATTACTTGTTAGAAGCCGTAACAGAAAGAACACATAGGGAGGTTGTTTTTTTTCTTCATGTTACTATTACTGTGCTCAGTGCCCTGAAATTTCAATACCAATTGAATGAGATCTTTGTGTATTAACAAGCACATTCACTATGCATACAGATCCCATTAACAACTCCTTATTTTGGACTCTCAAGTCTAAGAGCAGAAGGACTGTGGCAGACCTGTAGCCATCACTCTGACTCCAGACCTCTGAAAATCAAGGGAAGACTCTAAACCCAATGACCTGCCCAGCTTGGTTACCCTGTGCTGGTCACAAGAGGGCACTGCATTACAGAGCTGATGGAAATGCTTTCTGAAGATTCAAAGAGCTGTTAATGAACGTTTGGGTAGGATGTTGGCTGTGAATCTAGCAAGGAGCAGCACCTGAAGCAGAACAGACACCCAGGTCAATGGAACAGTTACAAGGAGTAGCAGCTTGCAAATAAACATCCAAATGAACTGGTTTGAAATGAATTGCCAATGAGGAAATTAAATTAGTATATGGCTTTCCATTGACATCTCAAACCCGTTTGCCCTCTGTGACTGGCCCAGCTCCCATATGTAGCCCAACATGAATCACAGAATTGACACATTGGATTTCCTGTTCCACATTCTCGTTCTTATTCCTGTTCTCACTAAGGAACAAGTGTGCATCGCTCCTACCCCACACTCTATCAGATAGAGTGCATTAGAGATGGACAGCATTCAAGAAACAATAAGGGTGATCCAGAATACTGATCTGAGGGCAAACAAGCAAAGCAAATGGAAGCAAACTTCTAAGTGAGGAAAAGGAGACAGTTCACGCAGCAGGTTCAAGGCCTGAGAAACCCCTTGATGAAGCATATAGGGATGGAGGAGGAACTGGAGGACACTTGGAAGTGAATTGAAAGAGAAATACACTTGGGCTTATTAAATAATAATAATTAAAAAGGATCTGATACTCCCCTGAGCTAAACAGCGCATAAATCTTGCTGCACTCTCACATCCCTGTGCATACACTTATTGCCACTGACAGAAACAGGATTTGGGGTTGGGCAAAGCTTTGGTCTCTTCCATTCTCAACTGAATTTTCACTGATGTGAGATTTGTATATCTAAATTTTAAAGCATAATTCTATTCCCCTGATCAACGATAATTATTTCACTCTATATTTCTCTTAATGAATTATATATATAAGCCTGGTCCTATTTCTTCTAAGTATAAAAAAAAGTACTGCTTCTTATACAGTCAACAGCTTAATACAGTCATGAGATCCAAACTCACTAGAGGTTTTCTTTCTTAGTAAATCTTTGCATGTTGAAATAGCAATTACAAATATCCGATACAAATTTAATCACCAGAAATACAGTATTTCCCATCTGTAATTTGTGAAATTACCGTTTCAGGGTATACATTTATTTCATGCTCATTAAAAGGGGGCAAGTGGAAGAACAGATACTACCCTAATTATCCTTGGTAAGTACTCCATGTTCAGCAGGTATCTAAGAGCAGTTGGGTGTGCTCATGAAAAGATCCCAAGTCAGGATAATGTACTTTACATGAAGTCAATACTTTCAACAAGGGATCAGACACAAAGACAAAGGGCAATACAAAAAAATGAAAAGCTGCCATGAGAAAGAGAAATAAAGGAACCATTTTGTCCCCTACAGAATACAGGGCTCTGAAGATGGACTCTGTGGGTAGATTCCAGATCTCTGGAAATCAGTGCTGAAGATCCAAGCTGTTCACTGTTATCAGGATCAACTGCTTAACAAGAGGCTCAAACACAATGAAGGGCTCTCCTTTCTTATCAGCCCTTTCTCTCTAGTGGTTATCCTGCAATGATGCAACTCATTTCTTCCCTCTTTTTTTTTCTTAGATGCTCATTTCCTCAATCTTCCTGTCCCAAAACAATGTTCTTACATCAGCACAACCACTAGGCAAACCCTCAGCAAATCCATGCAAACTTCCCATTCTTGACCTTCCTTATCTGGAGCTCAAAACTGCATTTCCTACCTCCGATTTTCTCAGCAGTGCTGGTTCTAAATTGAACACATTTATTACACCCCCTCAAGGCAACCCTAACCATGGTGAGACACTGACAGATGCCTGGATAAGGGAGATGTTATTAGGAAGAACTTCCTCTCTGAAGGAGTGTGTGGGCTCTGGCACAGACTGCACAGGGAGGTGTTGGGTCACTGCCCTGGAGATGATCCAGAACTGTGGAGATGTGGCACCAAAGGATGTGGTCAGTGGGCATGGTGGGGATGGGTTGGTGGTTGGAGATGATCTTCGGAATCAATTCCAAATTTAACCATTCTATGAGCTCACCATCACCTGGGAGCTGAGTACGGGCTGCCTTACTTTCCTCCCTTCTCTTTTTGTGCTAAAGGGACAAAGGGAAAAAAACAAAAAAGAAAAGAAGAAAAAGGAAAAAAGCACCTTTATTTTGCTACAAAACCAACCACTGCAGTTATAACCACCCTTCTCGACCACAGGCTTGTTGAATTGCCATCACAGCAGTTTCCCTTCATCAGGGGCTGGAGACAACTGGGAGTTTGGTGCCCATTTTACAGGTATAAGCCATGGCAGCACATCTATCAGTGTCAGACAGGACCTGCGGCTCTTCACCTGGAACTTTAACTAACACAAACCAGAAAAAAAACACCTAATCCAATTAAATCCCTGCCAAACCAGTGTGCCCCCGCTGGCAGTGAGTTCTGATTTCAAACCATTCTGAATACGATATAAAAACAGATCCCTCTTTAATTTGTCTCAAACTGTTAGCACACAGGCAGAGCTGGCACATGCATTTCTTTTCTTCCAGCCAGAGAAACACTGCTGATGTGAGCTGCATCTTCTTTAGAAGATGGGACTTCAGTCCCCTATGGGAGCAGCAGCTCCCCATGGAAGAATGATGTTTCTTCCCTATTCCCCTTCCTGCTGTTCTCCTTTTTATTTTCCCTTTTTAATCAAAGTTCTCCCCCCTGTGAACTGGGTCCAGCTGCAGGAAGCACTGAAGTTTGCATATTCCTATCTACCACCAGCCGTGCAAAGCCCTGGTGCAGCATAAATCATGACAACGGGGGTGGCTTCTACCCAATCTCTGTGGATTTCTACCTCAAATCTGCAAACACATTTAACACAAACCAGAACCCAAATGCTCCTGGTTTTCACACCTGTTGCAGCTTCAAATTATTCCCCACAGATGCTTCTTGCTTGGCAGACAACACAGTGGCAGGAGGCACCGCCTCGCTGCTGAGGTATTTTGAGAGGAAAGCACTAATTAGAGTGGAGCTGGGCATGAATGGGAAACTGGAATCTCTTTTTGCAAATGGATATAAAAAGTCTAGGAAGTGCTTGTTGATCCAACATGTGAAAGTGTGAGTGTTATATTGCTTGAGGGGAAATCTATGTCTCCTACTCTTTGAAAAATTATATCAATGAAAGCAGAATTAGGCAGTTATGTAGAGTGGGCGTTAGCAGAGCTCTGACAAGAAGGAAAAGTGAAGCCAAGAACATCTCCTGCATCCATCTTTTCCTCTTTAATAGTTCCCTATAAAGTTATCCAAGCAAATGGATGCCTTTCGCAGCTATATGTCTTAGGCCACTAAGGCATTCTCACACAGGACAAGGCTCTTCTCATCATTTCCACAGCCCCAGTCTCTGCTCCTCCCTACACACCCACATAATCATCCCCATATACATGGGGTTCTCCCTCATCCTCACTGCAGCCAAACCTTCTCCATCACTTGCTCCCTTTCATCTCACCCTTCAAAGGTGACCTTCACATCACCAGTCCTGTTCCTTTGTTGGCCTCTTCACTCAACCTGGTGTGATGCACAGCCATAACAAACACAAAGCTATTATGCTGAACATCTGAGATTGCTTAATTTTATTATTTTTTAATGTATTTTTTACATATTTTTTTACAGGCTGCCCAGAGAAACTGTGGGTTCCCCATTCCTGGAGGTGCTCAAGGCCAGGTTGGATGGGGACCTAGGCAGCCTGATCTGGTGTGCGGCAATCAGCCCATGGCAAGAGGTTGGAACTGGATGATCTTTAAGGCCGCTTCCAACCCAAGCCGTTCTATGATTGCATGATTTGATGATTTTTGCATGTGGGTGTTTAGGTTTCCATTAGGTAAAACCACATTTTGGTACTTCAAGAAGACTTCTGGCTCAGAGTTGCTGGTGCTGAAAATCAGTGACACTCAGGGGAACAGCTGTGCAAACTGGTTACCTATGGAGACTCCTAAATAAATATGTATATCTACCCAAAAATCTTGACCACCTCAAGACATCCAGCTACTCAAAAACAAGCATAAATCAAATTCAACATTACTGTGTTACTTCTGCTTTTATAGTGTGCAGTATTTTTCGCAATCAGGACTTTCCCCAGTATATTTCTCCCTCCAAATCCAGCTGCTCAAGGATGATTTTTTCAGCCTGCCAGCCACAAGTGTCCCACAGCACCCCAGTGCTTCAGAGAAGCTGGGCACAGCCACCACTCTAAAGCCAAGCACAGAGCTGCTTCCCAGCTTGTTCCTGCAGACTGTATTAATTTTTAAGAGAGCTAAATTGATTTCTCATTTCATTCTCTCTAGCAGCAATGAACAAAATAGCTACATGGCAGAAATGCTCTCCTTCACGGCCCATAAGAGTATGTTAAAAAGCCATTAATTCCAGGGTTTCTTGTCTTTAGCAAATTGGTTACTGTCACCACTAAACTTAGGCAAGTACCTAGCAGTGGCAATGCAGGGAGCAAGGCAAACTCTTTCACTGCTCTCGGAGTAGAGTAACTATTGAAAACCCTGAAGATGATGATCCAGAATGGGCTGTAAAATCAAAACTACAGTTCAAGATACTTAGCCTGTTCCACTCATCTTTTCCACTGGAGTAGCCTTGACAGAACATGAGTCTTTATCTGTTCTGCTTTAGCAACATAGAATGTCACTTTTGGAAGACATTCAGATTACAAATAGCAATCAGCAATGTTTAAAGCACATGGCAACTTCCCCTGGCACCCAAACAACCTCAGAGGTCACTGTGTGCCTACTTAACTGGTTCATACGCTCACGGATCAAAGAAAAGGTGTTTCTGAAAGTCATTCCTGACTAAACCTCCATGTAAGGGTGTTGAAGTTCTAGACCAGAAAAACCTCCTTCAGTCTTTCCCTCAGGCTTTCCTCTGGTCTACATGGTATTTTCCTTCACTGTCATGTCTCTGCCTCAGAACAAGGTCACCTTTATGACTTCTCTGTGTTGGGGGGCTCAAAGAAACTGAAACCTTCAACACCATAAACCACTGTGCTGTGCTCCAGATAACTTCTAGTATCTCTCAGAAAATATTTCAAGAACAAATGAAAGCCCAGAACACTCACACAAATATCACAAAAACAAATTACCATGACATAGAATATGATGTTCGGCACACCAGAGTTGGGAGCGTGTTAAGTTTTCTTTGAACCATTAAGTTTAGCAAACCCATTCTCTCAAACCATCTCAACACACCATTAAAACTAATCGAAAGTAAGCAGTTTCTCTGTTGAGCAAAATGGGCAATGAAGCAAGTACTCCAATAGAGTAACCCAGCTTTTTTTTATGCTTCTTTCAAACTTACCCTAACCAGTGCGCAGTTCACACTGATTTATCACAAGATGAGCTGGGGTGAGAACGTGCCCCCAACCTGCAGCACCTGTGTTCAAGGGCACCTACAACCACCACATAAGACTGGAAATTGTCCACCTGGTGATCAGTGGGAAGATGAGCTTTCCTTCCACTCCAGTCTAACGTTGCTAAGGAAAAAGCTCTGAGTGTGGTCACTCAGAACTGGTCAAGATGACAGAGGAGCAACCTGGAGAAGCCTACGCTCCAGCTAACCATGTTATAGCTCTAACCATGCTACTTTAGTCTTCAGGGCTGTCAAAGCAGCATCTTAGCACAACCCTTTTTCACAATGAAAAATATTAGCACTTATAAAGTTCTTAATGTCTATGCAAAGCAAACTATAAATAATTCATTTAGTCCACATGCATCTGCACCATTTGAAATGCACCAGTGCTTTTATCAATACAGGGGGATGAATGTACACTGCACAGAATAGACCTGGGGGCATTTGGGCTCTCCATGTACTGTTGATTTGAACATTATTATTAAAGGTAAACTGAAATAAATTACCTCAGTTACTGCAAGTCTTTTTTTTTTTTCAGCATGGTAAATAACACTTATTAGTTCTAGGTCATTAAATTAAATATTAGACTTAAAGAGAGCTTTGAGAGCCTATAATACTATTAGGAAAACATGCAGTAAAACATATGTGCCTCAGTATCAAAGATAAAAAGAATTGCTCTACTATATTTAGTTCTTAGTGCATTTTTCAGGGGGACTGATGCAAAGGCCCAGTTGCCATTCTCAGACATGAGCCAGGCACACAGCCATTCTGGCACTTCCAAAAATGCCATTTAGAGACTCTTGCTAAACAAGCCACTGTCCTTCTTCAGATTAGAATAATATTTTCCTAGTTTTGCAGCTGCAGCAAGTGGGCAAGGGATCAAAGACAGCAGGGCTTGCTTTTCAGATGCCTCAGGGTATCCTTCAGTGTCCCATGCCCCTTGCTGACCAATAAATCATGCTTTGCATTTCATCCCTTATTCTATTGTCTGGCTGCGACCTCTCTGCAAGGACTACCTCACCATGCTGAGCCAGTGCCTAGCACAACAAAGATACACTCCTGGTTGGATCCTCCAGTCAACAAAGTACAGCCCCAAATCCTGACAACAGTCACCACAACATACACTCTGACTTGTAGAACGCCAACAGTAAGTCAGGAAATACAAGTAAAGATGGTAGACTGTACCCAATCAATTGGATGTACCCAATGAATTCCAAGCTCCCATAGCACTACTGGGTTTGGAACCTGATGACCCTTAATATCCCTTCCAGCCTAAATCATTCTAAGATTCAATGATTCTATTAATTAGAATAATCAATACTGCATTGGAAGTATAGCTATGTCAGCTTTGAGATCAGTTCTTTCTTTTTTTCTAGCTCCTTTGAAATCAATGAATAACAGTGCTTATTGATCTGACATACGTTATTTCCACTTGCCCACCAGGTATCAGAACATGCTTAAACATCAGCATATCCCATCAATTTCAGTAAGTCTTCAGAATGTGTCATCCTGTAAATAAACACTTTTCTGGGAAAGGAAGGAAATAGATTTGAAGAGCTGAGAGAACTGAATTTCACAGATCTGAGTGATGGTGGTATTGTGCAACATTAAGTCATTGGAAGAGAAGGAATAGAAGTACAGACCACAAGTATCTACTTCTTTTGGTTCAGATTCTCCACAAAACGTTGCTAGAATCACTCATTCTGTGGTACTTAAATAGGCAATTTTTCTGCTAGTCCATTTGCACTTAAACTGAGAATATGAGACCAGTGGGAAAGTGTACTTAGGAATCAGGCTATTGCTCTTTCATCTGGCTTATCAGAAACCTTGATGAAGATTTCACCACTTAGCCAGCTAGAGAGACCTGTGAAAAGCCACCATAACGCAGACAAGAAAAATGGCCACAGGTCCTTGGATGAATGACTGCAGATTGCAGTCTTGTCTTTAAACACCAAATTATTTTTGGATACAGAATATCTATGGGATTACAAATAAATTCTCTAGTTATATTAAAAATCAGTATCAGTGGTGTTAGTAGCAAAGCAACAACACAACAACAACACAAGTCCTTCAAAAATATCTACTGTGCAGTTTTGCACAATACAACTTTATATTCTCTCATACGGAAACAATATTTTAGTAACATCAGGGCAGGCAAAACTCACTGGAGTTAAGAGTGCACAAGAGAAGGGAAATGGAGTTAAATACATGCTAGGATTGAACTCCTAACACAAGTATATATGACATCAATATGTGAATGTAACTTAAAGCATGGAAAGTACTAATTTTGGACAGAAGACAGCAGTTTTGTGGGAAAAAAAAAGACCTTTTATCAACAAAAGATGCATGCATCAGAGAGGAGAGGTTACACACAGCTCTGTGGCAGTGTTCCACTCTCTGTTCCTTTAAGTTTCATTTATTATAAACCCCTCAGTCTACCAAATAATTAAAAAAAAAAAAAATAGCAGCAAACATCTCAATGAAAGCACCTCTTCCTTTATGAGGATCATCAGGTATCTTACTGCTAATAAAAGATGATAAATAACTATGAGCTGCAGCACAATATCTCTTTTATTACTCTTCCCTAAGAGCAGCTTTGGTGAACACAATTCCCACAGAGTCTGCAGCCTAAAGGAGAGCTCCTGTTCACTGCAGGTGTTTGTGAAGGTGTGTATTGTCTATGGCCTTCCTGCCCAGCTGAGTGGGTGGGAGAAGTTGGAGACAGCTGTGATGAGGGTGATTGGGGAACATTCAACACAATGCTTTAGCACTCTTTTTGGTATAGGCATTATAAGTGCTCCCAATGGGCGCAGTAGACAAGGAAAGCCAAACACAAGGAAGGAACTGATCCCATTCCCTTATTAATTCAGGAGAAAGACTAATAAGTTCAGAGATAAAAGGAGCTGGACTGGAAGCTACATGAATGGCATGCCATGGATCATTTCATTCTTGTCAAAGCTTCTTCAGACCGCAGCAATTTCCAGCAGGAGTTGAATTCTTCATCCCCTAAACAGCTCAATTCCAGCAAATGCTACGTGTATTAATTCCAGCATTATTTGGTTTTCCTCTGACTAGAAAACACACAGCAGCATAAGACAAAAAGAGCACATGGTGTGTGTGCAAGCACCAGCCCAGCTGCTGCTGGGCCACTGTTTTCCAGTTGCTTAGCAACACTTCACCTCCTTGCTGGAAAAAATGGTTTTGATGAGGGAATAGGAAGAAAATGATTTGTTTGTGGTGAAATAATGACTTCAACCACTTCTAACCATCACCTATTGAATCCTGGGAGCACTTAGGGACAAAGGCTGTAGCTTTCAATGCATAGCTATGAGTCCCTTGGCAATAACAGAGCAGTAGTTTTTGCATATGCCTATCTATAAATCAGGAGGAAAAGTGGAATAGGAATTTGAGGACTGAATTTTTGGGCAACCTATTTTAGCTACCTCCCTTGAGCAGGAGGTAAGACAAGACTACTGAGGCCCCTTTTAACCTTAAACAGTGTAATTATGTAATTCCAGGAGCAAAGAAGTGAATGGGGTAAACAAAGGAGGAAATACAAAGAGACCAGAGAACAAAACAGCGAATTATTTGTGTCTCACTCACCAGTTATCCATTTAGCCTCTGGGTCATGAATTTTGAAATCAGCACTGAAAAGATCTTCCACTGTTATCTTCTTCTTCTGAGACAAGCTGTTATCTTCAACTGTAACACATTCAAAAACAGTTATTACTTCTACTTTGAAATGTATCTGAAATTATAGTAAGTGAGTAAGCCATATGATATTCCATCCAGAAATGGTCCACGTTAAGCTGTCACTCATAAACCCCTTCACATTTTTAATATAGAAAAGGAGCATTTAATAGTTCACAAACAGAAACCTCTTAGTTGTTTGTGTATGGAGCATCGCTGAGCTATCAGAGATTGCTAAAAATTATCTCTGAACAATGCTCTGTTCCACTGAACAGAACAGGCCCAGGAATCTGTTGCAATTAATTTCTACCATGGCACAAAGTTCTATCATAGGGCATCCGTGAATGCAACACAGGGTGAAGCAGGATGTCAGGGTACACAGCTGGTTCAGGTGCTGCTTTCCAAATGCCACCTGAGGGAATGGGGACACACAGTTCCCTATCACGAATGCTAAAAGGCACAAATGAACCTCTGTGTTGGAGCTCTGGGAAAGGGTAGGATGGTAAGATCTTATCATTCCTTCTTTCTCTGCAGCAGAAGACTATAATAGCTGCAGAAGGTCTTGCAGACTGCATGGAAATCAACTCTTTACTTGGGTAGACAGTGATTGGACAAGGGGGAACTATGGAAGAGGTTTAGATTAGAAGAAATTTATATTAGATGTCAGGGTAAATTTTTTGCTGACAGGGCAATAAGGCACTGGCACAGGCTGTCCAATGAGTTTGTAGATGTCACATCCATACAGTTGATCAAGGCCAGGTTGGATGTGGCAGCCTTGGGTGGTGCCTGATGTAGAGGCTGGTAAGTCTGCTTGTGGCAGGGGGCTGGAACTGGATGATCTTTGAGATCCTCTAAACCCAAGACATCCTTGAAGTTAGTGAACCCAAAAGGACATGAGCTGAACTGATGAAATCTTATTCACCAGGACACAAACGTAACAAAAATCCAAAACTCCAGAAAGCTCAGAACAAAAGGGACAAGGTCACACCTCCTTGCCTGTCTTCCCTCTGTGATACCAGTGCTGCTTTTCAAGCTTCCTCTCAGTTCCAGCAATGTTCTGAGGCTGAGAGATCAGGCAATCTCAGTCTCCTTTCCTTCCATCAACCCTGGGGCTCAGCTACAAGTCAGTGTCTTGGGCTACTCTGTACTGCAAGCTCACAGGTATGTCTTGTTTTGCACATGTCCATCTCTTGGAAGCCCTTATCAAGCACATTGGAAACTCACCCACCCCACCTTGCTTTCCTGCTCATTGATTGGGCAGACATGAGCCTTCTTCCACCCCAACAGAGCTCCCTATACCCAAAAGACAGCGGGTAAACTTTTAAATCCATGTTTTTATTGGAAATTAATGTTTCTCTGTAACACTTATGAACAAAAAAAATTACACTTTTTCACATCTGGTCATTGGATATTTACCTGCTTTTGCTAAGGAGCAAAAGCCATACAAAATTCAGTCTTCCTTAGCCTCGCTTTTCATAGAATAAAATCATAGAAGGGCCTGGGTTGAAAAGAACCACAATGATCATCTAGTTTCAACCCCCTGACATGGACAGGGCTGCCAACCACTGGGCTGCCCAGAGCCACATCCAGCCTGGCTTGAATGCATATGCAATTGCATTATTAAATGCAAGCTCTCATCAGTTACTGTTCCTTTTAAGAATACTGTTCTAGAATATCATAAGATATACAAACCATAAAACTCTTAAAGTTTTATTAGGATTTTATAATCCTAAGAATCCTCAGAATTAGCTAGCAATACTGCAAACCCATTTTATGCACAACTGAATGCAAAGGGCACTGTTTCGAGCTTATGAGATAATCCTGAAGCACAGTGAGCGTCCTGCATCCCAGAAACCCCAATCAGTGGGTTTTCAGCCTTTCTAAAGTTGAACTCACAATTGGAAGGTTTGAATTGATTTTACAAAAGAATACCCCCTCAATCGTTAAATACCTTAATCAGCATCTGCTCTGCTTAAACAAGCCTTGTCTGCTCTCCACTCTAACACTCACTCTTGCTTTTGCATGATGCTGCTCTGACCATCCTGATGATACAAGTTGGTGATCCAGCTAACCACTTTTCTTTGTCTGAGCATGGACTGCAAGCCTGTATCCCAGACCTGCTCCAAATTACCCTCTACATGCACTGAATGATGCTCGCCATGTTTTAGAGCATCTCTGCATGTCATGTGTTGGTGTTTCACTGTAGAACAGGCCTTCAAACCAAAACAAAATACTAAAAGAACAATGGTTTCCCAGCCAGGGAGAAGGCCAACATAGACACAAGCAAGAAACGCAGAGATTAAATGCAAATTATATTTGTCCTAGCACATCATTATCAGATTAGACTCCAATATTATCATCGGAAAAAAGACTTAAGTGTGAAGTATCCTCAAGAATTTCACTCTGCCCACGCCAGGCTGCACCACTTCACTTGAGAGATGCAGAAAAGAGGATTTGTTTTCCTAACATCACTCTCACTGTTGGCAGCAGCTCCCAATAAACATCCACACATTTACTATGCCTCCTTACTTCCTTGTCCTACCCCCTCCTTTAGCTCAGAGTTAAAATATCAATCATTTTATTTTCTGGAATCCAAAAGATAAACATTTCTCCATCCAATGAACTATTCGAAGGCAGGTAGATGCAGATTCTGCATCTCCTTTTGGACAGGCTCCTTTGTCTTCCCCTCTCCTACCTTACTGGGAAGTGCTTTCCACAGTCAGCACTAGCAGTGCTTGTGCCACTTGCCAAGCCAGCTTTAATGTCTCACTTAGTAATGCCTGTGAAATGATCCTCTTCTTACCCCGTGCCATCACATGTCTTTGTAACAAGCTCCAGGGCCAGTGGCCCCAAGAGGATTGATCTCAACTGCTGC
Organism: Excalfactoria chinensis; assembly: GCF_039878825.1. Taxonomy (NCBI): domain Eukaryota; kingdom Metazoa; phylum Chordata; class Aves; order Galliformes; family Phasianidae; genus Excalfactoria; species Excalfactoria chinensis. Next base: position 134,770,095 of record NC_092826.1, read on the forward strand.
CAAGCCATAGCAGCAACCTAAACTATCAGATTTTACCCTCGGCAGAGCCTCACTGTGAAGCAGTTTGAATCCATAATAGAAACAGAAGTAGTACTGAGCTCAAAGTTTTGTATTTGCATGCAGGGGACAGTTCAGAAACACCAACAAGGGATAAACCAATTCCAAATTCCATTTTGCTATATCAGAAATCCCCAAAAATGTGGTTTGAAATTTTGGCGTATAAATTCACTTGGCACTTCCCTCAGTTTTAAACAGACACTTTCAAAGGTGCTGCTTGGAATTCGTGCCAAACGTGTACTAATTAATAACTGGGTGGTTTATTTGTATACATGCATATGCACACATAGAAATACAAAATGTCTTTGTATATGCACATACCGGGAACACATAAATACACATGACTCTTTCTTAATTCTGACTGCATGCACTTCACATTCCCAGTTCATATCATAAAATAGAAGGTAATCATAATAACTCGTTTACTTTTTTTTTCCCTAAGAGAACATTAACAACGCGGTCTCAATGCTCAGCACACCTTTTCTGTATCACCACTGTAGTATCTATAGTTATAATAGTCATTAATGGATATATAAAAATACATATATGTAAAACCAGAGTTTTCCTGTATGGAGAAGAAAGAGTTCTAAATGAGGTCTATTGCAGAATCCAGAACTGAAATCAGAGCTACTAAATCTTCATTAGATACTATTCTGACTGTCTTTATAGACATTATTGCTACAGGTGGTCACGAGGAAGGAATGACTCATAACTCAGGCTGTAGTTAGGGTATTTATGCTCCTCCCTACGTATCCACCTACATGGGATCCTGCTCTTTATGGAAGCTGTACCTGTGCTCTCATCTGTGCAGTGAGAGCCACTGAGAGCATCGTGAAGCCCACAGATAAGGGTTTAGGAATCTGTGCTTCAGCATTCATTTTTGAAAAGCCAGGGATTAAACTTCCACAAAGTAGGATGTAACATTTCCATAACTAATGGGTACCTTATGGACCATTTATCACAGCAAGTAAATGTCTCTCGATGTGAATGCAGACCACAGGCCACACCTGAAAATGCCCCAGAGATTAACTGCACAATCCAAAGGTGTTAATCTGAACCATAACAAAAGCAATTTAAAGAATGATTCTTAATTACATTTAACCTTAATTAATTTAGTTAATTACTCTGGTGTGACCATGTGCTGCTTGCATTTACATGAACAAATTCTGGATAGCATGAAATAAACTGAACGTAGCGTATCATTAAATCACCAAAAGGACCTCTCAGTGATTGTTTCACTCATTTTCCAGTTAATTACGTGAAGTCCTGTGTTTCCCTACTTGTTGCTCTTTCCAATTGATTTTACAGCAGGACTATTGGATAAGAATGGTGTCAGGGAAGATGGGCCAGAACTGCATGTCAGTTCACATGCCACGAGCTCCTAGAAATTTCTGCCTTGCGGTTCCCATCTCATTTTTTCTCTTCACCACCTTGATCTCTTCCATTTCCCATGGTTTCATTTCTCCCTTGTCATCTTTCCTGTATTCAATCTGTGCTTGCACATACTCATCTAATGAGATCCTTTCCTTCTCCTATACAACGCTCTACAGGTGGCCTTCAACCTTATTCTGTGCTTTGTAGCTCCTAACCCTTTCCAACACCATGTTCTGTGTTTTTTTATCTCATTCATTAGTCCTTTCAAATTCAGATCACAAGCTTCTCAGGAGCAGCAAAAGCACATTATTTCTTCTGCTTAAGAAGTCATAGAAATTTCAAGAGCTGTATAAATACATAATAATCAATAACCATAACTTTATCACATTAAGATTCAAACCTACAACCTCAGCAGCTACTGCAAGAGAAGTAATTTATGAAGATTCCTTGTACAGAACTTTGCTGAAGCTCTGTAACAAGATTAAGTTAAAGAACCTCTTGTAGGGAAGTTACTAATGATCTGCTGGAGTTAAGAGTTACCTAGCATATACCTATCTGGAATTGCTTTGTAGAGCTGAAACACCATGGTCCGATATGAAAATCAGTATAGTGAAAGCTAACAGATTTAGGTGCCTACAAATAGGTATTCAATGCCATGGTAGATGCTCCTGGGTATGCGCTGAATTGGTGGTTGCAGCATGGACTCCAGGAAGTGCTATGTCCTAACAGAGAGCCCCACATCAATCTCTCAAGTGTCCTCTACCTCTTAAACAATACTTGCAATCTGTGATTAGGGAACCAAGTTTCTTGTGCTGGTACCTTCAGCTCAGCAGTGGTCCTGATCTTTGAATCAAAAAATGTAAGACTCTGAACCAGTCTGCTTACAAACAGAATGAACTCAGTATCTCATCAAGCTAAAGAACTCCAAGGATGATTCCTTTGATGTTGACTTTGCGGTCCTTTTACTCTCGGAAGTGAAAAATTATAGAAGAAAACAAAACGAAAATGAGTTAAAGATGATAAATACCTGGTGTCAGGAGTATAACAGAGGTGACAATCAGGGAGCAGATAACGAGAATAACAAGTAAGGCAATTGCAATTCCTTTCCAGTTTCTTTGTGGAGGATTACTCCCCACCAGCTCCTAGAAATATTAAAAGGAAAGCAAATGTTTAGAAAAGGCACTGAAAGAAGGAAACAAACTGCAGAAAGTGAAGAGCAAAGCATTCCTGCACAACCACAGCACGAGGCCACGGTTGGGCAAGCAGGTAAGCCAAGTACAGTTCATGATATAATATGTTGTGGCAACCATATAATTCCTTGCAAATCATATGATGTGATAAATAAGTGCATTGTACCCACAGGATGCTCAGGCACTGTCTGCCCACATTGATTGTGCTTATCAAAGGCTAATTTCCTACCTACCCTCATTAAGTGTGAATGAAGTTCTTCCAGTAACTTTCAGATGTCTTTTAAAATAAGATACTAGAGAAGAATACAAGGAGATAAATTATTTACATATGGAGATAAAAATCAATGAGGATATTTCCATGGTGACTTTTTTTTGCCTTCTGAGAAAACATCACATCCACTCAAACCACTTCTTCATTCCTTTGTTGGCAGGTCTAAGGGCATGAAGACTGGTATCATGTTTAGCACACCTATTCCATTTACTCGCATCTTTTGCTGGATTTTCCCTTATCACTGCACAGTAAATGTGAACTAATTCATGTACTGAAGCAGCTACAGTATGAAACATTCATGCTTTCCATTTTCCTGGAAGGCTGAATTCACTACAGAGATCAGACCTTAGAGCACAGACGGCTCTAAATGCTCACCCTCCATGCTGATCTCTCTAATCATTATGGTTTGTCATCAGTATGCTGACGCAACCGTGAGTCCCTTCACCCACTTGTCATGGCTGAACAGTGACACTAATTTAGGGTTCTTGCTTCATTTCCTAAATTATGAGGTACGGTGGTTCTAACATAGACCTCCTGGTACCTATTCAAAGCCTTTTTTGCACCTCTCCCCTTCCTCAAGGAACACAAAAAGCGTTGTAATAGATTGAGGGTTTCTGTGATCCATAGAGCTTATTTTCAACTTTTTTATAGCAACCTCTCCCCTCCTTGATTTCTTCTCAGCTATACTTGGCTTTTTTATTTGAAATGCAAAGTAATTAGAAGGAACAAATTTATAGAGAAACCTGAAAAGTAGGTCAGGGTCCTTGAGAAACGTAATTTTACCACCAAGCAAACAGAAAATAAATGCTTGCATTTTTATAGCGTCTTCATCCTACGTACCTTCACAAACATTAATTCATTTCATCTTAGAACAGAACACCTTCACTGGGAAAGCATTTTGGACTTCATTTCAGGGAGTGCTAATAAACTCAGGAAAAAAATCCAGATGTTGTTAGAAAGGGGAAGAAATAGTCTTCTTTCCACAGCAGGGCATGGGGCAACCCAATAGGATGCTGAGAGAAATGGGGAAAAGCAGCCGAAAAACCACAGTGCTTCTGTACAGCCACTGCAAACCCTGTCTGTGTCTGAAGGACATACAGAGGGAAGTGCAGGCAGAACTGAGGGGAACGCTCCCTGGAAAGATACTGAACAGCTCCCCAAATATAAGTTTTCAAGTTGACAGGACTTCATGGGTTTGAATTAGATCTGCACACACAGGTCTACAAACCACAAAGTTTCCCCATTCAGGCATGTTTGCAAGCTTTCAATGCATCAATACTTCCATTTAATCTGTTACCGAATCAAAACTCCATTAATTCTTTTGCCATTCCATCAATACGGGAGCAAAAGCACGGCAACTATGACTGGGAATTTCTAACACATCAAGAAAACTATTCACCAACAAGACTTTGGGGTTTAATGCACTTCAATGAAGCAGAAGAATGTTTTCATCTTTCTTTCAAAATATCAGAATTTTTTCTCTGATAAAAAGCAAGAGGATATAAATGACATTTCAAAGAACAGCAAACAGCTTTATTCAGGACAGGCCTGGACAGCAGCTTTGTTCTCAAGTCACTTGAAGCTTCTTGCAATGGAATTACTTACAGGACACCTGCACATAGTGCCATACGAAATAGCACCCACGTCTTGGGTCTTCCCTACCTTTATTTCTGCAGACTCATAGACTTAAAGTTTGGAAAGACCAATATGGTCATCTAGTCCAACCATCAACCTGTGACCACTTCAGAATAGTGCCACACCTCCACATTTCCTGAACACCTCAAGGGATGGTAATCCCCCACCACACTGGGTAGCCTGTTCCAGTGCATCACCACTCTTTCTGAGCATGTTTACCTAATATCCAACCTGAACCTCCCCAGTGCAACTTAAGGCCATTATGAGAAGTAATACTAGTAAATTACAAAGGGATACTGTGATCATTGCAGTCTTACCACTGCTCCCTGGTTCTCCATGCCCTTGGCAGCAAGCTCCCATCCTTTAAAAAGGAGCACCCGCAAGCAATCAGCTGTTCACATTGCTCAGGTGAGCCTCTGTGCAGACTCCAGAAGCCAGGAATGTGTTTAATTAAGCCCTCGGCAGCTACAGATTCAAGCAGATAAGAAGCACTCCTGAAGAGGCATCTCAAAGGATTTGTTTCCAATGTGCAGCACAAAGGTCTAATTCGCCCATTCCTGAAAGATTTTAGCATCCAAACTCAACAGCAGATACCTCTTGTGAACTACAGCTGTTAATTCTGAAGTTATTACTTCACCTTCAGCGCTGAAATCTGAGTAGAAACCAAACACACGCAGTTTCTGCCCTGACAAAATGACTCACCTAAAACCCAGACAGGAGATGTTAAAGACAAAGCCAGTCATCTATGTCAATCGCCTGCCCTCTGCTTCTTAGGAAGAACACACACAAAGCTTACATGACCTCTGCAAGCAAGAGCCTGTCAGCTCCTTTTTTTCTTCGTTTCCACTTGTCTGTTTCCACCCCCTTCCTATCCCTTACATAAAACCTTAACTGCTTCTGGATTAGGGAAGTAAAACAGATGTTACCACAGCTTTTAAAATAAGCACCTTCCATTGATGCTGCGTATTACGAACTGTAAATGTTATCACTCTCATCTTCATTTATGATTGAAAAACAACACTACCCACCTTTGAAGCTGACTTTGAAGCCATAAATCCAGACATATATAGTTTGTTTTTTAAGACTCTAAAATATGGATTCACGGTGACATATTTTCCTCCCTGTGAAATAATCACTGCACTGACATAGGGATGAAGGCAGGATGTGCTCTGATCCAAGATGCTGTCAACAAAATTATTTCTGGCATCGTTATTTAAAGCCTGCCAAAAAGTCTGCTTGCGCGGTGGCAATATTACAGTAATAGAATAGCTTTTTGAGACAAGAATTCAGTCACAACGTTGATCTTTGTTTTCGACAGCTACGTCAATACTGTTCAATGAGAGAAGGACACTGCACACATAGTAGGATCGTCAAGCTCCAATCCCCCCTGCCACATGCAGGGCCACCAATCTCCACATGTAATAGTAGATCAGGCTGCCCACAGCCCCTGGTTGTCACTTCAGTGCTTTAAGGAAAGTAACTGAGAGTATATGATACCTACAGACCATTTAGAATACTTAAACTGATCTACATCTGCTGGAATTCCCAGTGGCATTGCAACACATGCAGACAGGAGACTGAGCACTCAGTTATGCCAGTGTAAATCAGAAAGGATACAATAAAAGAAAATAAAGCAACAAGTAACTGTATGAAACAAAAGCCTGCCAAGAACTTCATGGGCTTTGGGGGAGGCTGGATGGGGTTTATAGAAAACCTTTTGTATGGTTTCCATACCTACCATTCTTGTAAGCACTGCCGCAAAGCTCTGCTTCTTGAACTTTTCATTTGCTTCTCTACTTTAGCTAACCAGAGTGCAACCCAAAATGCTATACTCAAACACATTAAACAAAGAAATCTAGAGAGCTTGTTGGCACACAATTGATTCAGGAATGCGTGCTCTACCTACCATTTGTGCTCCCTTTCTGAATTATAACTGTTCCCTGATGACACAGCATGGTGAGTGCAATATAGGTGGCAAGCTGGCCCCCAGGTTTCCAAACACAGCCCAGAATAAACACTGTCACCCCTGACAATAACTCCCATGACCTTCAGAGTAAAAATAAATCTTGTCATTAATTAACTCATCATAACACAAAACTGCTGCAGATTACGACTGCTGAATAATACTACAAATAAGATGAAGAGCCGTTAGCCCAGATCAATAGTTTATTAACCTTGCATTGCAGAAACAAACTGGTATTAAAATGATAATGGCAGCAAACTGTTAGCATAGGAGTGGTTACAGTGGTAGGTTTCCTGATACCACTAATTGCTGATTGATAACACACTACTTTATCTCACATTCCTCCATGTCTGGATCCTCTGCTGTTTTCCTGCCTTGAATTTAGGATGGAGGCTCTTCATGGGCAGGAATCATTTTTAGGTACCCTGCCTGGCAGAGTGCAGATCTCAATCACTGAAGAACTCAGAGAATACCATAATACAGGTAAACAATAATAAGCAAATAACTGTGTCTTTATCTCTGAATTCAAGCAAAAGTGCTTGGGGCTTTTTATTTCCTTTCCTCTCCTCTACAGAGAACTCCACTGTTGAGATGCTAAATGTGACGCTTCAGAGACCTCAGTGAGAGGAAGAAAAACCTGGTCTGCTTTTACAAATGAAGCCTGGCACACACATGGGCTTTCCTTCACAAGTCCAATAGAATGATTAAGGGGGACGAAAAAATGACAACTGTTATGTATTTCTTCAAGTTCCACTGATAAAGTGAAACAGAATGCTACTTTTAAATTTACCAAAAAAATCCCCGTAAAAAGATCTAAATATGGTAATATCTGGAATTCCTAGCTGCACTGTTCCTGTAGAAATGGATATTTGATAACTTCCCATCATTTTTATGAGCACTGTGATGAAATGGTTTTGGATTCCCTCCAAACCTAACAGCACTAGAAGATTAATTTAGCATCTTTCAATTTTGAACTGGCATCTCACGTAACTTTCGTACCCAAGTATAGTAACCACATTGCAACACTCTCTTAGCACCTTACCATGCATAAATAAGCAGAAAATTACTATTCTAAGTATTCTCAATTTTCCCTAGTGCTTAATGACAGAGAGACAAGGACGTACTTCCAAAATAAGTTAGAAACTGGGAATGTGAACTCTAAATCATAGAATGGTTTGGGTTGAAAGGGTCTGTAAAGATTACCCAGTTCCAAACCCACAACTGGCTGCCACCCACAGGATCAGGCTGCCCAGGGCCCCATCCAACCCAGCCTTGAGCACTTCCAGGGATGAGGCATCCATAGCAGTCCAGGCAGCCTGTGCCAGCACCTAGCATCTAATTTAATGTTTCCCCCTTTTAGCTTAAAACCATTTTCCCCTTGTCTAGACAATGCAAAAAGTCGTTCCCCCTCCTGCTTATGGGCTCTCTTCAAGCACTGGAAAGCCATAATGTTGTCACCTCAGAGACTTCTCCATGCTAAACAAGCCAACTCCCTCACACTCCTGAAATCCTACCAGGAGTTCTTTCTCTAGGTGAGTTACATGGCCAACTTCCATATCAAGCCCGGGAAAAAGGAGAAGGCCATGGCTGCATGCATGTATGGCACACAACATATATGATTTGAGATGCATTTACTCAAGAACTGTGATGGTCCTTCTTTAATGCATTCGTATTAATCACCTTCATTCTCCCACCCTCAACTTAATTCATTCGTCCACCATGTCCTAGATATTTTTACAGCTCCCGGCACAGTGGGACTGCAAGTGCTCAAAGGGGCACATAGCTGCTACTGTAATTCAAAGCATAATTAAAGATTTATTCCCAATAGTAACAGACTTGATAAAATCAACATCTTTTCTTTGATTTCATTTCAGTGTTTGATATAAGTTCTTCTAATTCTTCTACTAAAACCGTTACAGCATCAGCACAATTTGGTTTGATGCTTAGGATTCTATTTTGTAAGAATCTGTGTTTCCATCAGATCCATGAAAAGACTTGGCAAGCCCAAATGCTGCAGACTATATCACTGATACAAGGACCCCTGTGTGCCACAGAGCTTAGCTCCAAGTTCAGTGCTTTAGAGTGGCAAAACATCTGGCTCCATCCAACCCAGCCCAGCCAAACATGCACACAAACCTTAAAACAGCTCATTCCCAAACAAAGAACATCTGCAAAAGATGATGTTGCTAAGGCCTGCTAGGATGCCACTTCTCCACCTTATTTCTTGAAGAATTTCAGTCTCGAGAAATGGGAAAATAAACCTGTCTGCAAGATCTGAAAGCTTTGAGAAACTCCCTTTTTCTTCTGTTACTCCTCCCAGTTCCAAACAAACCACAGAATTATTAAGGTTAGAAAAGACCACTGAAATCATTAAACTCAGCTGCCAACATGTCGTATGGGTATCAGATGCCATGATGAGACAACTACAGTTTTTAGAGAAACTTTATTTCAGAAAAACACAATATAACATTCATTGCGTGACTCTGAATACCAAGAAAGAACTTGTGATAAGGGAAGTGGTGAGGTGTTTAATCTCCCTGGGCAGAAATTGAATAAGAAATAAGAAATAAGCATAAGAAATTGGTTAAGATTATATTTTACTAAATCCTAGACATTTGTTTTTTTTCCTATAATCCACTTCATAAATAATTTGTTGGTAAATGCTTCAGGAGAGAAAATATGAAGTGAACAAAATTTAATTCTTAAGTAATTTGTTTGGGAACAATGAGAGAATTGGCCATGAAGACAGCAGAGTTCTGTGGTTATCAAGCTGTGAGGGCAGCTGGGAGAGGAACACCAAAGCAATGGGTACAGCAGGGGGGAAGAAAATGGGTTTATCATTTCATTTTGCGCTCTCCTGAGGTGTCCATCAAACTCAAGATGTAGAAAACGCACTGCGTGCTAAGAAAGTAAAAACTACCTTGCAAGATTACTTGGAAGCAAACCTGTGATACCTACAATACGGATGCATGCATGAATTACAATAGTCAGGGACAATGGAAGGGTAGATTGGCCAAGGTTGGCCAAAACATGTAATTAACAATCAAAGCTTCATGCATACATGTGTAAATAAATAATTACAAAAAAAAAAAGAAAAGAAAAAAGAAACAACACCCAGAAAGAAGAAAAGTACCCTCAGTGCAATTGTTCATGCCGCCTGCTGTCTATAAGCAGAGGTTTAAATAAATTCATCTGCTTTTTAGAAGTTCAAAACACCATCCCTTCACCATCACTTCCACTTCTGGAGGATGGTAGATTTTAGATGAGGTCCCTGGTCAACACAAGTCTTGCAAATGATGGCTCCCAAAAGCCTGGCAGATGTGGGAGGGTTCTGTCAAAGCATGTCAGATATAGGACCAACTTCCCTAGTCCCACAGTGGTGATGGGACAGAGCTAGGGGTGGATGGACAGCATGAATGTGACACCACAGTGCCAGCTCAGAACTCTTCTGGGGGAAAAAACCATCTGATCAAAGCCCATAATAACAATACTTCAAAAGCAATGAAAATTACCTAAGCTACCCTGGAGAGACACAAAGCAAAATTCTTTCACTTACTGAAGAAAGAAAAATGTCCAAACTCACAGGCAGTTGATGATAAAATCTGATGGGCACACACTAAAACACTCAAACTTTAGCAAAGAAAATGACATATTTCTATCCTACTGACATATGCATTATACATAGAAGTCAAGTCCAGCATATATATGTAAACATATCTCCCTTAAATAAGTCAGCGATATCTCACAAGAAATAAACATTCCTTCCTGTTTTAAACCAGAACATATCCTTATTGAGGTTTGTAACATATTCAGTAGCATGCTGGAGTCCTTTCATCTTTTCCATATAGCATAAATTAATCACATTATGATGCCACATTCCTCAAGTGTCTGAATACCCTATTAAAATTGAAATACAGTGTAGGACACATAAGCTGCCAAGTCCAGATTTATTCTCAGTACTAAAATTCAGATTATTTTTAGACTTCCTTAACAGAACTTTTGTTTCAAACCAAACAATCTTATCCACTGTGCAAGATGACTGTATTGCATCATCCTTCCTAAATGCTCAGGTGTAACTCAAGTAGTCTCAAATCAGAAGCCACTTCACATGTACCCTGATTCAATGGCCAGGAAGGCTTTTTAAAAGAGGCCAGTTTTCACCCTGGTTCTTGTCCAGTACTTGCTTAGGAAAACTGCAGCTTGATGGATTACGGCTCTTCAAGGGTACTTGGGCTTTCAGCACAAAATGCCAGCAGACTGGCTTAGCACTGGGGCCTGCTGTCAGGCAAAGTGACACCAAGGCCTCCAAAGCTTTGTGAGTCTTAATGCTTGGTCTGTTTTAATTGATTTCTATTTTTACCAGGGTTCTCACAGCCCATTACTAAAAAAACTTAGTAGTCCTTTTCATTTTCAAAACTTTCTGGGTGGCATTAAACACAACCAACAAACAGCAAGTCATTTTTTTTTCCTTGGGAGAGCAAAGTGCCAACTTCATTTCCCATATAACGCTGTATTAGCAATGAATTTGCTGGGGCAATGAATTCTTTGCCCCAGGCTGAGGCAGAGAGATGACTGAGTACCTCAGCCTTCTCCATGCCCAATAGGACATGCCAATGCCAATTCTCCCTTCTCTGTCATTAGAGACCAACAGACAGGTTATAATATTTTTCACCCAGATCCATCTCTCAAGGGTCACTGCCACCCAGCAGCAAAGCAATTGCATTATCTTGACGATTTCCAATCACCTTGCACAACCTATGCTAGCACCTTAACAGCATTGAACATGCAAGTAGGGTTTGGAAAGAGAAAAATGTCCCGAGCAAGCACAATGACCTCTGAGTGGCATTTTCAGGGCATCCATGCAAAAGCGCTTCAGAAAGAGGTAAGGGAGAAGATGAGTGCCCAAGAAGCAAGGAGATAATTCTCCACACCTCCCCAGTCCCTTACTCTACAGAAGAAGGATTTCCTTTCTGATCTTCAGAGATTTGAATAGGTTAAACAGTGAGAGCGCCATCTCCACACTGCTTTACACTGCTGAGGATCTTCAACTTCCAATTAAACATCTCAAGAAGGTCCTCTATCTTCTCCATAGGAGTGGTTAGGTGTTGGAATGGGCTGCACAGGGAGGTGGTAAAGTCGATGTCTCTGGAGGTAGTCAAGAAACAGATGTTGTACTGAGGGACATAGTTTAGTGCAGAAATATTGGTAATAGGTATACAGTTGGACTGGATGACCTTGGAGGTCTTTTCTAACCTATGATTCTATGATCTTCATTTCCCCTTGTCCATGCACTCACCCTGTGAGACTTAAGGACATCATAAACAAGCAGTGGGTACCAAAAACCCTTCCAATATCAATTTCTTTACCAAGTACCCCAGCCAGCCCTCTCAGAACACCCACTATGAGGTTGTCTGTGTGAAACCCCTCGCTACACCCTGCACAGGCTAATGTCCTCAGTGGTGTTCAGATCCTTAATTCTCTGTGGCTTTACCAGGAGTCAGGCACAGAAATGCTCCCAAGGACATAAGTCATGGTGCTTTCTTTCTCCCTCTCTGTGTTCAAAGATAAAGCTTCCATCACTAATAATGGAGTTTAAAAGTGATCAGATATGTAGCAGGGAGAGAGAACAAATCTTGGGGGCTGAGGCAGTGGTATTTTTAAAGAGAGATGAACAGTAACATAGGCAGGATCTCACTACCTGAAAAAATACATCCAGAGAAGAACGGGAACTTCACCAATTAATACACTCTCTATATATGTATCTCTTCAGTATCCAAAGTTACATCGTTTTTCTCTGACACACACCATAAGGGAACGACAAAGTTAATGTACTGTATGTAAGTGCATTTTTAAAGATCAATTTAAAGAAATTTTGTCTGCTTCAAATTAGGCTCTGGCACTGGGGAAAACCATCAAACTCCAATTAACAAAAGGAACAAAAGAATTTGATTTAAAACTACACTGTGATTGTATTGCCACTACGGTGCACACACAAATATTGGCAAGGTGCATTTCATTTTTCACATTTTATGATTACAAAAAAGCTATTATCAGCGAAAGGTAACACGGAATCCTAATTAAAAGCAGGACTCTCCTTCCTACTGGCCTGCAAAGCCCAACATTTTCTGTAGTACAATATTAAGTCATTATGGTTAGAAATCCCATTTGTTTGTGCTCCTCACATTCATCAGGTCATCATCCATCTACCTCCAGTTGCACACACTTCTGTACACTCAAAAAAGAAGGATTTGGCTTCTGAACTCCCAGTTTCCTATTCAGCAAAACGTTATGATGGCCTTGGTACAGCTGGACTCACATCTGCACAAAAGATCTCAATCAAAGTTTTAAGTTCATGCTAATACTAACCAACAGATCCTCTGACTCCATGGTATTGCCTCCATAACAGTACTGCTGGAAAATGGGTCTTACAAATTATCATAGAATGGCTTGGGATGAAAGGGATCTCAAAGATCATAGAGCTCCAACCCTCAGCCATGGGCAGGGACACCACCCACCAGATCAGGCAACCCAGGGCCCCATCCAAGTTGGCTCTGAACACCTCCAGGGGAATCACACATATGGGCTCTTGATCACCCTTTCTTTGACTTGCGGATTATGAACTCTTCTTCCCCTTACAGCGACTAAAGTCAGAGAACCCACTTTACCTGGAGAAGACACCAGCAGCAGTGACCTTCATATTGAGTTACAGCAAGAACACATTCTCCATGTTAAACAGCACCATACAGAGCTTCCCAAAATGATCATGTCACAGACCTCATCCTTTTCTCATTTAACATTTGCTGTCACCAATTTCAGCAACAGAAAGCTGGCACCAAGATTCTGTGAAAAGTTCTGTGTCAAAGAAGTGACAAAAGGATGTGGCAGCTGATCCATGTTTCATACATTGGTTGTTGTGCTGGCTGCCATCAAGCAGCAGGACAGGCAGGTCATAGAAGCATTTTCCTTCCCCTTCAATGACATAAATACCTGTGCATTTAGCAGCACTTCCTCTAGTCCACTGCCACCTGCATCTGTAGATAGCAGATTATTGTTGATATAATATAAAGAATCTCAGTTAATTAATGGTGAGACAAATACTCAACCATTAGCAAATACTGCCTGGAGGAAGAGAGGACATGGCTGTTTTGCTGCTGGCATTTTTCTCTCCTCCAGTGCCCCCCACATTGCTGACCCAGTCCTTCTCTGCCTTGTCTGTCCTTTAATAGGGGTTTTCTCTCTCTCTCCAGCCAGTCTCTACCTGTTAGCAAATAAAACAGTATAACTACAGGCTTTTTGTCGGATCAGCCTGCTACATAGCACACATAGCTCACAGCTGGTCTGAGCTACTAATGAAAGGAGTGCCAAGAGTTAGCCTTTAGGATAAAATACAATATCAAAGCTCATTACTTCACATAAAAATAAATAAAAATACCCTGGTACTAAAATATTTCCCCCTGCAGACCCTCCTGCTTATCCTGCTTAGCTTTGCACAAGAAGCCAGTTCTCTTTTATCCATTAGTTTTCATTTCAAAGGAAACTGAGAACCAAACTTGTCCTTTAGTGAGCTGAGTGGAGCCAGACTTTGGCTCCCCTGATGGAACACACAGCCAAGGGCACGGCTGCAGCCCCTTCCAGGGGCAGAAGCAGTGGGAGCTGCAGTGGGAGCTTAGTGCTTCATCTGCCTGCTCCCATATAGTGAGGGACTATGGCTGCTGTGAATAATTAATGAAAAATAGGCCTGATCAGAAGTGCAAAAGCAGCAGAGGAACTGCAGAAGTAAAAGCCAGTGGCTTTCTCCTCCCTTGCCTTCCCTTCTTTCCCCTTTTTCTCCCCTCTTCCTTTCCTTCCCTTCTCTTTTCTCTTTTTTTCTTCCCTTTTCTTTCATTTCCCCCCATTTCAGCTCACAGTGGAAAATTACACCTTTAAAGCTGAAAGCACACCCCCTCCTGCTGGCATTTCATCACAGTAGCTGGCAGGGGGATGCATCTGATACATCTGCCTGTGTCCCTTGCGTCCCTGGTTATCTCAATGGACACCTTGAACCACAGTGAATCTGAAGTATAGATCAAGTGCTGCAATACCTGCCCTCACTCTCCTGGGACCCAAATGAGCTCATTTAAAACCAGGACTTGTGGCAGTGACTGTGAAGCAGACATGTCCTCATTTACTTTTCAGTAGGAGAATGGCAGAGAGAAAAAGCTATGTGTTCTATGACTCCTTATTAGCACAAAATATCTTAAGGCTGTGCTTTAGTGCCCGAAGTGTTTTTGTTGTCCTAGAATTACAGAAGACATCGCTTTTCTCTACATGCAATATTTTATAAAGTCAAAATACTACCATGGCCTCACAATGAAAAATGACAATTATTGTATGCTTTGTGAAAGCTGTTATAACTCACATCAATAATATATCCCACTTTTCCCTTAATTGCCTTCCTAATTTCCTTTTTTAGGAAACAAACACACACAAAAAAAACCAACTTTCTTGGATAAAATTTGTGACTTCAGCATTTTCCCCCCTCCTGTGAGAGAGAAAAAATCTACTACTAGGAAAACTGGGGATTAGGAAAATGAGCTGGAATCTGCTTGCTTTGGTAACATGTATCAGAATGATATGTATATATAATAGGTCTTATATATACATATATGTGTATATGTGCAAGGAATAAGCAGAGCTCTAATTTTTCCCTGTGGTTTGGCAACATATTTCCAGCACTGCTGGGAGTCCAGGAACAAGTGCCACTTGAGGCAATGTGCTTGGCATGAGCTATGGGGTCACACAGCACACCCCCTTTGCAGGCTGAAGATATCAAGTGTAAAATAATCAATCTTCCAAGCTCTTAACAAGCCCCCACGTAACAGACTGTACCACACAGTCATCTTCTGGAACAACAGAACAGTGTCTGGCACAGATGGAAAAGACAGCTTGAGGCTTGTATCAAATATCTATGTGAAATTACAGGAGGTACTTCAACTCTGTACTGTAACTTTTCATGAGGAATGAGGACATGAGCCATCTAGGCAGGAAGTCATTATCCCCCATGGGAATAAAAGATGCCTTGACATAACCCTCATCCTTTGACAGCAAGGCTACTGAACCCAGACAAGCCCACTAAACCTCTGCACTTGAATTCATATGGACTGCCCAAAGTCCTCCATGCTTTACATGCCTCACCATTACAATGTAATTGATTTCCCATTTGTATTAAGAATTGAAATTCCCGAAAGATGCATCTCTTGTGCACGGGAAAGCCCAGATGAGAGTAATGTTTGAGAACACTTTATACAAATAAAATCTTCCATGCATGTAAAAACTGGAGACCCTGTTTCAGCAAAGACTGAAGTCACAGGTGGGAGAAGATCAGGAGGGGCAATGCTTGACCTGCCCAATAATGGGAATGCGCTTGGAATCAGTCCCTAGAAAAATGCTTTCAATGTCCATTAGGGATGGCATTTACCTCAGTCTAGATGGCATGCACCTCTTCTTGTACAACACTTAAGCTATGAGCTCTGTGTTGCAGAATGGTGCACACAGGTCTTTAGAAATTCTAAGTGCCATGCATGTGGGCTGCAGGGAGTTTAAAAATAGACACGTAAGAGAAATGAGAGCATTAAGAAAATGTGAAGAAAAGTCACTAATTCCCAAAAAAGTCAAGCATGACTATTATAAATGTTTGTGTTTGCCTGCTTCTCTTACATTAAGCAACTGCACAGTGTGCCTTGGTGTGCTGTTGCTTTCTTTACCTGAACACCAGTTTAATAGTGCATAACAAAGGCAGCTCCTCAAACCAGTAACTGTATTTATTACCTCACTAAATCCTTTTGATAACAATTAAGAAAAAGTACTGGCATTAATGCACATTATTGCTCTATGGCTTTTCTGCCTCCTATCTGATAGGATGCTCTCCTCCATCCATAGGGAAAAAATGCTGGGGATGGGCAATGGCTTCCTTTGGCCTCATATACCCTTCATGACTTCTCAGTGCAGACAAACTCAGAAAAGCATTTAATGAGTTACCTTTCTATATTTGGGGAACCATTTAAACTTATGTTCACGTTCCATGGTCCTCTGCAGGATGCAGAGCTCAAGCATTCCCTAGATATTCTGGTGTATGATTTATCAAAATAAACACTAGACTTGGGAAAGACCCAAGACACAACACAGGTATCCATTACAGGGGCATCCTTTTCCTTATGGAGGATCTCTGTCCTATGCATAAGCCCCTGCATCACCTCTTATCACCCAACACTGCTCACAATGCAAGGAGCTGAGCCCAACTGAAGGGTGTTATGGTTTTGAAATAGATCTGATCCGTAATCAGGACAGAGATAGAATTTTATGGGGTGACTGAAGATAGAATATCATGCTGGTGACTCAAGAATATAAATTATATTTGACACAAACAGCACATTAGGCATCTCATAACACTTCCTCAACGTGGCTGAATATAACCAGTGCTTTCCTGCTTTTCAGTCATCTTCATAAATCAGGTAAAAATGATGCTGCCATGCAACTGTAACAAGAGAAGACTACCAGGAGTGCAAAACAGAAGAAAATAAAACCAAACCCATCCTGCTACAGAATGCTTCAGAAGATGAAAAAACAAAGGGGTGCTTACAAGGTTGAGACAGAAAAACAGAAACTAAGTTTTGCTGTGACCAATACTGTAAGTTTAACCACTCCATTATACAAGGCAAATGGATGTAATTTGTTTTAGCTTGCATCTCAAGGGTGCTTATAAATAGTTAAAGAACTGTATCAGAATTCATCAGCTTTTAGTGAAAAATTAGATTTCAACATTGCGATCTGTTAAATAATGACTTAACAAGTCAGTGTATAATTAATCTTGATATTAACTGCATACCCTAGTGGTCTGTGATTGATTATGGGTTATTCATCTAACTTTTTTTAGGGGTATTACTTCATATGTATACAATCTAATAACTTTCTCTACAGTAACAAGTGTTATTTCATAACAATGAAATTAACATGCCTGGAAAAAAACATTCCTTTTATCAATTGATCGTATTCTGTTTTCTCTAATGGACTGGGATAGTGATTAAAAATTAAAGCTGAAATACAGATCTTCGTGCAGACTGCCTTTTTCATCACATTCTTCATACCACACTTTTCTTATTTCAAAATCACATTACATACCTATATTTGACATACAGCCCTCTTAAATCAGCATCTATTCTGCAAGAAAAACATATATTGCTTTCACTGTACAGCCTCACCAAGAGGTTTAAATATTTCAACAAGCAGCTCAACTAACAAGACTCCTTTGGATCATGCTGTAACACATCACGGTCTACAAACATCAGATCGACAGAACAATATTGAGATTGAGCTGAAAGGGACAGCCCAGCATGCACTCCAAGAGGTAAGGGAATGATCGGATAAACTCGCAATTACCAGAAGGGAGGCTATACCTTCTAAAAATGATGGCATTGACATTGAATGGGATGTGGAAGAGATACGGGCAATAGATGCCCACAACAATAAATACATAATAAATAACAGAGAATTGACCAGGAGTATCAACCACTGTGCTAGTAGCTAGATCTTCAGTTTATCAGGAGTCTCAACAGTGGTTGCTAATACTTTCCATTAAAACTATGACCTTCCTGTGATAGAAACTGTCCAAGCATGACATGAAGAGAGCTTGATTATAACAAGCAGTATTGACTCTAAAAGTTCTGCTAAGCAAGTTGCTGTTAACAACCTGAAATGTTTTAATATCAT
This sequence comes from Excalfactoria chinensis, assembly GCF_039878825.1. Taxonomy (NCBI): domain Eukaryota; kingdom Metazoa; phylum Chordata; class Aves; order Galliformes; family Phasianidae; genus Excalfactoria; species Excalfactoria chinensis. The sequence continues at coordinate 134,788,330 of NC_092826.1, forward strand.
TAGTGTATGTCTGAGACAGTCAGCAGCAGTACCTTGCAAACCCTAAACAGAAACAGCACAACCAGATCTCGCTCTTTCTTCTAAAGCAGGCTCTAGTAAGCCTGTCTATTAAAATATCTTAATTTTACCCCGCTGTGCTCAAAAGTTCATTTTCAGTTTTCTGTTGGTTTAATAAAGATCTCAGGTGTTCAGCACGTACAAAACCACTCCTTTTTAAATAGATGCTTTCAGGCAGGTTTATGTGTTTACCCTGAATAGTCAACATTTGCAGATCCCCAGCAGGATTCCAGGGCAAGCTTCTATACTGTCATATGTGCTGCATGCTGTGCTAACTGAAACCGTCACTTAGCCTGTACAGATGGGCCTACAGTAAGTAACTGAATGTGGCCCAGTCCAGGTAATGGAACTTGGTTGCCCATGCCACAGCAAGTCTCTGATACGACTTTGACATTGCGACAAACAAAGCAAACCAATGCCAAGGGAAAGTCTTGAGTTCAGTCCAGGAGCAAGAGGGGGGGACAACCTGATCTGAAGTAAAAGAGAACTGAAACAAATTCTTAAAGACTCAGGGAGAAAGGAAGAAACTGTTCATGTCCACATCATAATGCTCTCTCACGATTCTATGATGAATGCTTTTCCAGAATAAACGTGGACTTTATTCCAAGAACAATACATTAAATTCTTAAAGAAATGACAAGAAAATCTTGGAAATAAAAAAAAAAAAAAAAAAAAAAAAAAAGAAACAAGCTTTTTACTTCTTTTTACTTCTCAGAGACTGAATAACCAGAACCTATCCAGAATTGTTGAAGATCTGCCAACATTTTCAATGATTTTCAAAGTCATAGGATTTTTTACTTGCTCCAGAACTGCTGATATCTGCAAGCACATCCTTCTAAATAATTTATTGGCATTTCTACATAAATTAGATGCTTAAAGGTGAAGATGCCGTGAACCTTTGTGGAGACTGAGTACTCACTACAGGGACTATAATCCATCAACCTAACAGATAGATTTCCAAACTGGCTTAAACCCCAGCAGGCTCAGTGCTTGGAAAGAGTTCAAGGACTGCAGGGACTGTAGTATGCTGTCGAAATGTCACTTGTAGTAAAAGCACATTCTACACAGAAATAAATCACCGTGAAATAAGGTATAAAACCCAGATACTTATAAATTGCTCATGTAAATCACATGTTTGTTACTGCATACAGAAATGAGCAATGCAAACAAAAATGTCTACTTCACCTAAAGACAATTATAAAACATGAGGTAGTTTATAAGGCCAAGCCATCAAACAGAACACACATCTACATAAAGTTTAAACTCTTTGGTGACTCAGTGTTTTTTCACCTATTCATTTCTAAAGCCACCACGGGTTTCTTTCTTTTTTCCTAATACTATAGAATATTATGATACTTGCCACTATTAATACTGCCACCTGCTTAAGATGATACACCCAGAGGAAATGAGTAAATGCTCTCACATTTACAAACACTACCACTTTACCTTAATGACTAACATGCCCTGTATAATAAAGCCCTGGCAGCAACTTTATTACATCCTGCACTACTAATGATTTGGTAGTCACCTAATGCATTAATCCTGATTCATGGATCACCTGAAATATTTATATAGCACAAAATGCTTAAGCAAAGGTCAGTTGCAGACAAAGCCTCAATGAACAAGAACGGTCTTTTGTTAGTTCTAAGTAAATTTTGTTAATTTAGTTTAATAAAGGAAGTGCAAACTGTGGTAAGATCTATCAGAATGCCATATATCAAAGCTAAGACAAACATAATTCTCAGAAAAACACAGTGTACAGTTGACAGGTAAGCAGAGGTTGAATCAGATGTTTTGTATGAAAGATTATCGTGATAGAAATATAATCAGTGATAAATAGGAAATGCTCACCAATGTTGAAGGCTTGCCATAAACTCCACACAAAAGCAATCATCAGAGAAAGAGATCCTGCTTTAGTAGTGGTCAGCCCTTAAATGAGATCTGGGAGAGGTAGAGCCAAGCTCCACCCCTTCGGGTAGCACAGCTGAATTACCTTCACCTGTGCTCCCGCAGCTGACTCATTGCTTGCCACAGGTGGTTCATTAGAGGTTCAGGCTGTGATCAACAGTTTCCCATACACACAGTATAGCAAAATAGAAGATACCCCAAGTACTTTTTACTTGCAGTAAATTACAATACCATTTTACTACGAGTTTGATTATGAGCTGGTAGTTCACTGAAATACACTACAATGGAAGTATTTGGAGTTCTTACATTTTTAGAGAACTTTATTATACATTAGAATAGCTCATTCAGTGGTACTTCAGACACACAGTTCTATAATTGGATGTGTAATTAAAAGAGTGAAAGGAAAATCTCAACTCTCACAGTGCTCTCAGCAGGACATCATGGCTCCCACCACCCCATGCATCTCATTCTCCTCTCCCATGCAAGAGACTTTCAACGACTCTACACAGATGTGCCTGGTCTGCTCCTCTTTTCCAGCAACATATATCTCACTGCAAACTGAGACCTATTGAGTATTGTAGTACTCTGCATCCACCCTGAACTAGAAGTGCCTCAGGTCCTAATTTCAAACAAGTGAAATTCCCTAAGTATAGAGGAACTGCATCATCTGAAGATGTCCAAGAACCAACACAAAAAAGCCTTCGTGATGGATGAAGCAGAGGCCCCTATTACCAACAAACATGTATGGGAAGTAAAGTGTTGATATACACAAGCTTAGAATTACTAATCCAGAAGACATGCAGATAACTAAAAAGCATCTGAAAATCACTGAGCAATGCCTACAACATTGGTAGGTACCAGAGACATCAGCAGGCAGGTAGAAGCTGGGCTTCAGTGGTGATCCAGCAACAGTGGGGAGCAAAACAAGCCATGTGGCAATAGACAAAAGAATTTGTTACTGAAGGAAGAAGTTTAGTTTCACTGCTTTTACATTTGTAGAAGACCATGTAAACTTTTTTTGGGATATATATGCCCCAAAACAGGTAGGAAATATCAGCCCTGCTTCCAGCAGCATTCATTTTATGCACTATTTCTGCATGTGCTGTGTGGTTTTCTTCTGGAGCACTTCATTATGGGTTGCATGATGCTGCTGAGGCTGAAGGTTAGCTGTGAAATCTGGGGCTGGGGTGGAAGAATCTTGCACAGCTTGTCTTCTCTTCATTTTGCCCTCTTTGCAGCTGTATTTTGTTCCCTGTGTAATGAGATGAATTATGGAACAGAAGGAACACTTTAATCAATAATGTGTTTAATTGCTAAAAATTATTCCACAGCCACAAACTCACAGTCAAGAGACCACACTATTACTGAAGACGCATTATGAGGACAAGAGAAAGAAGGAGTTTTGAGTGTCATTAGCCAAACAATAATAACATAATCCATAAAATTGAAAATATGACCCAGTGAGAGCAGATGAACATAAAACAGCGCGGCCCCTAAAATGGAATCATATTGCATTACAGATAATTCCATATAATGTGGCATTAAATGGCCAGCTGTATTTGTGGTTTAAGGTGTGCAGACATATTTATTATTTGTAGCCAGAGTTTACTCTATTGCATCATGAATTCAAGGAAAAATGCAGTATCCATCAAACTGAATTGCAGTAACTGATCAGTGCACATTGAGAAGAACACAGTCCATTGCTCCCAAGTGAAGAATCTATCTAGAAACGTACATGAGTTAGAGTTAGGGAGCTGGTTAGGCTGTGGTTGGACTTGATGATCTTCAAGGTCTTTTCCAACTTGGGTAATTCTATGATTCTATGAGACCTTGAACATTAAATAGTAGACAATGGGTCATACAGCAATGATTAAAATGAACTCACTGCTGTTCTGATATTTTATATGCAGTGCTTCCTTGCATACTTACTAACTGTGATGAAGATATATGTAAACAGCTCAGGAAGATAATCTGCCTCAGCATTTCCATCATAATTAAACACAGTCACATGTTGGCAAAAGTAATGACCACCATCTGCTCGGATCCACGGCTAGTCTGTCCTTCACTACAAATCACAAACCTCCACATGTTCAACCAAACACCCATCACCAGCGGATTCTCCAAAGTACCACATGAATCATCTGAATATGCAATGTTTGTAACAGATGAGTGCTAATGAATTTGGCCTCTAAAAATGCCAGCCCAGTTTGGGATGCTTTAATACTATTAAATACCTTTAAAATATGCACCAAACAACTGAGTTTGCAAGATGAGGTCTAAGGAATTAGAAAAAAACAAGATTTACAATGCCTCCTTATGCTGTAAGCATTTGGATGCCACATCATGCCCTAGCACTGTTTTGCCTACAGCCTTACCTCATTTATTCTGCCGAGTTTATTTCCCACTGTGGGTATGCACAGTGCAGCTCTTTCACTAATTAATTTCATCTCATATAAAGTTCACACTTTTTTCTTCTCAACAACTCCTTGCAGTATGGACACTATTGTATTAGTCTCTCCAAAACCTCAGAGCTTTGTTCACTTAAGGAACTTGTCTCCCTAATATATATATTTTTAAAGAAACTGAGAAACTGAAAACTTTCTTTACAAATTCAGAATCAACACTCAGACAGAAGAATGTCCAAATCTGCTTACAATTCAGCACACTTAATGTAACATTCACGATGCCCTTCTCAACATCACAACAAATCTTCAAGACAGAGTTTCATTTCACTACACAACCTTGGCTTAATCTCTGAAGCTGTCATACCAAGGAACAGAATAGAATAGGGCATAGGGAGCAAAAAAAAAGGGAGCTGGGCTTGTTCAGCTTGGAGAAGAGAAGGATGCAGGGTGACCTCACTGCAGCCTTCCAGTACATAAAGGGAGCCTACAAACAGGAGGGGAGCCAACACTTTACAAGGGTAGATAATGGCAGGACGAGGAGAATTGGTTTTAAGCTGAGGGAGGGAAGATTTAGGTTGGATATCGAGGGAAGTTCTTTACCAAGAGAGTGGTGAGGTGCTGGAACAGCTGCCAGAGAGGTTGTGGATGCCCTGTCCCTGGAGGTGTTCAAGGTCAGGTTGGATGGGGCTATGGGCAGCCTGGTCTTGTATAAAATGTGGAAATTGGTGGACCTGGATGTGGCAGGGGGGTTGGAGCTTCATGATCCTCGAGGTGCCTTCCAACTCAAGCCATTCTATGATTCTATGAATTAACGACCATACAGGAATAACTGTATATACACCAGAGACATATTGTATTTGCATGGAACTTGACTCTGATGGTAATTTACAGGCGACTTCTAAATGGACACAAGTAATGAATGGGAGTATTTCTCTCATGTTCCATCTTCTTTTTCTTTCTCCCTCTCTCTTTTTGAAGATGCAGAGGCTTTTCCCCACCACACCATGGACATGTTCATCCTTAAAAATGAGAAGGACTCTTAAGAAGCACATTCCCTATTCATTAATTTCAAAGATCCTGGTTACACAGTCACACTCATACCTGGTAGGTTATTTATGCAAAATCCTTTCTAGGTGTCCCCTTGACTGAGTAAGCATCACAAAAATGCTTATTCCTACTGAGATGTCACAGCTTGGCTGAGGTAATAAGATCATAATTATTGAAAATAGAAGTGAGCTACATTCTCCCTGACATTAGTAAATTCAGGGGAATGAAATACCCGGTTCCAAAGTACTGTATCATCCACCCAGGCTTTTGATAGTTCTGAAAGACAGATGGTCTAGCAAATGGTTGCAGTCTTCAGAGGAATACAGTTTAGCTCCTAAGACATATAAAACCAGTAATATTTGGAGAAATATAATCACAGAATCATAGAATAACCTGAGTTGGATGGGACCATAAGGATCATCAAGTCCTGACTCCACATAGGACTAGCTAACGTTAGCAACCTCCAAAAGTGAATGGGGCCTTCTGATTAAGTGGGTTTAGTGAAATACATTGGAAGAAATTTAGAGGGCGTTTCCTTCAGATATTCTTTACTTTCCAAGAGTAGCTTCTCCAAAGACTTGACTACAATCAACTGATTTATTATTATTAATAATGAATACATCAAGCTCAGATTCCCTGATTTTTGCTTGGACATAAGTCCATTTTGAGGTATCTTCTGGGTTATGGAAAACATAAGATCAACTTTTGTGTTGGCAAATGGTATTAAAAAGCCACCTCTTGTTAACTAAACAGTGCCCATGCTCTGATTCCAATGCTAGAAGCACAGTTGCTCCTCAAAACAGTGTGGTCATGTTTGGAAGGGCAGTTTTGAACACTGTACCATTGTGCCTCTGGCTTTGCTGGCTGTTGTGGGCACTGAATGCAGTGCAAAACACGCTTCTTCACATTCTTCAGCTGTTACCTGAATTTATGAACCAGCATCTCATGCAACAAACAATCGCAATTGGTGCTCAAAGCAAAAATTATGTACCATATTCCTTTTAAAAGAGAGGAGCTTCTGGAAGCACATACTGCTTCAGGAAAAGAAAATATAGTAGTTTAATCCTGGCATGATCCATTATCCCCTTCATCTGATGGAATAATTCAATTGTTCTGTATGTCATGGCCTGATCCTGTAGCACTTCCTCCTCTAAGTTACGGTGTTTTTAGCAAGGGGAAGGATGGCTGCATCCAATATTCTCCTCAACACACAATGATGCATTCTGCCTGCTCAGAGTTGCCATGTTAGTAGATGGCATAGGGAAATGTAATACTGCTTTGGTAAATAAGGTTAAGTTATATTATTTCAATTTTTCATTTGAAGAAAGCAGAGATTTTCCTTCTCCTGGCCTTATTAGATTCAGCAAGTCACACACATCTAGAGCATAAGGGGCTGAGATGCACAGTGTCTGTGGAAGCTTCCACCTGGCATATGCAGATAAGATCAATCTACTCATCCCATAGATGTAATTGCAGTTGCACAGAAATTCTACTAAAACCAGTTATTTGACTGTAAATAAGATGGCTAATTGCACAAGATAGTTGCATATAAATTCCAGACTGCCATGCATGGCACATTGCTAACTGTCATATATAAGAAAATTACATATTCTCTGAAGTCATTTTCCATTTTTTCCTAATTAAATGCATAATATTTCATTATTCCAACAGCTCTTATCGGTGAAAATGAAGGCTATTTCAGTATAACTACCAAATGCAGCGTGTTTCCCTATCAGTTAGTGTACTGTACAGCAGAAGTCCTCAGCAGATGATTTTAGGAGAGAATCTGACCATGCCAAACACTAAGACCCCCCCACAGAAACTCCTAACTCCCAAAGATGCAAAATTATATATATATATATATATATACACACACACACTCCTAATAGAGAAAAAAAGACTAACAGAAATTACGTATGCTTTGTTCCTGTTTAACAACAATGAAACAAAGAATTCCTTTAAAATAAAATTACAGCATCACAGAGTCATGAAGGTTGGAAAGACCACTAAGATCATCTAATTCAACTATCAAACCATGCCTGTGACCACTCAAAACCATGACACCAAGTGCCACATTTATGCTTTGATTGAAAACCTCCCTAAGGTCACCTATTCCATAGCATACAGTGTAAGATGTTCTGGTAGACGTAACATAACAAATAATAATCCCATAACACCAGCAGACTGGAAGTCTAACACAGAACAGATGTATTTTAGTATTAGAGTGGGAATTTGTTGTCAGTGCCTTTACGCATATACATATGAGATCTGTCACTCTGTCCAGATGACAAGATGCAAAATATTCCATTTTATTAATTGATTAACATAAATGAAACAGTACAACTTTTCCCATGTGGAAAAAGCAAGAGAGGAAGAAAAAAAGCACACCAGCATCAATAAAACATAATTTAAAGTGCAACATTTCTCAGCACTGGACATGAAAGAAATTCAATAAGAAAGCTGTTGGTCAACCACCATAGCTTGTCCTGACTGTAAGTCGTTCTTTATGCATGAGGATTTTGAAGTCTAATGAGTATGCACAGAGCATTCCCACTGATTCAAAGCCACAGGAAAGAGATCTGGCTGGGATTTCATCCAGAAATCTGCTAACAAAATAGCAAAATACAGGTATGGGAAAAGCTGTGCTCTGCACTAGGATTCAGACATCGCACTGTAACAGAGCTATCCCATATGACTGTGGCTGTTTTCACTGCCTTGCTGCATGTGAACCTTCTCTAAAGCACACTTCTGACACTTTCCCATTAGGAATCATAGAATCATGAACGTTGGAAAAGACCACTATGATCATCTAGTCCAACCATCCACCCATCACAATGACATCCATTAAACCACAACCCTCAGTGCCACATCATCAAATTCACCTCCAGGGATGGTGACTACACCACCCCCCTGGGCAGCCTGTTCCAATGCATCACCACTCCTGAAATTCTCCCAGACCCAAGGAGAATATTCTGCAAGGGCTTTTCCTTGTAAATCTCATGTACTGAGCTTTTCTGCTCTGCACAGAAGACTCAAATGCCTGGATGCCATGGGCAAGAAAATAAGAACAAAACATGTCCTCGTCAGTAGGACAGAAAGCTGCAGTGTTTGTAGTAGCTGTATGAGGCCTGGATCTGGATACAAAGGGTCAGGAATGCAAACAACAGGGAACTGGTCAGAAACAGACCACACCAGACTGGGGGGAATATGAAATTTTACTTCCATCTCAGCTGAAAAATGGCATTTTTGTGAGCCTATTTCAGCCTAGCAATGCATTTCTCAACACCAAAGAGAGAATTTGGGATTGTGAAGCCCATCTACAGAGTGTAGACATCAACAACCTTGAAACACTGGCTACCCTCAGAAATTCTGCAGTCAGAGCCAGTCTTTTCAGCAAAGAGATACTCATCTCCTTTCATTTCCTGTGCTTTAAGCAGTATCAGAACTGATAGCAGAACTGATAGGGCTACAGGACACAAACCTTAGATGTTATTTAAATATATCAGTTCAGGGGAAAACATAAGTAAGTCATGTCAACAATGTGAGCAGCTCTATCAGCCAGAAAATTTTTATGCTTAAAGCTTGAATTCTCTAGAGAAATCTTCAGGCTCAAAGAAGCAGCAAACTGCCGTATAATTCATCTTCATAATCCTGATGGGTGATTTTTATTGCTGACATACTACTGCACTCCTGGCTTTTATTATACTTCGCCTACTGTTAAAGGTGCCCATTGGCCTTGCTGAGGTATAATGCAATAAAATCACCTCTTCCTGTTTATTCTTTCTGTAGCCAGTACAGGATTCAATGGCACTGCCTTGGTGGAAGCTAAAAGCTGGACTTTACATTTGCTTCAGCAATGCCAATCTACTGCAATAGCACTGATTTCAGTGACAGTATATGCAGTTACACCTGGAGACATCCATCTTTGGCAGCTCTTCTCGATATACAGCTGGAAAAATAGAGTGTGATCTGAGAAACAACAGCTGAACATTTGCCCTATTTTATACCATTCCGCAGATATCTGGTACTGAGCACTGTCCAAGACAAGGCACTGGACCAGACAGATCCTCTGCCTGCCCTCATAAGGTCATCCTTATGTTCTTTTGTAAAAGCAAATACCCAGAAGTGCACCAAGCCTTCTTAGTCAGTAGAATAATGTTTCAGAATCCATTTATTTACTTACACAAAATATTTGGATTCTCTTGTTTAAATGGGGATAATAATTAATGTACTGTTGAATACATCTTAAAAATCGCGCAGTATTGAGCAAACCATTTAATCTAACACAGCTAATTTGGAATCAATATTATAATTAATTCCCTACTTTATCCGTCTTTTGAAATGGCATAACAACATAGCCTGCATCAGTTTAGCCCCATGGGACTGCATGAAATGCTGGTCCTTGAGTCCTGCTTCCCCCTATTAAGTAAGATTGATCAGCAAGGACTGCTGCTGTAAGGAACGCTCTACAGGAGCAGACCAAGTCCAACTCCAGCAAACCTTGAACTCCCTGTTAACGACCAATGAAAACTTATTACTTATTTTCCAAAGAAGCGTTTCTATTATCCATCTCTCAATACAATGGCTTTGCTGTCCCACAGGGCCTTTGCAGTGCAATGGAAAGCAGAGCAGGTTGGAGAAAGCTGCTTCCCACCTTCCATTTCTCAGCCACCAGTTCCTTGGTTGACCGTGATACCAACCAGCATGTAAGCAAGGATCAGTGATCAGGAAAGGGGTCAGAAGGCCATACATGAAGTAGTTAGAAACTGTATGCCTCCATGGAGAGATCAAAAGGATTTAATGATTTAGAACTTCCTTTCCAGAGTCTTTCAATTCCCATGACTTATTTAGTTTAATAAGAGCCATGAGTGTGCAGATTTACTCACCAGTATTGGCAAGCTCCTGGTATTTCCTTAATGCTTCTATTACTTTAGCCATGGGATTATTAAATAGTGTTTCTTGGAAAAATAACCAAATAAAAGCTTTTAGGTCTTCACAATGCAGGAAAATGAGTTTTAAATGACTGCTCAGAGCTTGAGAAAACTGAATATTGTTCAATATAACAGTTCAAATTTACTTAGTTTTCTCAGGCAGCCATCATGAACTTGTTGAAAACTCAAGTCATGATTTCTGAAACCTTGAACCTCTGCAAGATTAAAACCTTTCAGTTGCCTCATCCTATAGTAACCATGCACTGAAGCACTGAGGGTGGGCACTTCTCTGTTCACCAAAAGATGCTAAAAAGTGAAAATAAAAAATACATGCAAAAGTAGCAGATCCCAGCAGGGCTACAGTGATCTGCTGGTGTGCTGAACATGGCGCAAGGGACCATGTTCAATCCATCTCTTGCCACAAGACATTTCTCCCATCCAGCCTATCAGCTTCAGTTCTCATGAGTCCTTTGGAAATGGTAACACAATGCACAGAAGCACAAGTAGGACAAGTACAAAATAAGCCTGCATCCAAATAACTTCTAGATTCTTGTTTCCTCCTATAGTGCCCTCAATAAGGCCCCATCTGGAGTATTGCATCCAGGCCTGGGGCCCCCAGACCAAGCAGGATGCGGATTCATTGAAGTGGGTGCAGAGGAGGGATGTGAAGATGCTCAGAGGGCTGGAGCACTCTCCTATGAAGAAAGGTTGAGGGAGCTGGGCTTGTTTAGCTTGAAGAAGAGAAGGCTGCAGGGAGACCTTTTTGAAGCCTTACATTACTTATAAGCAGAAGGGAGACTGCCTTTTTGTGTGATCTGATAGCAACAGGACAAGGAGGAATGGCTTTAAACTAAAAGAGGGAAGATTTACGTTACATGTTAGGAAGAATTTCTTTACTCAGAGGTCAGTGAGTCAAGTTCCCCAGAGAAGCTGTGGGTGCTACATCTCTGGAGGTGCTCAAGGCCAGGTTGGATAGGGCCCTGGGCAGCCTGATCTGGGGTTAGAACTGGGTGACCTTTAGGGTCCCTTCCAACCAAAGCCATTCTATGACTCTATGATTTGGAGTCTTTGTCCTTAACATTGTGCTGCTAGCAAAGTCACACTCTCTTAATGCAAAAGACCAGCAGGAGTGACAAAATCAAAACAGATCCCTGATTAATACAGTTCGCTTCGCTGCTTGTTGCTATATCTACACTGACAACAGTCAACCACGGGGCTGGCACTGGGGAGCTGCTATGAAACCAGTCTTAATTAGGAAACAGATTCCCCTCCACCAGAAATTCCTGCTTGCATGGCACAGACCTCCCTGCCAACATTTCCATCCTCCCATAACAGATGCCCCAGTTACACATTTGCTTCTGCAGGTTTACTCATTAAAACAGCTAAAAGAAAAAGTCTACGTGACTCGACTGTTAATCATTTCATGTAATAAGAAAGGAAAACAAAACAATAACAAAAAACTTCCACGTTTTATTAATTTAACAATTTTCGGCAACTGCTGCTACCCAGCTGAATTTAACAGCACACCAAGTTGTGGCAATACTGACAGGTACAGAACATGCTCGTTATGACACTGTTGAAAGCAACGACAACACAAACCCAAGCTCTCTTTTGGAAGATTACTGTGAATCTCATGGCTTTTTCATAACTAAGATCTCCCTTGTGTCTTATCAGCTCTAAATTTAAGATGTGCAGCAGCAGGCAGCAACAGCAGCAGGCAAAAGCAGTTCTTCTGTTGCCAGCCCTGCCAAGCTCAAAGAAGATACACAGGAAGCAGAGAACAATTAAGCCCAGTTATCAGGACATGCCGTCTCAATGCAAAGCATCACTGCTACATTTTGTCCTGTAATTAATTTACACTTAGTTACAGAAATGTTGAGGGAACTGTGAGAAGAAAATTGCCAGAATGGAGTTCTGGCTATCACAGTTATTAACATTGCTGAGATCAAAAGGTATCAAATTAAAAGCTGCAAACAAGTAAAAGATAGAAACGTTAGACAAGAGTTTTCTTTGAGCCACGTTTTAAATTCAGTTTCCACTCAATTGGGAATGTGCAGCACAGGTAAGCCTGAATATAAGTAAAAAGCTATTTCACAACAATGATTTGGTATATGAAAAATCTCTATGCTTAAAATAAAGAGAGCTTTGATCCTTCCTGAACATACATCCGTGCAGATCTCCCTGTGGTCATTTTTGGACATCCGGTCTTTCTAGTTTGCTTTCTGAACAAGAGACAACATTTCCATTACTCCACATTTCTCTTTGGCCTATTTGCGCTGTGTGAGATGACAAAATACAGGGGTTGGGAGCTCTGCATCCTGGTGACTGGATGCCCAGATGTACAAAGAAACAGCGTATGCTGTGCCTTGGGCTAAAAAAAGAAGCTAGCAACATGCAAAAGGTAACTGGCCATGTTCCCACTGGGAAAGAGAATGAAAAAAGCAGACTAAGGTAGCAGGCATCTCTGTTTTCATGCTTCAGCTTTCAAGGCTCATCTGGGAAAAAGAAAATGCAGCCAGGGGTTCACTTGAAGAAATATGTCCTTACACTTAGAAAATATTCAAAAATATACAAATATATATTAAATGTGAAACTACCAAGGCACTGAAACTGACCTTTCTTCTGGGAACATGCTAAATTCGATGAAACAGTTGGAGATGTAGTTTTATATTTAGTAGGTTTGAATGCAAGGGAAACATTGGGCAACAGCAATAGAGATATAACATATCTGGTGACCAAGGCCAACAACTCAGAAGTAGGTCCGGAAAATTGACTTTAGCTGGTTCAGAGCTGAGGGCTGAACTTGGCCCATGTGTCCCCAGGTGAGTCCCTTTTTTCTTCACATGGTCAATCTGCTTTTCTAGTCCAATTAATATTTAACTGTTTATACAGCTGTAACAAGAAAGACTGAGATGAACCCACCTGCTTTTTTCCCATCTAGCCCAAGGTCACTCTTCTCAACCTGCTTAAACCTCCTCTCCAGAGCATCCGAGGTGACTATAAAAGCAGATGGCTCTACATTGTCTGATGTCCCTTGAAACATTAACCAGGAGGTGTGACACTACAGCTAACAGTTTTCTCTCCCGTCCTCCTTCCCACTCTCAGCCTTTTTGTTGTAGTAAATTATATACTCAACACACGCCTCAATGAAATCACTGCAATACCTAATCAACACATTGCATCTATTACGTACTGAAATGTTTCTCCTGTCGTTCTCATCCATCAGTGAGCCACAAGCTGAAACAGCATAATTGCGGATAATATGTTGTTTTCAGAAGTTGCTGAATACATTGAATTTAAAAGGGAATCTATAAAAGTTGAATGATTCCCAGGACTATTGCAGTGCTAAGTATCAGCTGCCCACTGCTAACTCAGCCATTTCAGCAGTGAGGCATGTTTGGATATTGCAACCAGTGGTATTTCTACAAGAAATAGGAACTATGTACAGAGTTCCTGCATGGAAGAAATTAAGCACTGATCTGTACAGACTCTACATCTGTGCCATGTGATGAAAAACTCTTATCTTCTGTCACAGCAAAAGGCAACCGACAAGGGCAACATTTATTGACCCAACTGTAGCTATGACACGATTAACAGCAAAGTAGTTCCAGCAAAAATGCGTGTGATTGACCCTACTTCATTAGGCTGTAATACAAACTGAGAGCAAAGCACCCTGACTGAACTGACGCACTGCAGTACCTGATTCATTTAATCTTATTTCAGCTCCAACAATCACAGTCGTCTTTATGAGACAATACATTTATGAAACAGCCTCTATACAAGTACTGGTCCAAGGATAAAATAAGTGTATTTTTTCTGGATTTTTATTTCAAAGAGGTTTCCATGTGATAACTTTATCTATTCAGCAGTAGGTGTATGATTGGGAGGGTAGGTAGATGCGGTGTTTCAGATGATCTACATTCAAGGCATCACAAAGAAGCATTTAAAATGCTGTTTTAACTCTTGTCTTTGATACCTGACTCTGCAATAAGCATCAGTCTAACAAACATCAGTTTATGAACCTGCTGTTGGAATAATGATATAGAGGACGGCAGAAAACCTTTGCTAATGACAATCCAAATACCTTTAAATCATAAGCTGTGGAGCAAAAATAATGCAGCTTTTCCTTGGCTCCTGCACTCTTACATGGAGCAGACACAGGCACAAGCCTGTAAAGTTTCCAAAATGATTCTGAACTTGACTCTTTTTAAAGGTATACAACACACAAGCCAAGACGGACTGCAATGTTTTAGATTCGGTTCAAAGCTACTAACTTATTCCCAACTCCAAGAGTAGAACCAATTTTCATTTTTGTCTTGAAACTGCTGTAGAAATACAGTAATGATCATTTGTGCTGCACTGTGGATGTCACTGTCAGGGGAATGGAAGGAGCAGGACCAGATCTACAGTCCTACGGCCTTCCCGTATGCTGCAGATGCATCTGGACAGCATGGGAAAATAAGAGTCCTCAGCGGAAGAAAAAACACTTCATCTGGTATTTTCGAAACGCCAAAAGGAAATTAGCAACTAATGAAGTTGCAATTTGATAATCCCAGCTAAACAGGAACAGTGTAACAGCACACCAAGAGAACTGCCATCCTTCCTGGCTCTGGCTCTTGCCTGGGGTATCTCAGAGCATCTCCACGGAAGTCTGAGCTGGTTTACATCAGCAGAGAATCTGAATATTATTAACATTTCCCTTCCGATGTTTCCTCCATTTTTAACATTATCTGTGCGCTTCAAAGGAAAGGAAAATCTGGCAACAGCCAAGCAGCCTGTATTCAGCAGCCTAGTGATGTGAAACCCAACACGAGACATGATCCAAATTAGGAAACCTGTCATTCACCCTGACTTGTCATTGACCACACCTCCTTTACTGACTTAAAACAGCTAAATGAAACACACTTCCGTGTTACGCTGAACAGACCTCCATCAGTGAAAATGAGTCAGTGCAACTGGGGCTCTGGCTTCTGCAGGGAGTGTGCAGTGGAGGGGAACCAGCTGGCACCAATGGAGCATGCTGCTGCACTGGTTCCAACAGTCTTATCCTTAGGATTTGTGAGGATGCCCATTGTTTTTGCCAGCATTTGCTCAACTTATCTTGCCAGGTTCTCTTGCTATGCCATTTATTTTTAACAGTAGGTTCAAGCAAATGAGTGTCCCACAGGATATTTGAGTCAAAGGAACAGCAGACGAGAAGCTTAGAATTAGGAGTGAAAAATACACTTGGGCATGAGCACTGAAAGACAAGCAAGCCTGTCTCAGACCCTCACGCCTCCTTCTTCTATTGCAACAGCAATGAAAATTGTTCTGCCTTTTTCTTAGAAGTCTACAGGATTTAGTCCTACCTAAATTCTTGCTTTAGAATGGCATAAAGCTTGCTCAGACTTTTCTTTCCTCCTCTCCCTTCCACTTATTTCCCTTCCCTTTTCTGGCCTTTTTCCCCTTCCCCTTTCTTTGTTTTGAAGATAATCTGTTTGCTGCAGAGAAGTCCAGCCTGTGTTGCTTAATTCAGCAGTTAAGCCTCTTTTTTTTTCTTCTGAATTTTAAAGATGCGGATTGGATAGCCCTGAATCAATGATGTTATCAGGATTGGTTTTTATTCTAAGCGGTCGCCCATTGCTGATTTCCAGCACAGAATCACCAGTCAGTTTGATACAGTTTGTCCTTAATAGACTGAATCATTGGCTGCTTTTGTCTCTTACATAAAAGAAGAATCAGCCTCAGTAATCAGAGCTAAATCCCAACACTAGGAGGAAAAAAAAACCCAAGCAACTCTCTCCTTCCTGGTGCCAAGAACCCCACATGTACAGTGAATAAAGACAGCACTGTTAAATGCCTTTAGCCAGCACCCAATAACCAAAGATCTCTTAATCTGGTCAAATAATTTACCAGCTTTTTGATACTGACCATCAGAAGGAAGGCATACTTCCCCCTGTTCTTTTACGACGGAGCAGCCTCTGAAACAGATGTAGGAAGTCTTACCTAACAGTTTCAGTCAGTTTGAATTTTATACCTTTTCCAATCCAAAAACTTTCAGGTCCAGGTTATTCCATGAGATGAGACACTTGCTTTTTTTATTCATTTGATTCTAAAAACTTTATTTACTGATTATCCAAGATGGTAAAAAGCAGCAGCACTACCTTGCCCTCATATCCGCATCGTTCTTCCAACACTCACCCTAATAGCTTCACCTCTACACAACAGTTCTGCTGCATTTCAGCTGCTTTGGCATGACGGTGCTCACCTCCACATGACAGGCAGAGCTGTCAATTTGCATTATCAACCTTATCAACCGAGTATCACCCTGCTTCTGTATGACATCCCAACCTTCAGCAGCAGGGCACAGGAAAGGACATGATCTATGCTGGGCTGCAGAGGAAGCTTCATTGCTCACTGGGATGGCCAGATTGTAATGAAGGCACGTGTTCTCTGAAGCCTTGCTCACTAGTTTCTGAAATCAGCCATGTAAAGTATTCAGAAAAAAGAAAGGAAATGAAAGCTGCCTGTTTCAAAAATGTTGACAAGGTGTTAGTGAAAGGGACAGTGTCAGCAGGACTTTGTTCCAGACATGAAAAGCTCAGCCGCTGCTGGCAAGGTGAGTTGTTGGCATTCAGGAAGATGCACTAAGTTCTGCTCATGTCCTGGGGGGGTCTTTTAAGTATTTTTAACACAGCCAGTTGTCATAAAATCTTAAGGAGAACCAGCCAAAATTCAGGCTCTGGTTGTGAGCAACAAGAAACCGACACCGGGCATGAAAAATGCAAATAACTCGTGTCATATTTGCGGAGAAGCTATAGGTTAGATTAACACTACTGGCACATAAACAAGCTAAAATGATAGCACTGATTCAGGAAAAACAACAACAACAACAAAAACAATGGAAAAACAATCTCTGCCCTCTGAATAGGCAAATATCTGAGTAGGCTTTTCACTCGCCCAGATAAGCTGTAGATGCCCCATTCCTGGTGGTGCTCAAGGCCAGGTTGGATGGGGCTCTGGGCAGCCTGATCTGCTGGGGGGCAACCAATCCATGGCAGGGGCTGGAACTGGATGATCTTTGAAGTCCTTTCCAACATAACCCATTCTGTGATGCATTCTAACCTATTTGGCAAAGGAAATACCAATATTTTGGCTCTTCATAATTACTCCAATCTGTAGAATGCCTAAAAAAGAGATGCAATTTTTTTAAGAGTTTCTGTTTCAGGTGCATGTAAAAGTTAGGGAAGAACAGACAGAAGAATTTCTTAAATATTCAATAGCCAAAACCATTTAGGCATCTATCTGCTCTCATTATCAACTGACCAAGCAGTTCCTGAAGAATACAACTAAATGGGTAGATTTTAGATATGACCAAGTAACAAAGAAAAGGCTGCAGAGAAATACAGCTGTGAAAGAAATCAAAACACGCTTTCAAAGCATGTTGAGATCACCTCCTGGTTTCCACAGTAAAACGAATGAGAGGTTCCTTCTCATCCTAAAATGAGAACACACACCATAGCCTGAAAATCTGACACTAAGGATCCATCACCATGCACTTACAACATTTTGTACATATCAGACAGGTTTCCACTGCATCATGATCATAGATGGCTCCAGTCAAAAGCGACTTAACCAAGTTTAAATAACATCAAATGTTTTTTTCTCCACACAGGAACAAATTTTACTCCACCTTTATTTATATGGTAGCATAAAACTTCACAGAGGCACATGCAGATGGCAGAGTAGCTCATGTTATGAGGTCATTTGGTAACTGACCAAAGTTCTATAGTATTTGGGCACATTAGGGCAGAGCTAAGGGCCTAATTTGGGACTTCATGTCTTTGAAGATCTAGTGGAAATCCTCCACATTTTTCCCATCTGACTTTGGGTAAGCAGAGTATGACTGTACATATCCACCAGTAGAGCATCTATTCATCCTCACTCCAAGGAGAAAGGGCATCACATCCAGGAAATTATTTTGATATCCTTCCTATTCTTCTTCAAGCAGAAAAGCCCATCTCAACTTCTCTTCCCTTGTTCTCATGGGAGAGCAACTTCAGGAGAGAGATTCCAGCAGTCCTGTTGCAGACACCTAAACACCGTGTTTCATCCATATAAGACTGGCAAGATTTGAACATCTGATTGCCTTTTATAGGGCAACTGATACAATTTTGGCTGAAATAGAGGCAGAAAACGTCAGTCTCAGTACAGACCAGGACATGCTGTTCTGAGCTTTGTTTAGTCATATTAATCAGCTGAAAAATTTGAGAGAAGGGCACTGGGAAGGGTAACCAAGGGGAGAGGTGATAACACTCATTTCTTTATCAGTTGGACAGGAGGCAGAATAGAAAGGATTTATAAAGAAAAGCAAGGCTTTGGAAAAACAGTAATGCAATATTAAAAATGATTCAGTTGTGCCTATATTTATAATATCCAGCAAAGCTGTGCATTTTAACCCAAACTTCCTCCCTCGAGGAGTTTTGCACATCTCACTTGAGAACAAGGCTCAGCCAAACAGAGATAAAGCAGTTCCCTGCAAGTTCTCTGTCCTCTGATGACTGGATTTTCTGCTCATTTCCAATTAACAAAACAGAATTATTTTGGTGCAAAATCACTGTTTGCTTTCACTTGCTTAACTCCAAGGGGGTGTTTGGTGCATTAGAGAAAGCATATGACGCTCCAAGGCTCCCATGTGTAGAACTCACTGGTGATTTGATTGTCAAGAACAGTTTTCTGTGATGGCTTTAGAGATATTTTAGCATCTTTAGCATTTGTTGTTTTGTACAACCTGATTGCATCAAGCTTCTGACAATCAGTTCGGTGAGGTTCGGGAGAACTGTTTAGAGGACTGAAGGGAGAGGATCAGGATGTGTTATTCCTCCAGAGGAACATAAAGATGGAGTCGTTTTCTGTATAGATTCCCATATAGGGTAATAGCATGAAGCCTGTAGATGTATTTTAGCAGTGTACTTATGTGCGGCACGGAGGTGGTTTAATCAAAGACGTGACTATTTCCATAGAAAAGCATCGTGCTGTGTGAAGGTTTTGGAGGCAGGCTACACTTAATCAGAGCAGATGCAGTGATACATCACTAACGTGGGGCATTTTCAAAGGCAGCTCATCGTATGGTGCTGAAAGTTGAGGTCTATGTGCTTTCTATGCGGAATACTCTGTAGATTGCCACTGTGGTCATGAACGTGGCACAAAGTTTTCCTGGTATAGGAATATTCTTAAAACAATCTGATGAACGACAGCTAATGAATTTGTGCTGAAAGAGAGAAAATGACTTAACTACCTGACAGAACAGAGAATTACACGTCTTACTCCTTTCAGTCACATTAGTAAGTGGGTATATACTTGCTGCTATTCCCTACTCAGAATTCACCCTGTGTGTCCAGCTGTGATTTTATGTTGCTTTACAGAACCTGTAAGCTATTAAAGTGCATTTGCTCTGAGGATTTCATTATGTGAATGTTTCACAATGCATTTGTCAATGAACAGGTCTGTTCTTGGGGAGGGGTCAATGTTTGTTGCGTTTCTACTGACAGCTGAATGACAAACCAGTACAAGCAGAACTACTAGAAGTAATAGGAAACAAACCTATTTCTATGCTAATATGTTTGAAATGCTATGCTTCTCTGATAATATCATCATGTTGAAATCTATGAAGTATCTATACAAGATCTGTTCTGTTGCTGTGTTAATAAGCAAAAATTCATTATTCTAATTTTGCCCTTCATTCTCTGTAACCTTTGCAGAAAGGAAAAAAAAAAAAAGGCTCGTAAATATCATTGGTGATAAATTAGCAGAGAGAGCTAGACGTATTTACATGGACATAGCCTTCATATCAGTACACTAATTACTGCAGGCAAATTTAGTTTTCTCTTTAATCAGATTTTACAGGTAATTAGCAGTTAACTAAGATTAATTACAACTCATTTTATGTTAATGACATCTTTTGGTCACAGAAAGTTTACACAGTATTTTATTTGCCAGATGTGAAAGCTAATTCTCACATACACATATCAAGGTTATGCAAATAAATTTTTAGTTTATCACACAGCTCTTATTTGCCCTAGAAACATCTTTTTGTACTGTGGAGCTATAAAGAGCCGTGCAAGATCTCCAGAAAGCCATCTGAAACTCTCATAAACCTGCAAGAGATTCCATCCAAACAGACTTCAGCATTGTTCATTTGTAGTCAAAGGATTTATCAGATCAGTCACATTTTGTATACTCAGTGTGAGGCCATACTTCTGTTTGCATGTCATGCTTCCCTGCAGCTAGATTTATGCAGTTCTGCAGCCCTTCTTGCAGTCCATCCCCCACTGCTGGATGAGTCCTTTGGCTATTGATAAGCTGCACTGTACTGTGGTAATTGGATCTGCCACACTTTCAGAGGAGGTTAGCTAAGCTGGAGACAACTGCAGCTGAACACTGCAGACCCTGTAGTCAAGGAATACCATGGCCATAGAGAAACAAGATTTTGAGATACACATCCCAGGCAATCCCGGGCGCATTGCCTAGGAGCTGCCTCCAGGGTAGAATGAGGAACTCACAGAGCAACAGAGCAAGCTTGGAGATTTGCGGTTGTATCTGGTTTAGAGAAAGATCACAGAAAGTAGAAGTCATTACTTTGAACCTTTTAAAAGGCTGTAACTATTGACCGGGAATCAGAGATTTTCTTGCCTCAGTTCCTACTTTGCTGGATCCATCACTCTGGTTTGCCTTCCTCTTTCTTGTCATATATTGCGTAGCCTCTTCAGGAGACTGACTCTACTAATCTAGCCAGAGAAGCACCAGGACTTATTTCAGCCTCCCACTTCCTGGAAGCAGAATATCATGAAAACAGTGTTTTGGGTATACTTCACCCATTCAGAACTGAGAATTGAGACAAGGTTTCTCAAATAAAAGATATAGCAGCAGCTGAAAGACAGCATTAATAAATAGCTCCCGGGAGAGCCACACTGCCTCCATGTAAATAGGAATGGCTCCCTGGTCAGAGATCTCTGAGAAAAGGAAGGTCCTTCATAGAACGTTGATGGCACATTTTCTCACAGGCTTCATTTCGTTCAGATCCCAACACACAGTGTTTCTGTTTTGGCCACCACTAAGCCTGTGTAGTTATGGAAAGCACTGGATTTGGGTAGAACCAAGACTAAATATGGAGACACAGTAACATGATCAGACAGAGGAGGCAGGGGCAGAGGAACACTGAGCTGCACCCCCTCCTGAGTCAAGAAATGTGCATAAACCTCATCCTTGCACCTCACTGATGGCTGCTAATCTAAAAGGCTTAGAAGTCATAATATGACCTCAAATAAGAAGAAATGATGCGACCGAAATCGGTACAAAAAGTCCTTTCCCATTGACCTCATTTTCCTCTATAAAATCAAAACAAGAAACAAGAAGTGTGTCAGCCAAAAGTGAAAAAGGAGACATCAATCTGCCATGACTGTTAAACATCGAGCTGTGGGGCACACTGAAAGCACTTAGCCTGAATGAGGAAACAGATAGATAGGTGAATAACTGGCAGTATTTCACCACACTCCTGAAAGAGAAAAGCAGAAACACACACAAGGTGCGCTCTCTGCAGTTACAGCAATCACAGGATGCACTTCAGAGCTAAAAAGCAGTGCTGGAGGAATTGTAGGGGTTCCATTACGACAATGCAAAAAATCTTTTTCCTCATATCAGTTTCCTTCTGCTCAAGTGGAAAGTGTCTTGCAAATGCGTGCCTCAGATGCAAACTGAAATGCTCACAGCCCGTCAGAGCAGGAAGGCCGCTCAGCTAATCTTTGTTGCAATATGGCAATCGAAAGACAAAACCCATCGGCAACCTATTTTATATTTCTCAAGATGAGTAGCTCAAGAATGAGATAATTTAACGATGCCCTGCACTGATCGTCTGCTTTCATCCAGTCAATTCAATACATTTTGTAACACTAGGCAAAGTTTAATCTGCAGCGCCCTCATGAACTAAAAGTATGGACTTCTTAGAGGTAAAAAGTGGGAGAAGGTCCAGGGTCAGTACGTGGTTTCACCAGAGTTACACTAATAGTGATAACACTGGAAACAAGAACAGGAACTCTAACAGTTTGATTTTCATACAGTTAGTACTGGAAGAATAATCTCTCTCTATCTGTATTGTTTAATTACGTATCTTCTTCATATTAGGAAGGTACTTTTCTTTCCGTCCCTTTACCACACAACACAGTGATCCATGCAGTAGTATAGGGGTGAGCCAGGTGATGAGTAAGAAGTAAACCTACCATCTCCACTCAAGGAAGCTGAGCTGTTGAGGCCAATATAGAAGGACCCATAGCCATTATTTCCGCATGATTTCCCATTGAGGACATAGACAGACCTGACATAATGTTTTTAATGGCTCCAATTATTCGGTCCCCTGAATCCTACTCTGCAGGCCCTATTCGAATGCTCCTGCTGCTGCTGAGCAGCAATTATGCTATCACAGTGTGGTTACAAAGGAACTTTTTTTTTCACTGAATTTGCTGCAAGTGAGAAACTAAAGTAACAAGACTGGCAAAATGAAGTTGGGCCTGTGATCAAATCAGTATGTTTGCACAGCATCCTGCACCAACCCTGCCCAGGGCCTTTGAACATTACAGCACCATTAATATCAATGTTCCCTACAGACAGCAAGTTCATTAAATTCACTCAGGAAGTGAAGTAAGTTCAGTAGACAACGGAAAGACCAAAAAAACCAATTAAATGAGACCTTATACATCATTCATGGAGGCTTCAGTCAGAGCTCAATAGAACAGTATTGCTTCAACAAGCTAAGCAAGTCATTTATCAAGAGGAAATTAAAAATGAGACAACTTTCAGTACTTACATACTACCAAGTATTTAAAAGTACTATTGCAGGTTATGTGGTACTACAAACGCTGAGGATACAGAACCAATTTTACATCGAACAGCTAATTTACATATACTAAAGAACCTTAAAAATCAGCAAGAATTACTATAAGCAAGTTATATCTTGCTTCATAGAGGATTTTCTAATTCTTTTCCTTTTCAATATTCCGCCTTAACTACTTCTTATTAAATTCTTCATTCTCTAAGATCTGAGATGTTTCAGTTTGTATTTCTCTAAATATTATTTTGAAGCATACCAGGTCAGGCTCTTATCTGCTCTGCAGGCTTCTTATCTTCCATCCAGTCCAGATCGTAAATAGTCTCCACAGCCACATGCCATTTTCTTTTACTGACTTAAATTGTGCCCTTATGATGCAATATTCAAATTCTTTCCCAGTATCTCCTTCTGACAGAAATGCCTTCAGGAGCAGTCAAAATAATTTAGCTATTTCTCCTCAATTCTGACTCACCTGCCTCTATTCTGAATCACGATATGACACTGTATTAAGCTCTATACTTAGAATATGATGGATTTGAAATACGTTTCAACAACCAACTCCTGTCACGTATCAATATGAAGAATGAATCAGGAGTCTGCAAATACATAGCTGTCTATAAGCAGAAGCAAAATCCTGATCCTACCTGTAAATTAGATGAGTAGCAAAGCGAGTTAACGATGTGCAGTAACTGTAAGAATCTAATTCTGAATTAAGTTTTGGGGAGATTTTGAGGATTCTTATCTTCTAGATGAATTTAATGGAGGTGTGACTTAAAAAAATCATAGAATTCATTAAGGTTGGAAAAGACCATCTAGTCCAATCATCAACCCATCACTACCACACCACTAATAAGACTTATTAGACAATAACTTGGATCATTGACTATGGTGTACACAAGAATGCGCGCACACAAACACAGCGAAAAACATCAAAACATCACCAAGATTCAAAGTTGAGCCTATTTTGTTTTTCCTCTGCAATCCTGCACAAGAAGTTTGGGGATTCTGCTTTATAAGAATGCATTATTCTTACATAAGAAAGCATGAAGAGACTGATGTATGGAAATAGCCAGAACATGCACCGAAGTGGTTGCTCACATTCATTAACCTGTATTAAAAACAACAGAATCCATCAAGCGCTTGACTCCTTATATTTTCGTGAGTTTTCAGTGTATAAAGAAGCAGCTAAAAATCCCTGCAGTGCTTTATTAAGGCTACTACTCTCTGCAGGTAACTGCTTTAGCTGCTGTTTTCATGCAGTATAATCCTTAATGAAGACAGAACTGTCCATGGCAGAACTTTTCTCTTATGATGTAGTTCACATTACAAACTTTCTTGATTCAGCATTTGGAAGAAGTGCTGGTCCAACTTTCTGCAATCATTAATGAAAATATCAGGCTGGAATTTCCTTCCTCAGCAACAATACGCAGCAGGAAACTCGATGCAGCATGACTGAAAGTGATTAATAAGATTTCCTTGAAATAGGCCACTGACAAAATTCTGTTAGTACTTTCAAACTCCAGTCAAGTCAAATCAAACCGCACAAAGCAACAAAGTGAACCTTCGGTTCTATATTGAGGATCAGAGCGATGCTCTTGCTGAGTGGGTACCCTATTTCCAGGTGTCACTAACACTTTTAACCTCAGAGAGGTGCATATGTGCCCCACAGACAACCACCAGAAACACAGAACAAGTGGAACTCTTTGATAGCAGAACGTTTCAGAATAAAGATCTATCCCTTAGAGAGCAGACAGGTTTCAATAAGAAACGCCAGCCCTGCACGCACTAGTTTAAATCTATTAAATTGAACTAATACTTCAAATAATTTAATCAGACCATTTACTTCAACAAAAGTAGATACTGTAGGCTCATCAAAGGAGTATTTCACTACATTTAGATTCTTAGGCCCTCTGGATCATTTTGGTTCTGATTTCATAATGAAAGGTAAGGACAAGTCTCAGGTCAGAGATGTGTCCTTATTAATCTGCTTCCTGGGAAGGGAGCCTGTGTGTATTTATCTTTGTATATTAAGGTGAACAGTACTGTCATATAAGGTTATCAGGTGTGCTCTTGTTTGCTGTCAGTAAACTGGGATGAAATTTGATCCTTCCTAATGCTGATTTGCTTGAACAAGAGGTAATTCAGCAACTGGCAGTGACAAATGAAAAGAGATTTAGTGAGAGATGGCTTTGGATAATCACAGTTCTTCTGTGGAAGACTAAAACAACAGCAGCTACAACTGAGAGCACCGCAAGCATGGAAGAAAAAAGGACTCATATTCTATGTGCTGGGGGGAAAGAAACAGCAGGAGAGATGCATGATATCATCCTCACATCCACCTAAGCACAGCCCCTTGCCTGGGGCCAACACCTCAGCAACAGAAACCCACAGCCCCATGGGAAGACCTCTTCAATTGAAGAAGAGCTTACAAAGGGCCCTCACACCAGGACAGGAGCGTTGAACAAGAAAGAAAGAAGCAGAAGAATATTTAAAATAGATGTCTCAATTGTATAAAAGATATTGCAGAGTCCTGAGAGCAAGTTTAAATAGCATTAACAAAGCCCCCTATGCAGAAAAAAACCACAACCCTGCATATAAGAGGTAGGCAGTAGGGAATTATATCTAATATCTCTATAATGCTGCACGTAAGGCGTATACATGTTTGTATATAGATGCTTCACACACACACAATGCTGGCTCTTCACTGAGACATTTTAATTTTTACCTCTACATTTTATTTATGTTTCCTTCTGAAAAATAAAGGCTTAAAACGGTTTCTTCCCTTTCCGTTATCCTTTCTCATCTTCTGCTTGATGCTTCTGTTGCAAGGTGGCCATGAATAAAATAGACAGCCCATGAAAATACTACACTCTGCATCATGACATGCATTATAATGTCTTTTAATGTCTAATTACTATTCTCAGTAAAGGAAGATCAGGGGATAGTGTCAATAGCCTGGACTCACTGCAGCTGCAATAAAGGGATCCAAAGTAGACTTCTGCAGCTCTCCAAAAAGGAATGAAAGCCTGTAATTCCCGGTGTTTAAAACATTAAAACAACAAAGAAAACGCAAATATTGATGTACCTATGCAGAAAATAAATGGTCTTTTACGCTGAGTTTATGTGACCATTTAAAACATGTTTTGCCTTTCCAGCAGTAGATTATTTCCTTCGGGTTGTAGACAACAGGGAAATCTCCCATGTAAGAATGCAGACCCTGCTATCCCAAAAGGGATGTGGGATTTTAAAGCTTCGCTGCTGAGAATTTTATGGTTCTCTCTTTGGCACTTCATACATAAAGGAGAGTCACAGAAAACAAAACATTTTTTAATGGGTACTTATAGCACTGACAGACCAATATCCAGCTGAATCTTATGGTCTGATCTGTCATCATTACCTGAGCAATTCTTAATTAAAAGATACCTCCTAAATTTAATGGATCCACATGCACAAGTCAGGTGTGCAGTATTTGTCCATAAATACCACAGAAGCAGTAATATAAAGGTTCGAGGAAGTCATAACTGCCATAACAACTTATACTTTATTCATTACAGATACATAATTAATATGTTTATGCAACTAGAAATGGAAAGAAGTCCAAAAGATAAGGGTGAAAAGGAGGGCATGGGGGAGCTTTATGCTTAGTAAATGCATTGGTCTGCAACTTGAATCAGGTATATTTTTAACAGATCTTGAAAAATTATCTTCCTGATGACACTGAAGTAGCTGGGAGTTCTTTGTTTGGCAGAGATCAGAAGTATTGCCATGAGGAAACCAAGTATTGCCAGAGGAACACGTATCCTCACTCCACCAGGCTTGAGGGTAGCAATTCATTCTGATAACAATATTCATTGTTGATGGAAATTATGTTTTTAATTGGAATTATTCTACACCTGGTATTAATCTTTGTTGTGCTTGTACTTATCAGTAGCTTCTCGCCCCTCTTTTCCCTCAGTACCTCCTGCTCCTGCCATCTTTTCCACCTGCTCATATTGCCTTTCAGACAACAGCCCTTTGGGAGCTGGGACTGTGGTTTTCTATTATTTTTATTCACGCAGAGCACAATACAGCTCAAATTGTTTCTGGCCTTTGAGCAATATTTCAGTGTTTTCATATTGCATATTAATACGCACATCTGTGTAGGACCAGAGTATCTTGGGTGCACTACAGAAATCAACAGAAACACAGATCCTCCCCTGTACCACATATGACTTTAAATTACACGTTGGCAGCCACATTTCTCTGGCTATACAGATATGTGGGTATACACGAATCATAGAGGAGGATCAGTGCCATTTGCAATAGTCTTTTGTCCTGAAGCACATTTCTGCCACGCAGAGTCACTGTGGAGACCATTCAGTGTTGCATGAGCACAAACTCCCAGCCTGGCTGCTGCCAGCTACATGAAAATGGTCTGGGGCCATGAACTCTCCTGATGAGAGATTACTGACTTGCTGACTGTGGGCTTCCAGGAAGCCCTGAATCTCTAGAAGCAAAGAGAACGGCACACTGACCTTTGCATACTCATTCGCTGGTCAGTCACCCTCCTTTTGGCAGTAAAACTTGGCCACAAGTTGTAACTTTGTCAAGTGGATGACAGAAGCAATGCTGACGTCTCAACGAAACTTGGTATTAAGAGAAACAGAAAGCTGTAATTGACTTAAAACAAAATAAATGCATTGAAACATGGAGTATTCAAAAGCCCACGGCAAAAATAGAAAGTAAAAACTCTAACAACAAGCCCTGAAAAAAAAAATATATATATATATATATCTGTGAGGTAGTGAGCAGATTGATGAGAAAGAAACAAAATTATGTGAATTAAAGTTAAATGTTACCCTTGAGAAGCTCAAGTGGCTGTTATCTGTTTGGGGATTCTTGATTTGTCGGCTCTAAAGCCATTTCCCTATTCAGACCTTCACTGGAATGAAAGTCATTACTTAAGTTAATACATTACCAAACAGACAAAACCAGCACATACACGCAATTCCAGTTGGAAGGCAACTGGAACTACCCTGTCTGGCACCCTTCAAGCAAATGGTGTTCTTTCAGGCTGAGATTTACAAAGCTGTTGAGCTCTTACTGCATGAGTCTTCTTGCTGATGTATCTGAGACAGAAAATCTTTCAGCTTCACGCTCCATTTGTGCCAACAGATGTTGTTCTCTGGGGAATTACTACCAGCACCCAAGACTGAGAGCCTGCTTCCCAAGTTGCACTATTCCTCTCACTAAGCACAATGAATTCTGGAGTTCTTTGGTTGTGGGACAAGTGCTAACACCTACAGGAATACGGACAACTACAGCCAAACAGAATAACTTCAACCATGCTTTGCTTAGGCCTTCAAACTTCATATCCTAGACGCGTCTTACACATTAATATTAGTTCCTTTTTGTAATGTAAGATAATTAAAGATATTTTTTAATGCATAATTCTTAATGGCCAGCTGGGTCAGGGAGGTGATGGCTATCCTCCACTCTGCACTTGTGAGGCCCCATCTGGAGTATTGCATACAGGCCTGGGGCCCACAGCACAAGAAGGAAGTGGAGGTGTTGGAGAGGGTCTAGAGGAGGGCCACTAAGATGCTCAGAGGGCTGGAGCACTGCTCCTATAAAGACTGACACAGAGATGGGCTTGTTCAGCCTGGAGAAGAGAGGGCTCTGGGGAGATCTCATTGTAGCCTTCCAGCACTTGAATGGGAACTGGCTTCTTGCACTGCCTGATAGCGACAGGACAAGGGGGAATGGTTTTAATAAAAAATAAGGGATATTTAGGTAAGACATTAGGAAGATTTTTTTTTTACTCAGAGGGTGGTGAGGCACTGGTGCAGGATGCCCAGATTGCTGTGGATGTCCCACAGGGGCTCAAGGCCAAGTTGGATGGGGCCCTGAGCAACCTGATGTAATGGCTGGCAACCCCACAGCAGAGAGGGCTGGACTGGGTGATCTTTAAGGTCCCTTCCACTCTAAGTAATTCTTTGGTGAATTTCTGCTTCTCGGTATCTACCTACGTACAGTTCATTGATTCAGGTAGATCTGAAAGATACCGTTGCTGAAAAGGGAGCATTAAAACTGTTCCAATGCACTCAAAATCATCAGGAAGCTTTCAGCTGTGGTCTGGACAGAGTCACAGCTTAAGTGAGAAAAGCGGCCAAGTAAAAGGAAACAACCCAGTGAGTCGTTCAGCCAGCTGGCAGGCCAACTACACAACACAACTGCCAAGTTCGTTCCATCTTTTCCCTATGAGAAAGAATTAATTTGAGCTTTTTGTTTTCCATGTAACCACTCATTTTCATCTTTGGACTCAATACTTTTGAATTCATTGCCCAGTCTATCACACTTATATGAAATCTCTTACCGGACTCCATAGTTACTGGCAGAGGTGAGCAGAAAGGTGAAGACATGGACAAGAAGTATGACTGGACAGATCCTTTCAAATTAAGCCCAGGATTATTTTTTCAATTCACTTAACAGCTATTGGTACAAATATGCAAAGACTCTGCACATCCAAAATGTACATACTTTACAAAATGTATAGCTTTAAGCATGAGCTAATCTTGCAAATAGCTTTGCTCTGGTGTTAGTCATGGTCCAGTCTGTTAATCTAAATGTCTCTGGACTACATGATTGCACTATTTTCTTTAACTCCTGTTGCGCTCCTGAATTAAAAATAGTTCTGAAATGTTGGTCTTTGAAGTTAGAGTAGAATCACTTTCATGATACTGTCTAGTTGCATTCTATCTTACTTCTATTTTCAGTGTGACCAATTGAGTCATTTCTTCTACATAAACTGCAGTAAAGAGGCAAGTAATTTTTTTGCAGATATTCTGTATGATTCAGCAAAGTATTGTGATAATTCCTCCTATCATCCTTACAAAGCATAAAAAGATTCATCTTTCCAGGGGACTACATGAAATGTAGTCATGGCTTTTGTTAGCTCACGATCACTTAGCCAATTTGGCCTGCACTGTCTTGAACTAATACTAATTTTAAGTCATTCAGAAATATATGGAATTATTAGCTAGGATGACATATACAGAATGTGATAAAAACAGTATAGTTGAGAGATACAGAAGAGAGGGCAGGAAAGACAAATCATAGAAAATCTTTAAAAGATTTTTAGCAGAAACATCGTGCTAAGAAACTAAATGTTGCTCAAGTATTGTGATCTGCATGACTGCATGGAAGGCAAATAACATCATATATTAGAAAGCACTGCAAGAGACTAGGAAGAAATGAAAGGGATAACAGTAGGATTCTTGTTCCCAAATCATAGATGTCACAGATTATTTTAAATGTCAGTGGATATCCTGCTTGTTTCTCTTTGGCACTCCAGAAACATGCAGGTCTTAACTCCTCTGTACATGTCAGCTGTCAACCCTCTGCAAGCATATTGGACAATGAAAGGCATGAAAATGGCTCTAGGTAGATAGGTTTAAATAATTAAATGTCATTCGTAATGCTGGGGAAAAAATCACGTCTGAAATTTGCAAGGACAATGAATAACTTGAGATAATGACTGCTCATGAGCAATGTCATTTTGGCCTAACTTCAAGCTTTGTCTTAGCTAACATTTCTGACATAAATGTTACCTTTCAATGGAACCAAGCTACAGCTCTCAAAAATGAGGAAGAATTTATAGAATTATTAGCTATCAGAGCTATTCATTGTCCAGTCTAGCTCCTACTAGAACAATATCACAAAAGTTTCTATTTATCTGTGTCCATAGGCCCTGTCTTCTAATTACCTACATAGAAAACTATGACCCTGATTTCTCTGCAGTTTAACGTACTGAAGATTCATTAAACAGAACATATAATTTAATAAGGACTCCATTACTAACGTCAGCCATGCTTATGAACCATCAGTAAAACTTTTCACCATTATGCCTGCTCTGGTGCAGTACAGAGGTTAAGAAGAACTCAAGTTTTTAATGCATGAGAGTATTTTCAGGTTCATCGTCCAAAGTGGCTGAAATGAGTAAAGACTGTTTCATACCATTTGAAATAGAACACTGTTGATCCTTCATCTTAAATACATTTCTTTCAATAGTGTATGCCCAAGTCACTGCAAGACTACTCTATAGGAACTTCCAACTTCCCATCATTAATTCAAGGAAACTCACACTTGTGCAGCAATGACTTCTCTTGCACAACAGCGTTCAGCCAAACATTCCTACCTAGGTTCACCCATGAGCCATTTTTCTGTTTACAGGTTTCATACTAAAGAACAGATATTTTCTAATACTAAAGCCAAACAAGCAGAAAATGCTCCATGAAATGATCTGAACTACGCATACAGGCCAAAAAAACCCCTGCAGAATGTCATTATAATAAAAATAGCCATCAAGCACAGCCAGAAGTCTGATTACCAAAAGACATCAGTCATGTCTTTGATGTACCTAAGCTAAAAATGGGAGGCTGAGAAGTTTTTCCTTAGAACTGTCCAGGGAAAACTCATAATGGTTGCAGAAAACTGCTTCCAAGGCACTCATTCCTGTACATTTGCCAATAGGGAGATATGTACAGTAACTGCAGACATACAGTTTGCAGAAATCAAGAGTTTATCTCCTTTTTCTCAGGAGTAGATATTGCCCCTGTGGAGACAGAAAGAACATCTCCTAAATTTACTCTCAGATAAGTGTTTGAGGAAGACAACACATGAAAAAAATGCGGCTACAAACAGGCCAGACAGCGGTACATGTAGTAGGAGCAGATGTGTAATTTGAGACTTAAGAGATAGCTGCTAGAATTCAGGCATACTTCAAGCAAAACTAAGCCCACAGTTCCTTGCTAACAGACATTTGTAAGTTGATTGCAAGCATCTTCCCAGATTGATATGACTGGCATTCTAAAGAGTACGTGTACTAAAGAGTAAAGCAAGGAGGGATGAAAGCAAGGAGGAACATTCATCAGATCTGTGCTGAACGAAAGTTCACAGACATCATGATTTTAACTAGCTCTGCACCTATGAATTCCAGAATCCTCCCTTTTCATTTATTTTCACAATATTTCGTAGACATGACCTCTTTTTGACTAATTTGGACAGCAAATGAAAAACAATCTGCCCCGTAACTAAATTCTGAACAAACTAAAAATTCATCTGCAGAGGATTGCTAAGGAATAGAATTTTGCTGAAATATCATTGATCTGCAGAGTTCAACACAGAAAAACATGAGTTTTTAGCAAGTATTTTAAGTTCCTGGGAAAAGAAACAAGAAGTCACAGCAGAAATCATTATAACTAAAAAGAAAGGAGTGTTTCTAGCAGTAGAGGTTAGCAGCTAAAAACACCACTTACTTTGAATTTACTTTCTGAATAATTCTAGCATTTCATAAGCCAGATGTGCAGTTACTAGCTATACTATATGACCTTCCTATTACTAAATAGTAAACTTTGTTTCCAAAATTACAAACATATTTTGTTTTGGTTTTACATGGTTTGGTTTTAAGTGTTACCTGCTATGATTTGGAGAAAGTTACAACTGATAGTTTTAGCTACATATATCATAGAATCACCAAGGCTGGAAAAAGATCTGCAAGATCATCCAGTCCAACTATCCACCTATCACCAATAGTTCTCATACTGTGCTCTCTTTAACAAAGTAGTCCCAACAACGCACCCATGTTTAATTTATTATGGACTAGATAGCACTAGTGCTTTAGTTCACTTGTGCAATGAACAATTGGCTGTGCACATGAATAGGTAATCCACTAAGAGGCAGAGGGTCTCTCAGTGAACCAATGTGCAGAAACAGAAGGGCTCAAGAGCTTTAGAAACCTGGATGCTTCCTACTGTTGCCACAAGCTTTTTCTATACATTTCTCCCTGGAGCTGTCCTACCACAGTCATGATGGATGCTGTTTCTGTTCAGCTGGGGAATAGGTTCTCAATCCAGCCCTAGAAAAACAGCTAAAGCCTCAGAGGAAATTGAATATGCAAATACATTAGTCATTAACGTCAGTATTAAATGGAGCTTTGTAGTGCACACCATAATTCAATTTCTGGTGGAAGCTCATTTTCATGTGTTTCCGAAATATACTGGGATGATATTCCAATTTAACTGATTTAGCAGGTATAAGTGGTTGATATATTATCTTTTTTTTTTTCCTACAGAAGAACAAACAGCAGTCTCACAGATACCACAAAAACCACAGCTGTGCAGCATCACATGGGATTTGGTCACACTCTTTCAGCAGTAGAAACCTTGTACGAATAAACCTTGAAGAGTGGTAGATAAAGAAGTGAGCTTTCAAGCAATGAAACTTGCAGAATTTGACTCATCTCTCACAGCTGGGCTTACATGATGGCACTTCATGTGAAAGCCCTGATACTCTTAAGAAGGCGTTTAGTTCAGAGTACTAGTGATTTAGTGACACATTCTTGTTATGAATTAAGTCTTAGGAATAACAAGGACTCATTCTCATACACATCTGGCATTTGAAATCTTACAGGGACTCCTACCATCCCATTAGCGTTTTGAGATTGGCTTTTTTTCAATAATGACCACAATAAAAAACTGAAACAATACAGAAAAGCAATTCACAACAAAATTTAACAAGAGAGTTCAGTACTTATAAAGCACAAACAGATGCAATACTAAGAGAGGAGGAGTAATGAACTCAGTTCAAATTCCCCTCCGCATTGTAGCACCAGAACCACTGCAGGCAATAAGCAATGCAGGCTCCCTTTTATGCCACTGTTCTGCTGGCCTTGTTGAGTTGTGTGTAGAACTTTGCTCCTGAATGCAAAAATGGACAAAGAGATTCTCTTTGTACGTGTACGTCCTTCCCCTTAAAGAATCCCATTCTTCAGTTTGAACTGCCAGATCTTCATGGCAGTGTCTGATAAGACACAAAAAGGTTTTGATCTCCGACGCTTACAGTAGTATCAAACAAAACAAATCACTCTCTGTAATTTAAATGCAATTCAGTGCATGTCAGAGATACCTTTGTAGGTTGCCTCAAGGTTTTTGATGTTCAGAACCAGGTCAATGAAATTCTGCATTCAAGGTTAATAAGAAATATCCTGCATACTCATGTTATGCGCTACCAAAAAAACAACAACAAAACACTGCCAAGTCCTAATTTTAGCATATCGCATACAAGGCTGCTCTTAATAAAGCT
The DNA here is from genome assembly GCF_039878825.1 of Excalfactoria chinensis. Classification (NCBI taxonomy): domain Eukaryota; kingdom Metazoa; phylum Chordata; class Aves; order Galliformes; family Phasianidae; genus Excalfactoria; species Excalfactoria chinensis. The sequence goes on from NC_092826.1 coordinate 134,822,658, forward strand.
AACAGCCTGTAGGTATGACAAGAACTTCACAGAGTTCAAGTTTTAAGTACTGCATTTTTCTGAGTCTATTTTCTCAGACAATTTGCAACACAGTTTGTGACTTGAAAAGCACTCAGCGCTGGCCCAACTCTGCTCCCACTAAAGTCATCCACACAGCCCTGTCATCTCTGCCAGCAATGCAGGCGGGATAGAGCCAAATGCTTTTGAAAATCTCACCCTTATTCAACAATAACAGACAAAAATCTACCTTAAATGATGGTTAAAGTTCACAGGCAAGCATTAGGTTGGGAAATGCCAGATTTAAGCCTCGACGTCCACGAGCTATAATTCAGTCCCTCGTGCATATGTGTTGTGCCAGAGTCTAATCACACACCCTACATGCTTTCAGCTGCCTCATTCACTGCACCAAGTGGATGGTGCTCATACATAATGAGGCTTCTTCAGTATTTCACTTGATCCTCCCCGTTGTGTGCATGGCTTTATTGGCAGCACAAAATCCCAACCTCCTTTAAAGGCAGTTGTCAGTTTTCTCATAGCACTTCCTATGGAGCTCATCACTACAGTGTGCGAGTGCCTCAAATACTCATCACTTAATTTCCACAGCATCTCTGCATGGTGAAAAGAATTCTACTGAGCAGCTGAACTTTAGGGGGGATCCAGGGGGAGGAAGCACATATAAGAACTAGTGAAGCTAAGCATTCCTGTATCCATAGGAACACACAAGGGAGACAGCATTTTAACCTCTTCTGCCAGCAGACAATCTTTCTCTTTCAGAGAAGGTATCTTCTGATACCTTCAACAACTGGTGCCCTAGATAGTAAACTCACTGGTACTGGAATCAAAAATCACACTTACTGATAGTTCACCCATCATTATAAACAAATAAACTGCAATACCAAAAACTGCTTTACTGAAAGCTCTTAGATTAGATAGTTGGGCTATTTTTTCAGGTCTCCTGTTATTTAACTGAAGTATCACTTGGTGGTTGTTTCTTTGGACAGGAAAGGTATCTTTTGGGTGGGTCTGTACGTACATTTACATGTGCATGGTTGTGTGCATTGCTTGATAATACACAGATCTAATGAAAACAGATGAAACATTTTTAGGCGTTGTTCCATATTGTGAACCTTTAGAAAGTAGCCTAAGATAACCAAAAATACATGAGTGTAGGTAATACAAATCCATTTAGAATTTGACTGTAAAACCAATGGAAGAGAGTCATTTGGAATCATTAGAGATGAAACACTACCTCACTCAATTGGAAAGTATTTCTTGAAAATAGTTTATTGCAGTCAACCAAGGGTCGTATACTGCTAGAGCCATAAGGGATAGTAAAGTCTGCCTGAAGCATTTCATGATAGAAACAGTCTTCAGTTTCAGATGCAGAATTGCCAGAAAGAACTCTAGGAAACAGAGGGTGGTGATTATTTTTTCTTAGTACTGATTTTTCCTCTTTTATCTTTTTGACACAAATCAGTGCATGTCAGGAAATTCTTCTTGCTCCAGGAGCAAATAAACACATCAAGTTTCAAACCATCTGCAGAGGAAGTGAACTGTTCTTTACTCTAGAGATGAGACATTTTTCAAGCACACTGTACGAGTCTGCTTTTTCCTTCCCAAGTCAATTATTCCTTTGGCCATCGGGAGTTCAGTGGAAGTTGGAAAATAATGGCTCTCAGAGAAGCACTACCCAGCATCTCTCTGGAAGCACCTTAGCCTTAAGGTAGTTATTTCTTGCTCTCAGGTTCACAGTTTAATGAGTGCCAACATACAGAAGGATTCATTTTGATGATTTCCATGTTGGCTTTACGTTCCCAATTACTGGAATGTGTTTTAGGAGCGCTTTCTTTAAACAGTTATCAAACCTCTATGCCTTTGAAGACCCAATGTCATCTGATCTTATTCAAAAGAGCAGAAACATGAGCAACAGAATGAATGAATGAAAGGCTGTTAACAGTTTAAAAATAACTGAGCAATGTAGAACATATCTACTCCTTGTAACCAACTGCCTGGAGCCAGGCTGACCCTGACCAATAATCCCAACAGAGAACAAGAGCTTTGCATGCTCTTGGAGGTTGAAACACAAGAACAATTAAGCCCTGAGCAAGTCATTTCATGCTCTTATTAAGCTCCCCTTTCTGCCAAGTGTGGGGAATGCAGTTTACCTACATCGCTGAGATATCAGGAGGAATATTTCAAAAAGCAATTTGAAGACATAAAGCACAACGAAAACAGAGTATTATTTTGTGACTACTTATGAGATGAAAGAAATAGTTTAGCAGCATGAATCTTTCTGCGAGGGAGTTTTGTTTAAACAGTATAAGCCTACAATTATTTTTCTTTACATTTAATAGCATTAATAAATATTTTAGAAACATACTCCGTCCTGAGGGCGTGCAGTACCTGTAACATTCAAGCTAAAACATAAAAAAAATACAAATATTCTATGATTAAGATGGTGATTTAGTTCCATTTTTATATCATGGCTCCAAAAAAATAAAAGAAACGAACAAGATGAAACTCGACAGGATTTCATTGCTCTCTAAAGCCTGAGCAACTGCTGCCTCTGCATTCTTAATACTGACCAGCAGACCTCCCTTGAATTAATGACACTAAATGCCACCACTGGCCCACACAGCATTTCGAATGTGTTTCTTTCTATTTTGCTACCTTTTTTGGCTGTTTTCAGAATAAAAGAGGGAAAATAAATGGCTAGCAAGCTCAGAAAGCGTTTAAGAAGCACTCTCTTTAATACACAAGAAAAGCGACCCTTCAAAGCCCATGCATAAGCACCTCCATAATTGGATGGGTTTTCAAGAGTACTGAGCTTTCAGCATGCAGCAGTCCCCAGTGAAACCAGCAACTGCTCTTGAATGCTCAACAATTTATCACAACTCAACAGTTTCCCCTCAGGGTGTTATTTACTACTGTGTGGTAAACAGAAAGCTACAACATTTGAGAGTGTCATTTTTGGCTGGACTTGTACACCGACATCTATTAGGCTCCCCTGAAACATCCTCAAGTATTTCCACAGGTGTTTTTCTTTCCCCCCTGAATTTTACAAGAAACAGGCCTGAGTTAAATGATTGCTGCACACTTCAGACTCAAATGTCAGGACTGTACCATGCTGGTAAAGGTTACATGAAGTAATGATTAATTAGTCTTTTTTTTCCTCATTGGGGTTTTACTTGTTTGTCAGTAGAAGACAGAAGATGATAGCCTGGCCAAAATATGCATTATCTCCAGTTCTCTAATATCGCCAAGCAGTAGGCAGCAGTTCAATTTGCCAGCAATAATTTATTGTGTAGAGTCAAAATTCTGCAAGCAACCTCTTCTCATCTGTTAATTTCAGCATCTCCCACAGCTATTTGATTTCCTTCCTGGCTTTTCGTGTTAACTGGTCACCTCCTGCCAGATCCCAGCTATAACAGCAAGGCTCTCCAGCTTGCTCAGCGCTCATACAGAAGAGACTTCAGTGCCATCCACATCCATCTGCCCCCGTGGTGGTGTAGGTGATAGCAAATGCTGCATTACTGGTCTGTTGGTTTAAACTAATAGTGTGGCTTAATATGCATTTTTGTGTATTCTCTTTTCCCTTGCCAGACATGAAAGAAAATGGAACAGAGCGACGGATAATATTTGCAAGGACAATTAGAGCAAATGAGTACGCCACTGCCAAGCTTTTTCCAGGCAAACTTAGGTTTCCACTTGGTTGATTTATTCTTGAGTTAGTTGTAACATCCATGATGATAAAAAATATTAACAAAGCTGTTCAACAGTCTTCTGGCTTGGAGCCATGGACTAATCTTCATTTGGTAATTGACGGCTTATAGGATGGAAATAAACTCTATGGAAACTGTCAAGTCAATGAAAAGCAATGAAGTATAAACATCTGAATGTCACCTAAATTCAGCCTCCTTACAGCAACTGTCATCTCTTGTTTTATCATCAGTTGCAGCAATAAAACTAAGTAAAAGTTATGCATTACACCTGATGAGCAGCCAACCACACGTAAAAGCACAGAGCATGTTGTGAATGGCTCAAAGCAAATTAATTCCTTTTTCTGCACAAAAACAATTTCTCCTTGACTGACAATAAGCATTTACTCAAGAAATAGGTAAGTCAAAGAAAAATACTTATGTTCAGTAGATACTCTGGCAGCCTCTAAGTATTTGTGACCAACAATATAAGAACCTGTATAGAACAGGATGAAACGTGATATGGAACATCATTTGAATGCTTATTATTGTTGCCTACAGAGGGACTCCCTAGAGCAAGAACACACATATACAGCTTCCTTACTCTCTCTCATTAAGTGCTTCCAAATACCTCCAGCACATCCATTTTTCTCTGCAGCACTAAACAGAACTTGTGTATTACAGTTGATGGTGCTGCAGCAACTTAGTTGGAGAAAGAGTTCTTACTCAAACTTTTTCCATACAGGTCAAGAGGAAGATGACAAAGAAGCTGATTGGGGAACAAATACAAAGAGAAACAAGCTCTAGTTTCAATGAGAGGACTCAAAAGTAGCCTGAACAACCAGCATCCCACTAGGCTCTGTTTTAGATCATATTTTTAGCCTCAAGTACATGTTATTTCTCAGGTGTATTTTACACAGACTGTTGAGTTAAATACTTTCTATCTTTGCGTGCCAAAAACAGTATATCCAGAATGTACGACTACAGAAGTAGGAGTCAGCCAAGTTCTCTTTTCTTCAGTAAAGCAAAATGAGGAAGGGCTTTCCAACCCCAAATCCCAAATTGGGATATTAACTGGGAACTGAAAATATCTCTACTTGTGTCATAAATCAAAACAAAACGTTTCAATTTTCAGGTATTTAAATCCACAAGAACAGGGGGAAAAAAAGGTAAGGAAGCACATTCTGGCTGCAGAAAACAACGTTTAGAACAATGATCTTTCTTTGGTAAGCTTTCTCCATCCTCTCATATATGAATTTACATCCTTTTTGATTACCCCGGTTGATGCAAATACTCAAATTTTTTAATGTGACCATTTAATTTTTTAAGCAAATTTACATTTATGGTCCAACCACGTTCAGTGTGAAGACTGGAAAATCTCCCAAAATATTTAGAGTTAGGAGTTTTAGTGGAAATAGCTCTTCATGGATGGACCGTGTTTTACAGCAAAAAAACCCAACACATCGTAATTTCAAACACCTCTAACAAACAGAAAGGCCCTGTCCACTTGAACAACTGGGCTCAGGCTATCGATCACTGCAGTCTTTCTGGAACTCACACCAGGCTACTGAAAAACTGCTCTCTTCTGGCATGAGACACAGTACGACTATTTATTTATGGACCCAACCACACGCTAACTGGCCAAAGTTCTTAAATTCAAAAGAAACTAGAGGAATCTCTAGGAACCTACAGAAATGCCTGAGAAAAATACCAGCCATCATAGGGGCAGGAGACCTGCAGTCCTGGTCTCCATGAGCATTCCAGTCATGTCCCACCTCCAGGTCAGGAGCAGACTCACGTGAACAGTATTTCGCCACATACAAGAGGATGTGAGTTAACAGATGCTCCAATAAATCTTCTGAAGCAACTGATGAAGAGACCTGCAACCTTGAACCAGAGTGCTAATGTGGCCTGATTTATGTTGTGGTCCTAAGCTCAAAGTGCGTTTCTGTAAGAGAAATTTGATTTCTTAAGGAAGTATTTTTCCCGGCCATGTGAGAAAAACACAGAGAAGAGACATGTAAAATATTCAGTTCTTTCTATGATAAAAGCCACATGAAAATAGAATAGGTTGCTTGAAATAAAACTGCTACTTACATCTTGTTTGCACTTGCAGGGTTAAAGCCTCAGTTTGCTACAGGGTACTGGGTAGTGTACCTAAGGGATATGCCCATCCTTAACTCTTTTGGCAGCCCTTCTCTGCAAGAAACACCAGGGACAAAACAACAGAGCTGTGCATGGACTGGAGACCAGTCTGCCTAATAAACACTGTTCCTTTTTGGTTGGCCTCCTCCCCTTGCCAAGTATATACGGTGGAGGGAGACGCACAGATAGTGGTATAGACCAAGAGAGGAGAAGGGCGTGCTGAGATTCACTGCTACATCGATGTTAGGGGGCTGAGAACAGGATGAAATCAGCAACTGCAGCATAAAGGAAAAGGCAATCTCTTCACTTAGTATCAACCTTAAAATCTCAAAGATGTTGTAGGAAGAAAGATAAAATTTCTTGGCTAAATAACTCCTTAAATTTTCCCGATCCTTACATTCCCAAACTGTCCTTTGATTTACCTGCCCCGTTTGAGTGCAAGAATAAAATGTAATCATAACATGATTTGCAACAGCCATGTCAAGCATCAATATAATCCGTGTAAAGCCATGTATTACACTTTACAAGGGACAGAACACAGAAAATAATTCAATTCAATGTAACTGAATGCTCTGCAGACTAATTTCACCAAGATTAATCTCAAAAAGTCATTACATTCAATAGATTGGCATTCTCAGCAACGTTTGTAAATGGCCTTTAGCATTAGACATACTGGGACATTAGAATATGAAAAAGAAGGCTGTTACTATTCTTAGATTCTACTAGTGTCTGGATTGGTTCAGTAACAGAAGCATGATTAAATACACATTTTCCATAGCACAGAATCATAGAATGGCTTAGGTTGGAAGGGACCTCAAGGATCATGAAGCTCCAACCCCCCTGCCACATGCAGGGCTACCAACCTTCAACATTTAATACCAGACCAGGCTGCCCAGGGCCCCATCCAACCTGGCCTTGAAAACCTCCAGGGACGGGGCATCCACAGCCTCTCTGGGCAGCCTGTGCCAGCACCTCACCACTCTCTTGGTAAAGAACTTCCCCCAACATCCAACCTAAATCTTCCCTCCTTCAAACTTAAATCATTTCCCCTTGTCCTGCTATTATCTACCCTGTCAAAGAGTCGGCTCCCCTCCTGTTTATAGTTTCCCTTTAGGTTTTGGAAGGCTGCAATGAGGTCACCTCACAGCAAACAGAAGAAGATAATACTACACTTAGGGCAGAAATTGAAATTCAAGAAATATTTTAAAAATTGCTCCCACCTTGAGCAATTCCTTTAATTCAATGCCACAACGTCTCAAAACAATAAAGAACCTGAAGTTTTTTGCTTACTACCTCCCTCAAGTTACATCATCTACACTGCAGTTAGTTTTACACAGCTAGTAAATGATTACCGGTCTCTTCCTTCTCTCATTTTAATATGGGTTATTTGGCCACAAGATTTCCCTCTCTAAGTCCTTGAGTTTCTCTCTACAAGGAGTCAAAAAATGCTGCATATGCATTAAAAAAAACCACTTGCTTGCTCCTTGTCATGTAAACGGAAAGATCAAAGTGCCAGGCTGTCAGTGTACTCAAGGCTGGTTACAACTTAATGTAACGTGCATTAAATTTTACAGCTATATGAAGATGAAATAGCAACCCCCCTTAAACTCTGCATGAAAAGAGCTGAGAGGTTGGTTGGTGTGTAATTAAGCTAAATTAAAGACCCAAAACATACACCAAATAATATGCTACTGTATACATTACCGCCCCATCCCCCCCCAATTACATGTTTATTATGATATCTTTGACAAGCTAAATTAGCAATAAGTTAATGTCTACGTTGTGGATTCACTGTTGAAAATAATATACTACAACTAAGCCTTAAATATCTGCTACAAACATAAGTGAAGGTAATGGAGTCAAAAACTGCAGACTAATTGCTTCTGTTGAAGGCTTATTATCTCTCCAATTTCAAGCTCAGCAGCAGTTCAGCAGTAATACAAGCTACTTTCATCAAGGCACTGTCAGCCTTTAGATGAAATTCATTTTTAGTTCTGTCTCTGTTAGTTTTATAAATAACAAAAACAACAGTCATTTGCTTTTCAGGCTGACAAAGGTAAGGAGATAAACAGGAGGGTTAATGAAAAACAAAACACAATACAACAACCAACAGTTGAGTCCTGAGACACAGAGATTGCCTTGTTTCTTCTCCAGCCTCTCCCTGGAGACATGGCCATGATTCAAGGGTGTTGAACATGAGAAGATCTCAAAACTGAGTCCTTGTTATGCACCTGTGACCAGCTGTTACTCAGCGGGCTAGGACAAATTCCACTCTGAGAAATGCTCTGTCTGCAGTTTCCAACTGCACTGCTAGACCAATGCCATACATCATCCAGCACACACAACCAGAGGTTCTCTTATCAAAAAAGCTTTAGCACAGCAGCACTATCAGGACACCCAAGGATGGGTTATATGAGCAAGAATGAGGAAAGTAGAGCCCTTTTCCTGTGCAAGAAGTCTTGTTCCTTCAGGAATCTTCTCTTCTGGAAAAAACCAGCTCCTGTTTCCTTCCCACCACACACTCCCATGTGATGAAATGGAAGGCAGAGGCTTCAGTTACTACCCTATTAAGTAGTATGTCCAACATGATTGGCGTACCAAGGACCATCACCCTAACCCTACATAACATGACTCTCTAATCTTCCTCCTGCTTCACTGCTGCTGCCATCACCTCCCTGTAGGATGTGCCACTAATTGTTATAAACCCTCCCAGCAACTTCCTCCACAACATCCACAACTTTTTTCAAACACTTTGTGCCTACAAGTAACATGTTCTCTACTTCACCCATGGCTTGTAGGCTTTAGCCTTGACTCACAGTCTCAGCCTGACTTACAGAAAGAGATGTTCCATCAGCCCACAGACCCTGAACTGCAGCCTGCTTCCCTCGCCCATCCGCATTCCTCTTCTGAAAGGTTTTGTTCTTATTCTCAACCACACACATCTCTGGCTTATCATTATCCCTTTACTCTCCCATTTCATCTCTATGGGCTCCTAATTATACCACAGTATTCCTACTGAAGAAAAAAAATAGTAATCAAATTACTCCTCCTCAGAAAAGGTCTTGCTGTATTATACAAGAGAGAGCTGAAAGATCTGTATCTTACCTCCAAGTCGAGAATTGCTTCAGGTTCCCAAAATATTAGAATCAGATGCAATCCCAAAATTCTTTATATTTGCTCTCTTTCATTTGCAAGCCTGCTTGTAACTATTCAGGTCCTGCTAGGATTTATCTTTATTCTTGATCTCTTCCAGCTGAAATTCTTACTCATATCTGATGCTTCAAAATGAGTTCTACTTTCAAGACTGCTCCTATGACTCTTACCACACTCTCTTTAAACGTCAAGGAGTGCATCTGCAGCAGGAACGCTAAGTCAGGGCTAGAAGCAGTGATTGAGCACCTGGTGGGAAGGGAGGGCCAACCCAGGAGAGCTCAGCTACATGCAGTGCACCTGAGTGACCAGAAGGAGTGGAGCCAGGACTCCTCACTCTCTGCAGCCTAGGATCTTCCTGCTCTGCTGTTGCTATCCTTTCTATCACGTTATAGCATCTCTCTAACATCTCAAGTACTCACTTGTGCAGCCTGAGCAACAGACAGAAGCTGCTGACTGCCACCATGGCCTTAAGTCTAACACACCTGCTCAGAGCCATAAAGGAAGTCTGCAGCACAACAAACACTAAATCCTGTTCTCTGATCACTGTACCATCCCTCACAGCCACCTGATAACCCCATTCAGTCTTGGCTCTTTAATCAGAAATTGATATTAACTCCGCCTTCTGTTCATGATCACTTTCAAATATAGTTCCCTCTCCAAAGTTGTGTTCTAAAAAGGCTTCGAAGTCTTGCTGAAAGTGCTCCCTTCTCTCACTTTTGCAATCTGTGCTTCTCCATATCTGAAGCGGCCCTTTGAAGAAGAAGTGAGCTCAGCTTTCCTGTTGTGTTGCTGCCAACAATTCACCCTTCTCCATATCTACTTCACCTATTTAGATCTCACTTTACAATCAGGGAAGGAAGATGAAAGGACAAAAGACAGTATGAAAAAAAATATAAAAAAAAGAAAAAGAAAAATAGAAGGGACCAAAAAACAAATGGCTGGAATACAAACCATACAGAATTAAGTACATAAATAATAAATACAATTGTAGTCTACATCATCTAACAAAAACTACCCTTTTCTCACATCATCCAAAGTGACCACGATTCGTGACAGTGTAACGCATTATAAAGTCATAAGGAAGCTTTATTAAAGGCATGAAAACTGAAAGGAAGTAAAAATGAAATGACTGTAGCAAAGAATAGCACTGATAATGGTCCACAACTGAACTGAAGCATGGGATGGTCTACGGTAAGAGTTGGAAAACAATAGAAGCTTTTTCTTGTTTAGTTCAATCCCAGTCTCCTAAGATCCAGATAAATGAAACAACTTCAGAGACAAATTCTTCTGTCTTGACCCATCAGCAAAAGAAAGACTTAATGAGAAAGACTGCAACATAAGATATCATAGAACCACAAAACTGTTTGATTTGGTAGAGACCCTTGAAGGTCATCTAGTTTAACTCCCCCGTAATAAACAGGGACATCTCTATATAAGGAATGGAGGGAGCAGCACTCCACCAGTATTGATACAAGGACAAGTGGTTGAGCACATCCTATGGGCAGTTTCCGCTTGATCTGTCAAGCTGTAGCTACAGTTCACAGTTTACACAATCTCAAGCATCCAATGGAATGCTTCAATCCTTTGCTCATCACACCTATAGCTCAACAGCCACAATGCAATGTTGACACATCCGAAGCCTTCCAGAAGAACTTCTGTTTCAATACTGAACACGAGAAAAGCTCTTCCAGCCTTCTCCTTCTGAGATGCTACCATTATGCCAAACATGTCCCTTCTCCCCATTTCTCAGCTGCCTGCATTCCTCATAGAAAATTAATGGCTTGAAAAGACTGCCAATGTGATGCAATTTCATGTTCTTGAATACAGTGTTCTCTGGAGCACAATTACGGAAATTTAATCTCATGAGAAACAGAGCAGATATCATTAACGGAATGAAATACAAATGATCTCAAAAACTTCCTGAAGAAAACCTCTGTTGAGTCTACAATAAGATACGTAATTTACGGAATTGTTATCAGAAAACAACGGTGTTGTTTCATATCAACAAAATTAGGTCTTAAAAAAATTATGCACTTCAACATCTAACACTAAACACTTCCATTAAAACAAACAAACAAAGCCCAACAACTTGGTTTTCCATGGAAGTCACGAGTTCAGTTTCACCTCTTTCTTTTCTCTTTGCCAGACACCTTCTGCAAGTGGACACTGCTCTGTGATTTCTACACAGCTGTAATAGTCAAAGCCAGAATACTGCAGCAAATCAGCAAGAAAGACTTATTTTCATGAGCAGGGACTCACCCTTGGGATAATGACAGCTTTCAATTCTAGCCAAGAACGAAGGAATTTTGCTATCACAAGTCACTGAGATAATATGCTAAATTAGCTTATCTCCTGGGAGATTTACTCCCACCTGTTCAACAGCCCCAGGCCAAGCTTCTTCCTGCCCACTGTTGAATCTAGGTAGCACAGAGGTATGTCACAGCACTCCTCAATTATTCTCCATGGATTTTATGCCACTGAGGTGCTGCAGTGGGGACTGTGACTATGCCACTTAATGGCACCATAAATCAGAGCTCTCTTGTAATGCTTCTGGGGCTTGGTTTGCTTCTGAACACAAACTTAGAATGCAATATCTCAACCCCTCCACAGAGGATTCACCATTGGCTCTTTTTGATCTAGCATATGCTGGAGATGCTACTAAAAAATGGAAGGGTAAAGTCCCTTCCCTATTTCAACAGATAAAATTCAGTTATAATATGCACCTGAACCTACGCCTGCACAGCGTGCTTTCAAAGTGGAGAGATCCTGCACTCTTTGGAGCCGATTTCACATGATGTAAGGAGGCTTTAAATTCACAATCAGGATTATTGCAGCCTTTCAATAAAGCCTGAACTAACCACGATACTGGGCACCCAGATACACTGATTTGTTGGACAGACATCAGATGAAAAAATCAGATCTGAAATGACTTAAGTCACGCCTCACTTGCTTCCTTTTGGATGTAGCTAAATGAAAAGGCGCTGCTCAATCAATAGCTGACATCCACACTGGTCTAGAACTGGCTTGAAATAACTCCCTCTTGAAGATCTGTATAATACAAGCTTTTGGGCCTCAATAGCACTTTTTTCACCCTCACGGTTCCACACAACTTCCTAATGTAAGCATAATCGTATCTTTTGAGTTTAATCTACTCTGGGAATGAGATGGACTTAGATCCCAATGGTTGGAGCTATTTATGACCTTGAAGGAAGAGAACGGCACACACAGGGATGGACTCCCTTTGCTACCACAATTCCAGAATGACCTAAATTATAACTATCTATCTACGGAAAAAGGCTGCACAAAGTGCACTTCTTGTCCTATTTGGACAGGCTTTAGCACAGTATATTGGATACTTCAACTGTACTCACTTTGCAATGTACTACAGGCTATTTCTGTGAAGTACAGAGTGGCAGGAGAACATTAAGAGCATGAAAAATTCATCTCTCCATCCTCTTATCCCTGAGCCTGGCCTACGTTTTCCAAGGCAAATGTGTTCTCTCCCCATTTGAAAGCACCGATCATTTGGATTTTCACCTGTTCTGTAAGGTTCAAAATTGATTATCTTAATGACAGTTAATAGCCAGAACTCTTCTATTGATCTGATGTTACTCCTCCGCAGAGCCCACTTCAATAACAGGCAGTCATTGAGCTATTTTGGCTCCTTACTTAATATTTGGCCTTGTCCACAGAGCTGCAAGCAAACAATCATCAACAATGTAGTCTAGGACATGAGCATATTCTGGCGCAGGTTACTGCTCCCTCCAAGTCTATGACAGTTCTGTGTAGGAAAAGAAATGGGAACAGTATTTTATTACGAGTGTTATTAACCAATGATCCCTTGAATATGTTTTATAAAAGGTGAATGCACCATTGAAAGAAGGCCAGCTAACAGTTCCCAAAACTGAGACCAAGATCCATCAGTCCTCTCCAGATGATGCCAAGACTATTAGTGCCTTCAGGGTTTTCTAGGGACTTCAGAGCACTTGATAGAGCAGAAAGCCAAATGTAATCACTGCACAATGCACTGCATCCATCTCCAACCATTCAAACAAGAATACCTCAGCTGTGGCAAAAACATTAAAGCATACAGGGGTGGTTGTATCCAACTTACATCTTGAGCAGACAATCCCAATATGACTGCAGGAGACCTGATTACACATCTTACAGGATGTTTTCGGCTCGTGATGCCCAAAAGACTTGAAGTTCAGCACCGTGAAATTGAAAGGCATGGAGACAAATGATTAAAATTCCAGATAGTTTAACTGGCTTGCAGGTGGGCAGCGTTGCTTATCAGGAGGAAACTACAGAAATGCTTTTCTCTAACAAAGGGAAGAAAAGGATGCTTATTCCCTGGCTTCAAGCAGGTTAGACAGTGCATTGCTTACATCCATATCTTAATAATCTTCTATCGCTGTGTTTGCAAATCTCAGGGCAGAGCCTTCATTTCTGCACAAACGCATGGCTCCAAATTAAATGTTTAATTTATGCCCACAGCACTTCTGCAGATGTTCTTTAAACATTTCCCACCCTGTTCCTACAGCATCTTTTGCACCCAGTTTCTGCTTGGGTTAACATGGTAGGATACAACCAACGTGCTATTTGCCTGCCTCTGTATCCCAAGGATGTCACAGCGAGGGACACTGAAAAGGGATGGTCACAATCTCTCTATGACAGCAGCAGCTGCTTCTGAAGCCTCGGTCCTCTACAGACCAGCACTTTGTGTCTGATTTTCTCCCAAAGACATATTTCAATTTCTTGACCATTTTTATGCAAGAAAAGAACCTTGGCAATCCTTGAAACACAGAAGGCAATTTTCGGCTGGAAATAGAATTTGGATAGAGCCTTTTTTTAGTTATGAACTGTTTCAAATAGAATAAAGGTTTAGATCTGTGCTTGGTGTTAGAAGATGAAAGTGCACAGAAATCAATGGACACAGATTAGATTCAACATCCCACTGTAAAAACCATTTTACTAACAACATACTTAGGAAAGGAAGAAAGATGTATAGGAGCGAGCAAAGTGCAAAGTCGCTTGTAGACCCAAACATTAATATTCATCAATATCACTGATATTTATATATGCCTGATAGCTCTATTTCATGTTCAAGCTGGAACAGAGCTGAGAGAGTATGTACTTTCAGACTATTTAAGAATACCGTATGGGTATAATTGCGACTCAATCACTTATAAAATGCATCCAGTCAACATTCTGAGTAATACTAGGGATCCTTTCTGGGCATTTTATACTTCACAGAGGAAGTGTGAAGCAGCAAAGCAGTGGCAAACCAGCATAAAGATGGCATTTGGCAGGTAACACCACTTGCAATAAAAGCTGTGCTCCTTTATAAAGGGCGACCAACCCGTGCTCCTTGAGTTACCAAACCTGACACTTCTACTCGGTTTGCAGAAGCCCTCTTTGTTCAGCAAAGGCTGCCGTGCACCCCTTCCTCCCAGAAACACAGCCAGACTGACTGCAAGGAGCAGCACACAGAGATCAGTATTCCAGTAGCAGTGGGGCTCAGCAGAGGTGAGATCAGTTAGAGCCACTGTTTCTTCACCCTCCGTACCAAAGTTGTTTTCCTCTTGTTTCAACAGAGCCCTCGAGCCTGCCTTGACCATTAGTGAAATGTCACCGTGCCAATGGAGAATTTATGATGCTGCTTGTGCTTTGAGGGTGCCCTAGGAATTCCCACGCTTTTCCTTTTGTTATTTCCCTAAGAAGATCAAGTCCAAAAACCACACACATATATAACCGATGTGTGAGGCTTTCAGCCCACGAAGTCAGGAGGAACTATTTTAAGAATTAATTTGAGCCCTGAGAGATCTGTTTAAATTATCCTCCCGTGCTGTCCTAACCAAAGAGGAGAGCAGAGAACTTTCAGTGTTTGGGGAAGGACGATGGGGAGACACGGATGCTCTGTGCTCCCGCAGGCAGTGCGGGGACACTGGGACTCCAAAGCACCTTTGCTGTCCCTTGTGTTACCACCTCTAACCGTATCTGCCATTTACAGCTGAGGATGCGTCCCTTTTCTTTTTTCCCTGCTGTTTTCTTCTTGTTTTGACAGGGAAAGTTTAGACTTCATCCTGTCTGGGTTAAGTGCCGTTAAATAGAAATGCTCACATAAAAAATATAATCCAACCCCAGACAAACAGGCATGGCAGAGGAAATTAGGTCTTTAACTTTTCCACCACTATAGAAACACAAAGGGCACCTAATATAAGCCAGAAAAAAAGACTTCAGTTCAGATACGGTGTAAGCACTGCAGTTCTCCATCAGGTCCATAGGAGCTGTACCTCCTCATGGCCCTCCATCACTGACAGCACATGCTGTCCCCTGGGGCATCCCTCCGAGGAAACGTCACCCCCCCCAAAATCCCAGCAAGTACCGCACAAAGTCAGGAGACGAACCCCACTTTTGCACTGTTCCATCTGCCTGCAGAGTGACCGTAACCCTCCTGCAGCAAGAAGGGGCCTCTATCCCAGCACTCTGCCCCACACATGTAGGGACCGAGATACGGAGCAATGTCCTGCAGCCCGGTGGAAGAGGTACAGTCAGATAAAAATAGCACAATTCACCTCCCATCCTGTCCTCCCCCCCCCCCAATCCTCCCAAGCCTCCACACACACCGACAGCAGACCTTGAGCCCAAATGCACAGCACTTTCCTCCTGCCACTGACTGGTGACTCAGTTGCCAATCATTTTAGGAACGCACACAGCCATAAAATCAAACTGAAAGATCAGACAAGAAACACCGAGCTACACAACGCAAATCCGTATCTGTTTGTAACAGAGGAAAAGAAGCGTTACCTGATCCTGCTGCTGGGCTTGTTTCCCTGATGCATTTTGCTCCTTGGCTGTAGTCATGCTCACCTATTTGTGCCCACCGCAGTGGCAAGCCAGGATTTGAATGTGTGTGTGTGTGTGTGTGTGTGTGAGTGTGAGCTGGTCTGCGTGTGCTCAGACATACACGCGCGCGCACACACACATACACACAAAGACTGGAGGGATGAGTAACTAGTCCATCACTTAAATCACCAGCTGAGAAATTTCCCACCCCCGGCAAAATCAAAAACAAATGTATATATATATATATATATATATAAAATATATATATATGCAAAAATAAAAATAGAAAATAATAATAATAATAAAAAAAAATCTCTAGCCTGGCTGGCTTCCCTCTTGAGCCTCTAAAAATCAAAGCAAGAGCAGAGAGAGAAGGATGCTGTGGGGGCTCCTTCAATTAGCAACAGCCTCTGCAATCGTCACAGAAACAATGATAACTGCTTGGCAACCGGCGACGGGCAGCCGGGAGGCAGAGCAGCGCTCCGCGCTCCGCACCTCCCCACCGGCAGCCCCCGCCGCTGCGCATGCCCCGCCGCCCCCGCTCACTGTGCCGCCCGCCGGGTACAGCGCTGGGTCCCGGCGGTGGATGCGCGCTCCCGGTTGGGTCTGGAGGATGCTTCGGGAACGCGGGTTGCCACCGATGGGATGCTGAGAGAGCAGGTGCTCTAAGCACCCCCTCCTCACGCCCCATCCTCCGGTCCTCTCTACGTCCCTAATGGGATGGGGTCACTTTGCATGACTCTTACTGCCCACGGGGTGTGTGAGACACAGGATTGTGCTCTGTTCTGCACTTGTCCGAGCTCTCTCCCCAGCGTAGCAGAGCTCTACTCACAAACAGACCTTCCCAGCCCTCCTGCCTTGGCTGTCATACATAAGGCACACTTCAGGTATTGCTCTGCCCATGTAAAAACTTGGGGCGATGTGAAGGATGCTGTAAATGGGACAAGGATTAATACAGCCCCACATTCACCTCCACATCGGGCACCCTGATGCTGCCACAGTGCTGCTTTCCACCCCCACACACCCTGCAACCAGCCCACAGCCCTGCTCTGTGCTGTAGGACAAAACTCAGTGTCCTCTCAGGAGTGATAACTGGGATCTGTGCTGAGTCTGCAAATCACCAGCTAAGGAATATCAGGGTATTTATCCAGCAAGCGATTACGCTTCATTTGACCCGTAATGTTACATTGCTGGTAATGCTACCAGGTTGCATTAACCATGAACTCCACTGGATGCAATCCACGGCTCTGCTGGATGCCATCACTCCTTATACTCGGGGTGAATTTGATGCTCAGCTGAGCTTTGCTAGAGCTCAGCTTCCAGCCCCCACAAAGTATTCCCGTGTTTCCACCATCACATAGAACACCAGCTCATAGAAACCACAACACAAAAAGCCTGCAATGTATAATTGTGCTGGTAGGAAACTGGACAACCTCACCTGGTCCCAGCTGCCATCCAGATCCCATTCCTGCATCCAGGAACAGCTCATTAGAGGAGTGAACAGCACCTCTCCAGCAAGAAGCAGTAATTCACACTTCAATCTAACAGCTTGTGTCAACCTCTTACTGGGTTCTCTTTAGTCCCAATAGGTTTAGTCACAATATGTTTATAGTGAGGTTACTCCCACTCAGGTATTTTTCCCCAATCATATGAACAGAATTACTTTCAAGGGCTGTACGAGTAGACCAGTTTTTCACTTGCCTTGGTCTGTTTTCCCACCTGCTGTGGGCAGGAACGGAGTCTCCCTTTACTCCACACACTTTTGCTGTCTTTCTTCCCAAGAGGAATTCAAACAAGACAATTACTGAACTTAAACTATGCCTTCACTGAAAAGATGTATATATCTCCTTGTGTCTGTTATCCTCTGTTAACCCTTGCACGCCCTCTCCATGCATACTGAATTCTTCTGCAGTCAGCAATGTAAGACATGGTTTTTACTACCTCTGGAAATGGCCAGACCTACATTATAGGTTTATTTTTTTCCTTGTTGTTAAGCACATAGGAAGTTAATTGTGCTAATTAGTCCAGCAGTTTGCTATACAAATGCATATGGCTTAACCTCATTACATAGGTGCATTATGACTGAGTGTTCTCACTGCATGCCAGAGTGTTTTGGCACAGTTATTCCAGTGCTACTGAAGCTCACTGGTCTCTCTGCATGGCGGTACCTCTCTGCCTTCCCTGCCTGTACAGGGGGTCTCATCCCTTTAGATGGCCACGAGTCATCTGCTGGGGTTGGCAGATTTCTCACCCTGTAATAGGGGAAAATTAATCTCTCATAAGATTCAGCCAACCAATAAAGTTGGTGCCCTACCATAGCATGGAGGTCACACTGCATGGCTTCACCCTGCTGATGTGTGAGCAGATTACTCCATGCCTGTTAATGAAGGCTGGATATTAGGGCAATTTCTTCTCAGGAAGAATTGTGAGGCATTGGCACATGCTGCCCAGGGAGGTGGTGCAGTCATCCTCTCTGGAGGTGTTCAAGAACCGTAGAGCTGTGGCACTGAGGGACACTGTTAGTAGACATGGTGGGGATGGGATTGTGGTTGGACTGGATGACCAATGTAGTCTTGGTAGCCAAAACACAGTAAGGATTGTGTCTTATCAGCCATTACAGCAAAGTATGCTAGGGAAAGTGCAGAGCAGCCCCTTTGCAGGAGCAGTGTCAGTGCAGAGCATTCCCAGCCCCTGTGTGTTACAGAGGGCAGATCCAAGAGCAGCCTGTGCTCACAGGGAGCCTGCCAGCTGCACACATCAGTTGGAGGGAGCTGAGACTGAGCAAGGACATTAATAAGCTGGCAGCAGCAGCAGGTAGAGTTATTGGATGCAGAGCCCTTCTGCTCCTTTGAAGCCTAGGGTTTTGGCTATATCACACCAGGTTATTAATCCCCCCTTCATTACAACATCAAGGAAGTCGAAGCCAGTGGGCAGAATGGGTAGAAATGAATCCTACTTGATTAACTACACCTTCCTACAGCCTGCTAATGCTCTCCCCTCTACAGATGAAGACCAGATCCCAGGCAAAGAGTTCTTTTACTTTACTTTTTAGTGGGGCTAACCCATTAGTACCTGGGATGCTGTAATGTGCTGCCTCCAGCAGAACACACCAGACGATCTGCCTTTGTACATTCAGTCCCTCTGAGCTCCACACTCAGCACAGACTACTTGCCATTGGTTTGCTTTCAGCTCAGGGAAGACACATGGCCCAAGAAAGTACTCTGGCAACCTGCAGCAATGTAAAAACATACTCCCAGGTAGGTTACAAAGGAAAAGAAGCCCTAAAAGCTATAGTTTTCAGGATACAGTGTTTTGGAGGTAGCAGATGTTAGTGCGACAACTCAGTAAGAGAGACAGACTGCCAGCAAAGACACCCACGAGGAGAAGGTGAGAGGAGCATGTAAAAATGTTGTAGGCATGGATTTTAACGTTCAGACATTTGAAAGGTGACTGATGTAGCTCGGATCAAAACACATTCACAGAATACAAGGTGAGCTGTGCTCAGTAGAAAGCAGTGCTGCTTTCCAGCAGGGAGATAGAAGGATGGGGACCCGACCTCCTGACAGCTCCAAGTCTCCAAGTCTTGAGTTGATACGTTTGCAGCTATCTTATTCTCCCACTGCTCCAACTTTTCTAGAGGATGTCAAAGAGTGGGGAATGAGAGGGATGAGTCTGTGCAAGGCAGGCTGCCCATAGCATTACTATGGTTCTGCAGATATGTCAAGTCATGCTGGTGACCAACTGACTCTTTGCAGTCCCAGTGACAAAATATCACCAACCAGAAAAGCAATGGCATATCCCCTATAGATCCTATTGGAGATCATAGTCAAACCAGAAGGGTTGCACAGTTAAAAAAACTCTCTGTTTAGGATTTCATGCTTTTAGAGGCCATCTCAGAATCGTTAAGGAGTTGAACCTCCTCTGCCGCAGCTTAAAGCCATTCCCTCACATCCTCACAGAAAAGCAGCAAGATATACCAACTGTTCATTCTGGAAGTCTCTGCTCCGTGTTTGTCTGAATAAGCTCTGGAGAGGGAGAAATTAATTTTGTTTTGAAAGCGCAGTTTGTTGATGAGGATATGCATTAATTAACTTTATCTTGCACCAGCCTTGCTCCGCCACCCCTCTCCTGTTGTCTCCAACATGTTTGTTCTACCAAGAGAGAGTGACAAGCGAGTCTTTATGTCCAGTTGACTCTTTCGAGGTTCCACTGAGTGGCTTGGGGATGCACTCAGATGGCTTCCAAGACTTCAAAGGTTTTCTGAGTGTGCTAGAGGCAATAACAGACTGTGAACACAGTCACAGATAAAAATACATCACGTTTCCATTACCCATTACCAAGATCGTTAAGAAAGCAATTGATGTAGCATTTTCCTTTAACAGATCAAAACCAGTTTATCTAGTCAATGCCACCAATTATGCACATCAATGAATATCTGTTTCTACAAGGAGAGCACATAAAAATGTTTCTACAAGTTATCTGAGACAGTCTTCCTCTATTTGGAGCAGAGGACAGAGAGACAAGGGGCATGGCAAGAATAATTTACCGGTCTATGGAACAGTCCTGTAGTGTTGCCTCTTTTTGCGCATTACAGAAGCTTCTCCGAGGTGCATTTTTTTTAACTTGGGCATGGAAGTGTGGTTTAAATTGGTTATAACAGATTTATCCGCTCCACAGTATTCTGCTGTTTTCTGCTTCTTGCTGCTGCAGCAAGTTCCAGGATCTCTCAGTTCATGGTAAACAAATGAGACAGTGCTAGGAGGCAAGCTGTGAAGAAGCCTGCTCGCTTGTGTGCAGCTTAGAGCTATTTTGCATGGCACTTCCCTGCCTAAATTGGAGCGTATCTCTGGGGAGCATGACCAGTGCCTCTGCCCTACTCACTTCTGTACTACGTCTCCTCTTTGCTTTGCTTATCCCGAAGATCAAGCGGGCGTACCGAGTGTCAGACTTTTCTACTTCAGTTTTTCAATAACATTATTTCTGATCATCTGTGGAGTTAGTTTTGAGCCAGCACCTATATTTTAACACACCATCACAACTCCAAAGGCACATTATTAGCAGTGCCATAGCAGTTTGGCACCGTGTTACTGCTGCGAGGAGCACGGACAGTACTGCTGGTTCTTCCCTTCCCCTCTCTCCGTTCCTGCTGGTGTGACCTTGGCAGCTGTAACACAACAGATGCCTCTTCCTCGCTTGTTTATCTGTGCAAGGGACTTCTGAGGACCCAGCTTCTGTGCCAGCTGTGAATCGTCTCCAAATTGGTTTTTCAGAGTTTTCCTCCTCACAGTCTGGCTTACTATTTTTGCTCCCCATGATCTCAAGGATTGATTTTCCATTTCCCCATCTCCTTTATTTTTTGGATATAGCTGAGTCCCCCCCTCCCGCATTGCTTCAGCACAGGTGCTTTCTGGCTGTTGTTTTGGAAGGGAGTGGAAGGGTTTGTTTCTATATTTCTAGCTACAACAGTGATTTATAGGGTGTATAAATGATCTGCATATAAGATGATGACTGCTTTAAATGTAAATGTTGTGAAAGACATCTTATGTAAGCACATACAATTGCCTGAGAGATCCTCGTACATAAAAGCCACAGCTGGAGCAAGTGGCTTTTTAAACATTTGCTTTATGAAGCACAATTTTCTTTGCAATGGTTGTTATTTTTCATTTACTTTTCCAGCAGCTTTAAACAAAAAGAAAAAGAAGGGAAAAAAAAATACTTGAACCTACAACATGATCTGTATTCTTTCAGTAATGGAATTCTGTAAAACACTGATGCTGTTAAGTAGATGGATGCATATAACGTACATTCATTTTACAAGTGTTGTGTTTCATAGCTTCATAGAAAGGCTTAGGTTGGAAAGGACCTTAAAGATCACTGAGCGTCATTCCCCTGCTGTGGGAATAAAATAGTTAATGCACATCTCCTTCACATAACTCACAGGTCTCTGTAATTACACATATATGATATGCCCCCCATATTTATTTAAATATGAATCAGACACATTGCCTTTGCAAGTGGCACAAGCAATTGCCTAAATATGTTGCAGTATAGCAACAATGCCAAACAAAGATACAAAAACTGAGTTCACTTTAGCTTACAGGCATCAGCAAAGTCTTCTATTAACCCAACCTATTGCCTACTTGCAAGAGATGCAAAAGAGATTAAAAACCTGTTGCCTAAATGTCAGCAGTAGTAAGCAATAGCAAGTCCAACCATAAAGGTTGGAAAAGACAACTGAGATCATCAAGCCCAGCCACTGACCCATTATCACATCATGTGCTTGGCTGTGCACAGACTTTGCAACAACCAATATCTTCTGGAAAGCTCTGGGTCTGCATTTAGCTCTACCTGCAAAATATTCACAATTGTGATTGAATTAGGAGAGCCTATGAAGTCTCACCGCCACACAGGAACTCATACTGCAAAAGAGAAGATGCAACACCCATCATTGCACGCTCCGTAGAGCAGATCAGACTTTTTAAATAAGATGAGGACAGATTTGATCATACCTGAGAACACTGCTGGCACTTTATTGCAAATATTACCCAAAGACTTGTCTTTTGGGTGCATTTTCTAGGGATAATAAGGCAGCTTAAGGCCTGTATTTATTCACTGAATCAGCAGTCTTTTCATTTCTCTTGTTCTCCTCCACAGATCAAGACTTCTGTTGCTGTAGGAAGTGGCTGCTGAAAAGGACATTTCAGGCTTACACTTAAAAGAGCCCAGAATAGTGGAAATAGAAGTTGGCCAGTGGAAAAAAATCAATTCCATCTGCCTTATAAAGTAATCCAAAGCACTGAATTGCTGGGTTAACCAGCAATTTCACCTCATGTTGTAGTTTGGTGATATCAGAACAAGTAACAGCTTCTCCGAAAGGAGAAATACGAGAAGAAAGCATAATAGATTGATGGGAAAAGTACACACATTCATGTTTGCCAGTAAATCTGAGCTGCAGGAAAGGGAGGTGACTGTAAAAAGCTTTAATGGACAGGATGCCTCAGTAATACTTTGCCTGATCGCTCTGGCCCTTCCAGTAGTCAAAGAAAAGTCAAGCTAATAGGAAAATCCTAATCAAGCTATTAATTATGTCCAGAAGTGAAGTCAAGAGGCAAGCATTCCAAAACAAATTAATCTACTTTCAGCAGAGCTTATTCCCTTTATAGATGCCAGGAACGGGGCTGTACATGACTGAGAATTACACCAGTAGTAATGTAGTCAGTTATGGTCTAGAAAGAAAGCTTTAATTCAGTATTCTCTTGAAACTGACTTCACTTCAGTTGTATTAACAACAGAACAACATGGTCGTGATGCAAGAGTTACCTTTTAGACACGAAACTGCTGGCTTACCCATGTGGTCATGATAGATATAAACTGCGCACTATAATTTTCTTACCACAGCCATAATTTTTAGCAACGCTATTACAGTATTCCAAGTAGTTAACGTTAAATCTACCTTTTTAGAGATTTAATTTTATCCCTATTAAGAGTATGCCTTGTTAAACTTAACAGAAATGGAGACAAACACAGATGGTAGAATATATCCTTCTGAAACACAAAGGCTTTTTGCTGAAGGAGCCTATCCTGGGTACCAGAACCCTTCTTCACCATGATTTTCCTTCCACGAGGAAGGGGCAGTTGATTTACCTGGGAGGAAGCTTTTTTCAAGAAACAAAGATTGTAAGTATCTTCATCAGATTTTACACTGTAAATGAGGCTTAAATGTCTATAATCAAAGACACTTGATTGCTTTAAAAGACTGGTACAGCTTCCATCCTGGCACAGACCTATGCATCTTCTTCTGCCAGGCACTAAAGCTCCTTGACATTACCCTGCTTCTGTAAAGTGGATGTAAGTGGCACTGTAAGTGGCTGAAAGTGCAAGGCACATCCATTTTAAAACCTCCTTGCACAGTCAGAGAAGTGCAATGCAGGCAATATAAATGAAAATCCATTCCTGTGAGCTGAAGTCGAAACTGGAAAACATCTATTCATGAAATAATCCCATGACACATGGACATACAATCAATATAGTCAGCATACTGGGAATTCATTGGAATGACATTGTAAGAAAAACAATCTCTTCTTTATGTGTGTATATGTATTTATTTATTTATCACACGTTTGTATTTCAGCAGCTTCCAGGAGCTGAACAACCCACGGTTCTCCCTTGCTTTGGGCTGGAGATGCTTCCAACAGAATGTACCTTGCTGAAAATAATTTATAGTCTCAATAAGAATATTCTGCCTGCCATCTGCCCAGCACGTAGCTCTTTATTCCTCAACAGCATCTTTGCAATTACTGAGTTTTTCTGGCTAAAGTTTGACTCACCTTCCACTGAACCTCACTGTGTTTCTACCTGTGGTTCCGGCCACTAATAGCCTTAATGGGCCCAGGACCTGCGGTTCACCCTTGTCTGTATCTGACCATGCAGCTCAGCATTATAAAAATGCACAGCTGTAGTTTGCGTAAAGAATCAGAGCATAATGTAAAACACAGGGCTTTATTCCTTTTGAGCAATG
Source organism: Excalfactoria chinensis (assembly GCF_039878825.1). Taxonomy (NCBI): domain Eukaryota; kingdom Metazoa; phylum Chordata; class Aves; order Galliformes; family Phasianidae; genus Excalfactoria; species Excalfactoria chinensis. The sequence goes on from NC_092826.1 coordinate 134,847,021, forward strand.
CACATCTGAACTACCATTAATGAATGAGAATCCTGATCCATCCACAGTGGGACATCATGGTGTATTTACAGTCCAGAATCCATTACAGCTAATACTGCACTATTTACACTCATCTGCCATAAATCTAGTATTGTTGTGATGGCTATTCCATTTAACGTACTCTAGGAATGCTTTGCAAGCCAGTATCAATTATGTTTGGAAATAAACTGATGCTTTCGGTTAAACAAAATGAAAACATTCTTCCTCTGAGAAATGCAGTACTTTGTATCTGCAGCTATTTCAAGTGAATCTTATGTTTTATTCAATTAAGTACCACTGAAGATGACAATGATTCAGAAAATATTAAATGAAAGTATCGATTCTGCACTAATATAGTTGAATGAGCAAGGGACTCCTACCAATAACATGATCACGATGCATCAAACTTGCCTACAACTTTAAAGTAGTTCCTTAATTTTGCAGTAGTTCTTTAAAGATATTTTCGACTCAGAGAAGATTTTTTTCCTTCTATCCAACACGAATCTCCCCTGGTGCAACATAAGGCTGTTCCTTCTCATCCTATTGCTGTTAGCTGGGAGCAGAGACCAACCACCACCTCAACACAACCTCCTCTCAGGCAGCTGTAGAGAGCATTGAGGTTTCCCCTGAGCCTCCTCTTCTCCAGACTGAACAGCCCCAGCTCCCCTCCATCAGACTTGTGCTCCAAACTCCTCATAGCTCCGTTGCCCTTCTCTGGACACACATCTTTCATTCAATCCACATCACAGCTCTTAAAAACGTCACTGAAAAGTCCTTACAGGTCTGGAGTCTTTCCAGCATCATTCTTTATAATTACGTTGATTATTAGCATCAATTTTTATTTCACTCTTCACCTCAGAGGAACAACAAATGTCTGCCAGCATTTACAAAGTATTCAAGCAAAAATTACTTTACCCACTGTGGAAACATAGGCAGTGTTTGGATGAGGGAGGGCAGCTCCTCCCAGACCACATCATCCCCTAATGACAAGTGAGCCATCAGCTAAAGGATAGCACCAGGCAGCCTTTTCCAGGATTATCTTGAACTATTGACCCTTCACTCAGGTCCAAAATACTCTTGCAAACCTAAGAGTGAAAACATTCATAATAAAAGGGATAGTTCTTACGTGCATGATTGGACAGGTTATTAGAAGATCTAACTCCTCCAAATAGGAGAAGGGAGGGAGAGAACAAAGCTATGACTCCATCCTCATACAGTTACAGCACAGCGAGTGTTCAGGGCAGCAAGATCCTAAACTTTTAAGAAACACTCCAATAACATCCAAGGTAGCCCGCAGGCAATGGAGCCTCCATACACCTGGAAGACCTTTCACCCCATACCAGAGACCCAACCAGACACCTCTGTCTCACAGCTCATCCTCTCTTGCATTTGTCTTAGTAACAATCTTGAGGAAATAATAATGCATTCCCAAACCGCCTCCCACAGCGAGCCATAAACCATGAGTTTCTGCCCTTCTTGAAGCAAGGGAAAAACCTGACTATGTTAACCAAAACCTCAAAACCCAAAAGAGAAATAAAGAGGCCAGAAAATATATTTCTTTAAAAAAAGAAGTCTACACTTTTGTTTTTAACTTTTCTTTTTGCATGGATTATTACTTCTCGAATATTCAGGTCTGACAGTACAGCTACTCATCCACCCAGACATTTAGCCAACTTGGCAATACTTAGCTGTAATGACTTCAAAGCCTGAGGAAGCACGGAAACATTTCATGCATCAGATCTATTTAAGAACATATACAAAGCACTGCTCACAAGCCGTAACAGAAACAATATTGTCCCAGCAATAAAACCATGGAATGGGGAAAAAAATCACAGATATATTTCCCACTTTATAATTTCATATTAAAAATAAAACACAGTGAAAAGTGAACAAGATTTTGGTCATGCAGCTTTCATGGGAGAAACTGTAAAGAAAAAAAAATACAATATGTACACTCCCTAATGCTAAGAGACATTAATATTTTTGCAACAATTTACTATTATTATTATTATTATTTTTACTCCTAATGTTAACATGATGACAGTGAACGCTTTTTGTTCATGTAAACACAGCAGTGTGGACGATACCTGACCAGAAAGTACAAGAGGGTGAATTAATTCTCAGAAAGCATAAGAAAACAGGAAGGATGCTTTGCTTTTGTCTTCATATTAATACTTAACATTTGACTTAAATTGTAGAGTTTGAGTAGCCTCCCTTAAATGTGTTACTGCTAATCAGAGCAATAGCAATATGCTTGGTTTTGATGCAAGTTTCCAGATTCTTCCCAAGAATGACTCCATGAGTGATAACAACATCATGGTGTTTGATTGGAACTCAAACAAGCACTGGGAATGCAAGGAGGGTGCAGAGAAGTGGGGATTGGATTCTTGGCAGGACCCTGGGCTCCATGGGCTAGATCTGACCCAGAGGCTGACACCTGAGGAGTCCCATTGTCTTGGTCTGATGTTCTCTCTGTGGTCTCCTTTACAAAAATAACACCAGTAGTTATAGATTTCTCTGTGTTACAATCGTTCAAGCCTCAGAATATACTCATCAAGCATCTCTGAGCACAGCTCTGAATGCAGCGTTCCCAATGAAGCTGCAGTGCTTGCTTATATAATTATATTTATATAATTACATTATAATTACCCTCTGTATTATCCTCTATCCCATTTTTCATTCATTTTAACATCTTGTTTGCATTTTGTTAATTCCCTTTTCTCTGAATCCTGCTAAGCTCCTGGCCTCACTGATCTATTGTGGTGTTGCAGCTCCAGAGGTGCACTGTCATCCAACCAATTACTGTTGTCCATTATCAACTAATTTCCATTGTCTATAAAAAAAAACTCAAGGTCACACTCTTCCTCTGCAGCTTTGGTCTGATCACCCCAAAGAGTATGCCACTAATAATTACTAGTTAAATACTAAAACAGAGGAATTGCAAACACATTAGCAGCACTCCAGCTATGAGGATTACATGGGAGGAGGAGATTATCACAAATGCAGATCCCTGAAGGCTGAGCACTTGCAATTCCTATTTGCATGCCTGGAGAGAGAGTTGCAAAGCTATAGGGCTGCTTTGACACAGTAGAGTAACAACACAAAGAATTGCAATGGAGGCATGCATGCAAAGCGGGCTCCCTTTGCACTGTAAAACAGATCCTACATTGTCATGGCCTTAGTTCCAAAAGCTATGAATAAAAACGTCATCTGCAAGAAACATTACAGCTGCAAAAGAAGAGAAAATGCCAGGGGAATAAAGGCAGGTAACCAAGTAGCAGCAAAAATGAGGGCCATCACTGTAGGGCATACCTGCAACCCTGAGACGTGGCAGGGCTGAAGCAACACCTCTAACAGTTAGAAAGGAGACAAACAGAACATCATATCTAGGACAGGACAGGATGCTGCACATTGCTGTTGTTTCATCTCCAAATGAGCATGGGAGCCCTCCTTTGGGAAGGAGCTCAGCACTGAGAAAAACCGGAACTACTACATCATATTCTTCAACTTCTGTTCAGTATTTTGTGATATCATCACCTCCAGTCCTGCTTGAAACAATGTGGTTTGCCATCCTTACTTCTTATGAGGCCAATAATTGGCACAGACAGAGCTGAGCTCCTTGAATATAGAGTCTCAAAGGCAACTTCTGCCAATGGAAGACATAAGATTTTGCACAGATTAAAGCTTATTATGTATTGTGTTGAAAGACTCTTCACAGTCCTATCCCTTACAAAACTTGACCTGCAACATGAAGCACACGATGGACAAGATTCTTCCCCTTTACCTCCACAATATTTGTAAGTCTAATACTCAAAACAAGGCACACATTGCATAAGGATTTGTAAGAGCCCACCAAATGCTGGTAGATACTGTTTAATGAACACTTACTCTCAGTTTACTTTTATCTCCTGGCAATGTTACTGATGCTGTTTATTCTTCCTAGCTATTTTTTGATCATTTTCATGTGATAATGTGTATTTATTAAGTAGATCGATATTTTGCATGCTGCACTTTCAGGAAAGCCAGATAAATTATAGACTTTGCTTGACATTTGTCTCCCAGTGCAACAACATGTCTCAGAAACTCAAGTAAATTTACAAGCTAAGAATTCCCTTTTCCTGAGTCTGAGCAAACAATCTTCTATCACTGCTGGCAGAAACAAAACATATTTCTCCCTTATCAGTAAAACTGTTGTCAATGAATTGCATTAACACTGAATTCTTTTCTCAAGCATTGCTAGTACACAGAAACTGCATTAGTTCCTCTTTCTCTGGTCCTCTTGAACCACTCCATCCTTGGAGATGGATCAGGAAACCTCTGCCAAAGCTTTCATCTCCACTTGTTGCTTCTATCTGAGTGCTGAGATGCAACTTGTTTGGATCCAGTGCACTGTGAACTTCTAACAACTCCTAATTGCCTAACTATCTGCTCTGGCATAATGATAAAACCTCTTAGCATTCTGTGCTACCCCTGGGAAAGCATATTCCTAGTCTCTGATGTGACCTTCATCTTTTTCTCTCAATACCAATGGCAAAGACCTCATGCAGCTCTTTGCAATGACAGCCTCATCTATCATACCTTACTCGTGCCTCTTAACACCTATTTCACCTCTGCATTGCTACGCTGTTTCCGTGATACTTAAGGACATTGCTCCTATCTGTGTTCCAGTTACTGGTTCCTTAGCCCAGCTTAAGTTTTGTACACCATTTTCTTATTTCAGTGAAGATTATTTTTTTTGTGATGCTTTTTTTTTTTTTTCTCACAACAAAGCCATGACAAACTGCACTGGACAAAAGACCTGAACACTTTTTGAAAGGAAAGCAATAATCACAGATTCCCTCACTCTCCTTGTACATATGAAAGCACACATTCATTTAAGAAAACGTTTATGAATATATTGCTGTTTACATAGGTAATTTTAATTATTCAGGCCTCCAGCACATTGGGATGCTCATAAAGGGGATGGGAGGAAATGATCTGAAATAAAAACCTGTGAGTCTTTACATCCAAATCTCTGAGCAGATGATGTGTCTGATCGCTGTACTTGTCTGTTTGCTGAAGGGACTGAAAGGCTGATATTGAGGAGGAAACCTGCTCTCAACAGACTCATAGGGCCAAGTTGTCATTTATGTCAAGCTTCCTCTTGTGCTATTCTTGTCAGAGTGATATGAGGGGGAACTAAAATAAATGAAAATAAGGATGATGATGACACCTCTTATCTCCTAAGCCATCTTTCCAACAATTCAGCTTTTCCCTGGTGTATATTTCCCATAGACTGTGTAGATCTCTCTAAGCCCCAGGCTATACTATCCATCACGAGGGATCAGCTCAGATGCTCAATTGATGGCTCCATTTTCCCCGTTCTTAACTGAAGTTTTTAATAATTTTGCCCTTTTTTTTTCTCAGTTGAAACCTGTATCTGTATGCTGCTCCATCCCTTGGGTTAAGCAGCACATCCAAGCTCTTTGAATCCCATCTCACTAAGCAGTTCCCCCTTCATCTTCTATACTCAAATATTAAAGCATGCAGGTCATCAGCAACCAACAGAGAGGAGAAATTGCCATGTCCCACTTGTGTTTAATGTCTTCCTGAAGAGCCCAAAGGAGTTCTCTGCTTTCAGGGAGCAACATCCCACTGCAAACCTATTCTCCTTGTAACAGGCTTCTGACTGTCTTTTTTCATCAGATTTTTATAAGCATATCCTCTTCCTCTACTTCACTCGAATGTATTAACCTGTATTATTCGGAGATTAAATTAACTCCATTATTTGTGACTGTTCATCACTTCCATGTGTCTCTGTAGCCTTTACTTTCCCGCCTGTTACTCAAAGTTCCTCCCTTTATGGCTTCACACACAAATTCATTAACAGACTGTTTACTCCCTCATCAGAATCATTAAACAAAGACGCTAAATGAGACCCGACCTAATGCAGACAGCTGCAATGAGCAATTCCTTATCAAAAGCTTCGCGCTAACTTTCAGTGCTCTCTGAACTGTTTTCACACTGAGGCAGTTTCTACAAGCTTACAAATTTAGGCTTGCCGTATTATTTCTTAGAAATATAGAATCATAGAATGGCTTGGGGTTGGAAGAGACCTCAAAGATCATTCAATTCCAACCCTCCTGCCACGGGCTCTCATTTTTACCCTGAGACAAGTCGGTGAAGGAAGTCCATACCACAAACTAAAGAGCTCTTCATGACATTAAACTCATCTCTGCAGATGCTCCCTCCAAATCAATAGGAAAAACTCAATACATCTGTGGAGTCAGCAAGGACATTCACTACCACCAGCCATCCTCAGATTCTCTATGGAACCGGGGAGGTCGTGTGTAGGGTACACAGCCCCGGGCTGCTGAGGGTGTGAGTCAATTGGAGAGAGTCTAGGCAAGGCTCACAGATTTCCAAAAATACATCATATCTGAGGGAAAGAAAGAACTTGGATCATCCAATTTACAGAGGCAGAGAAGATGTAACCTCTCTCAGGAACTGCATGGGTATAATTAAACTTTGCCTTCGGATGAAAGAATGAACTAGATGACCTTTGGAGATACTCTCCATTCTTGTTTTCTCTGAAGCTTTGATTGCATAGGTTGCCTGCCAAATGTCCCTTCCAGAAAGCTGCCTCTACAACCAAAAGCTCTGCAACCCTAAGCTTTGGATTTCAGACCCAAAATGTGTCCATGCCTGCCTTGGGCTTGTGCTGCTCCTTGGACCCTCTTGCCCAGGCAAAGGATGCAGTTATCACACTGCAAGCCAGACCCCACAGACTCTTCCTTGCCACATTCCCAGTGCGCTGATTAATATCTACTATGCCGCATCTATCCCCATCTCCAAAACAGTATTTATTTTTTTTTTTAAGTTCTATTGGATTCCTGAATTTGCAGTGTTTATTTACAAATATAAATGCTTTAACTATAATACATCTGGTTTCTTTCACAGGCCCATGAGCCTCAGATTAAATCTGCTGCTTAATTACTATGCACTCAGATAGAATCACAGAATGACCTGGGTTTGAAGGGACCTCAAGGATCGTGAAGTTCCAACTCCCCTGCCTGGCAGGGCCACCAAACTTCCAGATTTACTAGATCAGGTTGCCCAGGGCCCCATCCAACCTGGCCCTGAACACCTCCAAATGCTCCTGTTTGTGATCTCTGCTGCTCCTTCCATCTCCTCTGCTTTCCCAGGGATGTCCATTGCTTCTTTTTCCTCACATACAGCCCTGTTTGCATAGGCTGTATACAGCCATACAGATCTTATTTGGAAACAGTTGTCAGCACAGGTATTTGGGGGGATTTGGTTTTAATCAGACACTTCATGTAACTTTTGTAGCTCTTCTATTTGATCATCCAAAGAGTGAAAATACCAATGTTTGCTTTAGAGATCTCTTCTCAAGAGCAAGTTGTGCTATCCAGCCTAGGGAAGAGATGTAGCTCTCAGTGAAACAAGCACACAGAAGCTTTTATTTGATCACAGAGATTCATGTAATCCCTTCCCTTTATTCCTCTGCTCGTTTATCTACAAATCATTCTCTCCCCATCCACCAGCTACAGCCTTTCATCATCTCCTCACAGCTCTCCTCCTGCCATGGCTCTGTGCTGAACCTTATCCCCAAGCATCCTCAGGTCACCTCATCCTTCCAGTCCACTTTTTCCCCAGCAGTTCAGCTTCTTCCCACCTGGAGAGTCCATTACTTCCTCCACTTTCTGCCCCTGGAAAGACACCAAGGATGTAAGTTTGCTATACAAACAAATCTCCCTACACTCTGTGCTGGCTGGTAATGATGGTACAGCTGCCTGCCACCACCAAAAGACAGAGGAGCATATAAGCACAAACTAACAAACAAAGCAATGTATTTTGCTGCTTCCTTTCCCACCTGCAACCAGGCTTGCCTGGCTCAGGGAGCCAGAGGGACATCAGTAAAGGAGAATGGATTTGCAATTGCTATTGCAATGTCAATTCTCATCCTGACTGTCACTGCTCTCTTATGCAAAAGCAGAGTTTGAATAGCTCTGCCATCCACACTCTCCATCCACTATGATGCTGAGATCAATGGAGAGCAGATTCCAGGCCCTCCGAAGTCAGGCTGGGCACTGCCTGACTGCACTTCCTGTAAATGCTTAACCCCCTGCCAAAATCCACCTACATAAAAATCACCTTTAGTATCCAAAGGAACGCTATGATCACTATGAAGATATTGGCAGCTGGCCTTGCCCCAGACTATATCTATATCACACATAAATAACATCTTCTGTAGTTGTTGTCTGGTTCTTACTAAAGACTGCTTGTAAATCTACATAAAACAACCTCTCTAGATGGTACAAAATGTACCATCTGCATGTATTTCTCCATGGCTGCAAACCTGGCTCTTCTGCCCACCAGGTAGCACTTGGATGAAATACCATGAGCAACGGATTGAGCAATCAGGCAGTGAAATGAGGAGGCAGAGAATGGATTATCCAGCCCTCACTGTTCAGTACCCAAAGCTTATTTACTGGATTTTATTTTTTCCCCAGTAAAAATACTCCACTCTGTAAATCTCTGTAAGTTAAAGGAAATGAAACAAATAAAAGAACAAAACAAAGCCTTGAATATAGTGTGACAATATCTTAGGTGAGATCAATTTGCAAAGCCTTTCAGAAATGAAGAATAGGATTATAATGGATTATTCCACTACAAGCTCTTGATGTTTTGTGTAAAAGCTCTATTTTTTTTTCTTCAGAGGAGATACTTAATACCAACTGCTGACAACCTGTAATACACAGTTCTTATAGGCTCCATGTGCTGCCTTGAAGGTGTGAGTGAAATTGCATGCAGAGAATAGATACGCATGCAGCAGCAGTAGAATTCCTGATAGAAGAAACTGTATTATAGTATTTCCTTCCATTCTGACACTTAAACACTACAAATCCCAAGTGAAATCTTACTTTAATGGTTATGAAACTTGTCTAATATCCAAACCAAAAGAAAGAGGATTATAAAGTAGAGGGAAAAAAATGTTGCCATATCATTGAAGTCCATCATGTCCAACAGTAGGCTACAGATAGAAGTATTCAACCTTGTAATTCCTGGAAAATATCATTATCCCTTGAAAAACTTCACTACTCCATCCATCTGTCCAATATTTTTGCCTAGAGTGACCACCTAAGAGCATCAGACTTGCCAGCTGTACTGAAAGATACACCCGCATCCAGAAATGCAAACAGGGAAAGAACAGTACAGAAGTTTGTGCATTAATGGGACAAATTCTCTTTTCCCCACCAGGAATTGGCCACTGAAAGTCTTTGTATAAATGAAACAGTGTAATACACCAAAAACTTTCCATGTTCGTGACACCTTCAACCCAATCCCAACCACTGGTTCTCTCCAGAGAATATGTAGCAAAAATGAGCCACACAGTGCATCTTCTGTTTTCCAAGGCAGCCTAAATGCAGATTTAAAACAACATCCAGCTGATGCTAAGTGGTCAGAGTCTTTCAACTCCCAGGGACCCACTGCTTTACATGTAAAATAGCAAGAAATGCAGCACCTGTTTTCTTTGTAACATCAGCTTGAGTGCTCTTCATTTAAAATCTCATCAGCATAATCATCTCTCTCTTAAAGAGAGAAATGTTGTGCCCAGTAATGACTTATGGGCACTGGAAGCCATTATCTTTGCTTCATAGCGACTATAGTTGTCACTACATCAATTGCATAGACCAATTAAGATATTCACATTATTAAGATGCAACAGTTAATAATACAAACGATGCTCTTCAGATCCCAACAAAACCTCTCTTATGGATTCTATGTAAGTACTTGTCCTGTGAGGGGATATAAGTAGTTTCTTGAGTTTGGGTTCCACATACAAACTAAACATATGAACGAAGGAAAGAAAAATGGTAGTTATAATCCTAAATATCATAGCGTTCCCCAAAGTGACAAGATCAATATTGCAACTTGGCTCTTGCTACTGTGACAGATGGTGCTGTTAAAATACTGAGCACATCTTCTCAGAAGAAAAAAAAATCGAAAGCGAGGACAATATATGTTGTCCTCATCCAATTTGCATTTTATGTTACTAACAAACAGGAGAAAACAAGTAGAAAACAGTTTTGCTTTTCTCCTTCAAATACACTTAAAAGGACTGTTGTATCTCCTTGGAATAGGGAAGTGCAGGATGCTTGCAGCAGCCTTAAGTCTGTTGGAAAAGTTTTCATTTCCTTCCCAACTGTGTTTTGCATTAATTTTACCAGGGCTCTTTCATTTTTAATAGACTCCTGAGCAAGAACTGATGAGATTGGAAAGATTACTGACATCTTTGTGAGCATTCTCTGCTGAGAGCCTTTTGCAAAATGCACCTGAGGACAGCTTAGGTTAGAGTCAGTTGTCTCCAGATCCTCTAGATATTCCAAATGAAGATTAGCTGAGATTCTTACTGAGGGTCAACAATCACAAAGCTCCTTTTGCTGCTAAGGATCCTCCCAGATGAAAAAGTAGAGGCTGAAAGTCATCTTCAAGATCTTTGCCAATTGAGACTATTCATTGACAGAAAGGTTCCCATTTTTCTACCTATCAAGGTGTCCAAGTTGTTTTAATTACCTCCACTCATCTGCACCACTAGAGCTTAATTCTCCATTGCAAGTTTTTAGGAGGTGCAACAATTGGCCTTGCTCTATTTATTGTTTTCTCATTTGGACTGTGGCATTTAGCAAAAGAGGCATCAGAGAATAAGCCAGGAGGAACTGTTTGCATTAATCACCACTCTGTGGAAGATTTTCTGTGTAAGCTTAGTCTTGACACTTTCATTAGTATCATCTAGTTTCAACCCTCCTCCTACATGTAGGGACACCTCCCTCTAGACCAGGTTACTCACAGCCCCATCCACCCCAGCCTTGAGTGCTTCCAGGGAGAGGACATCCACAACCTCATTGGACAACCTGTTCCAGTGTCTCATCACCATCACAGTGAAATACTCTTTCCTATTTGCACCTGGCTCCCAGATGCAGCACTCCCAGCTTTGTATCTGTCTTCACTGCCCGCCTTCTATTGCTGAGGGCAGAGCCACTGTGTGCTTAAGCTGAGCATATTTGCTGCAGCTGGAGTAACACTGCCCCATGGGCATGAACACTAGCACCAAAGGATTACAAAATCATAGAATCATTAAGGTTGGAAAAGACATCCAAGATCATAAAGCCCAAGTACAACCCATGTCCACCATGCCCACTGACCACATCCTTCAGGACCACATCTCCAACCATGACTGCAGCACCTCTCAGAGCAGCCTATTCCAATGACTTACTGCTCTGAAAAAATTTTTTTCCAAATATTCAACCTGAACACTCCCCTCCCAGCAAACTTGAGGCCATTCCCCCTCATCCTATTACTGCTACCTGGGAACAGAGGCCAACCCCCATCTCACCACCACCTGATGTTGAGTTTTGAAGAGGCCACACAAAACCACTCCCCATCCCAAGGGTATGTATGCTATAGGAAGGTGAACATCCTTACCAACCTTTTGGAGGACAAATTTTGTCTAGTTGCTTTGCGTTTGAACTGCCGGGTGCTGTAAACCCCACTAATTTAATTTACTAAACATAGGACATCTGCCAGTTACTGTAAATTTCTCTGTACAATCAGTCCACTCATTCAGATTACTGCTGGATCGTGTCATCTCTATGTGTTAAGGACAAGGGTGGAAAAATGGTGGCTAACCTTAGACAGTGGGAAACTTCAGAGGATGGAACACGTTAAAGTGGTTTGATTTACACTCCAGACAAAAATAAATGATGTATGCAGTTAGTAATGAAAATAATTAATGCCTGAGGAACTGGTAGAAGACAATTGGGAAGTAAGGTAAAGGAAGTGAAAAGGTGCTTTGGAAGTATCATGTCAGGTGGTTACAAGGAGTAATATATATTTATAGGAAACAAATAATTGTTGTTTAGATGTTGACAGGTAACGCTAAGAAAGAGAAACAATAACAAATCCAAGTGATCTAATAAAAAAAGCGCTGCTACGTTCCAGTGCTGCTGGGCACAACATAGTCAAGCTTGATGTCTAAATCTGGGTACAAATCAAACGTCTAACAGATCAGAATTTATCCTGTTTCTATTAAGTTTTTAATTCAGCAAAAACAGAAAAAAAGACAGAAAGAAAACTGAAAAAAAATGGAGCAGAGATTTTTAATGCCAAGAATAGAATGTAGAACAAGAATAAGCAAAAAATAGCAAATGAAAAGAGAGAAAAGAATTACAGAAAGCTCAGTATTACACGAGCATTGCCTTCTGTAATTAGAGGTGACTGTGTCAACAAGTCCTAGCAGCCACATTTTACACAGATTAACCTTGAAGTCAGATTCTGCTAGAAGCAGCAGAAATAGCGCTCTTGTTATAATCCTTTCACTTGTCTAGGTAAATAGAGGGGGGAAAAAACAGAGCCAGAGTTGATGGGTGAGGAAGATCAGAGTCCTCCACCATTACCCAGTGGAAAGAAAGCTCTGCAGTGCCAGCAGTGATTTCCTTCCTCTTTGAGTGGTTTAAAGACTTCAACTATAGGGGATGGAATATGTCTTGGATATGATAGGATAGGATAGTTGGAAAGGGCCTTCAAAGATCATCTAGTCCAACTGCCTGAAGTTCAAGCATATCAATAAAAGCATTAACCAAAAGCCACTTGAACAACAGCAGGCATGGGGCATCAATCATCTCTCTAGGAAGCCTGTCCCAAGCATCTGATCACCCTCACACTAAAGAAATTCTTGCTGATGCCTGGTCTGAATATTCCCTGGTGCAGCTTTGTGTCTTTTCCACACATCCTGATGGAGTATGTTCAGAGAACGTCAAGGAAGCTGGTGAGGGGTCTGGAACACAAGTCTTATGAGGAAGGGCTGAGGGAACTGGGATTATTTAGTCTGGAGGAGGCCAGGGGAGACTGACTACTCTATAACTACGTGAAGCGAGGTTGTAGCAAAGTGAAGGTTGGTCTCCTCTCTCATTTAACTAGAAATAGGATGAGACAGAATGGCCTCAAGTTGCATCAGAGAAGATTCAGGTTGGATGTAAGGAAAAACTTCTCTGAAAGAGCATTCAGGCACTAGAATGAGCTGCCCAGGGAGGTAATGCAGTCACAGCCCCTGGTCTAGAGGGAAATATTGATGGAAGGTGGACGGTTGGACTGGTTGATCTTGGAGGTCTTTTCCAACCTTGGTGATTCTATGGTTCTGTCATTGGTACCCAGTGAGCAGACAGTTTCTTTTCTTTTCCCAGCTAGCAGAACATATGAGATCAGGTCATATTCAGGCAAAAGGACAAAGAAATATCTATGCACTCTTGTACTTTACAGGTCTACTGCAAATTACTGCTGAAGAGGAGCTGTTGGAGAGGTAAGGATGAATTAACCAAAGCTACAAAGATGAACAATAATCCAGTTCCTGCTGCATTGGATGTAGGAAGCCCAGAGGAATGTTTGCTAGCAGTACCATGATGGTGGAAAAGGAACAATCGAAGAGAATGAAAAGCTAAATGATTCAGTCATAGGGCAGAGAAGCTAAATAGATTTCATTTACCTTTCCCTTTGGAAGGTGAAGGGGAAATAACCATCCCAAGGTGACCTTTTACAGGCAATGAAACAGAGGTGCTTGCAAAAGCAGATGTACAGAGAAGAGAGGTGAAAGAACAGTTCAGTAAATTAAAATGCAATAAATCACTCAGGCTGGCTGGTATCACTCCAAGAGTGGAGAAGAAATGAAGGTGAGAGACTGTTGAAAATATACATTTTAGTATGAAAGCCTTTGAATTGCAGCTCCAAAGCAGAAGGGCATGGCCAAAGTAATGTCCATCTATTAAAAAGAACACTGGAGACTGAAAGAGGGCTGGGAGCAATGTGTTACACAGTCTTGCCCCAAAAATGAGGAAGGGCGGAGAGGACACTGAGAGTAAAGGATGGGAAAAATCAATTCACGGCTTATTTTAAGGAGGTGGCAGATAGGGCCAAACCCACAAACCAGTGTAGTATTTGGCAGAGCAATTGAGCCAAATAAGATGAGAAGGGGAAGCTGGGGTCAAGCCACAAAATGCTTTACTATTTCTCTGAACAGACATCACCAAAAAGCTGAAGAGGCAATGGCAGACTTCCAAAAAGCCCTTCCAAGCACATTGTCCTCAGGATGATATTTGGGAAATAACCCAGGGATGGAGGGGAATAGGCTTCTGTCACTGTTTGTTTGGTAAAGAAAGCACAATATTAGACATGGATTTTTTCTTGGCACAGTGCAGGATGATGGCAATGATCCCTAAGAAGAGAGGGACTCACCTGACTGAAGCCATCTACACCTGAGCTCCCTGTGCAGCTCTCAAGTCAACAGCTCTCTGCCAGTACAGTCAATAGGAGGCCTAGGGGAACTTGAGTCAGCAACCATCAGCAACCACACCATTTTCTCTTCTATAAAGAGAGCTGGAGTGACTGGGACAAATACACACACAGACAAGAACTTTGCTGGAATTTATAGTTCAGAGAGGGAAATCCCACACAAACTGACATCACTGCCTTTAAGGCAGTTTTGAGCTTTTCTCATTTGTTTTCCCACTGCAAATACATTCAGACCTAAATAGACCACGCTGCTCTTACAGACCAGATTGGCAGCACAACAGCATCTTCACTGTAGCTGTCTCCTAGTACTGACAGATGTCTCATGAAGGTGATGGACCAGTTGTTTAAAGGCACAGAAGTTGAGGACCAAACGTTTCTGAGCTCCCCAGTGCAGGATTAGCTCACTGCAGTTCACCCTCCTCACCTCCTCATAGGAGAGCAGCAAGCAGGCTTGGCGGGGAAGAAGGACCAACAATGCCAGACTGCTGGAGTGCTTTCCTAGAGAGCTGTAATCTGCTCAGCCAGGGATGAAGCTCCAGGGGGACAGCAGAACCTTCTAACCTACTTTTCTCTTCAGACAGAAATTAAAATGCAGCAGCTGTTTCCCTGTGGAAGGCAGAGCTGTGAGCCAGCTCTTCACTCCATAGCTGAATCCTATAGAGCATCCCATGCAAGGGGAAGGGACAGGCTTCTCTTGTAGAGGTCAGCCTAGCTCATTAGATACTGAGCCTCCAGGCAAGCTGGTCAGCAGGCCATGAGAATCTTATTTACTTAAAGAATAATAATAATAATAAACAAATAGAATGAGGATTTTATCTGATTTATTCTTTGTTTCAGCTGAAAAATCCTTTTTTTTTTTCTCTAACCTTGTTTTCTTAAGACGGCCACAATACTACCAACACAATAAATGTCCCACTGACCTCACTGTACACCATGAGGCTCTTTAACTGGCAGAGGAAGCCCCAGGGACAGGGTCAGGCACCAGATCACCCTGCAGACACGAAGCCATATCCAACACCGTTAAATCTCAAAGCAGATCACGCATCACAGCAACTACCTCAAACATTTTTGGATTCCCATAGACATTTATCAGCCTCTTCTCCCTCCATTCTCTACCTTTACATTTAGGATTCAGCCAAACTAAGTCAGCAATAAGATTTTGGGAGATGACTGACTCGATAAAGCTTCTCTCCTTAATTTGTAGGCAAACAATCCCTGTACTCCATTGGATTCTGGCTGCCAGAACTATTAGATCAGCTAAATAGCTTGAAGGGATGAGGCCAAAACTCACAGATTCATTTAAATCATGATCCAAGGCCTGTTTAACTTGAAGACTGAAAATCATCACTTGCAGTGCTGCTTTCAGCAATTTCAGTCCATCACTTTGGACCACCAAGATCAAATAGTTTGCTGGGACTTCAGGGTGCACAGCCACCCCTCATCCTCCCTGTGCTCTCAATCATAGGATTACAGAATCATAGAACTGTTTGAGTTGGAAGGGATCCTTAATGGTCACCTGGTCCAACTTCCCTGCAATAAACAGGGACACCTACAGCTCCATCAGGTGCTCAGAGCCCCATCCAGCCTAATTTTGAGTGTCTCCAGGAATGGAGCATCCACCTCTCTGGACAACCTCTGCCAGTACTTCACCACAATCATTGCAAAAAACTTCTCCCTTGCATCCAGTCTAAATCTGCCCTTCTTTAGGTTAACACCATTTCCCTTACTCCTCCCTCCACACTTCCAGTCCTCTGCTAACGTGGAAGACAACTGGGCTGCTTTCATTATGCCTGGAGAATTCTCTGGCTATCCCACACACGATTATTTTTGGCCTCATTTGCAGTCCTCATGTCTTGGGAATTTATATGTAGGCACTGAGGATCAAGGAAATGGGAACTTCCAACACTTCAGATCTGCAATCAAGTCTGACTCACAGAAATCTGTTTACAAAATCAAATCCATTTCTCACACAAACACACACACAGAAATCTGCAAAACCTCATATTCCTTGCTCTTGAAGCTAAGCTCAGTACTACCAGTGCCAGAGGGAGTTGAGTCACACCAAGCATTGTGTAAGGTGAATGCATTTATAGGCAAGCATAAGTAATTATGATTTATGATATGGTTTGTATCTTTTTCTATTAATATTATTTTTTTTAACTTGGTACACAGCTTCTAGATATACCTTTTTATATATTGCATAGATTGCTGCACTTACATAGCTGGCATTTCTTTATCATTCCTGAAGAGATACCAGAGCAATCTAAACCAACAGGAATGTCTCATATCACCACAACTCCTTTTAATTATTTCCATTTCAGTTCCTGGGGAAGCTAATAAGTGATCTGCCTAGAATAAGATAACAGGAAAACTCTGAACAGAAATTTGGAGCTTTGGCTCTGAACTCTGACCTAACCATTAATGGCTCCCATAGTGGCTCTCGTTAGCGGCTCCCATAACATTTCAACAAGCTTTCCTCATGTGGATGGAAAGGGGGAAAAAAGCCCACAACATAAGGAACTGTATTTTCTAATTAGTTCTCTTCTAGTTATCCAGAGAAAGATCCAGCGGACAGGAGGATAAGCTTAATAGACCCAGATTCATTTGTTTTTTCCACAATTTTTCCACAATTATTCTAAGCAGTCTCTGTGGATCAGTTTCTTTCCTGAACTATGAGTTAATGGTAGTGCTGTGTTCAGCAAGTGTATTGTTGGATTAACCCATCGCTAAAGATACATCGCTACAGGTTATTAAGACCCATTGAACATCTGCATGCTAGGACCAAGCTAAAATTATTCTTTGCTGTAGTTGAAGTTATCTTGATTTATCAGAAACTATTCCTTGAAGCTTTTCCTCTGCAGAGCTCTCTCCTCAGCTCTGCAGATCTGCACTTATTCTGAAGGGAAATGATTGTATCCCACCAGCTCTTTTGAGCAGGGTAATTGGCAATTACTTATTTTTGACATATGCAGGAAATCTAGTAAAGCATAATTCAAATTCTGTTACCAGTGATGAACTCCTTTTGCTGAACAGTGCTCATCTCTGCATCCAATATCTCTGGCAGTTTTAATTCAAATCTCAGAAGTATTATGTGCAGCACACTGCTTCTTATCTGCAAGTTCCAAGCTACAGAAATTCTTTTGTTGCATAACCTTGAATCTTTTTCCTATACTTTTTGAAACTCTTTGCTGGATGAAGAAAAAAACAGAACTGATTCTATCTTCAGCCTCTTTAGTTTCCTGGCTGAAAGTTGCTGAACAAAGCACGTTAATTATCTCCTGCTCTCGCTATAAACAAATAGATCTAGACATGCAAATTGCCAAACAGCAGCTAATCTTACTAAGATGATTTTTAATGAGAGTACGGACAAAAGTGCCCACAGATATGCCTGGTGGAGCTCTACCTAGAAACCAGTAATAGGCTCATTACAAAAAGATTACACATTAGATATGCTGCTCCCTCAGTGAGCAAAATACGTGAGTGCAGATTAGCTGTGCACATTTAGAAAAAATAATTTTGCCAATGGCAAATTATACTTTGGGCCATTTGATGTAATGGATATGCAGCACGTTATCGCATCTTAGCTGCGTCCAAGCCATGATGGATTATCCCAAGTATTCAATCATGCAGTGGCTGAATAACACCCATTAGCGGGTGTTTCACTTTTGTAAAATCAAAGTTGGTTTGAAGACTGTTAACTCTGGGCAAAAAGTTAAAATTAAGCCCGTCTCTGATTAGTAAAAGAGTTCGGCTTATTTTAAGAAATTATGAAAATGACTTGAAAATACTGGGAGTTACATTGAATGGTTTGGGATTTTTCCCATATTTCTTCAACTACGATTCTTAAAAGAAAGAAACAGAAATCCAAATGGCATTTAAAGGGAAACTTTGGTAAACATAGAAAACTGTTCCTCCCAACAGCAGCTGAAGACAGGTAAGAAGACAAAGAGAAGACAGTGTCCTCTGTGTGATATGTAAAGAGAAACTTCCACTCCACATTAATATCTGCCCAACTTTTAGAAGCTCATGCAGATTCAAATGATCTAATTTATTACAAAATAGAGTACCACTTTTCTGACATTACTGTTTATTGAGAATTTCTGTACAATTTAATTATGTGGTGTGTGAAGTTATTGATCTGGTAGTTAAAACACCTGCTTTAAAAATTCACTCAGTTATAACATATTGGGTTTTGTCATTATGTCAATCTTAAAACTTACTGTTACCAGTGCAATAGAAAAGAAGCCATTCCTAATTAGGTCTTCCTAATGTGATACCACTCGCTATAGATTGATTTTCTCTTTTCCTGATATATCTAAATGAGTTAGGTGAAGTTTCAAGCAGAGGTTGATTTTTACTGGCAAAGAAACAGAGACATTACACAAAGGGTTTACAAAAACCTCCTCAGGCAGCTCTGTTGGATCACCTCAGTGTTAAGTTTCAGTGCCATTAGCATAGAAGTCTCAAGTTTCCACCTAATAGGCACTGAAAAATTTGTGATATTACACAAATCTGTGCAGAGTCTGGAACTTTTTCTTTAATGAACACAGACTGCACTACAGAGTCCATCCCTAAACCACATCCCTTATCACCATGTCCATATATCTCTTAACTAGACACCACATCAATCTGAGCAGTCTATTCCAATGCTTCACTGCTCTCCCCATGAAGAAATTCCTCCCAGTGCTCGACCTAAACCTCCCCTGGTAAAACATGAGGCCATTGCCTCGCATTCAATAACTTGCCACCTGAGAAAAGAGACCAACACCTCACCACTGCATTCTCCTTTCAGGTGCCTGTTGGGAGAGATGAGTTCTCCTTTCAGCCATGACACCATGATTTCCTCTACTTGGCTTTCTGAGATCTGTTTTCTTCTATAAAAATCCATCTCTATTTTGTTGTTGTTTTTGTTTTTTAATAAAAGCATAATGAAAGTCTTAGCAGAGAGTTTTGTTATTATTTTTACTTCCTGCATGGAAACTCCTGTTCTTCTGCCACATTGCAGACATATCTCACATGGTGGGGACCAGAACTGGAGGGAAGCTGACGGCTTATGGAGATCAACCACTTATCTACCAACACACAATAAAGTGAACTAAAGTTCAGATTTCAACTCAGTCTTCCCCATCATATTTAAACAGGCTGATCACTTAAAAATTTGCTTTGGATATCATGATATGGAGGCCCTGCAGAGCAGTGCAATTGAAGATAAACTTCAACAAAAGCAAAGCAGGAAAAATATTCACCTCTAAAAAGGCATTAGGAGAAGAAACAGGAAGGTGAGAGAAGGGGGAAAAGTTACATGCCATTACGTTAGCACCACAGATTGATCTATCTCCTTTGGGCTAGTCAATCCACTGGAGCCCTCTAACTTGCCCCACATTGTTCAAAGAGAAGTATTGATTAAACTGCAACAGAAGCTGCTGTGCAAACACGTCCTGGTGGTGTCCTGGCACGTGAGGAAATTTGGAAGGGTTAAATGTGAAGATGGCATCTCTGGGTGGTTGCTAGGAGACGATGTCCTGCTGGTGGCATCACGCATCAGCTCATGACAGCCCATTCCAACCCAGTAATCATCTGGTGAGTCACCGGCTGTGTGTACCATTACTGAGCATGGAGGCAACAGCTCTCACCCCACGAGGAAGTTCTTCCCATAGTAATTTAGCCCTTTCGTGTCTTTTCTTGGATGAATGCATTTTTTTAAATAAATAAGTTATCCAGTGTGGCTCGTCTCAGGCCTCAGTAAGTTCTACAAGACAGAGCAAAGCTACAGAGATCAGGTTTACTTATTAAAGAGACGCAGGACTGATACAGCTCTCATGGCTGGCTGAAGGAAACCTGCTTGGAACGTGAGCATTGGACCACGCTGACTGGCAGCTGCTGGCATTTCTGGTCCAAAGATCTTGAAATCAACAAGCACAAAGGAATGCCAGGCAATACAGGAAGCCATAAAAACAAGCAACATATGGATTATTAATAGCAGTGCATGAGCAGTGTTAAAAACAAAAAAAAACTTTTTTAGATAGACTTTAATGTGAGCACAGTTATGGCTGGTCAGGAGAAGATGCACTGCCAGTTGGTCCCGTTAACTTGGAAATATTGTCTGCAGCACAAGGATATTGACATTTCCTCTCACATTTTTTGTCTGACCTTTTTAGATTATAAATTCTGCAGGGCCAGGACATTTCTTTATCATTAATATAATATGCCAGAGCATTAAAAGCATTAATAGGTTATACCTTCACTGTACTTCTTCTAATACTAAACACTAATAATAATCTCCCTTTTGGAAAGGGAGAATTGGACACAGCTCAAATTAACTGATGTTCCCAAGGTCAGACAAGAAGACTGCAGCTGAGTCAAGACACAGACTTTAAGTTTTATCCTATACGTCACAGAAAAATCACAGAAAATCACTGTGAAGGAATCTGAGAGAGGGTGTTTCATCTCACTGCCCTTCTAGAAAAATAACTAAGCACACTCTAGACCATTCTGGAAAGATGATGACCAGGGCACTCCAAAACACCTCCAATAATAGGTTTTCCACAGTGCTGAAAGATGACCTTATCCTATGTTTGCTTAACTCTGCTACCATTTATGAATGTCTGGTCTCAGTTATGTATTACTGAAGCCATACCCTTTGCCTGCTACCCTTTCACTGGTGCACCACAAAGCAGTATTGAGTCTGATGCTTCCCTAGGCTGAACAAAGCCATCTCCTCCTACCTCTACTCATACAACTCTTGTCACCATCTTGGTGGCCTCCTCTGGACTCACTCCACTGCTTTGATATCTTCCTTTAATGAGAAACTGCATTTTTAACACAACGAAAATGTCAAGAGTTATCTCCTCTTTTAAAGCAGATGTGAATTTTAATACCAAAAGATGAAAATAATAAAAGAACAGCTAGTTTGCCTAATGGAAGATAGGCTACTTTATCTATGGGTGCCTTGAACTACCCCCCACAGTAGCCAGGTGATTTATTTTGAAGCTGTCATGGTTTTGTGCTGTCTTCTCGGGGACTCTTTTTCTCTCTTTCTTTTTCTCTGCCTTGTTTGATTTAGTAGTTGTAGTTATATTGTATCATATTGTGTCACCTTGTATCCCAATATTATTCGTATTTAGTAAAATAAGTTCTTTCCTTAGATTGCTGCCATTGTTTTTGTTCATTTCCCTCCTTCTAGGGGCAGCAGCCTCTATCACGGTTAAGTCTAGATAACCTGATTACATTATCTAGAGTCCCCGAGAACCGGGGGGGCCTACTGCAATTTCTAGGCGACAGGCTGGAACGTTGCTGATAGAGGGAGACGGCAGGGATGGAGCGCTCCAAAGCGATAGACAGAGCGAAAAGAGGGACGTTCCAGCCTGGGAGTGAGATTATATATGTGTCCTCCTCCTCTGGTGATTCGTCTCTGGCCGCGTCGTCCCCTGGGATATGTAGTTTCCTCCAAGAGCTGAGTACTCGGGATGCTGCCATTCCACAGATCTGGAGCATGAACCTTCCACACTTCCGCATACCCTCTGTTACACTTCCACATACCCTCTGTTACACTTCCACATACCCTCTGTTACACTTTCTTATACCACCAAAACAGTTTACCACTATTTGTACCCTCAGTTAATGATTCATACCGCACATGATGTCATGATGTAGAATACTGACAGCACAAATCATGACAGAAGCTAAGAGTGCTGCTTGGTCCAAGAGAGAAAAGAACACGGCATCATTTAATTCTGTCAAGGAAAAGAAGGGAATATGCAGCTCAGGAGCTACTTCTCCCTTGAGGCATTATAATGGCAATTATAGATACATATTTTGGTTTCCACTTCAGAATATATGAAAATGCTCCGCTCCCTCACACGCCAAAAACAAAACTATAAGATCTTTTAAACACTTCTTTCTTAATAGCACAAGATAAATATGTTATCAGAGTACTTTCTTTCCTGATAAATTCTTAATAATTTTGGCTCAAAATTATGCTTCCATTGCCAAATTATGTCAATAGGATTAGGCCCATTATGTCTCCCCTGTTTCTGTGCTTCAGGGTTTATCTTCAATAAGATGTACTCAAGAGTATGCTGACCTGTCTCTGAAGGGTGGTGTAAGGATAAATTCAGCAGTATTGCCACAGCACACTGAAAATATATTGGTAATTTTCAAAGCCATCTAGAGGATTTTGATGTACCATTGGCATTAATATCACAGTGAAGTATATATAAGAAATCTGAACTGTAGAGTACAGCAATAGATGAACAATAATGACAAACACAAAATTTAAGTACGACATTTAAGAAGATATATCTAAATTAGTATTCCACATAGTCATTTTATGAATAATTTTTATGTCCTTATATGGACCATAGGAAATGAAATCAGTAAAACGTGAATTACTTTTCCTAATTACCCTGTTAAAATAAAAACTAATTAAATTATTGTTGTAGATCAAATCTTACGACTGCCTCATTAATATTCTCTCTTCTCTTCATGCTGTCTTCATGTTTTCATTAAATTAGAGGATTCTAGAACCAACGGTACAAATTGGTCTAATCTCCTTAACAATGACCGCATACTGTATTTGGATGATCCTTCAATTTAAATATTGATGGGATAGCACTTCTGAAAAGATTAGATTTGTTCTTTTGAAAGGTCAGCCTGCTGTATCATGCTTTAAAATCAATCAGAGAGTTAAAACTCACAACTTTTGGCTTATGTAAATTGTTTTCCCTGCAAGGAAAGCAGAGAAGAAAGAAGCAGCAAATGAGAAGAAAAAAAACCAAACAATCCACATAGGTTTCAGTGTAGAAGGCACGTGGGAGATGAAAAATTGACTTGGTTTAGGCTCTGTTGAGTGATTCAAGGGGGCAAGTACATGATCACCTTACTTCTTGAAGCAACAGCAATACCTACAACAGCAATACCTACAACAGCAATACCTACAACAGCAATACCTACAACAGCAATACCTACAACAGCAATACCTACAACAGCAATACCTACAACAGCAATACCTACAACAGCAATACCTACAACAGCAATACCTACAACAGCAATACCTACAACAGCAATACCTACAACAGCAATACCTACAACAGCAATACCTACAACAGCAATACCTACAACAGCAATACCTACAACAGCAATACCTACAACAGCAATACCTACAACAGCAATACCTACAACAGCAATACCTACAACAGCAATACCTACAACAGCAATACCTACAACAGCAATACCTACAACAGCAATACCTACAAAAAATGCTTTGCTAACCACACACTGCCCACTGGATCTGACTCTTCAGAGCTGCACAGCCCTCTCCATCATTTGTCCACTTCTGTCATTCTATGACTGACCTACCTGAAATTTTAGCAAATGGATTGTTGCAGTTGAATTTGTAAAGCATCTTATTTTGGATTAGTCTATTTAATCAAGAATCAAGCAAAGCAAAATATAAACCTTCTGAAAAGGTCCAACAATCTAATCCACATCCTGGCCTATGATAAATGACTTTTCAAACCTATTATGTGATTACGACTAGCACACAATAATTGTTACCATTTAAGGACAGCAGTTGACTGAGAACAACCAAGTAAATTAAGTCTTTTATCCGACTTGCACCTATGCAGCAGGTCTGGGTACATTAACTGTCCTAAATCCCCAGAAGCAGCTTAGACAGCTCCCTGCTCCTCTTCTATTGACACATCCACATCCGTAATAATCTCAAAAGGGACCAGAAGAGAACAGAAGGGAAAAAGTTTTTCCAGGAGACATAATGCTGACCCCTCCCTGTTATCAACACATAGAATCTTTGTTAGGACTCACGGCATGATTATATTCTGAGTGCCCCTGGATCTAAACCACATTATTCACATTATTTCCTTCTTCTTCCAACCCCAGTATCTCCACGCTCTATTCAACCTCAACATATTAACCTGTAACTCTTGATATATAACTGTATTTACATGCAAAAAGAAAAAAAGGAAAAAAAAGAAGGAAAAAAAAAGGAGTAGAGAGTAACATCAGACTGCAAGTGATGCAAACAGACAATCCCAGTTTAGGAATATCTCATGTTAAGTCTTCATTCTTGTGAAAAGATCATTTTTATTAAAGCAGAAATCCTTATTTTTGTAATCTACTGCAGTTTGAAATGAATATATTGTAGACTATTAATAAAGACCAATTAACAAGGTTTCCCATTATATTACAGATTAATTGAATCGTGGTATATTATATTAAGTGCCCATACCCTAATTCAAAAAGTTTATGAAGGTCTGGATTCCCTCCAAAGCTGCTCATCCATCTGCACTCCTTAATTCAAGACAGATGAACAACTACACCCCGATTACTTTTAACCAATGGATCCTCTGGAAATTCAGAAAAGCTCTGAAACTTTAAAGGTAAAGATGAAACAATCTTTAGAAAAAGAAGAAAATAACCCCAATATTTATATCTTTCACAAAAGTAGAAACAATCTGTTGCAGTTTGTTCAGATACATATACCTCTAATCCCCTGAACACATATCACAGAATCATAGGGGTTGGAAGGGACCTTTTGCTCCCCACAGCTCAGATATTTATAGACCTGGATCAGGTTTCCTCTCAGTCTTCTTTTCTCAAGGCTAAACAGACCCAGTTCTCTTAGCCTTTCTCCATAGGGGAGATGCTCCAGGCCCTTCACCATCTTTGTGGCCCTCCACTGGGCTCTTTCCAAGAGATCCCTGTCTTTTTTGTACTGGGAGCCCAGAACTGGACACAATATTCCAGATGAGGCCTCACCAGGGCAGAGTAGAGGGGGAGGATCACCTCCCTTGACCTGCTGGCCATGCTCTTTTTAATGCACCCCAGAATGCCATTGGCCTTTTTGGCAATGGGGGCACACTGCTGGTTCATGACCAGCCTGTCATCCACAAGGACACCCATGTCACTCGCTGCAGAGCGCCTCAATATGCTCCACATAGGCTCAAGTGACTACCAAAAACATGGAACAGAAGGAAAGACAGTGCAGCAGGAAAGGAGAACATTTTCACTGTGTCACTAAGAAACCATTAGTTCATAAAGAAAAAAAGGAAAGAAAACAATGGCAGATTGTTTTCAAGTAGTAGCTGTTAATCTAACTCGTGAAACATTTTCACATGCACTGTATTTTTCCACTACTTAAAAGCAAAATTCACAGGCAACCAGCATACACTAAGACTACTATACTGCTATGAACCTTTTGGGGTTATACCAAAATGAAAGGTGTATGAATCCGTAAGGGAGAAATGAGAGAAGTTTAATAAATCCTCTTGAACAGCTCAAAGGAAGTAAGAATACAGGTGGTTTGTATGGACATGGAAAATATGCACTGCAACTCTCAGATGTTCAACTGAGCGTAGCCTGTACAAACTTGCAAATGCAGACTGTTTTCCCATACAGTTCAACTCCTACACATGCAAAAGGAAACTCCCACCCATCAAACCCCTCCAGCGCCTACCAGTGACAAAGGTACCATTCAATCCTAGCACTACAAGGCATACAGGTAGTTGTAAGGCAAAGAAGAGCAAGACCAAAGGATCCAAACAACATCCAAGACCATAGGCTAAATTTATAATTTTGAGTTCTAAGCAAGATTTAATCTCACTAACTCAGAATGTAGTTTCCCTCCTACCTCTGCTGTTATCTCTGGTATTTCTGTGCCTTGTACTTATCTTCAAGGGTTATTGTTTCTTTTGCTATCTCTGCTGAAATATCACTTTCCAGCTCAAAAGAAAAAAAAGAAAAAGACTTATCATATATTATACCTGGGGGACACGTATTTACCACAGTAGCCACATGTTCATAGTAGGAATTTTTACTAAACCGAAGGATGCTGTGGTCCCTAGGTGTTCAAACCCACAAGGGTCCATTGTATATACCTGGGACAGAGGTGACACTGCTGAGTGTACAAGGAGACTACCGCAAGGTATAAGTCCATAACCATGTCCCATGGGCACAGACAGGATAGCAAAGTTACTTTGAATGCTGACCTTTGAGAGTAAAGATAAGCCCAATCTAGATGTGCAAACCCACAGCTGGAGAGCAACACATCAGCAGAGCAATAGGCAGGCTCTTCCCATCAGGAATTGCCTTTTGCATTCCTAACAAACACAGTAAATCTGAACTACGGTCCTATCAGCAGCTTCAAGGTACCATATGGACGAAATTAAGTATGTAATGAAAGACTTTGCAATGCTTTCATCCATAACCTCTTGTGATAAGAAATGAAGACACAGATGTTTGAGGCCCTTCAGATCCTGTAATTTCTGATGGAAAAACAAGGAGGTTGCTCTCCTTTTTTTCTGTTTTGTATTTTTTTCAGTGGAAGGGGATTCAGGGAATCAGTTTAGCTAAAGGCCACATTCACACGTAAGCACTCAAGATCATTATCAGTTGTTTTGTTTGGCTGATGACTATAAATTCCGTTTGTTCATATTACGGATTTCAGAAGCCCAAAATGTAATTTGGGTAATATATTGAAGCTTCTAGGTTAGATATTTAGGCTTTCATTGCTTTAATAAATTTGTCAGCAGTACCAATTCTATATCAACATATAGAGCAATCACTCAGCAGCGGTGTATTTTCGGTGAGTTAGATGATAGCTTCACAGTTTCAATTGTCTTTAGATTTGTGAAGTAAAACAGAGGAAAAACGATGAGGCGAAGCATACTAGCTCTTAATGTAGAAGTACTGAATATATAATTTAGCATTTATTTTACTGCTGGCATTATCTATATAATGTGTTAGTGCACAAAATAGCCTACAAAATGCATTAGCAAACAAAAGCTATATAAAGACTCCTAGAACCAAAAGACTTATGAATAATTCACATTCCCATGCATTAGGCCTCATCCAGATGGGAAACACAAAGTGCACTTAAGTTGTCTCAAAGTAAATTTATAAATTATCTGAATAATTGTATATATTATCAGCGTAATATTTCAGTAATTTTGAAGGATAAAGTTGCTTTCTTGGATGACTTTGAAGACAATTTGCAAGCTTGCTCAATTTATGCTGACAGTAATTGTTGTAAAGCTGCCTGATTTAGGCACAGAAAAAAAACAACAGGATGCACTGTGTGAATTACAACTACAGAAAATCTGCTGGGCTACCTGTTGGGGGGTCCTTTTTTTTTTGGACTCATTGACAGGACAGACACTATTTTATTGGTAAATGCACTCTGGCAAAGAAAAATAATATTACTTCTGATTTACGTAGCATTTAGCACTAGATATAGTGCTAAACACTATAGATAGATAAACACATATATTCGATTAACATAACATGGGAGATTTGAAGATTGTACTGTAATCATCACTGTAGTAGATGTCATATTTCATGCTCAGATATAAAAGTTTTCTTGAAGTTACAGAACGCATCAATGCTCAATGACTCATTGATTCATGACTGTACGTATTTTTGGTCCATTATTGTTAATGAAATAATGAGAAACTGCATGTCTGAGTCTGCAAATACACAAACAAAACATTTCATGCATGCACAGAGTTGGCTGTATACACTGACTTTTAGAGTTGGCTTTCACTTCCACACTGAAACCCATCACTGCATTACCACTGGATAAACTAAGATTCAGTGGCCACAATTCATAGCATCGTTTCTGTGGTTTCTAGATGTTGCCAAGAAACCTCCAAGGAAAAGTCGTTCTGCAACAGTTAGCAGCTGAATGACAGACATATCAAGCCATCAATGTAAATGGAGGGCAATGAGGTGGGCAACTGTAGGTACATGGTTTTAGCCTTACAGTGGAGCTCACACATACTCACACATCAAATATCCTTACGTACATTTACATAGTTATTAACTCCTGGAAAAAGCATGAAGCATAACCCAAGATGTGAACGGGGGCAGAATTTTGGCATTTGTGTTTAAATGATGAGCATCCAGCCAGCGTACAGCAAAGACAAAGCGGTGATGCACAGCACACATCTTCCCAGAAGCCTACAGAACTGCATCACACTGCTGCACCTTTATGTAATCACTGTTGAACACAAATATTTCATTGGGAGATATTGCCATTATCCTCAACTTCTTCCTCAGGATTACAGCTGACTAACTAAAGCAAAATAATTTTGGATCAATTAAAACATTTCTCAGTGCTTGTCATTTGACTGAGAGCAAGTTTCTTGATGAAGTAATGAGGAAAGGCATATACTAATCACCCATTAACAGACAGGATGCTTAAACATCAATTCCTCTTGTACCAGAAAAGATTCTGTTCTCCTTAATTTAGTGCTGCAGGCTCACAGGTTGAAAGCTGCTCAAAATGAGGTCTGAATCTCTCTATTCATCCGAGTTTCATTAGAGAAAATTTTCTTTTGACAACAAAGATTAGGAGGACAGTTTTTACTCTAAGTCCAGTGAGGTCAAGGCAGAGGATGCCCCATCCCTGGAGATGCTCAAGGCCAGGTTGGATGGGGCTCTGGGCAGCCTGATCCAGTAGGAGACAATCAGTCCATGGCAGGCAGATGGAAATAGGTGATTTTTAAGATCCCTTCCAACCCAAGCCATTCTGTGATTCTATGATTAGAGATCTATGACTCCTCTTCCAATCTGCGGTCTTCAAGGAGTGGTATCTGACATACACAAGTGGTGAAAAAAACTGCACATCTAAGCTGCAAGGTAGAGAATCTACGAAAACAATTTCCACACTAAATATCTGAACACAATTTGCTTTGTGCAACAACCAAGTCTGGATTATTTTCAGAGCATAATTTCTGCTGTGATGAAGCACGGCACAAACTGATTCTGTCCCACCCGCTCTGAGCATTTGTATTTTGGTGAATCAGCTCTGCTTCTGGCAAAGGATGGAGCACTGAGCACAGAAAGAGATCTGCACAATCTCTGGATGTGACCACCAGAAAGCAGAAGGCGTAGAATGAGAAGATGAATGCTTTTTGCCTTTTCCGGCCTTATCTCATACTACGGTTTTCACTGTTCAGATAACAGGCACTGCTCTATTTTTTTTTTACCTGACATATCTACCACCCTCCTTGTAGAGAATCTGCTGCAGAGAACATGAACAATTTACAAGTTATTAAGAAAACCCTACCATCACTGCCATTGCTTCTGACTGTGGACCCTGCAGAGCACCATCACATTCTCAAAAACACAGGAAATGGGACTCAAAGAATTCCTCACTAGGCAGTTCTTTCCAATCTGATTCTGTTTTTCAAAGGAAACAAAGCAAACGTGACTGCTCTGCACACATGTCTGTCTTGCTTTGCTCCCTTTTGAGCCCGTGGCTTCATTTAACAAAATTTGACAAAGTTTAACAAATGTAGAGCTCCCATAAATTCTATGGAAATGGACAGCCTGGTAGAGAACGCAGACAAGAGCTGACATCCATACAAATAGAAGTTATCAAGGGTGAGCACAACAATCATAGAATCAGTATGGTTGAAAAAGACCTCTAAGGTCATCTAGTCCAACCATCAACCAACCCCACCATGCTGACTAAACCACGTACTTCATTGCCACATCTCCACAGTTCTGAACACCTCCAGAAATAGCGACTCCACAACCTCCCTGGGCAGCCTGTGCTGGTGCACTGCAACTCTTTCATAGAACAAATTGTTCCTAATATCCAATGTGAACATCCCCTGGTGCTACTTGAGGCCATTCCCTCTCATCCTATCACTGTTATCTGGGAGCAGAGGCCTACCCCCACCTCACCACAACCTCCTCTCAGAGAGCTGTAGAGAGTGGCAAGGTTTCAGGAATTTCATCAGCAACAGAAATACAGCTTTTAAAGAAACTTCATTTTCACAGGGCTGCTCAGATACACAAAACTGCGTTACGAAGGTCCATAATACTCTGTTCCAAATAAAATATGCACTTAACCTTTCCAGAAGACATTTAATTTGCCTTCACTTTTTTCTTTGTCGGTGAATCAGACTTTTAGTTAGCAGATCAATTGTATGAATTACATAACCACAAAGTAATTGCTTGGTACTTATTAGGAAGTGCAGGAAACAAGTCCTGGCTAGAGTAACTCTTAAAATATTCCAGCTGAGGGCTTTTATTTCTGTGACAATTGCAGGACTTGGAAGATAGTGGAAGACTTTAGGTCTGTAAAAAGAAAGGCAGAATGCCTTAAAATTAAATCCTTGGCCAGGCTAGGAGTTTTTCAACTAGTATTTATGGATATTTGGTAATATCAGTAAGTATAAATATTGTATGTAAGCAAGTCAGAAGATTATGATACATCCTAGAGGGTTTGTTGTTGTTGTTACTGTTTTTTAAGGGAAAAAAGCTATATTTTTCTATTATTTTCATTAGTCCTGCTATTATTAGAATTACTGCTCACCAGAGTGAATTGTCACACATCTATCAGCCACCCTAGTGGAAATAAGAGCAAGGCAGACTGTCTATTCCCATTGGTACCAGCAGCTGTTACAGAAATTTCTTTAGCCACAAGTACTGAAATTCTGATTTCCTTCAAGTTCTTGTAGAACAAATACCTCCACTACACACAGCCATTCAACAGAGAATGTGCAGGATCTCCTGAAATAATCTTCACAGTTTGGTCACCCAACAAGAAAAAGTGAAGTCATTAGGCAAGCCAAATTTTGCTTTGAGGCAGAGATTATTCAAGTGTGCTTCACTGCCGTTGATCTACACGCAAACGCAACCCTAT
This sequence comes from Excalfactoria chinensis, assembly GCF_039878825.1. NCBI lineage: Eukaryota > Metazoa > Chordata > Aves > Galliformes > Phasianidae > Excalfactoria > Excalfactoria chinensis. The sequence goes on from NC_092826.1 coordinate 134,878,057, forward strand.
ACTGCTCCTATCTGAACACTTATCCCTCCACCGTAGAGATCATCCGCTGAGAATGATTGTGGGGTGTTAAAACATTAAAACATTACTATAAATATTTATTTTTATTTTTTTATTTTACAAATTAGAATCAATTTGCAAGTTAAACCTCAAAACATCAGTGACAAAGGAAGACCTGACTCTTTCCCTCAGCATGGACAGTCCTTCTCACCTGCATCCCACAAAGCCAGAAGTTCACAATGCAACATACCCCAGGGAAGAGAACAGGAAGCTTTTGTATAAAATTATTGCACACTCCAGACTGTCCCTCAGCCTCAGAATATGTGCCTGATGCAAGCAATCCCTAACAATATTGTAAAAGTGCTTTTAAAGGGACCTACAGTCCAGTGGTCTGCAAAAAAAAAGTCTGAAATTATAAGACCATGCAAGCAAGTGGCATTGCCTGCAATACAGTTTAAAACCAAATACACTGAGAATAGGCTCAAAGTAGCAACTACCTACTTTTCTTAATGATTAAGTTGTGCAAGAGCAAAACTAGGCAGAATTGCAACTCTGAAGGCAGCTGTCAGAAAAATGAAGCCTCAATGTGGATTTCAGTGAGACTGTAACTGAAGAAGGAGTTGTAAAATATTTATAGGACATTCAAAATTCACAAGTTATAGGACATCCAACCAATCTTGTCATCAGGCTCCCTGTGCAGCCAGTACAGCATGCCTTCCATTTCATATATACGCAGCAGCTCTTTTATGGAAATGATTGAAGAATGAGGACTATAAATAATAGCAATCATAATAAAGAGTTATTTCCTCCCTGCAAAAAAGGTATATATCTACCTTAAGTGCTCAATAACACCCTTACCCAAATGCTATCTCATCCTCTACCCCAGCACCCTGAAACCCAAGCAGCTTCACTTTATCCTTTCATCCTGTTTAGACTTCCCTGGAACCTGGCTCAAGATCATGATGGAGAACAACTGGTCCTTTTTGATCCTAGTGATAAGAGTGGGCTTGTACCTCTCTAGGACGTGCAGCCTTAGATCTCAAGCAGAATCTTGATGCTTTAGAGTGATATTTCATAAGCACTTTGTGTGTATGGAGGAAGGAGCAAATGGAGTGCAGGGGCTCAACCCTACCGTGAAGAGCTTTGTAAAACCAGAACAATGATTTTTCTCTCCTGTAAGTGAAAAGCAGAGGCAACCTTCACCTGGATCAGCTACTCTTCCTTGTGAAGCTGCTCATGAATTCTACTGTACTCGTGAAACTCAAACAGCACTTCTTTGGATCAGATCTCTGTTCATTGCAAGACTTGTGTCCCTGGGTTATGAAGCTTTTTGTCATCTCGCTCTGTCAATCCTAGCTGTCCTAGGTCTGTATCCCCGGGCCCTGCACATTTCTGGGCCATCTTGTGGCACTGAATTTGATAGATGACTTCATGCTGCTACAGTGCACCAGCTGTGCATTGATATTGGGGCTGGGAAACACACAGTGTAAAGAGAAAGAGGCATAGAGCAAGAGCTCCTATTATACAGCTGCACTGATCAGTACAGGTGGGTATCTTTTACAGCCCTCTCATGTGCAGGTGGTTTCCATACTTCAGTCATTCCTTCACAACGTGCACATTTCCACTTCAAAGCTTCTACAGTATTGAAGAGAGGTTTTTCCAACCTATGCAGAGTCCATTTAAGTTAAGAGAGGTTCATCTTCCCTAAGTTTGTAGTCCTGGAATGGCTTTATCTTGACAGTGTTCAAAGTTCTCTCTAAACACCCTCTGGTAAAGAGAGAGAGCTCTTCTTCCTGAGAATGACTACTGCACATGTACGTGCCCACACACAGAGCCATGCATAACATGACTGTGGCATACTTGGGGTCCGCACTCCTATGTGTATGTAAAAGCACAGAATACAAAGATGTGAGGGATTTGCTTCTGAATTCCTTTGAATCCTGCTGTACAGCAAGAACTACCTATGTCAAACTGCTATTTGGTTTTTAAACACACCATTTCTTGGCCTTTTCTTCCATTTCTCTTGCCACGTGTTGACTTTCTGAGGATAAGAGTTCTTTTGTGAGCAGTGGGCTCACAACTGAAGGGATTTTGCTGTTCATGTGAAGCTCTTCTGCACAAAACATTCTTCAGCCAGGGCTGGGCTGAGTCCCAGGCAGGCTGGAACTTCAGCTGACTTCCACAGCAAGGAGCCCAGTGGAGGGATTATGGATGGTAAGTAAATAATGGACTTTGATACTATGTCGAGCCATGTAAGAAAATTATCTGAGCATACCAGGAGCTTATAAATGAAAGAGCCTCTCACCAGGCACTTCAGAGATGAGGGAAAAAGAGACCTATGAGACTTAAAAATTCAATGAAAACCTATCTGCTAGTTAGGAGATGAATCCTTAGATGTCTGACCTAAATTCCAAGTAATGCTGATGAATGGCAGGAAGACTGAGCTATGTGCAGTCTTATCATGTAATCTTAAGTCTTTCTGTAGTCCTACACATATTACTTATGGAAAGATAATGCAAGGAACACAAAGTTGGGTTAGCTATCTGCTTCTGCTCTCTTAAGCAATAATTCAGTTTGGATTTCAACAAATTCTCTTCCTCATACATTTATTTTCTTTATTACTCACTGTCCACATAGCCATGCACTCATTTAGTATGTGTTACTATCATACACGAATCTGCCACATCATCTCTGTATTGTCTTTTACTGAGCACTGAAAGTTTAAAGTGAAATGGTATTTAGTGTTGTAACATTGAGCCTCTTTGGAAAAAAAAATCGTACTTTGAATCTCTTGGTTCCAATTTCCCATCTAGAATCAACACAGCACTCCTACCACCGCATTAACTTAAATGCTAGACATACTTAAATACCGCAAAATAGAAGTAGCTGCTGAAAACCCTGGCACAGATATTGTCCCCTCTTTGTTTCCTCTGTGGCACATCTCCCCAGGAGGTACAGTGCTGCCCCAGAATATTCTGTGCCTGACCTTGAGTCCTTGCGAGTTGCTGTGCCAGCTCCCCCTGCGTGATGGGTTGCACTGGCGTGCCTGGTGATATTCTGACCTGCACAAACCCAGAGAAGCATCACAAAGAATCACGTGGGCTGTGATGCAGACAGAATCATAGCAACATAGAATGGCTTGGGTTGGGAGGAACCTCAAAGATCACCCATTTCCAAACCCCTACTCACTGGCACTCACTATTGCTTTTTTCCCTCATCAAGCTAAAATATAATGGAACCTGCAGAGCAGTTAGATGAGATGCAATAATAGCCTTACAAAAGCACGCGCTCACTGCAGCGGCTGCTGCTCATCCTCACTGCGTAGCACAAAAATTAGAAACCACATCTCACATTGTTTACCCTCCCCAGATCCTGAGAAATTCAAAAACCCACTGGATCCTGCGAGTTAATGGTGGAAAACAACCCCAAACAATCAAAGCATTCAGACTGCCTCTTTACTGATGCAAGACTGATCCCCTAAATCAATACTTCAGTGTTTCCTCTAGGTCAGTTGGAAATTTTCATATAATGGCAAAGGGATTTAGCTGCATCCCCTGGGAACTATTCTGTCACTGAAGAGATTTTACAAGCAGGAAGCTTTGCTTTATATTCAGCACATGTTTTGCCATTTAAAATTTAATTCCTTAAATGTAAATTAAACCCTGTCTCATTATGACAAATATTTTCCCCCTTTTTCCTTATGTTTACTACTTTCATAAATACGTAGACTGCCATCAACCTGTCCCTACATTACTCATCATTAAATCAAAGCGTTTCATACATATTTGAACGCTCTTTCAAACACTAATTGTTCCAATCCTTTGATCGTTTCCTCTCCCTCTGAAAGAGCACTGCAAGAAACAAATGCATTCTGAGCAGACAGCTAGACTGACAGGGCAAGGCAAATATGATTTCTGAATTTGATACAGATAGAGGAAAGGGTAAGGAGATCTCTTCAAAATACTCTTAGAAACATTTTATCACAGAGCAGGAAGGCAGAGTCATTTTCACCTTGCGCTGGCATGCAGGGGTTGATAAGAAATGAGGTGCAGAAAAGCTGAGGAAGGAGCATGGGTGCAGTCTGAACACTGCAGAGAGTATCACCGAATCATTAAGTTTGGAAAAGACCTCTAAGATCATCTAGTCCAACCACCAACCCATCCCCAGTATTACCCACTGACCACATCCATCTCCATGCCTCTGGAACACCTCCAGGGATGGGTGACTCCATCGCCTCCCTGTGCAGCCTGTGCCACTGCATCACCTGCATCTTCCAGAGAAGAGACTTTTCCTAATATCCAACCCAAATCTCCCTGGGCATAACTTCAGGCCGTTACCTCTCATCCTATCGCTGTTACCTGGGAGCACAGCCCAATCTTGACCTTTTCATAGCCTCCTTTCAGAGAGTTGTAGAGAGTGATGAAATCTCCCTCTCAGCCTCTTCTCCGGACTGAACAACCCCAGTTTCCCCTCTGCTTCTTCCCATCAGAGCTGCCCTTCTCTGGACATGCTCCAGAGCCTTAATAACTTGCAATAAGGGGTCCAACATCCAACACAGTACTTGAGGTGTGGCCTCACCAATACAAGTACATCTTTCATGGGCTGCAGCTAGCCCTGCAGCAGTCATGGTGAGGAGCCAGCAGTGAATGGTATTCCTCTGAGTGGTCAGTGACAGGGAAGCAGGAGCAGATTCAGAGCCCCACAGTCCCAGTGATGAAAGGAAGAGCTTGAGAGCTTTTAATAATGAAGTCCACAGCATTTCCCTCTCAGCAAAACCCCCAGGACCTGCCTCTGGCTACTCAAATACAGTTCCGAAGCTAGAGATCAGAACAGATCGGTGCTTTTAGACTGTTTATAAGGAGAAACAAAATACCAGATTACAAAATCACAGAACCATAGAATTAAAGAATATCTGAGGTCAGAAGACATCTCTGGGTCCATCTGCTCCCACCCTGCCCCACCAGGACCACTCAGAGCTGAGTACCGAGGCCCATGCCAAGGCAGCTTTTGGACATCTCTCCACCACCTACCTAAGCAGAAAGGTTTATATGCAGGCATGAGGCAATGGAACATGTTTGCTCAGAGAGGTTGTGGATACCCCATCCCTGGAGGCATTCAAGGCCTGGTCTGATCCGGCCCTGGGCAGCCTGACCTGGTAGTTGGCAACCTTGCCCACAGCAGGGAGGCAGGATCCCAGTGTTCTTTAAGATCCCTTCCAATCTAAGCCATTCAGTGATCCTACAAAGGTTTGCCATAGAAGCTGAAAGCTGGTCTGAGTGATCTTGAATCAAAGGGCTGACCATGCCAAAAGGATAGTGATGACTTCTCTTTGGGTGGTGGTCCACACAGGCACAGCTTCTGTCTACGTTGTACCTGGTACCCAGATACTGAGATCTAACTTAGGTCATCGCCCACAGTAGTGCCATACACAAGATTATAAAGCAGACTACGTAGGTTCTGAACCTACAGGGAACCACAGATGTGCTTAATGGATGCTTTATGTGCAGCTCTGCTGCAAAATCATGCCCATAATCTGAAATGGTGAAAACAGATATACCTATAAACCAAAAACACACATTCTGAGGCAACCGTAAAGCCTTCGGAATGCAAAGACCTTTGTCATACATAGTACCTAATGTTTTTGCACATCAGCTTGTGAAATAGCAAAATGACTAAACCAATTAGTTATAAATCCACAAAATCTGTACCTCTAAAATATGAACTAAAGTTGTTGAAGAAGAATCCATAAAGAATTTATGACACATCACAAATCCTGTGATTTGAGGGGAGACATCCAACATGTCTTTCAGAAACCATCTCAGCTTCACTTTATTACTTCTGTGCTTTAAAAATAAGCTGACTTTATAATAAATAATATATAGCGTAACTACTGAATTCTCTGAGCAAACAACTGATTCTGGCAGAGCTGACAGGGAACACGAATGAAGCCAAGCATTGATATCTCTGTGTCATATCTCTTTGTAATACCCCTGCAAAAAACAAAGTGCCAAAGAACTTCATTCCACCCTAGCATAGCTCTTAGTCACAGCCACCCAACAGCCTCCTTGTAGCCCCGAGAGGGACTGCTCTTCAGTAAGAGAAGGACCTTTCTCCCTAACCACTAGCTATACATAGCTTGAAACTACAGATACTTTTGAGGGAGAAAGAAACCATCTACTCATTGTCAATCAAGTTATTATTTGAAAGATTCCTTGTTTTCAGAAAAAGTTCCACAGAGGCAATAAATGCAGTGAAACGCAGGAAACAGCCATAAACCTTTTTCACTCCTGCAGTCCAGCAACAGCTTTCTCTAAGCATTATGGGGAAGCAAAAACAGCATAAGAGAAGGACTTGCCAGAAATACACATTACATTTTGTATAGCTCAAATCCCAGCTTCATATCAGGTCATCATAAATGCTACCATAGTGTTGACGTTCCAGGTAGGAGTCTGGCCATATTCCCAAAGGGACAACCAAGTCTACAGCTGCTTCACTCATGAGGGATCAGCTCTGGATAAGGCCAAAGACAAGATGTGAATACCACCTTGGGATAAATCCGTGTACCTTCCTGAGTCACTGACTCTCTTTATTCCTTGAGAACTGGTATCTATGGGTTGAAGTTTTACTATTCTTATTTTAGCTCAGCTATTCCCACACGTTAACTCAATAGAGACATTCAGAACAAATGGATGCTTTGCATGGTAGAGAAATTTAGATAGCAAAAATAGCCTTCCCAGACAGATGAGACTGTCAACATATCAAGAACAAACGTTTTTCTCCCCTTCTCCACCCTTCAGTCTCTGAGGCTGACTGAATTAAGTCCCCAGATGTACACTACATATTCTTCATTCACCTCCCTCGTACCAAAATGCCCTCTTAGGCTTTCTACCCACACAAGGGGTGCCTGCTGGCATCACTCACCTCCAGTTGTTGTCCTTTCCTCTGGGCAGAAAATAGGAAGGGCATTTCCTTTTATCAGTGATCGAGAACGCAAAAATTTATACTGACTTCAGAAGAGTACAAGAGACTCTCTTCTTCCTTGTAGGTATTAGAGCAGAACAGAGTCAACACACTAAAATGTTTTTCCCTCTTGCCTCACACATGATTTATTTAGAAGCCAATAGTAATAAAAGGAAATCGTAACAGGAGAAGAATTGCCATAAATAGGACAATGGCGTGTCTGGGGCAAGGACAGAATGGATCCAGGAGTAGCTCTGCTAGTGAGATGAAAACATAATTTTTCTCTGTTTATCGACCTGTGGTATAACTGTCCAAAATGCACTGGAGAGGATGGAAGTAACCATCCTCCTGACAGGTCTTCCATCATATGATGGCCTCAGCCTAGTCTGGAGACCACTTTGATTTTCATCATAGCAGCGGTGGGCAATAGGTGATCATCCTCCCTGAAGATATAAACTCGTAAGTGAAAGCTAAAAATTGTTTTGCCCCAGAATAATTAGCAAAACAGTTAAGAGCAAAAGGAGAAAGTCCTCAGAGTTCAGTAAGATCCAGAGCTCTCATAAACAAATTCCTTAAGTACTGAAAGAGTTGCCAATTTTGTTTGCCGTCACCAGAAATTACTATTTTTATGGCTTTTACTGACCAAATTTGTGTAATTACACAAACTTCTGCATTTGCAGATGCATTCTGAGCTATTTGCATTATTTCTCTAATATGTGTACTTTTATTTTATTTTTTGCCACAAGGACACCGTACCATTAATTCTGTACCCTCTCTAAATGCAGCAATTATCCACCAAACAAATATTCTGCACCACACTTCAAGGATACTCTCACCTTCCCATCCTCCAGTGCTGTTGCTGGGCAGAGGAGGAGAAGTCACCTTTACCCTGTAAGGATGCAGGGTCAAGAGAAGTCCCTGGTACAATCTCAACAGTTCTTAAAATAATAATAAAAAAAAACCCACAATCATGATTATAGGCAAGCGTCCACTGAACCTGTTATTTGCCATTAAATTATATGCATTAGTTAGAATGAGTATATCTTATAAAACTTTCAGGTTAGATATTCAGTTTAGCACAGAGTACATGCAAGATTAACCAAGTGTGAAGTTCCTCAGGTGCCAAGCTGAAGCAGGCTCATGTTTCCTTGCTTTCATAAACTATTTCTCACATGAAAGATGTATGAGTCTTTGGGTAATAAATGCTTGCCTTTCACCTGGAGAAGGCAAATTGTAATGGAGTTGAATAGGAGTGCCTATGTATGTATGTTTATCTGTGTGTTTCTTGATAGAGATGCCATTGGTTGAAAAATGGAAAAAGCTGCTCCTTGTTCAGAATTTTGAGGTTGTTGCAGCCATTAAGAGTCACATCACATCCTAGGCCCTGCTGTCCCATGAGAACCCTGGGATCTTCACACTGCTCTGAGTGGCTCTAACATTCATCAACACCTGCTGAAAGTTTATGGAGACCAAACAGCAAATATGAGCACAGTGAGGTGGTGGGTGGTGCATTTCTGCAGTGGAGACAGTGATTATGTCACCTCTGCTGGCACAGAATTCACAAACACAGGCTCATGTTCATCTCTGGCAAAAATGCACAGGTAATGGTGGTGACTATGTTGAAAAATAGTGTTCAATAGCTGAGAATGTACTCCATCAAACTGAGTTATTGTGCTCGTTTATAGCTGTTGTCATTTCCATAGAAATAAGTAGGAGGCATTACTTTTGGAGCAACCTACATAAATTACATTTCAATTTTTCACCAATAACTACTTTTGGGAAGATAAAAAATGTTCACCTTTTCCCCCTTTTTGCTGCTTTGATAGAAAGGTAAAACGTAAGATCTGATTTGAGATCTTACTCTCTTGAGCTCCTCAAGCTCCTGTTTTCCAGTAGTGGCTTAAGGATCCTTCAACTTAATGAACCCCAAGATTCTATCACAGCCATCCTGTTTTGTTTTTAAATGAATCTAAGGCCAAGTACTGGCTTCCTGTCATTGTTTTACTAGTGGTGAGAAGCTCGGTCCCTACTAACTAAACACATGTTGCTATGGTCAATATAGGTACTTGCAGAAAGAAGAAAGGGAGACTGAGCTGTGCCTATAAGAGGTAAATATTACCAATTGCTGATACAGTCCCTGAAAAGAAAATGTGAATTCTAGTGCTGTCCTTCCTCCTTTCTTCTTCTTCATAATTCAAAAAGAATTTAAGTCAATTCACAACACATTGCACCTCGTTTAAATAAGCAGAAGATTTGAAACTACCTAACTGCAAGCAATGTAGCCAAGACCCATGGTTTGATAAATTACATGCAATCACCCTGAAGATCCTCAGCATCTAATTCCTGACTTATTGAAGTCAATGGAGTTTTGCCAACAACTTCAAGCAAAGCAGTATTTCACTCTAGGTACTTTGGACCTCATAATTTGTAAGAAAAACGCTGACTGGAAATGATAACGTAAATTATATGCAGCACGCTGTCACTGCTAACAGTGACTACAAACAGGCATTAGCACAGCATCAGCAAGACCGACTTCAGTACAGGTACACAGCATGTTTTATCATGAAAGGGGAATCACAGATAGATAGTGATGTAGGAAAGTGCGGAGACAGTTTAAAAAGTTTTGAATGCCCATTTTCATTTCCTCGCCGACTCCTCCACTTCAGCTTTATGCTGCTCAAGTACGTGGAGAGTGATATTTTGAGAGCATTATTTCTTCTATAAAATTCTATTTTAAAAATGCTGACCCTGCGCTAGAAGAGGTTCTGATGTCATCCCTGGTAGGACTGTAACTCAAGCCAAAACTCAAAGTTAATAAACAAGTAGCCTCTCCTATATCTTCTTACAACTCTAAAGACCTGAACTTACTAAGACAGCCAAAACATTCCAAGCTGCTCTTTCCCTCTAAGGACGTTTCCCTGGCACTTCTTTCATGGGACCTTACACAGGACTAGTGACTGAAGCAAGTACAGAGCCCACCAGAAGACCACCCTTAGACTCCAGCTCTGTCCATGTTAAGATTCAATAGTTTAGGTGCTGTTGTGTTTTTTTCAAAGCCATGTTGGCTTGCAAATTCCTAACATAAAAGCAGAAGCAGCTTTGTAAAGAATGCTTACAATTTCATTCATCCTACCTTTTAAGCTAAGGATACAACAGGACACACTTTCAGACTGCTTTACACACCTCGCTCTGAACAATTAAATCTAGCAATTTAAATCCTGGTCAATGAGACTTGGAAGAATGAATGAAGTCTATAATCTACCCTACATTTAACAGCTTTACCACACTTGGGAGCCCCATACTGACCCTAGGGAATGAGCAATGATAGATCACTTATGTATGTAGTGAATTAAATAGTTCCTATTTGGAATCAAAACACCTGGTATTAGTAGTTGTGTGTAATTGGTAGCACTGTAAACATTAGGAAAGGGGCAGTACACAACAATACCTGTAATCTACACCTCTAAAGATTTAGAGTGTCATTGTTTTTCCAACACAGAAGACAAATCTCAAATAACTAAAACCTGCTTAAGGAACTTAACATCTGTCTTTCCAGGGAAGACCTGCAGTACTATCAAGCCCGAGAACATACTTAAATGTTTTCTGTTATTATTTTAGATCAATCCACTTTTCTTTGTAGTTATCCTCAATCATTCTCAGCAGCAACACACGTTACACACACACCAAGCAGAAGTGTCAATGATCTCCCCAAAAAGAACAATTGGATATTTTCAGCATCATAAAACAGAAAGCAATAAATGACCAACCCACATTTGCTTGCAGTTGTTTGACATCTAACAGTTTTCCTTGTTCATCTGTCCGAGCACTTCCCAGGTGAATCCCTGTAGTAGCTCTAGGCACAACCCATAAGTCTGGAGGGGCCTACCCAGGCACAGGGTAGGTGACTTTAAAGGGACACACAGTTGTCCCTAGGTAAATCCATCCCCAGATGGAGGGATGAGGAGCTACATAAAGCACTGTTGCTCCTCCTGAGTGGTTGCTCACCTGAGAATGAAGGATTTCCAGTGATGGGAATTGGTTCCAGCAGAAACAGTAGAGTTGGAAGCTGCTGCATCAAATGTCTCCTTTCACTTCCTTTCCTCCACTAATTACAAAGCCATAAAACAGGAGAACAGAAGAAAGCAAAGGGAAGACCACAATCCCAAAAATCCTGACCCCTCTGTTGCCCTGTGTCAAGAATAAACAGCTTCTCTTGCTCAATTCCCACCTCTGTAGCTTGAATTTGTGCGAGTCCCTGTCATCCTTGCACCTCTCAGCCCACCATTCCTACCTGCCAGCACTAACCAGATCGTCATCGGGCAGGTCCCCACTGCTCAAGCCACAGGAGGGCTTCTCCGGCTGCGTTCCAGTAGGTGCCCATGGGCTTGCTCCCCACCCACTCTGAGGGTCAACTGAAGACATTTAGCCTCTTCCCTCCTTCCCACTCTTCTCCCAGTTCGTGCCTTCTGCAGAAGAAATACACCCTTGGACCTGGAGGGGGTGGAGGCTAATGGATGGACTTGGGTGCCTGTTAGTCTTTTAAAAGCTATTATAGGCAGCAATAGAGAAGCCATCAAGAAACCCTGAGTAGTGTGCTTCCTTCCTAAATCCATCTCTGCCCACTCAAGTCTTGTACCATCAGCTTTTACTATATGCACCTGTCCTCAAGGACACAATAGGCAGATCCCCTACAGTCTATTTTGACAAAGTATAGCCCAGAAGCATCAAGAAGGAGATACAAGGAAGCAACACCAAAAAAAGTTTACAGTTGACCATATTGCACACTAATAAGGACACTGTGGAGAACAAATGGAATGCATGGGGCCACATCAGCTGGAACTTGCATTCAGATCCTGTTCCTCAGCAAAGAAACTGCAGGCCACGGCCACTTAAGCAAGGGTGACAGCATTTTTATCTAAAAGTCAGGAATACAAGACTGGATAGGCACTCTGTTAATTGGCTGAAAGCATGTCAGCCCTGCTGCTCTTGGGGCTGGGGAAGACACAGTAAGGATACGAACACTATATTTTAAAAGCTATTTAAAACAGCATTTTTATCTTCCTGCCTCTGTGGTTACTAACACAAACTGCCTAAAACAGTGTTTATGAAGAAATGCTTTTAAGAAGCAATGAGACAGAAATTTCTTCAGAATCAGTGCTTTTCATACCAATTTTCGGCCCAGAATACACAAATTATGAATCAGAGAAGTAACATTTCCTGATGGAAATAGTGATAGTTTGAGGAGATGCTCCTGACAAGTGAGAATTGCTTCAGCTCACAACCGTAAGTACTTTTCAGAGTAAATTATAGGGATTTTTAAAAGGCGTATTTACTCCAAACATCCCCTTCAAACACTTGAGATGAAAGAGCATAGCAGGTTTTTATAACCACCACAATCTATTAGGCCAAAAATCCATACAGAAATGGAGCTTAAATACTTACAGATAAGATGGATCACAATGTGGTGTAAGTAAACGTGTGCTCTAAACATTTCCTAAATCAAGGTTTCCATCAGGGGCTCAGCATCTTTGAAGGAGCCAGTATATATTTTCATATCAATTTCCATGTTATCCTGACAGTTGCTTTAGGACTTTGTAACTAGCAAAATCTGGCACGCAATCCCTTGGAATACGGCACAAGCATTGGCCAAACAGCTCTATCATTAACAAACACTTCTAATGGGTTCTCAAGACTCCTCAGTGCATAAGTTAAATACGATATCCTTCAATCCTCATGATAACGCCGCATGCCCATTACATATTGTAATCAGTAATCTTTTTCATAATGACTATAGGGGGATTCTTTATTTATTTATTTTAGGTAAATGAGCTCACAATTGAGTACAGAAGGATTGTTTATTGTCACTGCTGGTTTTGACCCTAACGTTCATTTTCCTTCATTTTACCAATACATTTGGCTTTCTGTCCTTAATTAGCTGAGTCGGATGTACGTTCAAAAGGGTTTTGCTCCCAGCCGCTCCACCAGCAGGGGTGGATAGCTATTGAATCCTTCATAACTATCAGTCAGTGATACATATCAGTGCTTTGGAGATCCATTTGAAACATAGGCCAGGGTAAAAATTAACTGAAAACAACGAGGCTTCTCACGGTGATCAAAGATTTCTGGAGAAACAACTACATTTCCCTGACTCCAGCTGAAGGACATTCCATGCTGCATGAAGACTGACTGATACTTCTCAAACAGCGCTATCTTTGAATGCATATAATATTGCAAAAAATATCTTGAAGGCCTCGTACATCCAATTTTTTATGAATACATTTAAGAATGTATTCATAAAATACATAAAATTCATAAAATACATTTAAAAATGTATTCATAAGGGGAGTAGGTAATTAACAGCATGATTCAGATCCTTCAGTAGACATAAATCATCGTAGCTCCACTGGTTTCAATTTGTACTGCCTGTGAAAAAGGCTCTCTACACCTTTTGGTAATCACAGAGTGAATTCATCATCCCCAAATAATTAAGGATTTAATTTAATTATCTGTTAATCTCTTCATTTTATGACTGTATTCTGAAGGATGGCAAGAACTACAGAGAGCTGTTGCAAGGGATGTTAATGAGAAGTACAGTGTATCATCATTTTGATATATCCATAAATATTGAGCAAGTTAATGCCAAGAGTTAAGTGGAAGAAGGGAGCGTGCACCATATCATAGACATATAATCTCCTGTATAAATATATTATGGCTTATTATAAATGCACATGCTGCACAATAAAAAAAGGTCTAGCCTTTATTTTAATCCCAACCATAAAAGCCCTCTTCCACATTTTGACCCATTTCTACCCAGAATAACTTGAAGCAGGAAAAAGAAACAGCAGCATTTAGAACTAACGTTTGCTTCTGCAGAAACTTAATTTTGAACTATATCACCCTGAAATATCAGGTACCATGTTGATGGAATAGGGGAAAGTGCTTTGGGAGAGGAGCAGAAAATGTGTCAATTAAATGATGCTTAATAGCCTGCAGTTTAATAGCTGTTACAAATAGGAGGTAAAGGACAAAGCGTTCAGCTGCACAACAAAACACACGACTATATGCAAATAAAACCTTTCTATCCAAGAAGGACATTTTGCCCCTTAATACTAAACAGCTTCCTGAGCTCATTTAAGAACCATGCCCTGTGGTAATTATCTCGTGTCACTTCACATGATATAATGCCTCCTTATGCTTAATGGATATGTTTTAATTTCTAAGGAAACTGCCTGGTTGCACAAATGAAACTTGCATGATGATTAAAATATAATTTTCACTCAGGCAATAACGTTTGTCAATAAACAAAACCATAAATAGAGACATTACTTCTATTTCAAGGTAGTCCTTAAAATGCGGAAAACCTCCACTACTCTACGTGCAGACTACAAATTGCTGCATACCACAGAGATCATCGCCTTCTCATCATTGATGGAACCTCATATAAAAGCTGCCTTTAAATATTCAAATCGATACTACCAGGAAGCAAGTCAACAGAATTTCACATTGTGGATGACTCCCACTCTTTAACTACTGAATGCAAGACAACGAATGCAACTTCATCAGCTGATACCAGAGTCCCATATTCTGAAAGCATCCAAGGAAATTTGTTGAAGCCTGTTGAAATGAAAGGTGTTTGCTGCTTAATTATCAGCGGGAAGAACTGACTCCAAACTTGTTAAGAAAGCCTTCAAAGAACTGCTTGTGAGACACCAGAGGGATGTCCGCTTCACTTGTTGCGCAACATTAACTGTATGTTTGGTAAAGAACGATCTGTTTCATCTCTATTTCTAACCTGTAAGACATGCAGCTGTTTAAAAAGTAAATACGCCTTTCTAATATTATTTTTATTCATTTGACCATCATACCAGACTTCAATGGAACACGGACTTTAAGCACATTCCATACAGCTCAGCTTCACAATTTATCTCAGTTAAATCACAGCTTCAGGGGACAACGGCTTTTTTTTCCCTACCATTTTCTTTTACCTTTTTTCACCCATCTACAAATGGCATTTTTTTAATACTACTGAGGAAATCTGAGCTTCCCCGAGGGTTTTTAATATACGAGTGTTGTTGTTGTTTCAAATCCTCCGGAACTTTTCTCAGAAGTCACATTAACCTGAATGTTTAACGTCTCTAGAAATAAATAAGCAAAGATGGAACTCATCTAGAAAACCATAAAAATACAGTCAAAGCTGTACTGACAAGTCTGACCAAATAACATGCATGCAGCAGGACAGCTTGCCCACAAACACCAGTATTAGCTGCTTGTAATTTACATTTCCCCACAGCAATCTGTTTAATAGACTAATGCATATTTTTTCACTCACCCTCCATAATTTTTTAAATCTCTTCACTCTGGACAATTTGGATTTGTTCATCTCTGTTGTCTGTAGATCAAATATGTATCCTATGTAGCTGTAAGTATTTCTATAACCAGTCGGGTGCCTAAAAACAGTAGAGTGATGGATAGTCTTGAAAACAGAGGCACTCCCTGGCTTTTAATGCTGCTTCCAATAACCACACAGTTCACAGCTCAGCATAAAGTAACCAATAGCCAAGCATGACATTAAAAAAAACAACACTAAAATCCCTCCTTTGAGATCATAGAGGGAGAAGGCTTGATCCATCCAATACTTGATTTAGGTCAGTGAAAAGAGATGCTATTATGTCAGCCATCCAACTTTAAGAAGACTCGTAAGCTGACAGCCGTGGCACTTTAAAGCACTGTCATGATGAGTCTTTACAAAAAGGATTGTTTTAATCTTAAGAAAAAAAAAAAAAAAAGAAGAAAGCTATTTAAAATATATGGAAATTATATGATATTACAAAACTGTCTGCAATCACAGGATATTACAAAGCTGTCAGCAATATGCTCCAATGTAATGGTGCTGAGAAACAGATCATGTGGCGTTTTCTAATTCATTTTTGTCGTTTCCTAACCATATAATGCTCATATAGTTATGTGAATGTGCACATCAGCCATTCTACCCAAAAAGTTTTTAACTCTTTCTCCCTTAGAAAATAAAATTATGCAAGTTAGCAGACTCAAATATGCCAGATTTTGATTTTGGAAATCAATGGATGATACCAGGGATTTTACTAATTCTTCTAAGGGAAAAGAAGATGGGAGAGAATCCGTGACAGATCCCAACCATGGAAAAAATTGATCACAGCTCATGCTTACAAGGCTGCTGAAGGAAAGGAGCCACTTGGTTTTATTATTCATACCACCGGTTTTACATTCCCTACTATAATTTCATAATTTCAGGAAAAGAAAAAGTAAACAAGCTGTGAAACGTGTCTCACTATTAAGATATAAAATAGAAATATACGTATCAAGTCCTTGAGAAAGTAACGTTTCTTGGCTGTTGCAACTTCATAGTTGACCTCTGCATTGACTCATTGCATTGAGACATCTCCGCAAAGGGACCCTCTTCATAAGTGTCACCTCGAATCAAAAGGCAGGTAATGCACCAACTTGGGTGTGCAGAAAGAAGTCATACAGCAAATATTCTAAAATGGTTTTGCTTCAAATACTCGGTACACACTGTTGCTCAAAGCACACAAAGAAAGGGTTACCAGTATATCCTCATCATGTGCATTCTGTCACTTTCCATGTCACACTGTGCTTGCCTAGATACTTGGTGTTTAGATCTTTACCTTCACATTGCAGCATTGCAGAAACTTTATCTCCCCCTCACAAAATACTGTGTGGTGTACTCTCAATCAAATTACACTGCGTATAAGGGCACATTTGATACTGCTGGCCAGTACTGGTGCAGCCTCTATCAAACCTGGCCTCTTTCTCATCAAGAAAAAAATCTACACAGAAATCCTGCAGGTCTGAAGCAGCAAGCTTTTACTTGAGTAGTATTTCATTACTTATAATATATAGCAAAATCATTAGGAGACATGCATTTACCAGTAAATTCAGGATCTGACCCATGCTTTCTAGCAGCCATGAGATGCTTCACCAAACATACAGCTTCACTTCAAATGTGCATACCAAGATTGGTAGACATAAGAGCAGCTCAGTACTGCTTGTTATCTCTGAAAGCTTCTCCTAGGTATCTGTGACTATTTTGCTTTCACATTGATATCAAAGTCCTAATGTTGTTACATTAGGAGCATTCTTGTTAACAGAATCTGATCTGTTTAATGAAGAATAAAAGTGAGTCCATGTCTCAGTTTTATGGAAAATAACAAACTATATCTCCTTATGCTTCCTGTA
This sequence comes from Excalfactoria chinensis, assembly GCF_039878825.1. Classification (NCBI taxonomy): domain Eukaryota; kingdom Metazoa; phylum Chordata; class Aves; order Galliformes; family Phasianidae; genus Excalfactoria; species Excalfactoria chinensis. The sequence continues at coordinate 134,895,247 of NC_092826.1, forward strand.
AGCACTTCATTTCTCCCCTTATGAATCAGGTTCTGAATTATCTAATGCTATTCCAAACTTCCAAGTTTTCAGACCTGCCTCTCAGATATTTTGGCAATACAGTTAATCTGCCTGCCATTGAAAAGATAGTTATGAATATTTCAAACTCCCTAGTTTGAAATCTTGTCAGCTTACTGTTAGGTTTGTTTATCGTTAGCTAGATTTAAGAGAATACCTAGAAACTCTCCTTGATGTCATATGGTCATAACTACCAAGGCATCAAATGCCTGCTGTTAAGCTAAATACGGGCAAGTGATGGCAAAGGAACAAATGCACTAACTAAGGTTATAGTTGTATGACTTCTGCATGTAGCTGTGTCTCTAAAGAGAATAAGACTGACAGCTCAATGCTTATGCGTGGATACCGAGGAAGAGCTGGGTCAGTATCTTAGTGCTTTTTTCTTCTTCCCTATCTTGTTCATGCACTACTTAACACTTGATGCTAAAGTATGATACTAGACCCCAGCAACATCAAAGAAAAAAAACAACAAAAGAAAAATGCAGTCATACCTAAAATTGTTAAACTCTTTTCTCCAAGAACAAGAATCTGCCCTATGTTTCTTCATGCTCAAAAGATTGACAAAAACTTCTGGCTTTACCTACTGCAATGAGTGCAATTGCTCAGGACACCCCTTTTGCTTGGCTTGCTCAGGGAACGTAAATAACACTGCATGCCCAGGCCAAGGTCAATCTAAACATGGCTCTATCTTGTGGCTTTCTTCACTGTTTTGGTTAGAAGCCAGGAGAAATTTTACTTCTGAATTACATGTATTTACTTCAGAATGCTTCTACACCAATTTATGGTCTTATCTCAAGCGGTTTTTACAGTCTTTCCACATTGTAATCTGCTGAAAAGTGGATTTCAGCACATTTTTAACCTAATCCTAATTCATAAATAAACTAGAGTAGTTCATTCACTACCCTCTCTACTCCGACATCTTTTCCCTAGGTGTAAAAGCATTGACATTTTCAAGGTATCTCCAGCAGGGTGAGTGAACTGGAGGAGGTCAGAGCAGAGTCCAGCTATTGTTTACCACATCACTCCCTCGTGTCCATAAACTCTGATCTCAAAATAAACCTCATTAGAACAAGAGTGAAATTCCTGTCTTCACTAAACTATAGAATTTTTCCTACACGACCATCACTTTGTAAGAAACAGCCAGATTAAGAAAGGGAGAGAGAAAAGACAGAGAACGTTAATATCAAAAAGCCATATTGAGCTTTTGTTTTAAGTCTCCTACTCTTCTTATACCTCCTCCTACAACTGGGATGGTGCTTGTGTGAGCCACGTAACTGGCTGAACATTCACTTCACCTGAACAGTACTAACAGACAAAAACAGTAGACACTGCTATTGATGTTACTTCTTCAAATGTGAAGCATGCTGCAACGTCTCCTTGGTTAAGTCAACACAGCCCCTCAAGGGGCCACGCTGTGACACAGAGTAGAAAATCTATCTTTTTTTATCAAGTTATTTTAGAGGTAGGTGAGTTTACTTACCAGCATACTGATCTGGCTCATAGTATGGCTGTGCAAACAATTGCATTGGCAAGCTGGGGATAAGCAGTTCCCACCACTAGTGTTAACCACCAGCCCCTCACTGCGAGTCACAAGCAACTGCTGAGCCCACTTCTTGGAAACACCTAATATCACTGGGTGAGAATCAGTGCTTTGCAAGCAAAAAGAGCACTAAGAAGAAGCCACACTACAGCAATAAGAACATACTGAAGATCATCCACAAGATAAGGTATGTTTGATGGTCACTGGTATTTGCATATATATATTAACTCAAATGAATACTTTGGCCATATCCATGCATTGTGCATTACTCTTGTGACAAAGAAAAACTGTCGCTACATCCTTCAAAGGAAAGGAATTAAACCAATACCTGATTTTACACTCAATCAATTACTTTTCCATCCACAGTGTAATATGAATTCTCAGATCTGAGAATGTATTTGTTGTACATTTCTATGTAGTGTTTATTGTGCGCTGCTCTTTGTGGGCATGTGTTTTCTTTCCACTTTCTGTTGTTCTCTGACATTGATCTGTGATGTAACACTGTGCGCCTTGCAGTTCTCTGCTTCTCTGTATACATCCTGTGTAGACATAGAATGTTAGGAACAGTAATGCTTTTGTCTTGGTATTACTTTCATCAGAGTAACTTAACCAGATAAAGTAAATTACTCCCTGACAGTGGGAGACAAAGATTTATAAAATCAGCAAAGTAGGTTTAAAGAAAATACACAACGAGCTATTTTCTACCCTAATGAAAATGAGAGGTGCTTGAAATAACCAGGAAATGAATTAGAAAAATGCAGAAATATAAAGCAATTAGGACAAAAACAGATCTAGTGACTTGAAAAGACACTAGACCTGAAGGCAGGAAATGACAGGTGCTCCCACCTCGTTTAAAGGACAAACCCTACTAAGAAAACAGTCACTGTCTCTGATCAATGAGCTTTTATCTGAAATCTCCACCAAGGTGATCAGTTAATGTTAATCCAGAGGGCATTTTGTGTGATCAGCCATTAGTGATGCAATCAACTCATATCATGGCCATCTATATAACATATTTTAGTCCTTATGAAGATGGATAACTTTTAGCTGCCAGTTTGAAGTAAGAAGCTCCTTATCCCACTCCTATAATCATCTTTACTCTGTTCAGTGTAATTATTGCCCAGGTGATAAGGGAGACTAAGGAGACGGGCAGACAAAAATATACTCCCAAGTGCCTTAACTATTTCAGATCTTAATGCTTTAAACTCACTATTCATACTGAAAAATATTAGCTTAATCACCAGAAATGGAACTCTTTCAGCAAAATGCAGATGTCTGCCCTGTAGAGGTCTTTAAATAAGATAGTCTTCCTGGATTCCTTTTGCAGTTGATGGAGAGCAAGTCGGCAGAGTCACTGCACCTCACACTAGGCATCTAAGTCTTATCAGAAGAGTCATGATCTGTGCCAGTCAAGAGTCATGACCAACAAGTGCTGGCATTGTTCTTTCGATTATGAACAGAGCCTGGGATGACTAGGTTAGGTTTCCATCACTCTTAGATTGATTCAAGCTAATTCTGTCTCCACAAGTTTCCTGAGCAATATTTCACCTCTGACAAAAACCCACTGCACTGCAAGCACTGCACTTCTTGGTTTTTTGCACTAAAGACAACAGTATTTATGCATGCATCTAGATGCACGTGTGCATGTGAGCTCAGGAGGAGTGATGAACGTATCTAGGGCTGGATATAACAGATACTGATATTCCCTAGGGAAGTGAATTTCTTTGCTCTAGTTACTAGAAGAACGGAGATGATGGCAGGCTCCCTCTGTCACTACACCTCCTAGCAACTGCCCAGCAACCAAGTTAGTAGTTGGTGAGGGTATTCATGTTTAATAGCTTACTACTCCCTCAAAACATCTGGTGTAAATCACTTCTGGAAACAGCTCTGGACCAGATGGAGTATTAGTCCATGGCATTTGGATCGGGTAATTCCTATGATAATTTTTGCAACAATTTAGATGGGCATTGGTCACAGAGCCAGGTGTGAGTCAATTTTATTATAGGAAAAGGACACCCTTCCCCTTCTTACCTACCACTGGAAAAGTATATTTACATACACACATATATAAAAGGAGATTTTCACAATGTAGTACTTGCAGAGAAAGAAGGAGCACTGCAGATTCCAGTAGTGAAAAGCTGGGCTCCCACTGCTCCTTCAGACACACAATGAAAGAGGGAACATTTTTTTCAGAGTTGTTATCTGCAGATTTGGCAGATGTCTCTTTATGAGCTTAAGTAATGCATTATATGTACCAGTAAATGCAGTATTTAGCAGCATTACAACCCGTATTGTAGATGCCTGCAGGCTCCCTGATGATTCCCAGTGGTATTGTTGGTGCTTAAAGGGATGCAGAAAAAAGAAGTATAAAAAAGGCTACATTAAAACATAGAATCATAGAATCATTAAGGTTGGAAAAAGAACAGAAAGATCATTATGTCCAACCACCCACCCATCCTCATCATGCCCACTAACCATGTCCCTCAGTGCCACATGTAACCCTTCCATCAAAAACCTCCAGGAACATGCAATAAGGCTACATTTCTTGAAACAATCAATAAATCTGAGCATACCAAAGTCCAAAGGTCCAGCATAAGCAATCATACAAAGAACCAATCTTCACTGAGTTAAATGAACATCAGACTTCTTTCCATATTGAATGTATGAATAAAGGCAACCCAAACTACCAGTTGTTACTGAACATCATCTACATGAAAGGCAGTAACACAGCCAGAAGGTCAGACTTTGGCCCCCACATAAGGGCAGCTGGATTGAACATCAAGGTCAGCTATGTATGATATCACACAGACAACTTTATAGTTCATATTTTCCCAAATTATTGGGAAATTATCTCCTATTTAAATGCTTCTCTGTAATATTGTTCTTTGCTTATACATCCTTACAATACCAAGCTATGAAAAACAGTAAAACATTATGTGCCATGCAATCTTGTCATTGTTCTGCTCTCACATTAACATACTGATTCCAAACAACAGGGAACAAAAACATGTCACCACTGAAGTGCTACAGTCAGATCTGAGGCTTTACAGCCATTTTAGAGATTAGCAGTGTGGCTGCTTATTAGTTCCTCTAACTGGCTAAAGAAAACTATCACATAAAACTGAATCATTAGCCTTTGGCAAACTGCCTCAGTTGTTTTACTTTATTTTTTTTTAAGAACAGGCTTGTACAATTTGAGAAATCAAATGATTTTTCTTAATATATATAAATATATATGCACAATGAAATAGGAAAGTTGATAATTTTCCTCTCTTAATTGTTGTGAACTGAGTGAGGCCTGCAAGCTTACAGCGCAAACAGATTTGTTGTTTTTCCATGTGAGTTACTGCAGGATTCCTTGCTCCTGTGCGGCCTTTTAAAAGATATGAAATGATAGAGAAGCAAGTCTGTTCCTGTTCCCTTAAGTCACAGTGACAGAATGTCAAAGCGGTGGCTGTGCCAATGAGTTTCTCAGCAGGGACATATTCATCAGTGCTGGTATTTGCTGCATGAAATTCCTCTGGATGAGTTTGTAGCAATAAGGCACCGTGTCAAGTGGAAAGGACACAAAGCTGCATCACTGCCAGTGATACCACAAATGTAATCATCCTCCCCATTGGACGCAGACCACTATGAAGAAACCTGAGGCCAATGCCATTCTCACACTTGACAATACAGAGTCAATGGAAGCTGGGCATTAGGAGCAAGAAGCTCCCAGTGCACACCTTGTGAAAGAGGATCTCATTGCTGAGACAGAGCACACCATCATGTCTCTTTTTCAGTTCACCTCTCACATCTGTGCGGCCACTCTTCTGGAACAAGCATTTGTCATAATGCTTGCTTTTCTGCTTCACAATAGAAGCCAGTTGGTCTGAACCCCATATTGAATGATTACATCTGTGCAGGCCATTTTGAGCAGGGGAGCAGCATCCAATGGACTTTTATCTCCCAAATGTCACTTGGAGTATTTTGTTGTGTTAGCTGGATAGCCAAGTGCCTGATTTTCACTGAACTGAGTATTTTGACAGCATTTTTCACTCCAATAATTAAAGCAGCGGGAGGTAGACACAAAAATAAAGCGCACTTGAAGAATTAAAGTACCAAGAAATAAAGGCCTAGATCAAGATAGTCTCACCCAGTAGGTTCAGAGTCTCCACAGCAAGGCCATAAATCAATGCTTCTAGCACTGAAAAAGCGTCAAGACACATGTCAGAGTGAGTGCACACATACAATACATGCATACATAGAGCCATATTTGGCAAAAATGTAACTCACATCAAGGGTTACAGATAATTCAGTCTAGGAGAGGATAAGTTTATGAGGAGGGATAGGAAGGCAAGCCTGGATACAGAATAAGAAAGATCCTCTTAGAGTGCATCTCAGGAGATTGAAGGCCAGAGAAGAAAGAAACAGAGAATCTCAAGGAAACAGTGATAAAACAGCCTGGTGAGAAGGATATGAACAAGCAGAGGCTACAGGAGGGGGAGGCTGCTGAAAGGCAAGGAGAGGTGCCAAGAGGAAAGATACCCAGCCCTGACAAAGCGAGGACAGACAGAAAGAAATGTTGTTATCTGGGACAGAGTAGCTCCCAAAATAGAACACAATCTCCTCCCCTGTTTAGAGTAGGAAATGGCAAATCCTATCTCTTAACTTCCATCATTTCTCCTTTCCCTTCATTCTGCTGCCTCCATCAAAACCTTCAAGTGCTTGAAGACACGTTAAGCAAATTAAACAGTATGCAGAATATCTGCAGAAAAAATCTGACCCACACAAGCCTTTGACGCCTGGAGGTAACATCAGTGCCAGGTAAATACAATGACACCAACCCTAGAAGGGCTCAACACCAGAGATTTGCAGGGGGCTGCATTGTCACCATTTCCCTCATAGCAAAGTAGCTCTATGAAGCCTATAGTGGGGTACTGCAATCTCTTAAGCTCAGCCCAGAGCAGTGGCAGGGTGCAAGGCAAGCTCTAGATTTGGGAAACAGAGAGTATGGAAGATTTCCTAGGGATGGCTGCATTCATCAGCTGCTGCTGCTGAAGCCTGCTGATAGCCATCAAAAGTAAATGCGTTTCCCTTCTAGTGAGGAGGAAATAAAAGGCTTGCTGATACACTGGGCTGAAAAACAAAATATACAGTCTCCTGAAAATAAGGACAGTCGGGAGGAATATCAGGCCAGAAAATCTCCGTATTTCTTCAGAATCACTGATAATATAACAGTTTTGGTAAAATTAAAAGAAAACAATGTGACAGGGCAGCAAAGCCTGATAAGCTGATATTTATGGCCCTGCCTCTTGTAATGATCAGAGAGGGACCTATCTAAACCAGGAGACTTATTAAATCTTTGAATGAAAGGAATATCTCCTTGCAGAAGTGAGATATTCAATTACACTTTCACATCCAGATGTGGAATCTTTAGTACAGGAGAGACATGGACAGAACTGGACAAGATAATATGCAGCAATGAATACACAGTAATCTAACATATACTTTCCAGTTCCAATGCTTGATGGTTTTAACAGAGGACAACACAATTGTTTAAGTAAATATAATAAAATCTCTTGCAATACCAAATAATGAAGCAATTCCTAGAGGCCATGACTGTAATTAAATAGCATGATTTATTTTATTGCCAGTGTCTCATTTTCTATTAAATTAGATGCAAACTTGGCCAAGCTAACAGACACCCTTACCTCCATATTAGAAATAATAACAATAAACTCCAGAATCTTTGTTGTTAGCCAAATTAGTCTGTTGTTCACACAGTCCATACAATTTGCAACTTTTCACACAAATATATCATACAACCACCTTTTCTGCAGCTTCAGTGTTAAAAGTGACTTTCAACACATGCCTTGTATTTCTAGCTGACTTGATGTTCTTTTCTTCAGTGCATGTTTACTTTTCTTAATCCTGCTTGCTTGTCAAGTCCTCTAAGTCACACTTTCTTAATGAATCTCATATACTACTGAAAATACACAGCAAAATCATCATAGTAATTTTTTCCAGCTGAATTTCCTTTTTTATTAAATGCTGAGATGAGGACTTTTCCCTCTGACAAGGTATGAATACTGATTAGTAGACTTTACTGTATTATCAACTGCTGCTTCCAGCAATCATATATTTGTTAGGCTCTTTACTACCATCTCTGTGCCTCTTTTTGTTTCCCTAAGGTTTACCTGCAGAGTGGAACTTCACCCTACTGCTGCAAAGGTAATTTCTGGACATGAACTCATGTCCTTGGCTTCCCACTAAATACTGCTAAGAAGTCACAAAAAATTTCCTATGCAGAAGAGCCTTAGTTAGAATGGAAAATAACAAGAGAATCTGCAAAATAACTTAATTTACCCTAAAACAGGAGTTCACAGCATTGCTTCTCACCTATACTGACTGTCATGGCTGGATCTCCAAAGGAAGGGTAGATGTGGCACCAGGGGACATGGTTAGCAGGCATGGCTGTGATGGGTGAATGGTTGGACATGATTATTTTAGTGGTCTTCTCCAACATTAATCTTTCTATGATTTTGTGATCTAAACGTCGTGTAGGAACCTAGACACTGGGCTTACAGTGGATCACATAGCTAGGCAGATTAATTCCTTCATTTTAGGATGATGGAATTAAACAGTCAGCAGTTTGGGTACTCAGTGAGCACAACGATTTCCTACAGTCATTACAGATCAAACTCTTCCCAGAATAACAGTCCTGAGCAAACTCATTACTCACACCATGGCCCTGTGCACTCTTTCCTGAAATACACCCCTCTACCTCACAATCTTACTATTCAAAATGTTTTCCAAATGGTCTCTGTGCATTAAAATAATGAAATTCAGCATAGCCAGAAATGCTGCAAACCTGAATTCTCAGGGAACTGCCAGCAGAGATCATGGAGTAAGAGAGCCAAACATGCTAGAACAGACTATGAGAGAAGGAGAGAGATGATGTGCTGGTGCAGTGCAGCCTTGCAGTTCTTGGATTATTGTTCTCTGGAATACCTTGTTAGGGTGACTTTAATCAATTTCATCATTTATTTCACAAAAAAAAGACATACTTGAATAGGCTCGGTGTGCTTGAGGCATAGGGACTTGCCTTAGCTGAGCAGCCCCTGGACACTGTAATTCAGATGGCAGCCATAAGCCATACCCATCCAGACCAGACTGAGTGACTGCAGCAGATCCAGTGGCATTGCATGGATTTTAGTTACATCAAGTATTACAACCACTACAGCTATTCTAACCTATAGAAAAAAATTACTTCAAATGTTTACATTACTTAGACCAAAGTATTTGAATCACGGCTTCTCATCTAAACTGTGCAGACCTTCACAAACATCCATTAACTTGGGAAAAAGGAGAAAACGACAAAGCCGAGTTCCCTCCTGCTTTTCAACACCCACCTCAAGCAATAGCTTTAAACAAACCACCACTGCAGGATCCAGAGCAACTCAGGAATTTAGGTTTAGCAACTTAAAATTCCAGTGCCTTACCCTTCTATCTTGTATCTGCATTTCAAATCATATATAGCAAGTACTTCGAGTTTCTCTTTGGAACAAGTTATTAATCTGATATAAGATTTTGCAGTATTCGTGCATTCAAGTTTCCACGTAGTTCTGACCTTCCTATTAATCTTCCTTTAGGAGATTTGTACAGCATTCCTTCTTTGGAAAGATCGTTAATTAGCACACCAATAGAAAAAATGAAATTGCCTGCTATTTCCTATGTAAATGCTTCCCCATCTGCTCTATTTCCATTGCTTTGCACACATTCTTCCAAAGGTAGTTTGTTTTTGTACTGCTCCTTGAAAATCAGACATTCTTTGTTGTGCAATTTGAATCTGTTAAATTGTGTTGCATTATGAAACGTGGCTCTATTAAAGTAACATACAGTTTTGTGCAGTCTTTCACAACCAGAGCCAATTTCCAGTAAAGCTGGAGACTGTCCTGTCTTTAACATCTATGAATGGGATGTTCAGAACCCACTTTACTTTTATATGTATATATATTTTTAAGTGGCAGCTTTGACTGTTCCCTAACATTGCTTCCAGTAGGATTTGCTCCTTGATCTTCCCAAGCACAGGGACTGTGTCAAGGTGGAGTGAGGTATACGGTGAGGACGCAATTAGATGTGAGATAGGCTTTATCAGGACCTGGGCTTATCATCCATTTGCATAAGGGCAACAGAATTGCTCTGACAATAAAGGTTGCGATGCAAAGACCACAGATGATCTTATTTCTGTGTGGAAAGGTGCCAATGCCTTTTTTGAATCCGAGACTGCAGTTTTCAGAACTATACAATATACATATATATATACACACACACACACACATATATATATATATATAATTAGAGGTCCTTTGAAAAGCAGATATCTATTTCAGGGCTGTGGCAAATGAGGAGCCAACCCAAGGACTGCAATACTTATTCTATTTAAAAGTAATAACTTTCAACTGGAATGTTATCGTAACTGTTTGTGAATAGAGGGATCAAGATTTTAACTAGCTGATAGTTTTTTTTGTTCTCTATTTAAAGAATGGAGGAAGCCTGCACACCCCATCTTACAAGCAGGTTGCAGACACAAAACACCATTGCATTTTCACACCATGCAACAAGACCATGAACATGTGTTCAGTATGCAGAGATAATGCTGTGTTGGAGCACTACCCAAAAAGCTCCAATTCCCACTTCCAAACGCATGAACATTCAGTAGCTTTGGGCTCTGAAATCCTCCGCACTATAAAGTAGTTTATATTCAGCAGCTTGTTGTTAATATGTAAAACAATGAGACAGTTACTGAACTTCCTTTGTTCTTATGCAAATAGAAACCAATTAGTCCAATTTGTCAAAGAACAGGAAATATCAAGAAATCTCAGATGTCCAGATGGACTTTCCAGAATCTCTCTAGAATCACAGCAGCAGCAATCACAATGCATCAAATCCTGCTGTGATCCAGCCCGTTCAGCTGTGGTGAGATATCAGAGTTGCCCTGGAGGGAAAGATCAAATCTGTTCTGCTGCTACATCAGAATAAAGGTACTATATGGTGTTATGTACCCACCTGTTCCATTAGCTTTTTCCCTGAGTGGATAATAGCAAGGCATTCCAAGATAAGGTGTGTGGCTCAGTTTCACCTTTCCTTCATTATTCCACAGTGACTTTACAGAAGTTGGGAGTAAAACTGAATTCTGAATATTTTTGGATACACATGGAAAAAATAGCACTGTGTAGTGACTAATAAAAATAAGTGGTGTATTTCATACCTTATAGTTTAATGTATAGTTGACTTTTTTCCTTCTCTTATCAAGCATCGCATTTGGAGCAATAGGCAGCATTTCTAGACTGGCACAGCTCAAGCACCACTCTGACTTTTAGTACTTAGGAACATACATACAAGAGATTAAAGACCATTCAGACCTACACTGGAGACAACCAGACCTGAAACTTCACCTGAGTTAATGAACGCTTTTCATATAAGAGAGCATTTTTCAACAAGCTTAAGTGGATGGCTTGACCACAGGGGAGGTCATGTTATCAACTTTAATTCATACATTACAGCAGCAGGGTGAAGAACCAACAAGTTTACCTTCCACATGGAAAATGCAAGAGAGATTTGTTTAGTAGCCGCTGCATTTGTCAGGTACTCCATGACAACTTCCTTGCTCATTACGTTCTTTAAGAGACAAAGATTCTATTATTTAGTAGACAAGTTACTCACTCGCCCCCCAAAAAATAATGTAATTATTTATGGAAGGGATAATTACCAGTCCTGACAATTTTGGCCACAGCCCTTTCTGGAGGCAGAGCCCATGAACTAGCTATCATAAACATCTATAGAAGAATCACCAAGGTTGGAAAAGATCACCAAAATCATCTAGTCCAACCGTCAACTTACCATCAATATTTCCTTGCCATTAAGTACTACCATTCAAAAATACACACATAAATAAAAATCAATGCAGAGAAACAGAGGAAAACAATGGGGTGAAGAATGAATCGACCTCCCAAAGATAGAGGCTGCAGAGGAAATGCCTTCTGCAACTCAAACTTCAAAAGTTCTTTGAACCCCTTCTTAAAAAGGGAAACAACTATGGATTCTGCGCATGTCTTTCACTCTTAGGTCATTCTTGCCACTAGATGTAGTCTTAGGAGATTGCTGAAAGTGTCAGTACAAATGAGAAGGGAATGTGGTTCAATGGTGTTAAACATAAATTAAAAGTAGAAAGGATGTGAGAAAGACAGATTCATTCTTCTCTACTTATTTTTTTCTTTATTAACCATGGCTTGAAAAGCATCTTGCTACTCATTCAGTTCTCCCCAGGCTGAGCTGAACATGCAAGAGAGGCAGCAGATGGTGCAAGGCACAGCAGAAAACCAGCTACCAATTCATAGGGCAACATAAGGGCCAAGTTGCACTGTAGCTGATAACTCCATCATCTCCATATTTTTATAGCTAGAAAAATAGATGCAAGGCAAGCCAAACTACCCACTGTGACAAAACTAAGCTGAAACATGGGTAGCTCATTTTCACACTTAAATCTGTTACTTTCACTGGAGTCTAATCAGTACTTCCTACTCTACCAAACAGGGCAGGAATAGTGCTCTTCTGTCACATATCCCTAGGCAGAGTTGTGATTAGCAATGTCTTCAGGATGCTGTCACATTCATTCCATTAACATGAAACAGCAGTGCATCTTTCATTTGGAAGTGACGTTTCTCGCCACAAGGGCTGTGAAGAAAACCCAAAATGTGTGAGCTCAGCAAAAAGCACTGAATTCTGAATTCCTCCTCCACGTATAGATGGCTGTGGAACAACAGAGCAGCAGAGGGAAGAACAGGATCTCTTCTGATGTCATCAACAGATTCTCAACTATGAACTTTAAATAAACCCTCAACTGGGACGGTCACTCATTAACTGTTTTCCTTTTGATGATTTTTGCTTGAAAACAGAAAGCATAATTACCAAACAGTACCCAAACGTCTTTCTTCCTTTTTTTAACCAAATACTCTATTTTCTGTCAAAACTTACTGCTTCCACTACAACAACCTCCAACACTAGAAAGAATTCTGATTGCCAAGTCCCATGAAGTGCTAGAGATTAAAAAGAAAACCAATATTACACAGCATGTAGGGTGGGATTAGGCTGGCAGACTGATGACTTAGTAGGGCCACATGAGCCACATCTCTGAGGTCCCACTGCAGACCATGCAGATGCAGTCAATGCAGCTAATGGAGTTTTGGGCACAGTTCAACTGATGAAGCATCTCAGTATGATCTGACCTCTCTTGACTTCACTCTTTTCATCGACTCCCTTCACTACCCACAGAAGCTCAGCTGGCTGGCTTACATTAGGGGGTCTTACAGTTAGACCCCATCCTTCAGGCTTTTTTCAGTTGCCAGAGCACAGGCAATGGTGCCATACAACAAGACACAAGGTGCCAGAAGGATCTGCAATGTCTCTTATAAAAAGCTTGTTCTCCAGATGCCTTTTTCTATTCACTGAGAACATTTAAATATCCTATAACATTCCTAGTGCAAGTATAAAAGTAGTTAAAAAAAATAAGGAGACTTGTTTTCTATTTATTTGCTTTATTATATTCCAGTGCTCTTGGAGCTGTGGCCAAAAGTTCTTTGCCAAGGTGAGGTAAAATCTAAACTACTCTCAATTTTTTTTTATCTGCCTTCACTGTGAAGCTGATTCCAGAAGTCAATGGCAGAATTCACTGATTGGAGCAACAGCAAGGTGTGCTGTTGTATTATTGTCTGGTGCATTGGTTTTGGGTTTGTATTACGCATTGTACTGTTCACATTTTGTGCATCACCTGTATTGTTTTACCTATATGAGTTACAGGAGAATTATTATATAAATGCTTTGTAAGTGATTTCCAAACTATCACTGGAAGCACATAACCCAACTGCCAAGCAATGCTGTGTGTTTTACAGTAAAAATCTCAGAATCTGTCAGATTACAGTTTGCTGATAGGGAGCTTTCAGTGAGGTATAGCTGTCAAACATCCTCAGCTTTCAAAGTCCTCTTTCCTAATCCTCACAGAAGAGCAAACACAACAAAATTCCTTGCTATTTTTTGTCATAAAATTGAGGAAAATAAGCTTTCTTAAAGACCTGGGTATCTATAAATACTGTTCTATGTCAGAATTGGGCAATTTGGTAATCCCAACGGTCAAAGATAATCTGTCCTGACTGACATGATGGGCCTATTGACGGACTGTAAGAAAGAGTATCCACAGATACAGATCTCACAGAACGATGAGTTTATTATTCTGTTCTATTGTTTTAACCAGGCTTTAGGTAACACTCTAGTCAGATGCTGTTTTCTTCATTTGATGATGACGCACATTTTATCTGATTGAAATGACATTTCTGCCATCTCTCTGCTTTGCCCAGAGATGTGCCCAAGACATGCCACTGCATCATCTGCAGATACATGAGTCACAATCTTTGAGTGTCTTCAATCACATCATAGAATGGCTTGGGTTGGAAGGGACCTCAAGGAACAGCAAGCTCCAAATCCCCTACAGCAAGCAGGGCTGCCAACCTGCATATCTAATACTAGACCAGGCTGCCCAAGGCCCTATCCAACCTGGCCTTGAACACCACCAAGGACGGGGCACCAACAGCCTCTCTGAGCATCCTTTAGAATAGCAGATTCAGTGATCACATATTCCTGGAAGAAACAGCATAGTCAGTTACTATGTTTTTTGGAAAAGGAGTATTTTTTAAATAGGTACTCCACTGCTTTAACAGAGTTTATTACTTCTGAAAAACAGACCTTAATTGAGAAAAGTAGCTGTCTAGTTCTGGACCGTATGTGAAATGCATTGGCTATGTATGAAAAAGAGTAATTGTTAAATGATACTGATTTTTACCGAACCTCTCAGATATGTAAAATACTCCTAATGTAATTAGTAACTTCAGTACTTTTTCTTTGAAGAAAACTCAACTCACACGCCAAAAGAATTAAGCTAAATGTCTAACAGCTGAAAAAGAAGGGAATCAAAATAGAGACGGTACAAATAAGAGGCTTGGTAGGAGATTATTTTCCCCTATGGTTCAATTGAGTTGGCAGATCCTTCAGAGTGTGTAACTGAAATAACAGCTACTGCTTTTCAATGTCAGCCCTGACAAACAGCAATGTTAGTTTCTTATGGGCTTTCAAGATTACTGCGAGCAGACCAAGTTAAGGACCTGAGGCTGTGACACAGCAAAGAGGTTCTGATTCTGTGGTCTTCAACCAGCAGGAAACATTCTCCAACCCGCCACACTATGAGCTGGGATGTTTAGTTAGAAGCACGTGGGAAGCTTTTGAAAGTGAAAACTGAATCCTTCACATCTGGAAATTGCCTGGCACACTCTATACAATGATACTGAAATTACTGCAAAGGACAGTATGCTTCCTCCTTTCCAACAGAGAGTTATCACTTCACTAATGGGATGCTGTTCCTTATATCATGGCAATGTCATTTGTGCTGCTGCACCTTTCCTGAGGTGGGGAGCAGAGTTTCTTTTAATAATAATACACTTCTAAACAGGAACAGGAGGTGGCCGTTGTGTCAGATTCACTAGAACAGAGATAACAAATGAACTTAAATATCAGAGCTGGAAACATCTCTTCAGCTGATGAAGAAGCTCTCCACATCTCTTTAACTCTAATGTGATTGGGAAGTGGTTCACAGAGCCATAGCTTCTCTGTAATTAACTAAATGTGGCTTCTGAGTCACAGGCAGGGGAAAATGCTCAGACACAGGTGGGTACACAAGGATGCACACAGGGCTAAAACTCCCACAGCAAATCCAGCAAATCTGTACCTGGTTATCAGGAGGAGAGGAGAGAGGGGGGCTTGTTTATAACACATTTGTATTAAGAGACTGTACATCTTTTGCCCCATCCACATCATTACATGAAACGTATACATGGTCACGTTTAGTTCAATCACAAAACTGAAACATCTATTAAGCATTTCTTTCTCTAAAATATTAGTGCTCAAACAACAGCAAAGAACTTCAACTGACAAGAAAAAATACGGATAAAGTGTTTTTAAATCCCTGCCTTTATTAAAATTTAATGCAAGCTTAAAGAACTTTGCAAACTGAAATTCAAACGGGATATTCCTTTCAGACCACAAGGTCTGTAAATGTGATTATATTCATGCTGAATCTTATGGTTAGCTACAAAGCATGGGGAGGCCAAAAGCTGCCATACTGTTTGGGACTTACAAAGCAAGTTGACTTTAAGGTTATTTCTCATATATACATAATTAGATCTAGAGCGTTTCCTCTTATCTACAAATAACCCCCCTGTACACTTCCAGGACCATTTGCATCTGTGTGCTGTGAAATGGATTTGACTCTTACACACCATTTCTGATGGAAAATCTCCTGTCCTACTTTTCAGACATTTCTACAGGAGTGTAAAAAGAACATTTGGAGAGCGCCAAAAATCAACAGGATTAAAGACTGTCAAGAGCGCTGCTTAGAAGGTATAAGTCCTATCCCCGCGCTGAAGATTTTACTGCACTTTCATGAGGATATTTGCACTGGTAGTCAGGATGTCTCTAGGGCTTAGTCTTTTTCTCTCCTTAATGATAGCTAGGAAGTAAAATAACTGCCAGTTGGGATAAGAAATTGAACCCCTGCTTCCCCAGCTCTCTACTGACATTTTAATTGAATTCATTGCATAACTTTTAATCTGGCATCCTTTAGATTCATGCTGCGTTATTTTACTAACCCTTTATTTTTCGGTGTATACAGGCACTGATGACTTGAACACCAGCATGACCATGATGCTCCCTGGGGAAGCCACCATGGAGCAGGGAAATCTGTGATTTGGAAAAGATGGAGGGAGGAAACTTGGTTTCTGGGTACAGATGAAACACAGGAGGTAAGAGGGACAAAAAAGCAGAGGAGTGCAGCAGGTACAAAGGAGGACTAAGCCCATAGTAAGCACAGCAGTGTTGGAGAAGCAAGGAGAAACTAGGAAAAGATAGAATAGGCGCAAAAGTGGAAATAAAAGGTATTACTTTCAGAACAATCCACATATTAATGTGAAACATTTCAATCATAATTCTTATCATTTACTCAATATTGAAGATAAATTTACATAGTGAATTGCATCTTGAATGTTCCTACCTCCATCCAAAAGGCCAGTTTCCTTGCTGATGAGGAGTAACACACCAGACAGTTGGTTGAAGGGAATTAAGGGGATGCATTTTGAGAATGTAGATAAGTGGGCAAAAACTTTGACTACTTTATTAAATTAGCATGTCCGTGCATCATCTGTTCTGTCAGCCAAGACTGCTCTGTTCTATAAACATCTGCATATAACCAGAGGACAAACCCTATGATTCTACAGTTACAATTCAAATGGAGCAAATCCATTCTGGTAGACAAGACAACTTCAGATGCTTGACATTTGCTGACACAGTGGAAGAAGAATTCTGCAGAGCTCTGTATATCGTGCTGCAATATGGCGGAGTGACCAAGGGAAAGCAGAACAAATGCTGAAAAGTCCAGTATTCAGAATATCGAGCATCAGACCAGATATGGAGCAGGGGAAAACTCATCCTCCTCTCAGCAACTGCTTGGGGATAGCCCTGATTCCTCTGCTACACACACAGAAAAAGCACTCCATGCTTAAAAAAGGCCATCTGCACAGGCTGAAGCCAGGCATTCATTTTTTTGCCTACAGGACACATTTGTTTTTCCTATTCAGATATTCTAGTCATGCTACCATAGGAAATATGGCAAGTCAGACCTTCTGCCAGTGCAAGTGGAGGTTTGTGCATTTTAATTTCACATTCTTTGCACCTTTTTAAGTTGAAGTAGACAAAATAATAAGCTATCAGCAATGGCAGGATTAAAACGGTGCATCATCATGCTCTCAGTGTAATTATTTCATCAGACAGAGGGAGGCTAACTGAGCTGAAAGGTGTGCAGTGCATGAAGATGAGCCTATTGCACAGTACTTCTATCACAGTTTTACCCATATAAATATCTGTTAGATGAGCTTCAAAGTCATCTTATCTGAAGTGGAAACTGATGTGGCTTGACACTGTTCAACCTGGTATTTGTTTCTCTTCCAGTAGGAATTCTTGCTTGGAATAATGACTCAACAATCCTTATGGGTCCCTTCAATTCTGAATATTCTATGAGATTCTACACCAGGACTTTTATGAAACATATTCCTTCATCACAGAGCTACAAAGCGTGAAACGTGGCTCTCTGAATTAAGTATCTGCCATAATCTGTGTTTAGATACAGGTTCTTTTTATTGGGCTCACAGCCTAATCATAAAGCAGATCCACTGGTTTATATCAGTGCTGCAACAATTTCAGCACCTTTAAGCATCACCAAAAAATGGTCTAGAGTTGTTCTCTACAATGAGTGACACAACCCCAGTAATCAGACAAATTAAAAACTCTTTTTTAAATCACCATTCATATTTTAGAGGCATAAACCATTCACCTTGCCTAAACCACAATAAGCTTGTGTTAGGATGAAAAACTTGCAAGTCTGAACAAAGAAAACTCTTTTCCTCCTCTCCCTTTCCTTTAGCTTTCACCACTTAGTTTCTAATAAAAAGAATAAGATACGATGACAATTGAATAGAAATAAACACATCACTGTGACCGAAGTGTCTCCATTTTGATGGGTATATTTTTCTGACTAGTTGCAGATGGGGAAAAAATGCCAACGCCTGCATTTATTTTGATCAATAGCACCGAGAAACCTTAGAAAATCCTTCTTTAATCTGCGCCTGCCCTTGAAAGAAGAAAATGTAATTAAGGAGGAAACAGTTTCCTCTTTGAAGGAGCCATGAAACAATGTTTTCTATGACTTGCTCCACCAAAGGAGATTGCGACCTCAGTACCTCTGAGCCTACATATTCCCTAATATGTAAAGCAGATTTGGTCTATAAATATCTCACAGACTCAATTGTTGTAGTAAAAAAAAAAACAAACAAAACCCTAAGGCACCAAAACATAAAGGTTTTGGGTTGTTTTATTTTTTTCTATTTGTTTTATAGTTTTGTTTATTTTTGGAAATAGGAATCTAAAAACTCAGCTGTGCACACTGATGGCAACCAAGTATCTTCCTTTTAAGTACTGAAATAGAGATATTAAATCACAGATAGTATTCAGCAAAGCCAAAGCACAAGTTTAACACAATTAACTTAAATACTGTGGATTTCAATGGGATGAAAGCCCACTCTCATAAATGAGTAACTTCCCTAATTAGATTTAAAATTACAGAGATATATTACAATTGCAGGTTATGCCAAGCTCACACTAGGCTTGGGAAAGACACAGTGTCAGTGTTTGTGTGCTTATCTGCATAAAAAGCAACATGGAATACTTTCAGCAAGCTGAGAACTTCACCTGATCAATGGTGAGCATGCAGTAAATCAGCAAATCAATCAGTGATAATAACAGAAGGCCCTTTTATAATGAGGCTTTATGGAGATTCCTGTTTAGCGATTTATATCTCACTACCAAATTGTGACAAAAGCAGAGTTAAGACCAAGGCTTTAACATAAAGAATTCAGGTTGTTTCCCCACAGCTATGCTTAAGTTCAGAAGAAATGATTGAGTGCATGACCCAAATCCATAGAGGCTGTTTTCAGCACTCTCAATCATTTGTCCTTCAAAGATATTCAGTTTTATTTGTTAAAGTTTACCAAGGAGAGAAAGAAAGGACTTAATTTATTGCCACATTTTCAAGCTCATATTTAACTTTTCAGAACATAACACAAGTTCTGAAATGGAATGTATTCCAATTGAATCAGAATGTGCATCACGCAAAGACCTAAGCCATGTTATGCATCTTTATTCTTATAAACGTAACTGTTAAAAGGGGGCATTCCACAAACAGCATTAGTTTCATTTCTTTAAAATGTCTTAAAAAAAACAACACAACCATTTTCTCCAAGGTTAGTCAATGTTGTAGCCTGCAGCTTGAAAGAAAAGAATGTCAGAGACGATTTTAGGTTTAATTTACAGATAGAGTAAAACATATCTGAAAAGGCTTCTGTTACTAACAAACTGCTTCACAGTATGCTAGATGTACCAGGTAACAATGATACACCTCTTCCAGAAATATCTCCTATAAGATTTTTTACCAATATTTTGCATTTCGTATTTGTCCCTGACAATTATTAATAGTATATAAATCAACTAGGAGCACAAATACATTATAATGTTCTTCAGCTTTATCCTTGTACCTTTCTTAAATACATAGGGAGAAATAAAGCATGACTTCTGTCCCTGTTGCGACTATGATGAATGTTGGATGAAATATTGCCTGTGGCCTACACACATTTCATCAGCCACAAACTGAGAGTGCTGATCATTCTCTAACACTCTTCACATGTCCTACTACAAAGGACAGTTAACTCATCCAGCCAAAGACTGGGGAAAAAGAGCAGCAAACATACATTGTCTCAACACAAGACTGCCCTGCATCCAGGCTTCGCAAACATGAGTATAGTACCTTTTCTTAAGGTCTTTTAGAGCACTTACCTGATACAAGTTATTCTGTACCTCAGCTCAGTTTCCTCTCCTTCCTTCGTGCCTTCCTAAACTGCTTTTTGAAACAGCCCAACCTCCGAGAGCTGAACTATATGCAACTTGTTCCCCATACTAAGAAATATCAGAAAACCAGCATTTTGCATGATTTTCCCCACACGTTGCTAGCAGTTTGCTGGGTGCATGTAGACCTGTAACCACAGAAATGCCTACCGTGAACCTGCCTCTCTATTCAGCTCCTATGGCTGTTGTGAAAGGCTGCTTGTCAATACAGTCATGTATTATTGCCAACCTGCTTGTTCTTTTGACCTAACCAGCAGCAGTTTAGCCTGATTGCCAGGCAGCTGGAGGAATTTGGGCCCAGCACTCCCATACACTGCTGTGGCAGCTGCATTTCATGCCTTACTGCAGCACACCTGCAGGAGGACTGCAGTCAGTCTGCTGCAGTGCTAAAAAAAAAATACAATATGCTATTTGTAGCTGAGTTTGAATATCTTAATTATAAGGGAACTGAGATCAGGGATGTCACTGGACACAAAAAGATGAATGCTGCTATTTCAGATGTGAAGAATTCATTCCAAACTCTCAACATGGTCGCTTTCATAGTACTGCACCAACATTGCACTTAAAATAAAGAAATCATCCCTGAATAGAAATCAAATTTCACTGAGAAAAACGTGAAAAAACAACAAAACATGACTCATCTATGCAAAATCAACCTGAAAACAGTTCAAAGGAGAAGTCTGTAATAAATGTGAACCACAAAAATGGATTCATTCCATTCATGCTCCCCAGTCACAGAATCATTAAAGCTAGACAAGACCTCTAGGATCATCCAGCCCAACCATCAACCCAGCCCCAGCACAGCCCGTAACAACATTACTACATGCATACTATTCTTGAAGATCTCCAAGGATACTGACTCCACCACCTCCTTGGGCAACCTGCTCCAATGCCTCACCACTCCTCTTCAGTAGATTTTTTTCCTAATATCCAACATGAACCTTGCCTAGTGCAACATAAAGCCATTATCTCACAACCTATCACTGGTATTTGGGAGAAGAGGCCAACCCCCACCTTACTGTAGCCTCCTTTCAGTAACACAGCGGTAAACAACACCTTGATTTCAGTGCTCTTGCTTGGAAAGCTCACATATTGCCATGCTTTCAAGACTGCTTTTCCTCCACAGCATATTACTCAGACCAGCAATAAATCCTTAAACACACAAAAATAACCATCAGTTCAAGGAGTAAATAACCAAGCTTCATTTTTCATGCCAAATGGTTGCAGGTAACAACTTAAAAAGGGGGGGGGGGGGGGGAAGATGGAACACCTGTAATTATTTTATGCGGCACATGTATAAAAGACACTGAGGCAATTATTAATGAAGAAGAGAAAATTAAAACGGCCAGAGTTCATTTCCTATGCAGAGCTCCCCCTCCCCTGAGATTCCAGTCAATTCCACCACGCAGCCCACAGTATGAACCTTAATAACAGAGTCACTGGGGATTTCAACCCATTTGATCAGTTTAATAGAAAAAGTGATATGACACCTGTTTGTACTCACACGGGCTTCCTTATATAAGTCACTCATTCCATGAGACAGGCATGACCCCAGGCACTGCTCCAGTTTGTGTGGTACACTGGCATTACTACTGCTAATTCAGAGCCTGATCATCCATGAGACTTTAATTCTCAATGCATCTACTGCTATTAAACCTCTCAGAAGAAACCATCCACTGTTATAACACAAGGGAAAGTGCGGCAATAGTTGCTAAGTAGTAAGGTCCAACAAGCAAGTACTTGCTCAAATGCAACAGCTACAGACACAGAAACAAAGGAAAGAAGCTGCTTACCTTCAGAAGGCCTCAGGTACACAGGGATCTCCAGCACAACAGCCCTACCTCCATTGCCAACCCTTAAATGAGGTCTGGCAGGGGATCCTGGCTCCACCCCTTCCAGTCACTCAGGTGCACTGCAAGCAGCTGAGCTCCCCTGGCCCTGCCTTCCCACCAGGTGCTCAATCACTGCTTCAAGCCCTGACTGTGCATTTCTGTTACAGCTGCACAAACACAGACTGTACACTTTCTGCTTCTCTATTTACTTCCAATACACAAGGCTTGAGCGTAAATCTGAGAGAGAGCAGCTGAAGCCTGACTTACTATTAATCATTTGTCACTCAAAAGTATCTGTAATTCCAGTTCTTTGAACTCTACATCATATGCAACATATGCAATTGTAACTGGTTTCTAGAAGGAGGACAGAAGAAGAAAGGTAGGTCTGAGCTTAGCAGAATGAAAACTGAAATGAACCCAGCAGTTGCTATTCAAGAGCATCTATTCCAAGTTACCTGATGTGTACACAGTCTTATTACTTATAAAATGTGTCTCAATTAGAGCTTCTCACTTTGAAAGCATGCACAACGTATCTACAAGGCAAAGGGCAGGAAGGCCAACGGAGAGGTCCACAGGTGTGATCAGACGTTATATACCCAAGAACTGAAGTCCAGACTGAAACTATTAATATCCGAACACCTTTTCCTTTATGCCGGTGTGCCATCCCTGATTATACTGACAAGATCTTGCTGATGTATCGTATTCATGTAAGGTTGTCTGCACCCAATAGCTGACAGGAAACTAAACTGATTCTGCCATTTCTTTTTTGCATTTTTTCATCAATTTTCCACCAGCGTATGGTGGAATTTAAAACAGTGACAAACTCAATTTGGGTTTGTGCTGCAATCCTGACCGGCTGGGGTTTTGTTCACACACCACTACAGTCTAAATAGATTTGCCAGAGACTCAAATCCAGCTTGGGTGAGTAATGTACTTTTTGACTGACCTTATACACTGCCAATCTTCAGCTGCTACATTTTGTCTGACTTGAAAAAAACTGCTATAAAGAGTTTAAAGGAATTGTGACTTCTGGTTTCCCAGAGTGTTTGGTTGTACAGGTATCTGCTTTTGCATTTGAATTCTTCATTGTGAGATGCCACTTTTCTCTACACCAACCATCATCATGATTACAAGCTGTTAACTGTAATAGGAGAAATACTTTGAAACGAATTTTGTTTCCCCAATAGAGTTCAGGAAACACAAATGTATGTACAGCAAGCACTTGGTCCTCAGTCTTATGTCACAAGCACAGCCTCCTCTTTTTCCCAGCACATTTTTGAAACCATGAATAATACAGATAAATATTCATACAGAGTCTGATACGTACATCTCTAGATATTTCCACTTTTGATGTCAGCTACCCTGCCTGCTACAGATAGATAACTTTCTAACTGTTTTTTTTACAGCTCTTTCATCTCGTCATGCATGCTGACTTGGTCCCCAAGTCAATTTCACCTATCAATTCCATCTATATTTCTTTGTTGCTCTCATTCTTTAAATGTAACCTTCAAAGATGTTTGTCTTAGCATCTCAGATTCAAATAGAAAGCAGTTCAAGTTTTTAGAAGCTTATTTCACAGTCTCAATAGAACTATTTGGAAATTTTCAGGCATTTTCCTGAGAAAATTCTAATTTACTGTCATCTCGCCCTCCATATATTGACATACAACCTCTAGTGATATCTGCTCTAGGAAAGGCTTAGAAATAAATGCTGGCTTTATGAAGAATGAAAAGCCTGATGGTAAGGACAATTGTTCAGGCCATGACTTGTCTTCCAGTAGCTTATCTGACCAACAGTCCCATCTCCCATGGTGGGAACTTCAGTGCCAGTCTGATGGGCTGAGATAACCATGCTCAAACAAGAGACTGGCATCACATAACTGCTGAAAACTCAAGACACCTTCCAGGCTTTCAGACACAGAAAAACTTTAAGACTAGCTTCAATATGAAGCAATATGCTTCAATATGAAGCACTCTCTTGCAGGCTTCACCATGTACCTGCTCATGGGCGAAACAATAAATGTGATGCATTTTATGGTGAACATGACAGATGAACCCAGGTTCTCTGCAGAATGGCCTGTGGGTAGAGACTGTAACACACAGGTCATGATCTGCTATGCCCTATAATTTAAGGCAGTTATTTAGTTCCAGTTCTTTGGTATCTGACTGCCTTGCAGTTTGCAACTTGTTTACTATCCCTCTGATGGAGGGAGACAGTATTATTTACCCTTTACAGGGTGGAAACCAAGGCACCAATAAACAAAGTGTATTGCACTGACCAATAGTTACTAAAAAAACAAGAAACACAGAGAAGTTGAGCACAAGGATGAATCACAGAATCACAGAATCACAGAATCACCCGGGTTGGAAGGGACCTCAAGGATCATGTAGTTCCAACCCCCCTGCCTAGCAGGGCCACCAAACATACGCCTTTACTAGATCAGGTTGCCCAGAGCCCCGTCCAACCTGGTCTTGAACACCTCCAAGGACGGGGCCTTGGAGAATCTACTTGTAAGAGATGTTCTACTTGTAATGAATGAATGAATGAATCTACTTGTAAGAGATGTTACTAGTAGTTGTCCAGAGATATCCTTCAGGAGTATATCTCCTCACTTACACAAAGGAGAGCCATTCAAGCTTTAAGTCCCTTCTTGCAGAAAGAAATCCTTAGCAGAACATGCCTTCAAAGCTCAGAACTTCCTCCCTCTCCTTGTCCATCTCAACTGGATGCCCTTCCAGCAGGTGATCTGGAAGAGCCCTCAATCTGAACAACCGTTGGAAGGAGAGCAGAAATCCTATGCAGAAAGACATGCGAGGGGATAATGATTTTATGTAGCTTTGATTTATGAACTAGTTTGAGGTCATGTATGTATGATTGCTTAATGCCACTGGCTGCCTGAGCAAATTTGTTACCTAATTCTGAGAGCTTAATGGTGCTGAATGGTCATTATGTTACTATAGGCTTAATTAGTTGGTGGGTGGTCTATAGTTTTAATAGTTTTAGTACGGATGGAAGCTTTTTAGTGTTATAAAAGGAAATGGTTTATTGTTTCCCTTTTTTATGCATACTGTTTCAGTATTGACTATAAAATACGTCAGAACACAGTCTGAAATCTTCCTGTCATGTTCTTTTTTGTTAGTGGTCATTTCATTTTCTTTAACTATTCAGAAATATTCCAGCCAATGCTTTGCCTAAGCATATTTAAAAGAAAAAGGAAATTTGAATGTATTTATGTCACCAGAGCCTTTTACCATTTATATTTGGCTGATAAAATTCACACTAAACTGATTTAACAGAGAGGAGTATCGGTCCAGACAACAGACTCTGATCTCAATGGGTCCTAGGGTATATTCAGTACAAGTGAGGTGATGTGCCTGATGGGTTGACAACTCTTTGATTTCCAATTTCCATGTTTCTATTTAAGCGTGTGACTCAACCCCGTAATAATTCCACGATGACCCATGTCCCTGTGACATTTAAAGGACAGTCATTCTGATTGTGAATTATGTCAGAATAAATTGAGCTATTCAATTTATTCTACACCCAGGACTTCTTTACATAAATCCTGAACTTATCTCTTCTTTGTCAGAAATTAGACCTGGAACTACCTGCCTGGAACTACCTCTCCTGCAGCAGAGGAGACTGGCTATTCGGAAGAAGTCTTTTTGATGCTAACACTGCAGAAAATAGCTTCAAGAATATTTCTCCATCAAAAATGAAAGCACGAGTGCATCTGATGTAGCGTCCCTGCAGGTGATGACCACAGGTCCCCCGTTTCTCAGAAACATCACCAGCTGACTCACAGCAACCTTAAGGAAGACTCATGTGGATCTGGATAATCAGCTTCTTACGTGGTGAATCATTCATAGGGAATATGAGCTATTTTGTAACCCAGCACTTCTCTTATCACAGCCCTGACAATAATAAGATTGCATAAGAAGTCCTCCAACCACTGCAGTGCTCAGAACAGTGTGGTGCCTCCACTTCAGCTCTCCCCAGGGGATAGGCAATGTGAGTGCTCAAAGCACAGGTACTGTCACCATCTTCCCCAAGGCTGGCCTCTGCAGGACATCAGGGATGACCAGGAGGACCACTAAGACCAGTTTCTCCAGGAATCAAACCTCTTTGCAAGCATCTCTGTATTGGTTTAACACTGATCTACAGCACTGTCCTTCCTCTCAGAAGGTCTCAGTTTGATGTGTGGTTCCTTACTAGCTAAAAGTCTTGTAAAAAAACCTTGAGCTAATACTGATGCTTTTTATTTCTGTGTGTGTCACTTCATTTATTATTACGCAACAATTACTGTTATGTATTTACAACTAGTGCACTTGAAAGAAATCATTTTGCTACTGTAGGTATCTTCTATCATCTGCTTCTCAGCGTAAGCCACTCTTAACAGCAAAGAAAAAGTGCCAATGAATCTCAGTTCTGCCCCATCAAGGTTTCTTGGAAAGCACTGAGGAAGTTAATTTATATGGCCCTGGTAAGAATCAAAGTGCCTTACAACAAGAACATGATATAAACTCTCCTAAATGTAGGTATTTAATTGAGTCTAACAAATTCCACTGCCCGCTCAGCCGGGAAAAGTAATTATTTTTGATGGACGAGTAAAATGTCATTAGTCTTTCCATCCTGCTAAAGCCAGGAGATTAGTCTTTGTGGCTGAGCTGATAAATTTCTACGACAATTTTGCAAGGCTGAATGAATAAATAAACGTACACTTTTAAAACTACACACAAAGTCTATCTTGATACCTACAATGACAACCCTCGCAAGCAAAAGATATGAACCCTGCAGAAATAGACATACCTACCTAGCTCAAAAGCTTGCTTGTTCTCTGCTATTTAATAAGGATCAGATGTTTTCTGAAATGATATACAGGCATTCAAAAGCTGAAAAACATACCATGAGTAAACAAATCAGGTCAGCATTTGCTGTGTGCCTAACCCTAACTTCATTCCCATATGGATTTTGACCACATGAGTTGTATCTCCTTAAGATATGCCTACACAGCATATTTTATCTCCTGAAACGCCTCTCCAACTAATCTTACTTTTTTCTGAGTGAATTATTTGCTGTTCATGCACCCAAAGACCAGCCCAGTCCACATACACTGATATGAGATTGAATTGAGCCATGTGCTATGGGCAAGGCTGATGGAGGACACAAAGTCTTTCTTGAGAACAGACAGGAGAGGTCATTGGCAAGGAGATGACTGCAGGAGAAATGTTTGATGACTGCATTAGTCTTCCTGTCTCTTCAAGACAAAATCTCTTCAAAGGAAATCTTTGGTTTGAGGAATATTAATAAGCACCAGTTCTTAGGATTGCCTTGAGACATGAAAGAGAAGGAGCGTCACATCAGGGACAGAACAAAACAGTGGGGAGTGCTGATGTCAGATGCCTGGATTTGATTACAGCAGGTGTCCGTGCCGCTGCTGAGGCACATCCTCCTGCAGCCTTCTGCCATGCAGAAACATGTTTTGTGCCTCAAACATTCCTACATCCTTCACTTGCTTGGAAGAAAAACTAAATAAATGGCACAACCGCTTCCGTGTTTATTGCATCACCATGAAATGTCATTTGCATGGCAAGGCGAGACGGGGGACTTAACACCTTTCCCTCCCAGCTTTCTTATCCGTCCTATCCCACATGCCTTCTGTAAGGACTTGGTGTATACTCTCTTACTGGAAAGATCACTTAACTACACTGCCAAAAAAGTTTTTGTTGCTTTTTGAGCTGAGTCTTATGCTAGAGGGTTCTTCCGATCTACTCAACAAGTATATGCTGGGACACCATTTAATAACTAAACATACAGCCTGAAAGTAACTGACAAAAATATCTGTGACACATTCATCAGACGCAGCAAAGGATGAGAAGAAAATCTGCCTAGCAAAAAGGCTGGTCGGGGTATGACAGGAAAGCACAGGTATTAACTATAAAATAGAAGCTGCCTTTACTGGCATTAACTGACACAGTGCAGTGTATGTCAGATAATTTGGAAAGTATTTAAAACGTCAAATGTGAAACGTGTTATTTGGGGAGAATATTAAACAGCATTTTTAGCAGCTCCAACTTGAACATACAGCAAAATAAATAAATAAGGTAAAAAGGAAATGAAGCTGATCACCATCTTGCCACTAATAACATTATCTCTCTGTAACATCATTACACTGTAACTTCTTACCCACTACAATACTATCCTACTAACTTAGAAACAAGCAGTGTCACATGCTCCCAAATCAATGTCCTCACAGATAAAGCACAATGTGGGGCATGAATGCTCAAAGGAGGAAATGAACCTTTCCTTTGCAGCCAGAAGGAATTTGGTTTCATATTTCCCTCTGGAGCGATACTGTGCTACTCCCAAAGCACAGTGGAACAAACCCAGAAACAGGCACAGAACCATCAGGGGTTTTTTTGGTGTGGGATCATGAGTGGCAAAACCTACTACTGTTTGTGCAGACTTTCAAAGAGCATTAGACATGTGAATGGCTGCCGTGCTTGTAAGAAATTTCTCTTAGAGCATTTTAAATCACTGTAAGGAATTATAGAGAGTTACAGGAAGGTTCAGTGAGGGACAATGTAAACACAATGCACATTAAATACACAGAAAAGAGGGTCGAGATATTTGTTAGGTTACTGGCCGACTGAAAAATAAAGTTGCTGTTAAACAAAAGGGAGTTTATTTAGTTTCTTCCTATCCAGAAATAAATCTTTGTTTGCATCATATCATAGATGCAACCTAAACAAGCGTGAATCAGTTTCCACCTCTGAAAGCATATACTCTCTCCCACCTTCACAGCTTTTCCTAGAGCCATTAACATTCATATTCCTTTCACCTTGCAAGTTCTCTGAACAACCACTCACACACACATCTTTATTTTGACTCATCAAGGCAAAAACTCATTCAACCATATCAGCCGGTGGAAGGCTGCAATTCAAGTCATGCTCAGAGAACAAAAAACACAGCAGTGCTTTATCTGACAACTTTTTCAGCAATCTATGCAAATATATACATTGCTCTTTGGCTATCTTTTTTTTTCTTTTCACTGCAATCAAATACAGAAAACGATTACAGTGGCATCAATGGCATGAACATATAAAATATAATAAATGTGCTGCAATCAGAATGGTTGTGTCGAGATTCGGCGCAATAATTTTATGATGAAAACAACATGAATTACCAGATACACGTTCCCCTAAAGACACCAGTGCTTGGACTGGCTGATGGCCAGGTTGGATGGGGCCCTGGGCAACCTGATCTAGTAAAAAGTTTGTTGGCCCTGCCAGGCATTGGGGTTGGAGCTTCATGATCCTTGAGGTCCCTTCTAACCCGGATCATTCTGTGATTCTGTGATTCTATGGACAGCACTCCAGGCTTTGACAAAGCACTGGAAAAAGGGATCATTAGTTTGCCAGAACCATAAATCTACCACATCCAATTTTTAAGCCACTTACAAATTATTTCCATAAAGAGACTAAATTTCTCAAATGGAGTTACTGCCCAAGGTCTGGTGTTGAAACTGGAAGAACTGTAAGAAGAACTTTAAAATACTTGTTTTGTGATTTATTTCCAGCCGTACCATGAGGAAGGAAAACAATACCAGAAAGCATCAAAGCCATCGTGTGAGTGACTGCAGGAGAAGGGAATTTAGCATGTAAAGTGCAGGGTCTCTGTCTCTTGCAGTGACATCCCTGTGAATGTATCTACCAGTGGAACTAGGATTAATGCCAATAACTGGCTCTAATAACAAGTAAAGGCAGAAGGGCCAACCAGGTAAGGACAGTAAATGGGATTGGAAGGGAACAACAGCAAGATTTTCCCAAGTGACTGTTAAATATCTTAAAACCAAACCCTCATGGGTGATTGAGTAAAGAAACAGCTGTCAAGGCACTAATCATGGAAAGTGATGCACTAAGGAGAAACAATTCTATAGTTTACATGGACAACAATGGATTTGGTATGACTGGCACTCAGGTATAATAAATGGATCTAAGAAAATACAAGTTTAGTGCTTAGAAGCAGCCAAAGATGTAAATCAAATGCTGAGAAATGCTTAAGAAACAGTGAACAAAACAGAAAAAAAAAAAAGACCACTATGTATTTCTTTGAGTTAGCCTCAACTTGAAGATGGTGTGCAGTTCCCTTGCTGTCTCCTGTCTCTAAAAGGACATACAGACAGCTTGAATGAAGACAAAGGCAAGAGGGGGTGACTGAAGTTGGAGATTGGCTTCCATATGAGAAATAGCTATACAAACTCAGACTCTTCAACCTAGAAAGGAACAAGAGAGCAGGGGCCTATTACAATGTGTGGAAAGGAGAAGGTTGGCAGGAAATGCTTGTTCATTCTATCTTCCAGTGCCATACCTATGCAATATCTAAAAAATCAGATTTCCTAACAGGTTCCATGAATTCAAAGGTATTCATAGAAGAAAATTTCATTTAGAATTACTAAATGCATGGAGAGCTCTGGCTCATGAAACTGCTAGAGGCTACAAAGGCATTTAGAGGACTATCTAGAAGTAGGCTTCTGAATCCTGAATTTCAAGATTAGGTATCAAAACACCCAAACCAGAAAAATACATGTTTAGTAGCCAATATATACTTTTTAAAATGTTTAATTACTCAGCCACTGAGATAAAATACACTGTGATCAAATCTTGTAGAGGACCTAAATGCTGAATCTTTTTGCACTCAGACTGCAAAGATGAATATATTGCAGACAGGGTCGATCTGCAAGCAGTTTGAAAGTAGATGAAAGGGCCAAGTTAATTGCATGCATTTCCTTTAATTGAGCTCAGCTCATTGAATCAGCTCTAACAGTACCATAGCACAGCATTCTCTATTTCCTCTTTATTGCGGAAACTCAGTCTGATGTACTGTTCCAGAAGGCAGATTGTTGGTAGATTTATTCATGTATTTACTTATTTATTCCTGCAGGAGAATAATCTGTTAGTTATATTCTAATGATTTTAACCCAATTCATGCTTCATACTAGAGTTTTGGATTGCCACAGCGATCAATAGATAACTCAGAATTACTCTAGGAGGATCCACATATGCATGACACATCCATGTGTTTCTTAAAATGCCTGTTTGCACTGTTAGATCATGCTTAAGCTGTGAAAACCTGCCTTTCCAGCAGAAAGCACTCAGACTTTTTATATCTTGCAATATAACCGTGGAAACTATCACTAGACTTAGAAATCCAAGAGTATTAAATCAGCAGCATCCTCATTTATTTAGTTTTATTTTAGGATTTTGCTAGACAGTGGATCACCGGAAAAATTCTTTGTCTACTACACAAGATTTATAGATCTCTGGAGGCATTCAAGGCTGGATGTGGCTCTGGGCAGCCTGGTCCACTGCTTGGTGACCCTGCCCATGGCAGGGAGGTTGAAACTCGATCATGTTTGAGGTCCATTTCAACCCAGGCCATTCTATGATTCCGTGATCTCTTTAATTCAATTTACCGGAACTAATGGGGAAAACATTTTCTGTTTAGTTTTTAATCTGCTAGCCAAACAGTAAAGCAAGACTGTTTCCAGTGAAGGAATCACTGGAGTACCCTGATAGATTTCTCTGACTCGTCCTCCTACTCCTTCTCAACATAAAACACAGTGAAATATTCGATTTTAGCAAAAAACTTTAAAATAACTATTACTTCCAAAAGCAAATCTATCAGTAGGTAATTTTGGGGTAAAGACGGTGTGTTATTTTATGATAGAGAATGATGTTGATCAGTGTAGGATCAATAGCTTGCATAATTTAAACATAGGCTAAATGTTAGAAAGAAATTCCCTACTCAGAGGCACTGGCATAAGGTGCCCAGAGTGCTGTGGAAGCCCCATCCCTGGAAGTGCCCAAGGCCAGGTTGGATGGGGCTCTGGGTAGCCTAAGCTGGTGGGTGACAGCCCTGCTCATGGCAGCAGGTTGGAACTTGGTGATCTCTGCAGTCTCTTCCAACCCAAGCTATTCTATGATGTTGTGATAATTCACATGCTCTTTGACTGACTCCACATGACCTTATCAGTTCTGCATACGCAAGTCTTGTTTCTGCACCTTTCTTCCATGACAGCCCAAAACTTTTCCAAAGCACACAACACTGTTCCTCATCGCCTTCCCCAGTACGTAGCATCTACTTTTCATAAAACTGACAGAAACATACTGCTAAGAAAGCCCAGGGGACTTCCAAGTCCCTTCCCACAGACAGTTTCCCAGCTACCACTGACAGATGCTTGTCAACTCTGTTCTGAATTCTTCCCTTCAGAAAAGATGAGATCCATTATTAGGAACTTTCTCTCTCTTTGTTGCAAATTAAGATTTCCCAGAGGAAACGTTTATCATTAAAAATAAAAAACTTTTACATAACTAAGACTGTTACAATTATTTCTCTCCCCATTTCCTCTTTTTTTCCTTCTCATATCCTTCTGAGTTCACTCCTTCCATTTTCCATATACTTCCCTCCATGTATAAGGGCTAATAGCCAACTCCAAGCTTCTCCCATACCAAATAGAGCAGAATAATTACTTCCTATAACTTGAATGCCACATATCTATCAATAGATCCTGGTGTGAGCTTGACTGTTTCTGCCACTGCATGCATTCTGGATTTATATTTAACTTGTCATCCACTATATGCATAAGCCACAAAAACCCTTTTCTGCAGAGAGCTGCTTAGCCAATTATTTCCCTTTTTGTCCCTGTGTCATATGACTTTCCTTCCAAACTACAATATTTAGTATTTGTTCTTATTGAATTTTATCGTATTGATTTCACACTGTCACTCAAATTTATCACCAACATCTGAAGTTCTAAGCCTGTCCTCTTCAAGAGTGCTTGCAATTACCAGTTTTGCAAGCTTTAATTGTATTCCTTCTTCCATTATCCAAAATGCTTACATAACAATTATGTAGTTATAGTGCACTCTCTCTCCTCCTCATATTCAAGCATCAGCATTTGTAAAAAGACTGCAAGCATAAGGAAATCTATAGTAACATTTATCATTGCAACTAAGAACTTTCCCTTCAAACAAACAAACCAATACAGAAAATTCCCCTGTTCAGAATTTCACCGATTCAAAGACAGGAAGCACTCCTTTCAGAAATACTTCTAAAAGAAATGGCTGAACAGGATCCTTTGTAGGAGCTTAAGAGTGCTCTTTACACTCTGGCACACCACTCCCAGGGGAAACAAGCAATTAAGCAGGGCACTTTCAAAGTCATAAATTCCAGACCAGCACTAACATTAAGCTGGAGTCGTGTTCTGCTTGGTAGCCAAACATCCACATCAATGCAAATGAAAATGAGCTATCCAGCACAAGCAAACTGCCCATACAGATCGAGTTATCAGCTTATATCTCAACCATTCAAAGAAGTATGCTTAAAGAATTGGTAACTTAGTACTGATGTGCCTGCTTTATTTTAACCCAGGACAATTACTCCTCACTCTTCCAGCAGATATTTTCAGTTATCTATAAAGAGAAATCACCATGTGCAAAAAAGGTGTACTCACCAAATCACTTCAGAAACAGTGGGTTTTCATTTCAAAGAAGAGTCAGGAAACATGATGTGACTTGGCAAAATTTTGAACTTTCATTTCAAAATATTGCCAGGTGAATGTTCTGAATGTTTGTTTTTTCCTGAAGCTATTTAGCAGACTCAAATCCTACATCTTCTCTAATCAGAGACACTGATATCATCATTGGATTCAAAACACCACGTCAGGCATAAAGTGAACACGATCTGCCTCTTTACATCCCTTTAATTTGGCTATGGTCTCATTAGATTTAGTATTTATCTATACATATCCCCAGGAAGTAAGGAAGGGCTATTATTCCCCTTTCAACATTATGAACAAAAAAGCCCAATAGACAAATAACTGCCCATCCATTCAGTAGAGTTCAGTGAGTCCCTGAATTGGTCAATCCTAGATCCAAACACAAGCCATATAAGAAATATATTTTTGGGTGTAACTTCCCATGAACACCCGTCCTGATTCAGCAAGCAGGCCTTGCACTGACCCATCACACTTGAGCATCACTGGCAACATCGGCCTCACCAGCTCCCATTTGCTGTACAGGTTTCTCCTGTGCTCACAGGTTTATCCATTGGCAGTTATTTGCTCCCATCTCTCAGCTGTTATTTCTTTTATGCTATCTCTGAATTAGGATCACTGGAAAAGTGCAGTCAATTCTGACACTGCTAATGTAGCACAGCTTTGTTAGGAATTACTCAAACAGCAGCAAGACTCAGCACACACTCCTGGGCAAATAAAAGAGAATAATTCTAAACATCATCTATTATTCAAAAAATAGGTTTGAATAATTTGAATTTACACATTATTTTCCACTTTGGAAATCTCAATTTCTACAGTATTATACCTTAGGAAATTTAAATCAGTTCTAACATATAATTTCACTTCTATGATTCTATATACAGCGTCGGCGAGGAGGAAAAACAGAAGTATTAAGGAAAAACGACTTTTGCAGTTGTCATTTGTCCTAACAAAGAAAATGGTTCCCAAACCAGGTTTGGTCTAAAGGTCCTGAGATATCAGTACTGTTCCGCGTCCTTTTGGTCAAACTCCATAGCATTAACTAGCTCCAGATCTCTTCCCCACTCAATGATCAAAGTCATTTTGTCCAAAGCTCATGCTTGTCCAGAACTATGATTGTTTTTGGTATGGCTGAGGCAGGAGGCGTAAATAACTGAAAAGTAGCCAACATGCCAAAAGGCAAAACCAAAAAGTCACATAGGAAGAAGATGCTGTGGGTCAGCACAGGGAAAAAGGGGCAAATTCAGTCTTGATTCAGTGATGTTAGTTACCCACTTTCAACATCACATGGAATAGAAAAGACAGAGAAGCAATGCTGACGAATTCACCTGAGCAGGGAGCAGAGGAAACCCATTACAACCAGGCCGGATCGGCAAGCCTCCAGCCTGCTCTGCTCCTTCCCTGCTCCCCACAAGACCTCAGACCTGCTCTGCTCAGCTTCATTCCCGCTGAATTCCCTCCTTTCTGGAAGAGAGCTCTCTCTGCTGAGAGCAACACCTGCTCCACGAGCAAAATATGTTTTTAACCTTCTCCTTGCAGATGTTACGCCATCTTTATCCAGCTTTAGAGGCTGCTCTGAGCTACACCTGGTGTGTCTTCCAAAGGCACCAGCAGCCTTGCTCATTCACAAGTAGAAAGAGTTTGCATTGCTGGTTGGAGTCTTAGGCTATTGGCTTTAAATATCAATGACCATCGCAGCACAACAGAGCGTGAGCACCCACCCCAGCCCACCTACCTGTTCCACTGGAGCTGCCTCCTCTACAAAGAAGTCTTCCATTGCTGCAGCTGCTCACGTCTGTGCGAGGAACCGGGGCGAGGGGCGGGGATGGGGGTGGGGGGGAATCCTGGAAACTGGCACAACCTAGATACACACACCAGCAGAGCAACCAATGCTTTAAAAAAAATCTTAATTAATTACACAGAATCCAGCAAAATTCTGAGCTACTGAGCTGACTTTTTTTTTTTTTTTCTCTTAAGTGCTCATTACTCTGATGAGGCAGAAGGAACTTTCAAAGCCTTTCTTCTTTCTGCAGAGAAACAAGCAAGGATGGAAGGCATCCTTTGAGGAAGACACACCGCCAGCGGTCAGCAATGTGTCTTGGCGTGAAGTTCAAATAACCCCAGAATGTGCTTTCTAGCATTGATGGTAACTAAAATAATTCAGTTATTTAACCATTTCAGTGCTACAGTGGCTTTAGAAGAGTTTGGGAAAGCAAGTGCCTGT
Source organism: Excalfactoria chinensis (assembly GCF_039878825.1). Classification (NCBI taxonomy): domain Eukaryota; kingdom Metazoa; phylum Chordata; class Aves; order Galliformes; family Phasianidae; genus Excalfactoria; species Excalfactoria chinensis. The sequence goes on from NC_092826.1 coordinate 134,931,051, forward strand.
TCAGAACAATGGCAGATAGGAAAAGCAGGATAGAGGCACCCTGGAGGAGTACAATGAATAGGTACCAGCATCATCACAGGATGATCTCATGTCAGCAGTTCTGTTCCAGCATAAGTCATATGAATTTGAGCAACTCCAAAGAGAGAAAATTCCTGCCAGGACAACAGGTCATGCACTGCCCTGCCTTCATCTGTAAAACCACAGCAGGCTGCACTCACATGGCTGGGATGCATCTTCTCCATGGTCTTAATGGCAAAATCCCATGCTGATTCATACAGGCCAGGATCAGGCCTGTAGACATGGGTTAGAACAACTCTCCAGTGAATGCCTAGCCTTGCAATAGTAACTAGAGGTTTTCACAATCCACATGGGAAGTATGTAAAATAATCCAGGCAGCTGTAAAAAGCAGAAGAGGATTCCTGAGATAATATAAATATGTTCCCCAAAGAGCAAGGAGTTGGAGAAAAAATTATTAATTGAAAAGTAAGTGGTGTGGGACGGAGAGCCGATGAAGGGGAAATGCATTTAAGATCTTCACAGAAACAAAATGAGCTGGAATCTTTTTCAAGTTATCACATCACAGCACTCATCCTAGCAGTCATAGAAGATTGCTTTTCTAATGTCAGTAGAGGAAATAGACTTTTAGAGTTCAAGGAACCCTACAGTGAACTCCCAACAAGCTCCCCCAGGAACTTGTTTTAAAAACTATGGCAGTATAGCCAGATGAACAAAAAAGAACCCTGTTGAGTTCATTACTAATGAAATGACCTTAAAAATCCATATTGCATTAAATGTTGCATGCGCTAAAATACCACAGGAAAAACAATGTATTATTGTTTTATTGTGTTATCAAAAGCTGTCATTTTTCTGGAACAAACCAGAGCCATATGAAAGCATATTCCCATGAAAAGAAATAGCATTTGGCATTTAAAAAGTATTTTATCAAGAAATCTGTTGCAGCTCTGAGTACAACCAGAAGTGTTGGATGGTGTTAATGAAAAGGTTAGGGTGACTGTTGGTCCTACATATTAATTTGCCTCCATGGAGTTATAGGCAGAAGCTTTCTGTTTTTGTCAGATTTTGTTTTCATAATTAGTAAGACTAAAACCATATGAAAAGTCTTATACAAGGAATAAGAAAAACAGATGGAAAATATCACCAAGACACTGCTTACCCCTTTTTCAAGCAGATCAGAATGACCCAATAGAGCTGTCAGCTCTTTACCACACAAAACATATCAAACTCAGCCACCTTGTCAGCAAGGCATATTTTTCCTTCCTTTATCCAACACCAGAGGTTTTCTCTGAATCCTCTTCACTGCACTGAATGGTCTTCTTGAAACACAGATACTAGTCCCTCGTGTAGATTCTAATTAAGGTTCCCAATAAGTCCAGACCTACTATAACTTCCTTCTTCTTACTGAAGGATTCAGATCACATGGACATGTTTGTACACAGAATCACAGAATCACCAAGGTTGGAAAAGACCTAAAAGATCATCCAGTCCAACTGTTGACCTATTACCAATAGCTCCCACGTGTTACTGCATAGGGTGCTTGTCCTTCACTTGATACCAAGAAACAATCCTTGCAGGACTAATTACTACATTTCCTCTGATAATTACATTTGCCTGTGATACGGTCACTGACCACACTTGCAGTTCCCTGAGTGCCGTGAAGGGCTGTGGTCCAGAGCCAGGCAACTCTCAGATGTTATGTTACGAAACAAACTGTCCTTGGGGGAAGAAAGGCTATATCTGATGAGACTTGATCCTTAAGAGATCATCATCTTAGCCTTCCCACATCAAAGTTCTAGAAACTCCATCTTCTAATTAATTATAATGATTACTATTACTAATTTTCACTTTTCTCCCATCCTGACTTAGCATTTTTATATTTATTTCATCCCTTCTGCTCTTAGTATTTAAAATCCTCCTTTCACTTTTTCTCTAAAATGTGTATGTTTGAAAAGAAAAATCACAGTTTTCTTTCTAGATTGTGGAGTCAGGTCATTTAGAGGAAAGTTCCTGAAGAGAATAAACAGTGAGAGCTGAGCTTGCTATAGTTAAGCAAGTTAACTTAAGCAAAGTTTCCTCAGTTTCAGTTCCTTCAATGGTTGTTGGGAATTCTGGATTCAACTGATAATCAACAACAACAATAGGACTCTCTCAAAGATGTTGGCTGGACTTTCTGTTTTGAGATTGTCTTCTCTGCTTGATTACGCTGTGCAAGTCCAGCCTTGCTTGAAGAAAGTGCAACCTTTGGCAAACCTTGGAGAAGTCTAATCTTAATTTTAAGGACTTACAGCCAGGAGAGCTTGATCTTCATGTGGTCCTATTCTGCAAGGTCAGAATAGGCCAAACTTTGACTGTCAAACACAATCACAAGCTGTCAAACATCATGATGTGCATTCAGGAAATAATAGCAGCAGTCTTTTTATTATCCTGAACTCAATTAGCAGTACAGGGCAATGAGAAGATGATGGTAGCTTAAGATGCTCTTGCTTTTGCTCAGTCTACAGCACAGGAAAAGAAAAACCTTTTCCAGTCCTCTTCTGAGCAATACTTCTTACTTTGCTTCCTTTTCCCAAATATCTGGATGAAAAATCTTATAATCATTGATCCTGAATATCTATAGATATCCTCGGTGATTATTGATCTTTGCATTATAAGCAGAGAATTTAGGATGTAGGAATATTTTTTTTAAATCCAAATAGCACAGCTCAGTTTTATTCCTTCTTTGATACTGTTCCTTTTTTATGTTTCTACTGTATGGGTGCACAATTTGAAAGGGAAGTTGCTATGGAAACTACTCATTATTTTTCAATAGTAGGCTAGCTACTTAAAAAAAAAAATCCCACATCTTTTTAATCCCTGGAGAGCTCTAATTTATCCCATACACAGACTTTCCTTCTTGACAGTTCCTTTAATATTCACTGCTCTGCAGAGCGCATTAATCTGAACACGTCTAACAAACCCACAACTTCTGAAACCAACTTTCTGGCAAATTTGGGTTCTAAAAAAGTTTTGGTTTTATTTTGGCTTGGTTTTTCCCTGCTTATATTGCTCTGAAAGAGCGTGGATATGAACAGCAAAGCCAGAAACAGATCTGTGTAAGAGTCTCACTGATTAGAGAGTCACACATAGCAAAATAAATAAATAAATAGACAGAGCCCTTATCTATAATAAATGAGAAGAGGTGTAGGACAAGAGCGTTGATAGTGATCAGAAGTGTTAGCTGGAATTTGAGGTTAACTTCTTTATCCCCACAGGATTCCCCAGCCAACACAAATGATGTTCTTGGTCTCCTCTTCAGCCAAATATAATGGAGCCCTTCATATGTAATAGACTGAAGGTACTACTGATTCTCTCAAGCAAACCACATAAGTACAGTTGGTGATAGCAGTCATGGAACTTACCAGAAATCCAGACTGTCACCATGTCCCTTTAAAGAACTAAATGAATTAACTATTAGTTATGAACCTTTTCCACCTCCCTCTATCATTCTATAGTATTGGATAAAGTATGAGCACGTTGCTGGCCGTTCCAGTTTAAGAACATCAGCTTGTGCCTATAAGAGGCTCCCAATAAGAACTAATCTCTCCCAGCTAAAATTTTAACGCTCCCCAAGGATCTGACTTTTCCAAGACATTCATACACTCCCCATGGATCTGACTATTACCACTTTTCTGTTTCAATAAAGTCCGTGACAGAACTCATCCAATAGCATCCACTTACCAACCAGAGGAACTTGGTTAATGCAGCTTAATAGAAGTAGAACTGATCTCACACGCACACAAACTGTCATCTTAAGTATTTCAGAAATTAAGAACATTTTCTTTGTTGTCACTGTGACTCCCTTTTTTCACAGTGATGTTTTCTTCCTTAGGAGCTGGACTCTGTGATCCTTATGGGTCCCTTCCAATTTGGGATAGCCTATGATTCTGTATAACTTCGCATACATTTCATATGTGAAATCACATTTAAACCTGATACCAATTCAGCCACCGATGAGAGCAGCTACAAGGGCAGATGCAGATCTAAGTATCTGTATACATAATCAGTTTTTCCTTCTGACAGTTTTAAAAGGAATCAGTTTTCTTATTTATGCCCCATGAGCTCTTAAGCTCTGCTATTTAATCCAATTATAACAAAGAAAGGAAAACTTCTGAACTTTTTATAGGTCAAAAACTTTTCCTATTATTGTACAGCTTGCAGACATTATATATCAGTATTAGATATCATAAGTAGCTCAGTCTCAGTAATGTTTCACATACACTTTGAAAAGTATAAAAGCTTTACCATTCAGGTAAAAGGCAGTCAACAGACTTCACACTCTTCCCAACTTTTCTGCCTTGTATTTAACCAAGATAGGATGAAAAAGTCATTTGTTCCTCTTCTCAGTAATTGAGACTTATTCCTCCAAGTTTTTGTCCTTTTCCTGACCTCAGCTCAGAATAATATCCCCCACAGCTCTTCCCGTATTGCCATCTTACTTCGCTGAACTCTGCTGTTATTTTAATGTTTCCAAATAGAGAAAGTATGGCCTGCACTGATTTTCAAAAAAATTGATTTTTGAAACTTGAAACGTGGTCCTCAAAGCTGAAAAGCTCATAACTGTATAGAATAGAATCATATATAGCTCAGGTTGGAAAAGACCTCAAAGATCATCAAGTCCAACCACAGTGTAACCATACTTACCCTAACAACCCACTGCTAAATCATGTCCCTGAGCACCTTAATAAGTGAAATGAACTGAAGCATTAATGGTATGTTGGAGGTGGAAACCGAAATTATTACAAGAAATTTTCAAACAGAGTTAAGAAACAAAGCTTAAGAACAAACTGAGAACAACTGAACTTGCCAAATGGGGAAGTAGGGGGATAAGAATTGACACGCTGACATCTTTAGAATTCCTCCTTCCCAGCTTCTGTAACTCTTTCCTGAGACTTATTTCTCTGAACTGAAAGGATTTCTACTCAGCATACCCTGCCCTCTGCTGACTAAATGCCACTACTGCCATCTATGCACACATTTGGTTTTTCGCCTACTGATACATACACTGCAATGACGAATGCAAGCAAAAGGCTCTAGATTTTGTTTATTCTCTTGTATAAGCTCCATCAACAACATTGCTCTGAAAACTGTCACACTGGCACAATCAGAAATGTAAGCCTTCCCCAGATAATGGGAAGACTGTGAAATCAAGGTTTGTACATGATCTTTGGCATAAGGCTTTTTTCAGACCATTTATTAAGCAGCAATGTTAGCCATTTGCTAAATTACTTTCTCAACTAAGTATAAGGTTAGCACAAAATATGTTTCTACCTGAATTATACAAATAATATATGACTCCCTCCCACTGTACAAAAATCAACCTTGTTATAACAAATACCCATTCGCAAATGCTAAGAATCAAAATCCCAGCACATGAGCAGGCATTAGAATCTGAACAGTATTTGAGTGGCAGATATCAGCGGGTGGTTGGATTTTGAGAGAAGCAGAGTTTGTTCATGGGTTGGTAAAACCAGGAATGTGTTCTTCGTTAACTTGAAAACTGAGGAGCTACCAGAATTTTTAGAGTTTTGGGTCTTTTTTTTCTGCAGATTGTTACAAGGCAGCAAGGCCTGGCACAGGGCTTGTCACGCTGGGATACATCTGGATGGGCAGGTAGAAAAGCCAAGGAGAGAAACACAAAACCCAGCTCCTACTAATGCCATGCCATGCTCATTACTGCCTGGGATCTGCATTGGGGAGGAGGAGGTAGATACCAAGTTGCAGAGAACTTTTGAATACAGGTTCCCAGTGACCCACAGAGTACTGGGCCAGGACAAGGAGGGCAATGAAGATGGTGAAGGCTACAAAGGTTTAATAAAGATTCTAAAATGGCATAATGGCCAAATCTTGTCATCACCTCCCTGACCAGTGCGCACATCATACATACATGGCCACATGATTACACACAATTAAAGGGGAAAATAGCCCAGGAAAAGGGGGAAAAAAAAAAATAATAATAATGCAAGAACAAAAAAGGAAAGGTAAGTTTTACCTTGCACCACAAACCCCTTCTGCTTCCAGCTCAGCATGAGAACTGAAAGCTAACTCATCATTAAGATTTCCCCCTCAGTGCCATGACAGATCCTCCCAGAAATAAAAGACCCCTAGCCCTCCTCCCCCCACCCTAGCACATGAGATAGAGAGAGAAACGCACTATGGCCCAGCAATGCCTCCTCACTCCTCAGCTCTCCCACACAAGTCAGCCAGGCTGCTTCTCTGCCCCCAGAGGATTCAGTGAGAAATGGAGACACCCATGAAGACCCACATTCACCACAGCAGCACCAAGGATAGCTCCGGATAGCCTAAGGCAAAGAATGTACCCTTATGGCCAGAGCATGGCCATCCTCATCAATGAGGTGAACACAAAGCAGGCACACACACACAAAAGATAGAGAAAAACAAACGAAAAACACCACAAACACAGCAGTAAGAATAACAGAGCTTGAAGCACCATCAGGAAAACAATCATCAATCTAATAGAAGAGATGTTTTATGCCTTGCTACTTTCTCACAGTCACAGGGTTACTGCTAATTAGAACAGATACAATTCTCAGACAAGTGTGATTTTCAAGCTGATGGTGTCCTTAAAAAAGCTTTTCTGGCTCTCATTGCTATTCGCAGCATTGCAGGCTGCTCTTGCTTACCCTAACACGACAAAGCTCCTATATGTGCTGTTCCAAGCACATGCTAAGATCAGTGTGTTGCAATGACGGACACATATTTGAGGAAGATGTGGGCACCTACACTCTCAAAATAAGTCAGCGTGACACTGAAGGGGCTTAGATCTGCTATGGAGCTGAAGAGATGTCATCAAGTAACAGCTGCCAGAGAATGAGCGGATGTGGGGTATACATTACTACAAGCACAGGGCAGTGGGGAGAAGACAGAGCATGCTGCCATCCAAGTAGTCTTTAATATAAGCTTGGACAACTGAGTTATGTAGCTTTCTACATAAAGATGCCAGAGCAGTAGCACAAATCATCCTGCCTAGCCAGGAAAATGGGCTCTGTCACCATTAAACACCTTGTGAATAATGAAACGTCAACAACATGCAACTCAAAAAGCAATCTTCTAAAATATTTTATGCATTGCACCAATCTCCTAAAATGTTAGGACCCAAATTGTACAGTAAAAGGGCTAAAACAGCCCATGCAGACAGTAATACAGGCCCTGCATTTTCAGTTGTCAGAGGCTGCCAAGCCTCGACTGTTCATGTAATCTGCAACAGCAGACAGTAGTGCTGTATTGAATAAAGGTGTCTGCTTCTGCAAGGATCATCACATCGCTGATTTACAGAAGACAAACTGAATAGCTTGGAGACACAGAACACGTTCCTGAGCTGCCGACAATGTTGAGCCCTGTTGTTTGTTCTAGAGTACTGAAAAAGGAGGGAGAAACATGAACAGAGAGTTTACTTGCAACTGTCTTATCGGCAGTTCTGTCATTTGCTTTCTGTTCTTGTTTTTGCCTCCTCATCTGCTCCTGCCATAAATTTCTGGCTGTGCTTGTAAGGCCTTTTACCTGTATGTCGGTACTCAAGGGATGTAAGCCATGCACAGGGCTTACCTTCTCTCCCAGGGTCTCCAGAGGGCACAACCAGAATGTCTGATGGAACACTACGATCTTCATTCCTCTGACACATCCTGTTCATGCTATTTTGATTGTGTTTTAGTGGCATATAGCCAAGGAAAGGAGTGAATTTCAGGGCAGAAGGCAGACAGCTTTTTCCTTTCATTCCAGCCTCTGATACCAGACATGGTCTTAAATCACCGCATAGCCTGAAAAATGCATTACAATGCACAAGCATGCCAGCTTGGTAGCAAAGCCATTCGGATACAAAGCAATGACACAGGTCTATTCATTTCTCCTTTGCTTACTCTCTCTTTCGCAATGTGTCTTCCTCCTCTTTTATCTTCCCCTCTTTTTCCTGAAATGCAGGTAACTTCTCTAGCAGATTGAAACCCATTCAGTCTGTGTTACTCAGGAGAATCACAGACTGGCTTAGGTTGTAGAAAACCTTAAAGATCATCAAGTTTCAACCCCTTGCCACAGACAGGGTTGCCCCTATCAAATCAGCACCTGTACAGATGGGGCATCCGTAACCTTTCTGAGCAGCCTGTGCCAATGCCTCACTGCACTCCAAGTGAAGAATTTCTTCCTAACATCTAATCTCAATCTCCCTTCATTTAATTTAAGGCCTTTCCCCTGCAGGTGGTTTCTCTTTCTACTCCAGCACAAAATAGCAGAGGTTTTCTTCTCACTGGTATAATACATGTAATAATACACTTCTTGCTTTGAATATTACGGTAAATTGGTATTGCTCTGATTGGAAACAAAGAAAGCCTCCTTCAGCCCCAGCTTCTCTCAGTTTGCTTAAGCAGAAGTTTAAACTGAAGGGGCAAACCCTGCTCCTTGATAAACTGGGATAGGACATAAGGGGAACTACCCCACTGTGTTCCATAAAAGTAAGAATTATCCCCTTTATGTCTCAGAAAGTAAGGGAATACAGGCCAAGCAGTTCATTTGTGGAAAGGCAGGAGTGATGGCCTTGGTGTGATAGGCAGGAGTGATGGCAGGAGTGATAGGGGTGAGAGGGGCAGTGAAGTGGAATATCAGGGCTTGAGTGTGCAGGAATGACAAAGCAATGACTATTTCCTCCTCTTCTTATAAAAAGCCTCTGCTTCTTTCTTTTCCTTACCAACAGTAGGCAGCTAAACTGCAAAGCTCATTGCCCCAGGATGTTTATATGTTTTTATATAAACATTCTAGTGACACAACTTTGGGCATAGTAATGTTCTCAGCCACAAGCTGCCAGAGGGACATGCCAAGGGAGCTACACAGGGAGTTTGCTCTCATATAATGTCCTTTCTCTAGGCAGCTGCTATTGACAATTGTCAAAGAGATGGAAAACTAAACTATTTTGACCTTTGGTCTGATCCAGTCTGTCTGTTCTTCAGCTTTCTGCTATGTTTTACAGTGGAGTTTCTTTTAGCAGCACAGTGCCTGAAATTATAAAAGCCAATCATGAGGGGCCTGAAGAAGGCTTAGAATTGTTTGATCTTCTGATTATGCTCAGCAAATCTCACACTGTGGAAGCTCAAGTTTACAGGTGCTGAGTGTCAACAGTATTGATGCTGCACATCTTCCATTTCAGTGTTTAACTGCTACATTCCTTGTGACCGTGCATTGCTCAGCTCTAAGATGTTTTCTCCAACTGTCCCATGCTGGGAAGCAGCAGCAATAGAGGAATCAGTCTACACATTGCTCCGGTCCCTCCTTTCAGCCTATGTGTTTGGGGTCTGTGAAGAAGGACAGCCCAGCCACATCCTGCCACATAACACACCACCTGCTATCGTGACACTCAGATCGTGATGTCAGTGTTCCACGTGTCTTCACTGCATGCATCCAGCTGCAACATGCAAGCAGAAAAGTGAAGTTTTGGCAAAGCTCAGCCATGTTTAACATTCATTCCCAGGAGGGAAAGAAAGCTGTGCAGGACTGCACCAGATGAAAAAACAAGTATGCACTGTTGAAGCTGTGAAACAAGCCCTGTGCCCCACTACCACCAGCTGATCAACATTGGGTCCAATTCTTCTGTGGGGATTTCCACTGACTCAAATCCTTAAAAGGAGTATGTTCCCTACTATGTAAATTGGTCTGGCTATCAGCAGTTGAGAACAACGGCAGAATAACATCAAACCACAGACAACATGTAATTCCATTAATAGTGTCTTAAATGCACCAGCTACAATCTAGGCACCACTGAAACCGATCTACCCTGTGGCTCTCTCACAGAATGGGACCTGATAATGCCTACAGATAAAGATTACAGTGCACATGGCCAGCTGGTTTGTTTTAAGCTGCAATCCACTGTTTTCATCATGCTCAACCCCTGTGGCTAGTCATGAACAATTTTTGCTCCACGGCCCATAGCCCATCCCAAATCAGTGCATGCAGTTCCCAGAGGCATGCAGAAGGGTTTGCTTTATGAACAGAAGGACTCATTGAGATTCTAGTTATCAAAAAAGCTACTTCAAGGATGCCCATGGATTACATAATTTAAAGTAAAGCTGGACAGACACAAGAATGTGTTGTGGAGAAAACCCTGCTCTGGAAGGATTGAAGATATCCTGCTTGGTTTAAACTCGCTTCTCATCGCTTTAACTGTGTTTAACTTGTTCCTTAATAGGAAACCATTGTACCCAGTGGAGTAAACTTATGGCTATGCTATGTAGGCTTAAGTACACCCATTTGAAAAACATCTAAGTAAACCTGGAAAACTGTATGGAGCTGCAAGTGCTGAGGACCTTCTTGATGAAGCATCAGTGCTCTGCAAATCACTGTCTCCTGTTGCTATTATCAAGAATCCAAGAATCCATAAATTTCAATTTAAGCAATCTCAAATTTCTCCACGTTATTTTATCACGTGCATTCCTACTCTCCAAAGACATCTGCCCCTCTGTCTGCATTAGCAGTTGTTCCTCCTGAAAGTTCATCTGCCCACATTTCCAGTCTATTCTCTTTGTCCTTTTGCCACCACTACTGTATTTTACATCTGCTTTCTTTTCTTTCAGCGTGCTGTTGAGATTCATCATATACCCACAGAGTGTTTTGGGAAGAGAACTAGCAGTTCCTTTCCTTACTCATCCTTCACTCTCTTTTTCTTTCTTTTATTCTTAAATTTCACTTGGGATCTGCACACACAAGCAACGAGTCCACTATTTTGGTGCCCAAAGTGCAGGAAGCCAGGCCACCTCCACAGAGATACTGAAATGCCAAAGCCCTGCTGGCCTCACTTCTCTCATGTAACCAAACTTACGTGTCAGCAAACCATTGTTATTATTTGTAACGTGTTTTATCATGGTTTTAAAGAGCAATTCATTCTAAAACCTTTGCTTCCTGTTACAGCAATGACAGGCACATGCCGCCAGAGGAGAGCTTGTTTATTTAAACTTCAGTAATATCACTGCACAGAACTTCCACTGGGATCATTCCCATAGACAATACACAGGCAATTTGCTGACTCCTAGGCATCAAGAATTAACTTTAATTTAATGTCAAGAGATACAGATCTGCGAGAAATAAATTAAGAAACACTGCATATATCTTCATAGGCAGTGATAGGAAACTGCAGCACACACTCTCCTTGTTCTAGCAAGTTCAGGTCCCTAGAGAAGTTCAGTCCCAGCAGCAGGTTCAGCAAGGTCAGCCAAGCAAACACAAACTTCTGTATCTGACAGCCACAAGGAGCCCACAGTGAGGTTAGAGCTGCCACAACTAAACTCCTAATAGGCAGTCAGTCAAAATAGCCTTTTATTAGACACGACTGCACCTACAGAAGTTGCTATTCAATCTCCATGGCTACAATAATTCCATTATAAAACTTCGTAGAAGCAAGAAAAGACTTTTGTGACATTAAGTGGCAAAGAGAGGTAAAGAAGTGAGAACATGGAAGGGGAATTAGCACAGAGCTGTACTTACAAAGCACAAGTTTCTTCCCCTACCATATATTTTGAATGATAGAAAGTTTTCCAGCTTCCTAGAAGAGATCAGTGCTTGAAAACTGGAGACAAACAAATGTAGACAAATTCACGTGAAAAAGAAAATGAAGCAGAGTGATTAACCACTGCATAACTTAAACACCTGGATGTATTCTCTGTCACTGAGGTATATTTGCAAAAACTTCCTTTGTACATACTATGCCCATGGCAAATGTAAGGTAGCTCAGATACATCAGGCAAGCAAGCAAGCTGCTGTTGTCTACATTAAATATGTACTTCCAAAGTAATGCAGCAAACTCCTGTTTTTCTGACAAATGACCTGAGGATGTCTGGGGGAACTTTCAGAGCAACACAATCTTTGCTGGTTCAGAACCCACACTCCAAACTGCAGTTTCATTCAATGCAGCAGGATCAGATTCAGTGAATGTTATGCATAGCAAATACTGTATTTCTCCACGCAGTCCAAAACTATCCATGTAAGCATACAACACAACGCCAAATTCTGCTCTGTTTGACCTCCATTCCATCCCTTACTGTTCCTGAATGCCAACTACAAGATATCTACAGGCCTCAAACTGAAAGTGAACTTTTTATTCCAGTAAGACTTCTCAGTTGCCTCAGGAACCTCACCCTTAGGAAGCCTTCATGAGGACAGACCACACTTCAGTCTCGTAGTCAAGTCCATGTAAATACTTTTCCCAAAAGACATTTATATCTTTGAGTACACACGGAAATATTTTCTTCTGTAGTCATTCATAAATCTGCCTTTGTTTCATTTAATTTTCATCAGAACACAGGAAAACTACCCCTTTCCAGGTACATAAAGTTTCATTTGCCTCTGAGAATTTGGAAGCATATATTTTTTTTGTCATAAAGCAGTAAAAAAAAGAAGAAATCCTGTGGTGTTGCATTTCTCTCTTAGCAGGAGGACTATGGTTTTCCATTAAGCACCAATGAACACATCTCCCTGTTGACTCCTCCAGGAGCTATTCTAACACCCTACGGATGTTCTGTTCTATTAGAAGTCAGAAAATCCTCCTAAGTTTACATCAGCTCTGAAGCTCTGCCTAAAGTAACTCAGATGCAATATCCTACAGAGCAGCAAGATGAACTGGAGACAGATTTCAATTAGCCTTTCTCAGGAATAAACCCAGTGAAAACACGAAATGCAGACATCTTCTGAAATGCTACAGTAGAAATAAAATGTCTGCAATAACAACCAAAGTAATATAAAGTTATAGCAGAGCATGCATGAGAACAAGAATGATTATGAAAAAAACAGCTGTGCTTTATGTTTTGGGGGATACTGTTTCTTTCAGCTCAATTGTTTGCTTCCTACTGCTGAGACTCCTGGAATTTCATCCTTGAATATCCATAAAATCTTGCCAGTTTTATGAGAACAGAAATTAAATTGCTTAAAAAAATAAACAAATAAGAAAAAATACATTTCATTTGGAAAATAGCTGAGTTTATCTAACCATTGCAGCACCAACCACATCCTCTCTGTGCCAAGTCCAGTGACAGCATCAACAGAAACATAGGTTCTACCAAAAATAATATATTAAAACATGATACAGAGACAGACATATGCACATAAACAGAGAACATACAGTGACGATGGGTGAGAGTCAGTTCATCTAATTTCCTATTGAGATAGTTGATATAATTTCCTAATGAGCTGGATAGAAGTTACCACACTATATACTTGGCTATCAGAAAATAATTCAGGATTCCCAAGTCACTTTATTTCCAAGGTATTTCCAAGGTTATCATATAACTCTGAAACAACAGACAGGAGAAGAACCTATCTCCCAATTATGAATGATTCCAAGAGAGAATTAAAAAAATATATTCTCTTTTAATTTTCCCTTTAATCCAGTGATCTGTAGTAACATTCTCTTGCTTCTAATCCAACAATAAATGACTGAGGGACTACACTTGCTGTCACACAATGATTTTCTGCTTGTTTTTTTTAAGGTGGGGTTGCTTTACTAGACAATTAGGACATAACAGAGATAATGATGCTTGCTCCTGCACAACCTAAGTCAACTGAATTGAGAGAAAAGGGTTCAGATCTGAAGGGCTCACATGCTTGATATCTGTCCACCCACAGAACCTAGTAGTTACCACAATAGGAAACAGAACTTCTTCCCACAGGTCTTGCTTTAAAACCAAGTGTGGCACAATATTCAGGTCTACATAGAACTCACAAGGTCTAATGTAACCTTGACTTACCCAGTTTTGTCTTTAAGCACACAGGTATCTCCAACTTCAAAGACTTTTGACTCACGAGGGAATCAGAAAAACAAAGAAAAGCATCCTGCAGTGCCCACACTGACATGCACAGCTGAAATGAATAAGTAGGCAGTAAATGGAGCACTGAGATAAAGGACAGATTCGTGATGATATAGCCAGATTCTGTGATGCTGAGTTCTGCTAAGTGACAACGACAGCATTTCTTGCTTTCCAAATGGCCACCTTCAGGACTTCATTTATTTGTAGAAATGCTGAGGATCAGCACTGTCACTGAGGTAAAAGATTTGTGCCATGGGCTCCCATGAAAACAGTATACCCATCAAGGTATTCTGTATACATTAATGTATGTTCCTCAATTTTCTGTCTACAGAGCAGCAATACACCCCTCCCCTTGTTCTGCAGCTGCCCTGTGGAAACAAAATTCACTAGGATGTGAGACACATCCAAAATCTGTGACACTGAACATTAAAAAAGAACCCAGGAGGAAATGAATCGGCATCTTAAGACAGTGCACAGATTAAAGCCTAAAGCCACACACTAAAAGGTGAAATGGAATACTAAAGAGTTTTTCATCAACTCCATGTGAACGTGAGAAAAAGGGGTCCTGGGCAAAGAAACAGCAATGACATGGAATTATTTAATTAAAGACTAACGCAAGGCACAGAAGAAAACTGGAATAATGAGTGCAAGAGAGAACTGAATGAGAGTATTTGCCATTAACTTAAGGCTGCCATTACCTGCATTTTTGAGGGCCTGATATGGTGATGATTTCTCTAATGTACTTATAATAGCATGCAGAGATATCCAAAGGAGCTCTGAACCACCTATACCAGGGACTGAAAATTTACAGCTGTGTGAGTAATCAGTAGATAAATTAGTTCTGACTAATATGAATGATCAACAGATAACAGCTGGCACTGCACCAGTGCAGCGCAGCACTTGCAGCAATGTTAGTTCTCCACCCAAAGTTCTGCATTAAACCTGGTCCATATGTTCTTCATGTGAGGCAAACTCTTCCCTTGGGAAGACATGGCCCTGGGGAGGCACTGATTCAGAGCTACTCTGTGTTTGGTGGCATGTGAAATTCCAGCTCAAATAACCATGGAAATCCTGAGTGTTTGACATACATCAGCACTTTCAAGCAATATAAGCTGTACTGCTTGCTCTTGGTTTACTGTCTTGAGAAGTACAAAAAGGGCAGGAGTTTCAGGGCTTCACAGTTTGTACATTTTGTTGGGTGAATCATTTCTATCACAATGTCTTTTAGCCCACGGCTTGGAAAAACCATCAAGAACAGAAAGCAGAAGTAAGATTATAGGGTATAATAAGAATGCTCCATCTTCACAGCAGAGTAGAAACGACATTAGATGGCTTTTATTGCATAACCAAAATCTTCCGGAAAATCCGTCCAGTACCTTTAAAAGCTTCTAAAAAACTATTGCCATACAGCAATAGAAGCCAGCTGTCTAATTCCTGGCCCTTGTGTTTGTTGACTTACCACATATTGATTTGGACTGGAAGGGATCATAGAGATGATCTTGTTTCAACCCCCCTGCTATAGGCAAGGATACCTCTCACTAAACAAGGTTGCATAAAGCCCCATACAGCCTGGCTCTGAACACTTCCAGAGAGGGGGCATCCACAACCTTACTTACTTGCAACACACTTTTCTTTTGCTGCTGGGATGAGACAACTGGAGATCACCCATTCCCACAACAACACACCCACTGTCCTGCACACCCAAACCACATCTTCACCTTACAGGAAGGTGTCATCTGCATTTCTGGCCTCTAACTGCATGGATACAGCATCACCACCTCCCTCTCTTCAGTCATTTCAGAATGACCCACTTTTGCTGTTTCCCTCCTGCACAGCCCAGGAAGGGAGCAGGCCCTTGTCTTCTATCAGCACTGGAATAATTGGCAAGTAATTTGCTGTACTAGAGTAGACTTGCTGCACTAAATATCTTCACACCTATGACTCTCATCATTTTATTTGAAAAAGTGGCTGCATTCGTTTTAAACAAGTCTATGTCAATGGTCAAGTTTAAAAAGAGCTCAGGGCCAGATGCAATGGAGGTCAGGGTTGCTTACAAGTCAGCCACTGTCATCACTTCATTGTCAAGATTTTGAGCACACCATGACCTTGAAATTATCAGCATTGGGGTAAGAAGCTAATGGAAATAGCCTGGTGTGCATGGTACCACTTCTTGTCCATTTTTTAGGCCTACCAGCTGCTGAGGAGCAGAGCCTTACATCTCAGAGCTATTCCTACTGAGCCACGTGGACATGGTTGCTTCCATTCCCCTCAGTTTCCTTTCCGGCTCACTTACCTCTCCTGTACTCACTGAGGTCAAGACAGAGGAGAGCCCTATAGAGGCTTCTGCTTTCAATACCAAGATAGATGAAGTTACCATGGACTAGACTGCCACAAGAAGGACTCTGGTAGACAGCGTAGAAAAGCTGGAGCAAAGCACCTCAGAGGAACAAGAACGTACAAATTCACAACAGTGAGAGAAAGATAACCACTCTAAATTCAACTTGCCCATGCAGATCATCTGCAACTAGAAGCCATGTAAGATATACTGTAGATAACGCAGTGACAGATCTTTTAAGGTTTCTACTTATGAAAAGTAAAAATGTTTGGCATGCTGGGGAAGAAGCTAGAAGTCCATAAATATACCTGGTGCACCTGATGCAGCAGTTCAAGGGATCTTGAAGTTTCACCAAGTAACCTTAAAAATGTGTTTGAAAGATAGAATCAGCCCTGGATAACACATTTTACTGCAATATTTTTTCACAAATATCCTGTGTAATATCCTTTGACCCTTCAGAAGATTATCCTAAAAGATACTTAGTCTGCATGATTGAAACTGAAGTTCCTGTCACCCAAATGGAGGAAAGGATCTCTCCATGGAAGGATCTGATTCCACGGAAAAATACAGTGGATTCTGTTGTAAAACAGGATAGCGTGTTTTTTCTGCTTCCAAAAACAAGCATATCATGAAAACAGAGTTACTGAGATCCATCTTAAAGCCAAATATGACTTATCTTTGCCTAGTCTTACTGGAAGGCTTTTCCAATACTTCAGTGCTTGAGATCTTAGAAATCTCATAATTTCCAGTCTGAATGAATTTATGGCCAGATTACAGCCATCTGTTCTTATTCCAACACTATCCTTCATCTTAAAAAACTGCACTTTCCCTCTGGCAAAGGGCCCATTGACCTGGATAAATGAGAAGCAGCAATTATTGAAGCTGAGCAAGAAAAATGCTGGAAATGCTTGGGTTTGACAATGAAAGTTTCTCCTAGATAGATATCCTTGGAATGGAGAGGTTCTTCATTTCCACTATTAGCAGCAAAGGGGAGAGACCAAGTCATAGAAAATCCCAATCTTCTGCTTTGATAACAGGATACTTTAATTAAAAACAAACAAGCAAACAGGCACAACAACAAAAAACAAAGCTAGCAACTCTTTGCCTCTTAGCAAGCACAGTCATTTCCACTTGTATTCCTTGAAGATTATGTCACTGCCATAAGGTCATACCTTGCTGATGTGCTCCAAGAGCCATTGGGAACAAAAGCAAAGTAAGCAATAACTATGGCAGGATTTATTCTAAGTTTTCTTTAGAAGGTTTAGCAACAAACTTTCAGCCAAGAATAAACAACTCAAAGTAGAAGCCTCAATTTCCTCATTGTATCTTCATAATTTTGAACATCCAAATAGATGTTAAAAGGCTGAGTTTCCAGAAATCTAGTAGCCCATACTAAGGTGACTTAATAAGCCTCTGCCTATTATTCACGTAAGCAATTGGAGCAGAAAAAGATAAAATAGAAGTAGCAACATTGTCTGTCTGGAAAGTCATGGCCAGCTTGTATGAAAGGGAGAAGAAGGGAAGAGGAAAGGCAGTTCCTAATGCCCAACATTTATTTTGCAGTGAGTCTATCAATCTTTCCTCTTCTGTTTGCAGAAATGCCTTGAACAGAACACAATGGTCCTGCAACGGTTCATCACTCACAAGCATTTGATGACAGTGGATTCAGTTTTTGCTTTATGATACAGCAATGCTAGAGGAGATGAGTTTTCTGGAAGAGATACAGACAGTACGTGTAAAACTGATCTGCTTTTTTCTTTTCCAGTGCTGTCCCAGCCAATGTGGGGTAAAGAAAAACAGAGAGTGGGCTGCTGTCAAAATCAGCCACACGGCTCTCATTATCACTGCTAGAGACTTCAGTACTGATAACAATTCATCTGCGTGGCATTGTGGCAAACTGGGGAAATCTCTGTTACGTGTGTGCTATCATTTGTTAAGTTACTTTAAACACAAAGCCTTGTATTTCATTATTCTTCCCTGCTGTTCATATCTATCTCAGCCATCTCACATTCCTACAGTGCTCAGCAGACCTTTCATAAAGGCACCCAAAGCCCATTGATTGAGTCATCTCACAGAAGCCCTGCTAATAATGTGCATTTGGAGTGCTTTTAATCATGTTGCAGAGTTAGGAAATTCTCATCTGTTGAACTCTGGTGACCACAGAGAAATTCTATAGCTCGTCACCAATCAAAACCAAGAGAAAGGAATGCGTAGCACTAATTTCCAACTGAATTGCAGCTTTTTGGGTTGGACTTGCACAATCTGTCTTTAGCAAAACAGGAGCCTTTTGTGGAACTTTCAGAGCAAATTCAACCCTCTGATTCACACTGCTGCTCTCTGCATTTCATACTAAGCTGCACACTTAAAAAGCTGACTGTGGCATTCTCACGTATCTTTCCACTCCACTTGTGTTGTGCTATCTGCCAGAAGCCCAGCTTCAGAAGAGCTTCAGCTTAGCACAGACAGGAACACGTTTGTAACTCAAGGGATTTCACACATAGATTTACAGGGTGAGATTAAACTGTTTTTAACCTTTCTCTTAACCTTCTGTTTTTCTCTCTAGTGCCAGGGGGAATTTCTTTCTTGCTTCTCCAAAGAGGAGAGAGCCATACAAAGTTGGACAATCTCTATAAGCATCTGGTGTCTGTGGAAGACTGAAGTCCTTCATAATCCAACAAAAGACAAGAGGGCTGATTTCTTCCCCTCTCCCTCTTCTCTAAATCCAGGCTTTTCCTTCCATCTGGAAAGGAACAGCTCATCGGGAAGCAGATCATTTGTCATTGACTCAATTGCGATAACAAAACAATACCCACAGAAATAATCCTTTTGGCCACACTTACACAACCTCTGAGTTTGCATCCTGTGAATGTGCCGAGCAACTTTCCTTCACCATCCACAGGGAGAGAATTTCAACCCATACTGAGCTCAAATGCTTATTGACAGTGAATCCTTCTCTCCGTAACCATTCTTAACAAAAACCTGATCCAATGAACTCCATTCTTGCAAACCGACATTGATAAACCCAGACAGAGTAAATGTCTATTCAGAATAACTGAATGCAAAGGGGTAAAGGGTATAGAAAACGTGCTTTTCAATTACAGCGGAAAAGACATACTTAATGGTGAAGGGTCAGGAAAGATGAAAACGTGATCTGAAAAGACACATATCTACAATCATGTCACACAGTGTAGCAATGCAGACTGCACCAGACAGTGATAGCATGGGAAGCTCCCATCCATATGTGAAGGCCTGAGGATATAAAGAGATTCTCTCTGGGTCCTTTCCAAATGTATTTATCAACCTCATGCCTAACCTCACACTTCTGTACAACCCTGTAATACAAGTCCATACAGGGTAGTTCCTGATTCAGAGCTGTAAACCAGATCTGTGCATCACTGCTTTCCTTTTTCTCCTTTCCCTCCATCGTCCCTTGTCTGGATTTCATCCTTTTGCTGTTTTCTCTTGCTTTTGGAGTCTGCTTCACTGCTTCCCCCAGTGGCAAATTAAACAGAGGACACTGCCTGAAAACTCACATTCAGACTCTTCATCAGTGTATCACTGCAGTATCTGGTTTGGGGCAAGGAATTTACCTCAGAAAAGTTTCAAGGCTTCAAGAGATGGAACTGACATGCAAGACAGAGAGTCTTTGACAAAAGGAATAACAAAACCTTAGAGATGGCTACTATAAATAGCTTCCTTCTACCCATCTTCCTTTCCATACTTCTTTTCCTGAGCAGCCTTTCCCACCACCCCACGGACATGACTTTTAACCCAGACAACCCTTCTATCTATCAAGAGCCTAACGTGAATGTTGATACTCCCCCAGGGCTAACCTTGTCACTTCATCACATTAGCTTACATTTCCATCTCTGACATGTTTTCCCTCAACCAACAACTGGTTTCTTTTATATGACACACAGCAGTTTAGCAGCCAAAGCACAATAGTATGATAACTGCTCATCCAATATCATGTATCTTCTTATTATCTGCCACATTATCCGTATCTAATTGCATGCACTTTGGCTCAATCTGACATTTTCAAAACTACAGATGCTTATTAGCTTTTCTTAGCTAAAAGAAAAACGTGCATTATAGTGATTATCAGCTTCTGGCACTGCTTGTGAAACATTATAATGAGAGAGACCTCTAGCCCACCGTAAACAAGCAAAATCAGGCCTGGATTGTTTATTAGCAATGCTCCCACAAACTTTGCCACTGTCAGAATTAATGATCACACTGCTAATTTATAGTAATTTCATGTTACTGTGGGTTCTTTTCAGCCCAAAGCTTTAGGCCAGAAGCAGAAATTATTTAATTCTGTACTATCACAATGAAGACATGAATGAAGTCATGACCTTGATTTCTTTATGGTATCTAACAGATGCAGATACTGCCCCAAAGGGATAAATAACTAGCTGAAATTCATTCAGCAGGCAAACCTAAGAACGGCAAGATCTCCCTAATGGCCATTCCAATGATCTAACTCAAATCCCTGCCACCTCAAACAGAAAGTATCGGAACGTACTCAGAAATCAGTGAAACCTACTCCTTAAACGAGTCTCTTCCAAGTATGCAGAACTCAAACACAGACTGCAAACAAGGCAAGCAAAATAGATTGTGTGTCTGTGATCCAAAACATTGCTTATGTCAGTCCTTATTAATTAGTCTTGTTTGCAATAAATCACTGTATGTGTTTTGACAAGTGCTGTTTGTGCTGCAGTTCACAGTAGAAGGAAGCAGCTGCTTCAGCATCCCCACTTTATTAGAGGCAACCATTGTGAAACACTGCAATAACTCCAGTGTTCTCTACAGATACCCCCTCAGTATCTGGAACTGCAAATGCTAAAATAAAATAAAATCATATAAAACAAAGAGATTATCTGTGTCAATAAACTACTTGCATTCATTATGCCTAGCAGCAAGACTAGTAAAAGTGGAAATCTGTGCTTCACTATAAACCGTTTAAGTATCTATGGCAACAGCATTGTTGATTTCTACAGTAATTCTATCAGCATTGTGATAGATGTTTGGTCTTTTAAATATTATCTTTCTTTTTCCAGCATCTAAAAGAAATAGGAAAAACAAAACCAAAGACAAACCACATTTTATATGGATTACCCAGAGACATGAGGAAGGATTTAGCAATAAATGACAAACAAATAAAGGATTCTACAGTCACATACAACATAATCCCATGAACAATCTGTGCAAATCTAAGACCTGTGTATGCAATAAACGTTTCCTTAAGTCAATCACTTTCTTACGCAAGGGGTCAAGCACTGTTTAAAGCAGATGTCAATATCCTCTTTCCTCTCTGCTCAAGGCTCCTCATGTTCCTCTGGAATATGAGATAACTTGACTCGCCTGCCCCAGGAGGAGTCCAGGAGAGACGAGCATCAAATGAGACTTGCATTTTGCAGTGCCAGAGGGCAGGTCACTGCAAAGCAGCTGGAGAGGACTCATCTGAGTTTGTGCATGGAGATCATCTTTAGGAGCCAGGAGACACCTGATAGATAGGGAAGAACTGGCTCACAGCTTCCTGGCAGTGCAAAAAAAACTGAGTTCTGCTTCCGTGATGATTAACAGGACATGTGAGGGCTGGGGTAGAGAAGAGAGGAAATGCTGAGCTGTGCTTGCAGCTTCTGTTGCTATTAAGGCACCAGGGAGACTTGGGAGTAAGAAGGAAGAGCTATAGACCCTAGAGCCACATCCCATACCATCCTACTAAGAAGTCACTACCAGATTGCTTGTCTACCCTACACAGGCACAGACACCAATGTCTGTTTTGCTATTAACAATATTCCACACTATTTCTTTCTCTGGAAGCTGGCCTTACAGATATAGGTCCTTCTTTACTCCACAGTAGCAAGAGGCACTGCAGAACACTTGAGTTCAACTCTACAGACACAAGTTCTACATGGCTGGGCTCTGCAAACCCCCAGTTATACCCTTGAGAAGGGCAAACAGGCAGTAATGGGCCTCCTGCTGCTGCCCAGATGTTGGGCATTATTACCTCTCTGCCAGAATGGGAAGAAAGCAGCAGGTATAGGGATCCTGCATAAACCTGTTGCGGGCTTCACTCACCAAGTGTCTTCAGAGCTACAGCTTGGAGACTGCAATAACATCTGTAATTGCTCAGTTGCTGTGGGTTCCATTTCTCCTCTGACTAAAATACTACAGCTACTTTCTTTCATGGAGAATTTGAGCTCATTTCAATGAAAAGTAACGAACACAGACATACTTTTGTCATAAGCACAATAAAATTAATAACTGTGGCATAACTAGAACTAAGGTTACTGGGCATTTCCCATTGCAGCTTTCCTATTTCACATGTCTCTGCATGTCCAAGATAGCAAGCTTGGAAAGAAATTTGCATTTGCTTTTGACGTCTGCCTAGAATGAAATCTACTAGAAATGCTGGATTTTGACAAATATAGAAGGAACACTCTCATGCCCCTGCCCAAATAGTACATAATGAAAGTATTAAGATACTCCCATCCTTTCTTCTGGATGCTTTAAATCTTCCTTCTGTCAAAGAAAGCATCCAAAAACCTAAAACAGATAGAGGAAAATATCAGAGATGTGAAATGTCTCATGAAAACTCCTGCTGATGGCTGGACACACAACAGACTTGGATGTCCAAGACTTTACAATTAGTGTGACACCTGTGAGAACATTTTTAGTGATAACTGGAACTATTTCTGGTCTTAAAGACCCCGAAGCCCAGGACCAGAAATTGCAACAGCTCACAGGGCTGAACCACAGCAAGCTGTCACTGCTGTTGAGCTGAGACACACCGTCTCGGAGGCAATGTGTCAACTCAGTCTCAGACTTTCCATCTGCAAAGTGAAGATAATAATGTTAAATCCAATTTTAAAAGAGACAACACTTGGTGGAATAGTCTACGTAATAGCAGAGCTACACTAGCAAGCACCCATTTAGAGGAAAATAATCTACACTAGTGCTAAGCAACTGAAAAGTATGCTCAATGGAAAATTAAGATTTCTCAGCAGAGAATCACAATATTGGCCTTTTTCACACTAGCACACATACTTGATTGTCTTTGCTTAAACTGACTACATGTAGGAGTATCTCCCTCCTCCCATCTCTGTCTGGATCTACTTCAAAGTTCCCCAGAACTTCAAAACTATGTTACTTTTTGCTGTCATCTTTGGTAAGACATTCAAATGCTATTTTAACAAACCAAAGTATGGAAGAGCTCTAGCCTGAAGTGCTAAAAAGATGAGAAATAAACAGGGAATGGAGGAAATGAAAGTTTCTAAATGCTCTGCAGGTGGAAAAGTTGTGAAGAGCTCCATATCTAATATCTATATGTGGATTTCATCATGAGCCAGTTTTAAAAGAAACAGGACTTACAAACTTATACGATCTACATGTACTGTGGATAATGTACACAGATACACAGCTGAATATGAATGCAAGAGGCTTTCAGAGAAGGCTGTTTTTCATTATTCTTTAGGAGAAAAGAGCCAGGCATTTCCCTAGGAAAAAAAGATTTGTTTCTCCCTTCTTTCCCCTATATTTCAACTTGGGACCACTGCTAAATCATTGCTAAATTGCTACTTCAGTTCAGGATCGTTTCTAAATCACTTTTTTCCTGAGCTTTGCTCAGAAAGCATTGCTCACAAGGATTGCTCCCTGATGGTGAAAGAGAGAGCTGCTAATTTTTCAGCAAGTCAATCAAACCTAAAGAAACCAATGAGGAATTTAAAATAACTCTACCGTGTAGGTATGACTACACAAGGAAGTGATTGGTTGGTACTGTGCTATAAAAGCAAAGTGATGCCAAGAGCTCTATAGAACAGTGTAGTCAAGAGACACTGCCACCCCTTGGTCATGGAATGAAAATGCACGCACTGCAACATCCTGGGAATCATTCCACTAATGAGGCAAAAATCCCAGTAAAATCAATTTGAAGTTACTGACTCTTCGAGGAAAAATTATTTGAAAGATCACAAGCATAAAATTATTATCCCACACGAATTTAAATGTTTTCATTTAAAGGCACACAATCTTCTGACTCCCAAAGAACACTTTCAAAGCCGGGATGAACACCTTAGGAACTACAACTGTTCTTGCCTTTTCTGAAAAGAAAACGTACAGAGGAATGGAGAGCAGCACACATTTTTGCTCTTTTCACCCCATATCTTGGGAAGCCCTTTGGAAAACCACACAAGCTTCCCTGACTCTGAGCTCAAGAGAAATAACGTGAGCTCTGTACTCTAAATGAGGCATCCCAACTTACTGCACAGTTCACTACTATCAGATAGATGATTCAATCTGTTCACACAACTATTCATGAATACTTAAAAATACACTTTGTCTGACTATTTCTTTTTAGCGCATGCATCATCTTTGTCATCATGGCTAGCAAAGCTTGCAAGAATAGAGCCTAATTTAAAACTAGTAAGAAATAGTGTTAAGATGGTATAATCATAAATATAGCTAAACTACAAGATATAAATATCATATCACCTCCAAATCAGTGTCTGTTACTGATGACTGAAAATATACGACAAGCTTCCATGCAAATTAAAAAATACACACAAACAAGCAAAAAAGCCCATATATACATATATTTTATGGCTTATAACAATTCCTCTCTGGGGGAGTAGGTTGTAGTTTTTATTAATTTCAAAAGACAAGTTTACAAAACTCCAGAATGGTCCAACTCCATTTCCTTTGAAAAGACAAGTCTTAGCCCTTTAAATCTTAGTGGCTGCTGGATAATTGAGTTTAGCACTAAAAAAAAAAGAAAAAAAATAATAATCAAGAGGCAGAACAAGAGATTCGTACAGACTTAAAACAACAGTGGTTTCTGTAAATGAACACAATAGCTCACATCTGTAGACAAGACTTATGCGTACCATTCAAACTATGTTAGTATAATGGTATGATTCCTGCAGTCCAGTCAAGCTTTCCATTGAATCAAATGTCATCTCTTTGGGAAAAGACAAAAATGCCTGTTGTCTGCTACTCAGCACTCAGACTTTCTGAAACACTGCCCTTGACATGCATTTTCAGAAAGCAATACCTCTTCATATTAGACAAATAATGAATGGAAAATTAACACTTTCAATTACATGCATCAGCAAGTCTGACATACCAAGTCACAATTTTTTACACTAATCGCCGTGATACTCACTTTCTCAGACTCATTCTATTAACAACTGGTATTTGATATACTTAATCCTTAATTTATGCTAGCAGGAAACACAGTTTTATTGAAGCATTTCAAAATTATCACTGCATATATCTGAATGGAAAAACTTCTCCATGTGAATCACACTGAATAACTAATCTGAAAGTTAGTAAAGTGTAATATATGATCAAATATAGCTTCGAGCAAATGCATGAAATTAAGAATTATTCAAAACTGAGTAATGGAAAGCATATCCACACTAATACTTTGTGCAGCAGCTTCAGCTGTTTTTATTTATGGTTAAATCTCCCATTAAATCCAGTAGGAGTTTTAGCTAAGTAATTGACCTGTAAGAATGCAGTATATGGGTTTTTATATAGAAAAGTTTTATGTTCCAGTGGAGAGTTTCATATTTTTAACACATAACTTATCATACTAAATCTAATTTAAAAAGAACTTCCATAATCATCATTTTATAGTCAGCACCATATAAAATAGATCAATATTCTGTGTGAGAGAAAAGTGCTGAATTTCATACGTACTTGATTAATGCATTGTTATCATCCCAATAATTAAAAGGAGCAGAGTTATACACAATCAGCATGATACATCTTACTCAGCACCTCCTGGCAGTTGCCTGCAAAAATTAAACTCATTAATCACTGTGTTGCCAAAGAAGAATAAGAAATGAAAAAGCTCTATTTTATGGAAACAAAATCTCAAATCAACTTCTAGGATAAAATCCCTTCAACAATATAACATGGTACGCATTAAGCTAATCAATTTAAAAAGAGAATAATGTTACCAAAATTCTTAATGTTCTGATACTATACAGCCAAAGTAGGTTTTACATAGTATTCAGAGACATTCCTCATACCTAAATAAAGGTAGTGAAAAAGTAAATCTATACCTAAACAAAACTAACATATCATCATAAATTTGTCTACCATTGTTGCAGTAATTAGCTTCAGTACCAATACTGCCACAAAGCCAACCAGGAAATGTTCCTTGTTGGATTTTGTTTGTTTGATTTGGGAGGGAGAGTTATTCATATAGGGCCTATGTAGTTCACCACTGATAACCTAGTTTTCTGATCAGACTAATGTTTAACCTTTAAAAAGCACAATTCTTAACACAGTTTTTGTTTATATTTTAGGTCCACTGTATATTTTTTCTCACGTGCATACCAGGAATTGGAATACTGTACAACTTAGTGAAAATACTAAAGAATGCTGTGGCTTATACATTGCAATAATTTCAAATTACAAAAACTATGATTTCATGCCTATCTCAATGGTGGCTGTAAAGTGAAGCTAGCATATGTCATACTAAGATTATATTATATATGTATTTATCTTATATTTTATTATATTTTTACAATTATCTTGTATGTATAATTACTATTTCCTATTTAACTACATGTAAGTTTTGTCTAGTATTTTTCCACTAGTGGTATTTTCAGTAGACAAAATGCTTACTAACAATACTGTGACCTTCAGAGGCAAGCTTCTGTTTTTTGCACTGCATTAAGGTTTTTGTCTGTGCTTAAATACAGATTACTGAATGCCACACACACATCTCAGTATGGAAAGTTGTCATTAGTAACACATAAAACAATCTCAGTCATATTCTGATTATTAATCATACAACACTGTTAAGAACAGAATAGTCTAGTTCTCTGGTTTGTTTTGGTATTTTCAGCCAAGGTCAAGAAACAAAACTTTCTGTATTTCTAAGCTCCAAGTTCTCCTACTAGAACAATCTTTAAGGATGAACAACAATATGAATGTGCCATTATTATTTCTGTGTAAAACTGAAATCTGAAGTTCAACCACCATAGAAAAATCCTATGCCATCTTGTTAAACCCTCTCCCATGATAAGCAACATCACGTGCTCTTGGTACCCTGCACAAAGTGACTGCCTCTTTGCACTTCTCCCACAGTCTTTCCCTGGTACCTGCCTCGTATTTCCCTTTCCCTTGGAGATTTCACATTCGGTGTTTACATTAGTCGGCTTCTTCAAGGAAAGAAGAGAATCCTGCCTGCAGTCACAGGGAGCGGGAGAGAAAATCCTTCTCTCTGCCTTGACCACGCAGGTGCCACCCCCAGCGGGTTCAGGACCACGGACAGCTCCCTTACGTTAGAATTTAGCGCTACGGGACAGCTCCGCCGATTGCTACTGCAGTTGGATTCAGCACCAAGGACAGCACCACCGCCCCCCTGCCCCCGTTTTCCTACTGGGAACCCCGTTCCTGCTGCACAGCTAAGGCCACGTCCTTCACTCTGTCCCCTCTGTATCCTTCCGACCCGAAAGAACACCCAAGCCTAAGCTGGCCAGATTCTGCTGGACTGGGAATACTTTTGAACTGCCCAACCTGATCTACTGTACTTTCTCAGATACGCTTTAAATGCAATCCGCGAGAGTTTCCCACATCTGTTTACAAGTCGCCCCAAATCTGCTTCTGGCTATGTCTTTTGCATTCCATTGTAGGGAAGCCCTAGACAAGCACTTATCCCTGTACAGATCATATTACACAACAGTGCTCTCCACTCACCTCCAAACCCCTAAGGAAAAAAATGAAAAGAAAAAAGAAAAAAATGAAAAGAAAAAAGAAAAAAGAAAAAAGAAAAAAAAAAAAAAGAGGAAAAAAAAAACACAAAAACAAGGAAAATAAATTCCCCTTTTATTTTTCTAGTAGTTTAATACCATTGTTCTAAATATTATTTGTGAGCCTGTCAGCAGAAATCACTCGCACATGCTAAACTGCATCCTTTCCTTCTCGGCTCAGTGCTTCTGGTGATCAGAGACGCAGCTCCAGACATCTGCTGTCTCCAAACTCAGGAAAGCAAAATTAAAACAGTCAAATAATGAGGAAAATGTGTCTGAGCCCAGCCCTGGCGGCAACACTCAGCTGGCTCGCAGCGACATCTAGAGCCCAGCTCATTGCCAGGAAGGGCCCCACGTCTCCTGCCACGCTGGGAAGGGCCAAGGAGGGTTCCCATGCCCTGACAATGAGACAGGCTTCACACAGCGAGGGTCATGGAATAGAAGTTCCAAGACTGTCGCTGGTCAGTGACTCACAAGGAAAAATAAATTCATTTTCTTATTACTGTCAGTGCTATCAGAGCAGCAATCACCCTGGTGTGGTTAAGGCCAATTTGCCTTTTCACTACTAAAGGTGTACTTGCCCTTCAGAGCACAAAAGTGTTAATGAAGGGGTGGGAAAAGTGGTCAGAGACTTAATGAACAGACCATGAAAGTTTCCCTGCAAGCACAATTCTCTCCTCCCAGTGACCCAGCAGTGCTACCTCAACTTGAGGCAGTGCCTTTCCTGGGAACACTCAGAGAGCCAGAACTGGACCTTGCCACAAAGTCCCACTCATGCAAAAACAATCTGTAATCGATACAAACATCCTCCCCAACCGTGGACATCTGCATCCCCTTCTGTGTGCTTCCACAGTGGCAAAACACCACAAACACTTTCTGCAAACCGACCACCACAAAAGCTACACCAGCTTCCAGGAGCCACCTGCAGTGACTGGCAGCCCGCACTTCCCCGCTCCCTAAATCCCCTTTACCCTCAGGGGAGAACTAGGCGCAAACGACCCAAGCAAGTTTAACTCCATCAGGCACAGCAGTGGCCTGAATGAGTCACTTGTTACTAAGGCGATATGCAGATACACCCTTTGAATTCTTTGCTCTTGAGGCAGTGTGGGAGCAGAAAGTGTACAGCCGAAGTTTGCTTCTTCTTGCAGGAGCTCACACGGGGGCTCACACGGGGGCAGCGGGGAGGGAAAGGGGAGAGCTCCAAATGTGGCTACAAAGGGGTTAAAAAGTTTCCCCGCAGCCAAGCTACTAGAGGCGGGGGTAGGCTGATGGGAAAGGAGGGAGGGAGGAAGGAGGTAAAGACTTCTGTCCTGGGAGAGTGATAGAGGGTAAAAAAATGGAATAAGTACTAAAAAAATTAAAAAAAATTAAAAAAAAAAAAAAATAAAATAAAGGAAAGGAAAGAAGAGGAGAGAAGCATCAGCTTGCCGGGAAGGAAATGGTTGGAACTCACTCACTGTTTTCAAACGTGCTGACCTCGTGGCCCCCAGCCCCACTTTGCACAAGGAAAGAGGGAACGGGGCAGCACAGGGAGGGCGAGCCCCGATCTGCTCTGGCCCCTTCCCGTTCCATCCCCAGCACTTCAGGGGAAGAAGAAAAGAACAAAGACCGGCTTGGACAGAGGACACATCAGCGAAAGGGATACACATGCACACACATACACACACACACGATGAGGACATCCGAAACCGAACGGAGCCGAACGCGAGCGACTTGGTGCTTACATCCTCCTCCTCGCAGTCACTTCGCGGCTGGTACTGGAAGCGGGGACGGCTGCCTTCCTGTTGCAATGGACGCGGGATCTTGCCAGCAGATCCATCCTCCTCGCTGCACTGGGCGCCCAGGAGGTGACTGGCTTCTGGGGGGACGGGGAAGGAGCGGGAGGTGTTGATCTTCCCACTGAAGCGTTGGTATAGTGAAGCCATGAAGTCAATCCGCGGGAAGCGAGGGGGAGGGAGGGAAAGAGAGCCGCTTCTCCCTCTTTCTCTTCTTTTCCCCCTCCTCTCTTCTTTTTTGCTACAGCATGCTACACGCGGGGGAGGCTGAGTCCCACATCAGTGGCAGAGAGAGCGAGGGCTCCTCCTCGGTGCCCAGGGAGATTGGGGGGATCGGGAGAGGGGAAGCGCCGGGGGGGGGGGAAGAGGAGAGAAACAAATAAGAAAACGCAGTCGAGCTGAAACACCACAGGCCACGGGAATGCTGCACCATCCAGTGATAGGAAAAAAAAAGAAAGAAAAGAAAGAAAAAGAAAAAAAGAGAGAGAGAACCAAAACACTCCGAGACGTAACCCCGATAATGGCGCCTGAGTGGATCAGCGTTAAATATGCTTTGGGGGTGTGCGTGTGTGTTTGCAAAAGGAGGGAAAAAAACCCATTGGGGGGGGGTGTAGGGGGGGTTGGCTCAATGGCTGGCTGTCAGCGGCTCCCCAGGCTCAGGCGGCAGAGCAGTCGCCTCCGAGGTCGCATACCAACAGTGTGCAAAGCGAGAGGCAGAGTGACAGCGTGTGTGAGACGAGTGGAAGAGGCTGGGAAGCCTCATTCAAAGCACGTTGCTCTTCTGGGGAGGGAGGGCTCTTCTACAGGCAGCTCCTTTTCAGCACCTGCTTTTTATTCTTCCTCTTTTTTTGTTTTGTTGTTGCTGTTGTTTTTCTTTTTCTTTCCCGGGGAAACAACTTAAAAAAAGGGGGTGGGAGGGGGGGAGCAAAAAGGGAATAAAAAAAAGCCACAACAGACACACCTGATTGTGGGGGAAAAGGAAAGGTGGGGAGGGAAAAGGGTGGGGAGGAGAGAGCAGAAGCTGGAGGGAGCCACTCGCAAAGAAGGGGGCAGGGGAAAGGAGGGCGAAGCTGCCCCGATGCCCTCCCCTACCCGGGTCCGCCCCGAAGCCGTGCCCACAGGTCTCTTCCATCGGTCCCTTCGTCTCCCTCTTTCTCCTGCCACTGCACGGTGATGGGCAATAGGAGGCTATGGATTTATTTTTACGTTATTATTGCCGCTTTAAAAAATATATATAAATAAAATAAAATAAAAATCCGGTAAATCTTATCTCCTACTATTTTTGTATTAATTCATTTATTACTTTTTTTTTACTGTTGTTGTTGCTGCATTAAAACGTGCTTCAGCGCCCCTCTGTGGATATCTGCCCAAAGTGGCTCCCGGTAGGAGCGGCTCGAGATAAACAAGCGGTCCCGGCACCGGGGGAAGCCGGGCTGGGTAGGGCTGGGACCGGGTGGGGGTCTGCCCGCAGCACCTCCCGGCCACACCGCCATCCCTTTTGCCCCGATCTAAGCACACTCAAGGCAGAGAGCAGCGGCTTCTCATCAACGCTCCCGCAGGAGAAAATAGGCATGGGCTCGGGTGGGCAGCTGGAGTGGGCTGGGGGTGTCCAGCCACTCATCTCGGGCCACACAGGGATACAGGGAGACCATCCTTGTTGCTCCAGCATTAGGCTCCGAGGTTTCCATAGCAACAGATGCTTAGGTTGAAAGGAAAGTGGGAAGTGGCAGAGTTGCTGTCCCCTCTTTTTCTCCCACAGCAAAACCCTCTTCTTTGACCTCCGGATTTGCCAGCAATATTCCCTTCCTCTTATGGGAAGCACATTTAGCATAAACCAGATCTTGACCATTCCCATCCATAGAGTTGACATGAACAGTTCACACACTTGATTATACCTCAGCAAGGAGACTTCATGGGCTAAGATGTTTCTTATACTATCCTTACTTAAAGTTTTAGTTGCTAAAAAAACATCACCTTTGAAATATTCAATCTCTTCCATCTTAAAATCAAACCACAACCAAGTAGATCATATGTACTATATTCTAAAGTGTAGCTACCCCCTCCCTCCCAATGATTTCAACAACCGTCTGATCAAAAATCTCCTTACATCCAAACGGTTTCATCTGCTGCTTTTTATTTGTATCTTCAAAGTCGGGGATGAAAAGTCTTAACATTTAGATGAAAAGGGAACCTTATCTCATAGGGAGAAAACACAAACAAATGCTCCGTCTCCTTTCCGATGGAACTTGAAAGGAGGAATCATTTTGATCTTCAGAACTGAGATCCTGACATTTAATTAAAAAAAGAAAGAGATGAACGCACAATGCTCTTCAGAGAAGTTCTAGCTTCTGTGTCACAGCAACATGCATCACAACAGAGGTAACTTTCCACTTGGCCCCCTCTTAAGTTTTGTTTCTGCCACGCACCGACTACACACTAACACAAATACAGACAGTAATTTCCACTAAATTTCATCCTGAGCTGCATTAACGGTGGCTTTGTGACTATATAAAATTGGTGGCAGCTAAACTGAGAAAGAAAAAATACCCCAAAACCACAAAGGAGAAAGAAAAACAAGTGAAAAGAAATAATGTATTTTTAACTTTAAGGAAAACTAGGACACAAAGGAATAACCAAAGAAAACCACAAAAAGGCACTTAAGCACCAGGCAGAAAAACACTGAAGATTAAATGTCTGAATTAAAAGGTCTCAAAGAAAGCACAGAAAGAAAGGAAAACATTCTGCTGGAACCACGAAGGATCAGTTTAGTTCCTAACGCACTCTGCTTGTGCTTTTAATTTGTAAGATTCGAGATTTCACATAATCAGATTTGTCTAGTCATGCACACACATATTGTGCACGTATGTGTATACACAGCTCATGGAAAAATGGTACTAAGGGAACATTGAACTGCGTTGTCAAATACTTCAAAAGCTCGGTGAAAAACAACCATCCAAATGGTCCTCATCCACCAAAAGTCCTGATCATGCAGCTTTGGGCTGTGATTCATTTGCCCTGAAATAAATAAATCACAGCTATTTAAAGGTCTTCCCGATTCCAGCTCTCTTCCCTATGACAGACTACGGACAGCAGAAGCAAAGTCGTGGCGTGGTAAGGTTCCCATTGGAAACTGCATCCTACATTTCTGTAGCCCTGCTACAGTGAGAGTGACCCCATGCAGAAGGGCTGAGCAGGCAGCGAGATACAGAAATATCTTGAATAACCAACCCCCTGCAACAGGATCCGCCAGAACCAGTCTGCCAGAGACATTACTGAAAGCAGGAGGATTACTCTGAGTCATAGGGGACCGGATGATTTCATTAGGGACTCTGGAACCTGCCTGTGCACAAGCCATCTCAGGATGTAGCTCATCCCCTATGAGCACATACTGTAGTATCTGTCCACCTCTTGGGGGAGGATGCAGCCCAGTGCTCCTGAGTCACAGCTCTGTGCTGGAAGCCCTCTGCTCTGCTTGCAATTCCATGGTTAATTTGCTGTTCACCTGTGCAAAACCTGGAGCCCAGAGTCCTCTACAATGCCATAGTTATGTGATCAGACATTGTCATACAGTGTGCGCACCGGCAAAGCATGGCAAACAGGATGATGCTAAAAAGAAAGCAAACAACAGAGAAGCATGGAGATAGAATGGTAAACGGCAATAAATTATCATTATATTAATATAACTGTGGCTTCCTTACAGCAAAAAGTGAGATTTGAGCACAAAGCAACTTGCCTAATGAGACATGTTTAAAGAGGCGAAGTAATTCAGAAATGCACATGTAAGATTCAGGTCTTTAAACAAGGATCTCAGATGTAAGAAAATCATTTCCCTAGCTCCTGCAAACAGATAGAAATCTGTTCCCAAGATAGAAATCAAGGCATTTCAAAACCAACAGTGTTCTCAAGTGCCTCATAGTTGTATATTTAATTCAGTATTCAGAGTTCTGCAAGGAGGTTTCATTCCTAACTAGTGACATTTCCATCAAAATAAAGTGTGTTAACTTAAGATATTTTCCTGGCAGTGGCAAAATAACTGTTTTACTGACATCTCTAAAGCACACAGATAAAAATGACACTTTGTTTTTCCACCTTGTATAAACAAAAAGCATCCCCACATTTCAGCAGAGTTATTGTAGGTCAAACCCAAACCCTTCTGCCTTTAAAACTAGACATAAAAGATTTCTTTTGGACAAGACATATCAGAACAGCACTGGCAAAGAAGCAATCCAGCCATACATCTCTTGGATATATATTTGTTAAATGTCTGTCAGGGAATTCAATGCTTGTGAGCACTTATTTCATGCTCCATTCTTCTGTTTTGACTAAATGATTTATGTTTGCTTAAACTCTGAACTTGTCTTTTAAATA
The DNA here is from genome assembly GCF_039878825.1 of Excalfactoria chinensis. Lineage (NCBI taxonomy): Eukaryota > Metazoa > Chordata > Aves > Galliformes > Phasianidae > Excalfactoria > Excalfactoria chinensis. Next base: position 134,965,150 of record NC_092826.1, read on the forward strand.
ACAGCAAATTTGCTGCACAAAGAACTAAGTGTATTTCTGGCTAATTTGGCAAGAGCAGCTGCTTAGCAGAAAATGATTAACAGAAATTAAATTTTCCAATAGTTTAAGTACAGTTTTTATTATAAAAATATGAGATTATCCTTTAATTAACTTTTAAAGGAATGTTAGAAGGGTTTGCTTATCTTTTCATATCTCTCCAGGAAGCTCCAAATCATTATCTGTTCTTAAAATGACCACAGTTATTAGTACAGTTAAATGGTATTTATTAACACAAGTTTAACATCCCTCTGACTTTTTTGTAATAGCAACTTTCAGGCACTACAGAAGCAACATTTTAACACCTATTACTATTGTTAACCAAGATAAACACTTCCAACTCCTGAATTTCTACTGGCCTCAGGTTTATGTCATCTATATATCTGCTCTCTGTTGTCATCTAAAACCCAACACAAACCAAACCAGAACAGAAAGTCTCTTTGCTGTGACAAAATACATCAATACAGCAGTCCCTGAAGATACACTTGATCGCTCATTTTGATCTAATATTCGTGCTGGGGGAAGCACATAATTTTGTCAAGATAAGTGACAGTAGGGCTGCTGGAGACTGAGGGGCATTATATACTGTGGAATTAGTATGCTGACTTGGTATGCTCAATTTCTTATATCATTATTTGTGCTAGTAGCATCTCAGAGTGAATTCTGCAGAGATGCAGCACTGGACAGCAAGTGAACCCAAGACATAAAAACGTGAAGTTTTCTGGCATCATGGAGATTATTCTAAAACTTAATCCTCCTTTCCTTACAATTATAAGGAAACATAACAAAATGACCTACAAAAGAAAAACACAACCAACAACAACAAAAAAAACACCCAACACCTAAACAAACATGCAAGCCAGTTTGCCAGAGTAGAAAAAGCTAAGTGCTGGAAAAGCTGGTTTTTTGGACATTTTGAGAACAATTCAATGAGCAGATGAAGGCTCTTTCTGGGACAAGAAAACATTGATACTCGAGCACTGGGAATAACAGGCAATATGGCTTAAAGGATTCAAGTTTTTGGGAAGAAAACAGAGTAGAGCTGGAAGAAAAGGCTGTTCAGGTGAAGAGGTGGATCCAGGGTGAGCAGCGAAGAAAGGAAAGTGAAAGTACCAAGAAAAGGCATGGACACAGCGACATACCGGGGGGCTGAGAGAGAAAGGAGAGGATGACCACTGGAGTCAAAGAATAAGAGAAGGAATGGACCACAGCTGGCAGAGATGCAAAGCACCAACATGTCTGGAAAGAAGAGATATGGGCTGCAGTGCTACAAGGTTAATTGGAGCCATACAACGAGAGGATTTTCAGAAGGATCAGCCTCTCCAGAGGATGGTTCCAGCACCTGGTGGATAAACGTTTGCTCTGTGGTCTTACTACAGGACTAGACTTCATTGAATTAAACCAAGAACACACAGTCAAATACCAGCAAGTTCTTCCCGGTGGTGTGAGTGCAACTGTTCCCAGAGGAAATGGGTGGAAGTCCTAATGCTGAGGACATTTTATAAATAGACTGTACAAGGCACTAGAAAATGTGCTGTAAGGAATTATCCTGCCAGTTGGCAAAAGGATAAACCATATGACTGAACAGGTCTCTCGCGTCCCTAGTTTTTATGATTTTGCAGGTTATGCAGGGGAGAGAAAAGGAAGAAAAAAAAAAAGATACAGAAGGGAGCGCTCAGCAACAACAGATAGTCTTGCTAGCAGCAGAGTTGCACAAGTAAAAGGTTCAGACGCACACGTTTGAACAGCTGTACAGTACGGTGAGGTCCTGGCCCATCACTAGACCTAATATTGCAACACACGTTAAGAGTAATTTGCACTGAAGATTCTCTTTCTTTCCTTAATTAAAATTCTGTCTGTTGAAGCTTTGCCTGAGAAAAATTAGGATGAGATCCCAATTCCATGTCTTCAAGACAAGCCAGGAAGTTAAGCACTAAAGTTAGAGATAAATACGTTTTTCTTTGGGTGCCAAGTGCTGTTGGCAATCAGGCAAGACTTAGCTAATGTTCCTGAACTGGTCACCATACACATTCTTCTCTGCTTTGCAACATGCAAGTATTTGATGTTTGAATCAGATATGCCATGACAACTACCAGCTTGCTTGATTAATACTGTCTCTCAAAGAGGCTATCAGTAAGAAAAGGGAATAAATTCAGTGTTAGAAAGGCAAAGAAGGCTGTTGAAAGCCTATCAAAATAGCAACCATTTTGCACAAGTATCCCCCGGCACTTCAGTCAGCTACTTCATATGGACTCTATCTTGAGGCAAGAGATAATCCTCAGCAATACATGTGAGGGAAATACACAAGGTTCCTGTTCCACCTTATGTTCATGAACTGCATCCTTAATTGCCCACGTTAAGAGGAGCTGACAACATTCCTCTCTAATTCAGCACTACAAAAAGGAGTTGCAGGCAGATACAGAATTTCTTTACCTTGGGGTATTCTGTGTTTTCACTTGAGCATTCCAAATTGTAGAGAAACAGAAGAGATTTAACCAGTCAGCATTTCAAATACATGCCAGTGACTTCTAAAGGAACAGACAAAACAAAAAGGTTTCATTTAAGGACCTCTTCTTTATAATATAGAGATTTCCTTTAAGCAGAACCGTGACTCTTCGGACTAGCTGTCACTAAATTGACTGCTTTCTGCCTGGTTAGAAAAGAACAAAAACACAAAAGCCCCTGGGGATGTAATGACACAATTTTAGGTTTTAGACTCTCAGAGCTAAAGGAAAGAACCCAGAGAGAATCATGAATACACAGAGAAGCAAGCATATGGAGAGAGACAGACACCTCAGAAAGGCTAGCTACCATTAGGGTAACAAAATACTCCCCCAACCCCATGTTTTCATCCTGGCCTATCAAGCATAAAATTTCTTCCTCTAGTTTGACACAAGTTCAGAGGTTGAGATCTTCTCCACTTACAGCATCGTACAAACTAAGGAGCACGGAAAACCCCATTCTGTGAGCACGTTGGTTGTCTCTAGGAATAAATTCTGGAGACTGCACACCTTGAAATCTTTAGTTAAATTTAGTCCAGTTCTTATCTCCCTTCAGAACTGCAGATGGGGAAATGCCTGTCTTCCCAAGGCAGTTTTCAATGTGCAGAACTGCCACCATAGGCACTTCAGGATGCATTCGGACTGAACAGGAAAGCATCTAATGAGACCGAGTCATCTGAAGCTAAGTGGTCAGTAAGCAGGGACTTTATGGAATGCACTTTTGGATTTGCTGTTTAACGCCTCTCAAAATCACCTTAAAAGTAAATAATCCCTTTTCAGATTTCACTCTAATTTGCATTGGTAGATGTTTGTGAAACTTCACTATTCGTCTGTGCTTTCCTGTCCATTTGTCTCCAAAAACTGATCAGGATAAAAACCTTACTAGTTCATTTATGTTTTTGTAATTGAAAATACTCCAGTCATCCAATTCATCTGTCTTAGTGAAGACACAAAGCCTAAAACAACTGAGGCTCTCTTAAAGGTTTAGTAATTCTTTAAGTCAACTGCCATTAGGTAACAGCAAATATACAGGATTACCAATGGCTGTCCAAACACTGTATTCAGTTTTCAAGACGTGGAAGGCTCAATGACCAGAGTGGAATGCTAACAGGACATGAATAAAGTACATTCTTGCTGATTCAAGAGAGGTTTATGAGCACAGTTGTGTAGTACCAACAGACAAGATAGTACCCAAAGAGAGATTTTCATTATAGATACCTTTTGAGATGTAATTTAATTTAACTCCTTACCGCAGTCTTCCAAAGTATGTCAAACAGACACTGAGGTCAGCTTTGCAAAGGTATTTAGTAACAAGAGATACTGGAATACACTGGAATTACTGAAGTCATATAAACGATGGCATGATCAATACAAGACACTGTTTTGGACAATTCCAGTGGACATTCACATTCATCTTCATATATTTTCTGCATGTACCTAAATTTAGGGGCATTTCATTGTTAGTTGTTAGTAAAGCCAGCGTAGATCTTACTGGCTTGCTAAATAATGTTAAAAACAAGTAAACCCTTGAATCACGGCCTGCGTGTTTTAGTACTTCCTAATTTGGGCATGGATCAATACGTACATTTATTTGCTTGTGACAGGGAATCATAAAAGCATGCCAAGTGCACCAAATTAAAGCAGGTGTGAAAACTCACATCAGAGGCGTTCAGTAATTTCACTGCAATGACAAAAGCAATTCAGTGCTCCGCTAATCGAGAAAATACAGGCTGCTTCATAACGATCTGAGCATGACTGTAGCAAAGGCGATCCTGCAAAATTTTGACTGCAACTGATATTTTCAGAAGCCTGAAAGAAGTCTGATTTGCTTCTCCATTTGAATAAAAATCGAATGCTCTTCAAGTTATGCAAGAATACAGCAGCATTCAGAGCCTCTTGTTCCTTTCCACAAAGCAGACAAGCAGCAACGAGGCAGCTAAAAATGTCACATCAGAGCTCCATAAAACAACCTTTGTGCCCATCACGATTTCTGCAGCGATGACATCAACAAGCTTCAGAAACACAGACAGCACTGCATTTCATAAGTGCACCAGAACTGAAAGCAACTGTTGAACAACAACGACAAAACGATGAAGCTGCTGTGACTCAAGGCAGTAACAATTTCTGTTGGAAGTCCACTTGTTACGCCTACGGGAGCCCCATCAGCAACATGCAGACAGAAACAGCAGCATCATTCACTTGCAACTTAAGGTTCTTGATAATTATAGAACCATTAAGGTCGGATGAGTCCAACCATCATGAAATTGCTCCTCATCAGTGTGAATTCAATGACCTCAAATAAATAACCACACTAAACACTTCCTTCAATTTCATGAGACTGGGCAAAGTTTACCCATTTTCTGTGTGAACTGTTTATTCTAGCCATAATTCACCAACCTGAACATATCCTTGGTTATCTAGTAACTCAGTAAAACAGAATCCACTATTGATTCTGGCATAATAAACTCCTTGAAAATATCCTTTACTGAGAAAAGAGAGTTTCCATCCAAAGGAACAAATTCATACACTGGTATTGCTTGGTATTTTTGGAAGTGGGTGACGCCTTGAAACAATTAGTATGGCCTACTTGTGTCATCTGCTCACATACGAGTCCTCCAGAACAGAGCACAAGCAGCAGCACATGATGACAAAGGCAGACAACAACTTGTCAGAAGTGGAAACATTTGGTGAAAAACAGAGATGACGTATCCAGAAAGTGGGACAGAGACCCCAAAGAGGGACAAAACTGTTTGGGCTAGAATGTGCGCAACATCATATTGCACTTATGAAAATTTCAGTGAGCTGGGATTTTACTGTCAAAGGCATCTTCCTCACCTTGAAAAACTCGGTGCTTTCTTTGTACTAAAAATGAAAGAAAATATACACAAGGAGCTCTAATCTTTGCAATTTGCTGGTCTTTTATTCCCAAAATAGTGTTACTTTTAGAACGCTCATCAAGACCTATTTCTAAATAAACAACCAACCATTTCATCTTTGGCCTGCTTTTCCCAGGAAGCTGTAGAGAAGCAACGCTTTTTCTGTAATCCCTCTGTGCCTAAGGTTTACTGTCTGGCCAAGAATCATTCTTGTGGCTTACTCGACTGGGATTCTTGCTCCAATCTCCAACTCCCCTTAGAATCATAGAGACATTAAGGTTGGAAAGACCAATAAGATCATCTATCTAGTCAACCAACCGCTCCAGACCACATCCCTCAGTGTAACTATCCTTTTCTTGAACCCCTACAGGGACAGGCACCCCGCCACCCCCCTGGGCAGCCTGTTCCAAATGCATTACCACTCCTTCTGACAATAAACCTTTTGCAATATGCAACCATGCTGTCACAAGCACACTAAGACAGGCAAATCCCTAGCCAGGCCACCTAGTTTAACTGGCGTTAGAAGCCACATGTTCTTCTACCTCACAAGGCTCACATGTGCCCCCAAATGTTTTAAAGTAGGTTTGTGGGTCAGTTGCAATGCAGGCTGACAATACATCCCAGCTCAGAGCTGCAGCCACAGTGAGAGAGGTCTGATGGCATTTCACTTATTTTAGGAGCAGCCTAAGGCAAGTTTACAAAGCAATCTCTCACATGCTTTTTTACATTACTGGTAGTGCCTTTATATGTATTAACAAAACAGAAAAAAAGATATCTTTACAATGTGATATCTAAGCTGACAGTGGGCCTTTAAGATGAGAGCGCAACCATTATCTCAAATATGCTTCATCACACATTATTTGTGTCTATTATCTACCTTAGATTAGAAACAGACATCATTTCTTTATCATATCCCTTTGGAGATTCGCTGCTCTCAGACCCTGCCCTCTGCTGACTTGTTTCTCATGTGAACACAGCGCAGTCTGTTACATGCATGACAGCCTAGATGGTACACTTTAAACGAGGTAAGATTTCTATGGGAAGGAGAGGCCAAAAAGAAAAAGAATGAGGTGAGGAAAGAACAGAGCATCACATACTAGTGATTTCTATTTCCAACATCAAGCATCTCAGAGAGAGGGTAAAAAGAAATGACCGTTTTACTTAAAACTTAGATTAAATTTTTCTTCATAATAGGATGAGAATTCATTGGGATCAATGTAATTTTTAAAAGCCTGTTTCACTTTCTACTCCCTAAAAATAAAACTGTTTTGTTTACAGTGGTTATCAAGCCTGCTCTCTGAGTTGGATGCAGAAAACACACCAGTCCTGCAGGAAACTGCAGTGGTAAATAAGGAGCTGTGCCATCCTGCTAAGCCACAGAATTAGCAGAGACTGCACAAAGCAGCTCTGGGGCGGAGGGAGCACTCCCACTGCCACCTGTCTGTGCCCTCTGCCCTGCACACACCATTACAAGTGATATGAGAGCAAGCATCTTGATATCTGTTTTCACTTAAGGCCCTTAAAGTGGAGACAACATCCATTAGAACCCACAGTAAACTTCTGAAATAAAAATCTTTGTTGGTGTTTTACCTTTGAGGACCAGCAGAGCTAAGTGATTTGCTCATGCAAGTCCATACCAGGGGCACAAGAGTGCATAGGCTTCATGCTACGGCCGTTTATTGTAGGAGGTAATGGCTCTCTTTTCTATGAGCACGGAGCTCATAGAAAAAGCCGTAGTTACTGCAGGTATGGCGAGTGTTTTATGCTCTACACAAAATCATCTGACAATCCAAGGAAAACTTTCCTGAGCCTCCTACGCAGTTTCTAATGTTATTAATTGGATTCGGTAGAAGCTTTACCTGAAGAAGGAGTGCAGGCTCTGATAATATCAGACCAGGTCAGCCCAAAACATTAAAATGAATCATAACCCAGAAATAAAAGCAATAGGAAAAGAACTGTAAATAGAGATCAGCATCGCCACTTGAGGGTGCTGCAGTAGTTCTTAAATATTAACTCAAAGATGTGCTACCGGGCAGGTACTGCACGCTGAGCTACACAACAATCACTCACTTAATTACATCCATGCAGGCACTCAGAAAATGCGGAGCTAAATTCACATAATATGCAGGGGTGGAACAGAAGATCTCACTCCAAAATAAAAGTTTAAACCCTAAAACCTTCCTGGCTGAACTAAAGTGATAAAATAAAGGGATAAGATCTCCTCAAAAAGAGTTAAAGAGTTGGAAAAAAAACAAATTTAAGCAGAACAAAAGAACCTTCAGTGACTTTTCTAACTTCGAAAAATTCATTCCAAATAGAAATTCTCAGCTCTGTACACCCATTTTCCTTTAATGCAGCAGAAGAGAACGTTTTTCCAATGCATACCGATTGATTTTGCTATAAACTATTACAGGATTATAGGCTTTTTGAATAGTCTTCACTACAGGAAACATACAGAACTAGTCTCTGTGGGAAATATATTGAATAGTCAGTAAAACACAAAGCGATACCAAAATACAATAGATAATGACTCAAAAAAAAGCCACAGCAATCTAAATGGAGAGTCTGAGTCAAACACTACCGAGGAGTCTCCTATTTTTTATTACCGTCCTTTTACCATAATAGCCATTTGCTCATGAGGATTTACAAACATGGGGGGAAAAAAAGAAGAGATAATAATGAAGTTGAAAGAGACTTGTGAAATCCCTCTATTTGTGAAATATGTGAAAGCACAGAGTCTGCACATAAAACGTGCTCTGGTTTGGAAAGCACATGCCTTCATCTGAGTCTTATTAGACACCATAGAGAGCTGGTCAGGAAGTATTTGATGATACCCTTGGAAAATGCTGAACCATTGAAGTTAAAACTGCTGATGGAAAAAGGGCTGATTCAAAACAATATTCCCAGTTCAAAAACATTCACGGAGGGGGATTTATTACTTAGGGCTAGAAGACATAAATGCAGAATTTCAAAGGGAATATAACACTGAAATGATTCTGAAATGCCGATGAAGGATAGCAAAATAAAGAAGGTAAAATAAATAACAAAAAAACTGTTTCGCTTGTCACAAACTGATTTTATTCTATGACCTTCAGGCATTCCCAAGACTGATTACCTGTCCTAACTGAAGTATCAAAGTTCTTGAAGTCTTGAAACCTGAATCCCCATTCAGCTCTAATCTCTCTGTTGGGTACCAGCTAGAATGTGTTCGGATGAAAGGAAAATGATGATGGCTACCTGCATCTTGGTCTAGAAATCAAAGGGTTGCAATCAGCAAAAAGAGCAAGGATGACCTGATGTGGGAGTGAAGATAATCTATGAACAGAAGAGTACTAAGAATAGCAATACAGAATGAGAAGTACAGCCTCAGTCTTCTTCTATGTATTCTCCCTTGGGTTACTGTTCAACAAGGCAATACCCTCTGCCTCCTTGATCCAGAGCATGCATCTTCCAAGCCTGTACCCAAATAGATAAGGAACGGTCTTCAATTTAAAAGAGGATTGCTCTACCTTCAATGAGCATCTTTACCCATTGCATCCACAGTACCTCCTGCCTTGCATTCACAGCAAAGGAAAGCAAAGCAATAAAATGCAAGAGAATGCATCATGACCTTAGTCTGCTAATGCACTGGCGTCATTTGGCCCCTGTATCGTAGCAGTCAGCATTAGGAAAATAAAAAGTGGAAAAAAAATTAGGGAGAGAGAGAGAGATTGAGAGAAATATACTGCAGAATCTTTACAGGGACAGCAGCAAACCATAAACCTATGTAGCAAAACATCCTTTTACTAGGACATCTAAAATTAGAGCTAATATGTCAATATTCCTCTTTTTTATTGTGTTAGAAATAGGCAGACAGTCTTGACTTTATATGTGTTTTTTTTCTGTATAGCCTATTCATTCCTACCATGCATTGTTCAACTAGTTATTTTTAAGTTTCTGTTACTTTGCAGACTGTGTCCTGATTATTCCTCTGAGAAGGGTAACCTTTTAAATATCTCTATGAATGCCTTTACCCATAATTAACATCAGCACAAGACTTATGCACTTGCCTATAACAAGGTCATAGAAGTCAGATAAACTTCTCTAGTAAGTAAATACACACACACACACATCCTTTTTTTCTCATTTTTTTTCCCCTCCAAGTTAGAGAACTGCTGTGAGGACTTTTGTAAAGGTAAAAATAGCAGAAGGTAGAATACCATCTTGGCCTCATTTAAAGCGAAAGTTGATCTCGCATTGGTTTATACAGAGCTCCAGCCTGGCCTACACACATAGGAAGAATCAGCAACGAGGTCGCAGGAAAGTGATTTGGCTGTCGGTTGTGCAGACAGGAACCCCTGATTACAGACTCTCATCTCCAAAATGAGTAAAATTATGCTGTCAGTCAAGTGACGTATTTTGGCTCCTATAAACTTAAATCTGACCAGGATGAAATTTTGGGCAAGCTGCTTTCATTCTGTTTAAGTTGCCCCAGGAACAAAATGCATGCATGTTAATTTCCACCTACCCCAGAGGGAGGATGTGAAGATTAATGGTAGGAAGGCACCCAGATGCCAAGGACAGACATTTGTCCCAGTTACGTCTACATGTGAAAAATGGTCAGTCTTTCGCATTGCAGAAGATGGTCCCAGTTACTTCAATACATACACTCAAGATAAAGAGTTGTGAAATCAAAGACCAGAACAGTTGAAACTATTAACAACTAACAAGTGACATAAACATATTTCAGTGGGAAAAGGTCAGCACTAGAAGTGTGAGAAATTCTTTTACATCAGAATAACTAATATCATTTTCTCATAAGTCACGCGTTTCCATAACTCTATTCTTTCTTTCAGTCATCTTATTTAGCAAGGATTTATGTCTTGTTGGAAATAGCACTACAGAAAAGGCATATTTATTATGTCTGCCATTGCGGGATCTTTTCTATTAGATAAGTGTTAGAAGCACTTAATTTTTTCCAATAAATAATCTTATTATTTATTGCACACTCAAATCTTATATTTCATTCAGTTCCATTATACTGTAACTTGCTGGATAACGTTTCTAGTTTTCCTTCTGTAAATAACTGGTAGCAGAGCAGATGCCTGGAAGCACTCATGACAAATAATAAATGCCTGTCACGTATTAAACCACTGTGTTTTTCTATGTACAAATTCAAACCTTCGCGCTGAAATATTCCATTCCAAAGAGAACACAATTGCTTTGTGATGGTATACATAGGAGAGACTGACAGCTGTGTAAACTCTGAACTATGGCCTCCTGCAAAACACCCAAAACACCCCAAACTTCTCCACAGAAGGACAGCAGAGCATTTTCTCCATGGATCTACCACACTTTTTTTCTGCACAGCTCGTATAACAAGGGGACAACAAAGTGATCGTGTTATTTCTGCTCCATATTCTCCCACCGTGGCTCCACAAGAAGAGCAGGAATACAGCTCCTGTTGAGCTAATTAGCAGATGCAATTAGTAAGAGATTGTTAATGTTTCACCAAAACAGAAATAGGAAAAGATAAATAATTCCTCCCTTAAGATCTAAACCAGAAGAATAATTAACAGCTGGAGGGGAGGGGAAGCAAGAAGCTAGAACTGCAGCAAGCTACCCAGTCTTCTGTAAGAAAACCTGTGTTTAAACACAATGCTCTTTACTCAAGCATGTGTCCTACATCGGCAAAGTCCTTCACTGCTCAATACTTCTCTGTTTCTAGGTTTACTGGAGAGTTGAGAAAGCATGGAATGATTTGCATCCATTTCTTAAAATCACCCTACCAAATAAGTTGAGATGCTTTGTGCCTTTGCTCATTGCTGCAGACAAGTTGTGCAAGAAAGGGTAATTTATAAAGACCAGAATAGAAACAGTGCATGTTCTGTGACTATTTATTTATTTAGATTTAAAATGATTAACAAATTTGCCTCTCTGTGGCTCTCAGTGCCCTAACATCATTAAACACTCAATACAATTTTGACAGCTTTCAAGTAATCAGTTTCACAGAAACCCAGTCAGCCAGCCACTTGCTTCAGTGCAGGAGGAAGGAAAACTTAAATCAGGTTCTTTAAGCATGGGCTTTTTCAGATCTGTGATTAGGAAGACGTTGTAGACTCTTGGAGAAGAGTCTGCCAATTGACTTTGCTTTTAATTGGCAGACAGATCAGGTTTTATGCTTATCTCAGCTCAATGTTTCAAGCATGACCCTTGCACTGAACCAGCTCCAGGCACATAAATCGTAACTGGCATCCTCTGTAACACCCAATGAAGCTCCTGGGCTGGCCATGCCAAGCAAAATGGTTCCCTCAGAAAGAAAATCTCTGCATCTCCATAGCTGGCCTGGGTGAGGGTGACAAATACCTGCCCACACATGTCCAGGTATTGACAAGACAAGTGAAACATCAACACTGTGCAAAAAGGATTAGATATAACTGCTCCCTTCCAAAACACAGGTAACACCTCTGTTAGCTCATCTGTCTGCTTCCTCACTGGCATGGCTGGAATTTAAGCACAGACAGGATACAAGGTTTCTGAACTCCTGTCTGTGACGGTCTAAAGCTGGAATTCAGGCTTGATCCAAAATTCACTAATAACAAAGGCAATCCTTGAGCAGTTCTAAAAGATATTACGAATCAAGGTGGTGAAAAAAGGTCATTCTTGCAAAACTGGAAAATTCATCCCAGGTAGATACTGGCTACAGGAGTGGAACATTTATGAGACATTATGTTCATTTCTGCAGTTATTTACACCAGAAACGCGATTTCTGAAATATATTTGTACAGAAAGAACAAGCACACCATGCTGCTTAAATGAGTGGTTGCTTGATATTTCAGTAAGCTTTCCTATTTAGACAACAGAACAGTATTTCACGTTCCTGATGCACTCCGAATTTTACCCATTTCACACTTGCTTGTACATGTCTGTCATGACTGGACCAAGTGGGTATAACAGATATTTCAAAGCTCCACCAGTCATTTCATTAGTGTACCACAGTGCAGTAAAATATATGGCATATTACAGCTATAAAATACACTTTAATCTTTCAGAAACCTGCTTCTTGTTGATGACCTATAGAAGAGAGGCTCAGAATACTATTTCATTGCTCAGCTTCCCCGCCCAACTTTATATATGCAAGCTGAGAAATGAGGCTGAATGAACTGACCATCTGCAGTAGGCAAATTTCTTCCACCTATTTGAAGAGCAAATATGCATATAAAAAGCAATTGCTTATAATACATGTCAAAAGGGCAGAAGGATCCTCAAGTCTGGTGGCCTTCTCATACATCAATGAATTAAATATGATCAGTGCCACAAACTTGTATTAAGGAGCACTGTTCTTTGCCAGCTGGAATTGCACTGCTTTCCTTTTAGCAAAGCAATGCAGAAAACCGATGTGTTAATAGGGTTGCATGGAAGCAACTTTTGATAGCGTTCACTTCACTCATTCCTTAATGCAAACTTCCTCCCTATTTCTTACCATCTCAAATTAGAGTAGCAACTTTTTCCTTCTTGGATTAGCACAATGACTTAATGTAGCCATTTCACATCCACTGTTGCCATGATTAATTGAAATAGATTTGTCCCCTCTGTTTAATGTTAAGCATCAGAGGTCAGAATGTATTAGGTTAAGCTTCAGACAATCCTACTGGCATTGACAGGATCATGCATGGTACAAACATAGCTTCACTTACAATTCTGTTTCCTGAAGAACGGTTTTCTATAGAGACATGCCTAATGACAAGATTCTCCAGCTTCTAATAGCCTATCAATTCCAACTGAAGCTTGTCTTGCAGATGAGACAACTCATAATTCCTTCTGTAGAAGGTCTTTAGTACTTGATATGACAAAAAAACATTATACTGCAGTCTTCCTTCAGGGAGCTATGAACTGCATTTTCAGTAAACAGATACCTATAAAATTGTTGCAGTATAAACTTCGACCTTCAGATGGCTTTGGAGGAAGTCAGTTGGTTTTGAAATTATTAGAATAGAGGAAATAAATTGTACATGTCTGTTTTCTTTGGAAACAGGAAGAAAAAGTAAGGGAAGAGAAAGCACAGTTGAGGTCTTCACCAAGTGGAAGTAAGCAAGCTTAAAACTTGTGAGCTCTGAAGGCTCCCTCTGGAAGAGTATCCTTCTCTCCACTGCCTATAGCAAGCCCAGATTCATCTCTAACCCACCAGAACAGAACATCTACAGTCAGGTGATCTAAATAATACTTGAGGTGGCAAATTCGAAAAGAAAAACTTTTGTGGCTCCCCTAAAACACTACTACATGATGCGAGTGATTTTGCATTGAAACGTGATCGCTAAGTTTTGATCGTCTCTGGATATGAGATGTTGTATGACCTGCCCTACAAGAGCTGCATGGTGAAGCTCACTCTGAAGGACTTCAGGGAAAGAACCAACTGGATCATTATGGTGAAGCATGGCTGACACAAGATTTCAAAGGTACAGACCTTTTGTGAGACTTTCTGACATAGATCTGACACATCTTCTTTGATATACCTGAAGATTAAGATGTGTTCCTGGGTACTGTTTCAGTACCAGCAAAGCAACTGCTGCTTACATCAATTCAACATGCACAAAGCAAACAGGATATTACACGTGGAAAAGCCCTTGATATTCCTGCACCTGTCACTACTGAAAGGCTGCCTGGTCCCATGTCTTCAATTTTATTTCTGGTAATGCTCCATCCCAAACTCAGCTGCAGCCAGTGGAGTTGTGCTAACATCAGCAGGATAACTGGTAAGCAAGGACTGGGTCTATTTCCTGAAATATCTCAACATCTTGTCAAAAACCTGAGCACAAGTAGGGAAATATCAACAGAGGTGGTGTCAGACGTATAAAAGAAAAATGAAGTTTATTATTTATTTCAGCGCCGTTGGAGTAGAAACCTCCAACAATAATCAGAGTCTCGGTGTGCAAGACAACACATAAATATGCAATGGAAGCCAATTTTGGCTCTGAAGAGCTTACAGTCTTCAGAAGGTAAGAAAAGAACTAACATGAATCCAGCAAAATCAGTCATAAAACTATGAGTAAAATTCCTTCCTGATACCACTATGCCCTCTGCCCAGTTGATCATATTACCTGCTAATCAAAGTAGTTTGACATTTTGGACACAATGTACTTTCCATAGGATCTCTGCACGCTAAGCTGTGAGAAGCCCCAAGCAGAAAGCAAGCAGAATCACATCTCCAGAAACCAAAGTGATCAGTTTATTCCGCTGTGACTCCATGAATCTATGGTAGGTTATTGCTCCTTAGTCCTTTACTTCTCTTTTACTGTCTTTCTGCCTTTCTTTTTTTTCCTAAGTAGGTCACCTCATCTCCTGAAGTATGAAGCTATAAGACTATGAAAACATAAAGGAGATTTATTTCCCTCTGTGTACGTGATCTTCTTCACTGAAAGAAGTATGTCAATGACTACAAGGCTCATCAGCGACTTCCAAGAACAGACAAATGCCTTTGTTATGTATCTGTGGCATATCTCAAACACAGGCAGGATGAAACCCACAACAGAGACAAAAGAACTCTTGCCATTAAGTTGTCCATTAAAACATCTAAACGCAATCAAAAAGTGATGAAAGCTAAGACTAATTTCACTTGAGAATTTTAATTCACTAGACTTAGCATAAGTTTATTAGTGTTTATTCTTTCTCCCTGTCTCAGATTTCTCCTTGCTCTTACATACACATTGATATTAAATGTACAGTTTACAAGCATCACAATAAGGAGCCCCTCTTTAACTTCTTAAAGGCTCTTAGTTACAACAGGTTTTCACATATGATGCCTAATTACATTATAAGAAGTTATTCCAGAGGAAAAAAGTTCCCAACAAGTGAAGATGACAGAAATTTGACCCCTGTGCATGCCTAAAATACAACCTTAGAAGCAAAAAATATGACTCTAAAAAAAAGTATTCTTGCTTCTCTTCTCATTTATATTATTATTGTTGTTATCTTATCTGCTTTTTTTCCTCTGTAGCAATTCCAGAGGTCTCAGTTTACACCACTACAAATGATGCCATTCAAAACATATGTTTATTCTTTGGAAATTTTTCCACATAATGCATGGCAAGATTGAAAAAAACAGAATAAAGCAGGGTTGGTTGCACTCAGATTGTCTGCACAGCATTTTAAGTACAGGAAAAGCTTATGGCTATTTTATCAAGAGATAGATGCTGATTCTATACAGCACACACACTCACATACGCAGATAAACATAGAGTGCTCAACAGTTACAACCTTCATTCACAAGTGGCCATTTAAATAAGTGTGCTGTAAAACCAGTGTTTCAATGCTATACAATATGCTTCTGACAACAGGCTATATGGACTACAAAATATAAATCTATATCCTTAAGGAATTAATCCTACAATTCCACACTCCTGATTTCTCTGAAAACAGTCTCTTCCTAGTAAGTAAGAAACAAAATGCTGTGAAACAGGAAGATGTCCTTCGAAAGTCAAAGAGGAAATAAAGACATTAAGAATCTGAAACTTTTAAGATGTTGCTAATTCCATTTTTCACTAACACTAGAAGTCTACTAACTGCCTTAACAAAAGGATCCAAACTTTTGACCCAACATCTCCCCCATATTGATACCAGAAATCCTTATTTGTGTTCAGCAGTTGCAACATGCGTTCCACCTACCCAGGAAAACTGCAAGCATGATCACTAAGGAAGAACACACTGAACAACTACTAAACTTTGATAAGACTTCATTTGACCTACAAGAGGAGTGAGCTTAAAAGTGCTCCATCCATTAGCATTGCAGGCCAAGGCCACTCAATAAAGGCTTTACGATGAAAGAATAACAACTGCAGCAGGCATAATTTTTAGTGTTCTTTTAGAGAATGACTAAATCAATACCAAGCACCAGCCTCAGAGTTTCCAGATAGCAACACGGTTAAGTCTTCCTTCTTCATATAACTTCACTAACAGCATGCAATAAAGCATTCAAGCAGGCACAGAGGTCCTGCATTTCAATGCAACACTGAAGATTTTCCACTTCCAAATCATCCTCTACTGTGCAAATAGGTTGGATAGGTTACTGTAAAGCATTCTACCGAAATATGGATTTCCTTCTGCACAATTCAACGTTTCTTTTGCCATATTTAGATGAATGCACAATTATAAAGCTCAGTACACCACAAGTGCCCACTTTCAACACAGATCTTCATTGATTTCTGCAGTGTCACACACACAAAAGTAATGACAGAAGGATCTCAAGCCAACAGTTTGGATTGATGTGGCCACAGATGGACAAGGCAGTGATGAGACAAAGTAGCTCTGAATAATCAGACATTTGGACACCTTAAGATAAATCAAGGGAGACTTATAGCTTTAAGAAACAACAGAAGAGACACCAGAGTGTTCAAATAAAGGGAATGCTTTGGGTCTCACCTAAACTGAATCTAATCAGAACACTGTCCAACACTGATTTAGCACAATTTCATATATGCCAGCATTAAAGAGAACACAGTATGGTTTCTTAACTGCGCGCATTAGCACTCCTGTAGTATGTATGAAAACACCACAAAGTCACCACAAACACACATGAATGTGAATAACTAATTCATCTGAAATGTCTGCAAATCCTCACGTTACACAGATGTCTGGTCTCAGTCCCATATCTGACTTGAGAGCACGAACACCTTTGATTTTCTCCCATTAACTCACTTCTGAAACTGCCAGGCACGGACCGACTGACCTGAGGGCTGTGAAAACTGCAAGGATCCTTACATAAAGTTGTAAGTATTCTTTAAGTGTGAAATCACTTGTCGGGGAATGCAAAAGGAAAGCAAACAGAGCCGGTCCCAGCCACAAAGTTGATGGAAAGGACAGGGTAAGACCACAGTTAGTGTTTTTTTCCCCACAGGAAGGGCACTGTTTTCTAGTTTAATCCTCTTTCAGTGTATTAAGCTAATATGAAGAAAGCAATGAAGAGTGTCTATATCCCAAAGCAGGTGCACACATAGACAAGCATCAAGGTAAACCACCCACTGGCAGGCCACTAAAAAAAATACTGTTTGACAACGTCTGCTACACTCAGAATCAAGCAAGTGGAGAAACCAAAATGAAATCTACAGTGACAGATAGATGCGGATACTTTCAGGTGTGGATGTGTCCCCACACATCACACCTTGATGAAAGAAGAGAGCTGTGAATCGAGGCTGCAGCTGAAGAACACACATCCTATGGGGTCACAGAGCACGAAGGAAATCATGCATACTTGAAAGGCAAGATGCACAGGCTGGGTTGGAGTGGAGCTGGGAGTGAGAGGAGGAAGGCAGATGTGTGATTTTATACTCGGTTTGTGAGATTTGTCAAAACACAAACCAATGCTCAGCCAGCTGGTTTGTATTTTTATTGCATTTCCTACGGGCAGAAAACAGTGTCTGCTCACAAACTTCATTCATATTCTCCCTGTGTAAATGTTGTTTTTCAGCACAGCTATGATGGGTTTAATTTCACCTTGATTTCTTTAGAGGGTAAAGCATTACTGAAAAACTAATAGAAAAAAATACATTTCTTCTGCTTTGCCTCCAGCCTGCAAATGACAGCAACATTCTCTCTGGTAATGCTGCAGTGATTTTTATCACTAGCACTTGTATCTCCGGGATATTAATACACATTTGGAAAATTCTATAGTATCCCCTTATTTATAAAATTTAACTGGCTGTAACTGCAAAGAGATGAATATTCCTCTATCAGGAGTTGAGCTCGTGTAGTTTACATAAATGGCCCTCTAAGACTCAGCTTGGAAAGTGATGCATGCATTGCAGACTGAAGAGATCTACGCTTGCTATGCAATCAGCATCTACTTCATTATGACAGAAGCACAGCTTTACTCCTGCATCCCAATGCAAAGTAAACAAACGTATGCATCATCTGCAACATCCTTCTCTCTGGATCATCACAGATCACAGTTGTGCCCCATTATTTACAATATACTTCCAGTAAGACTTTTTCTTGCTCTCTATAACTTCCTGAAGGGAGGCTGTAGTGAGCTGCGGGTCGGCCTCTTCTCTCGTGTCATTAGTGATAGGACCAGAGGGAATGGTTTCAAGCTACGGCAGGGGAGATTCAGGATGGACATTAGGAAGTATTACTTCTCAGAAAGGGTGGTCAGGCACTGGAATGGACTGCCCAGGGAGGTGGTGGAGTCACCGACCATGGGGGTGTTCAAGGAAAGACTGGATGTTGTGTTGACGGACCTGGTTTAGCTCTGGTCCTATTTACTCCTGTCCTCCAGCTTTCCTTTACGCCTATAAATTGTCCATTTCATGGAATTGGCATGAATGTACTTGTTTAAGACACTGCTTGTTTCCACAAGCACAGAAAGGCAGATGAGCACCCACAGAACCTCATAGCTGGGGCTAGATTGATCTGCAACTCAATCCCACAATTCTTATATACAGGTAATGTGAAAAACTCTTCAGCAAGCTGCTGAATGCAGGGGACTGTTTAAAGATAACAGAAGTGACTGAGTAGATTTATCTCGTAATAAAATGTTCACAGAATGAGACAATGTTCCTCAAAAGGTTGTATTTACCACTTAGTTGCTGTGATTGCATCCTCTGGTGAGTTGCACTAGTGAGTTCATAGACATAGCAGCAAAAGGTAACAAATATCAACACTCTGAGGATGTTTTTCATCCTCATTCCACCTCTACAGATAAAAACCTTAATGATGTTCAATACTCTGGCAGATGGGATGAGATCTGATGAAATGCTCACTGCAGTATTATCCTACCAAATATTATAACAAATTACATTCTACTAAGATTAAATACAATGATAAAATACAAGACATCTCCAGCTCCATCATCAGCACCCAAGCGGGCACTTCTGTCGCACAAACTTCCTTTTTGCAGACGTAGAAGTTTTCCACCTTCTGGACATTAAATTAGGATGCTGAATATCTGACCAGAAAAATCATGAATGAAAACTGGCATCTGTACATCTCAGAGTACTCCCTCCTGAAGAAGCCAAAACAAGGGCAAACCTATTCAATATCATGACTACCAAAGACAGCATTGCTGAGAATATCTCTCCTTGAGCACCTCCCAGGGTAAAATAGTCCTGGTATCCAAGAAGTTATCTCTGAACACATTTGTAAGTTATTTTCCTCATTTGTGCTTTAAGGACTGAACTCAAAAAGAGTGAAGATACTAAATCAAACGCAATCTAACTTAGGCCCATGCAAAGAGACTGTTTAACCATGAAAGATTACCAGTACTGGCAAAACATGGAGAACATCTAACTGTGTCATCATTAATTATTCTTTGGGGAGTTGCTGAACTCTTCCATGAAATAGAGGAAACCCACATCCTCCCTGTCAACACGAATACATTTAGTAGAAGAGTTTTTCAGGTGGAAAGAAGTTTTGGTAGTTTCATTCCTTTCACTGTAAAGGAGCTCTACATGCCAAACTACACTTCTAATGCCCTACTAATAAATTAGTCATCATTGAGACATGTATATTAAAGAAATAGACCAACCAACAAATAAGAAACTCTGATTTCCACAGTTGATATGAGTGAAAGACCCTAGAATCCTGCAGAAGAATAAAAAAGAAGGTGCCTGGGACAGAAGTAAGGCCATAAAACCTAGCAGCTGGAAACCAATCTCAGCTCCAGAGCTGGGGCTGACTGAGGATGCCATAGACATGGATCATCAATCAAGATATACGCTGCAAAGGAAATGCTCATCCTCTCCTCCCTATGAAAGAATTCCTGCTGTTCCTCACCTCCAGCACTGCTGATGAAAGGCCATTTCAAGAGAACTGTTCCCCTGATTGTGCAGACTGTCAACAACCGAGAAGATATCTAATCAGCAAGACACAAGAGAAATCTCAAGGATCATCCTGCCTCAAATTTATAGCAATTCTCCAGGTCAGGTGTCAAATCCTCTGGCAATTATCAGAATAAATTGGTTTGTTAATCACTTTGGAGGAACAAGTACTTAATTAATGGGGAGGTGTTGTGCACGCATGACTAAAGATATTCACATAATCACGTAGCTAAAATGACCTGGTTTTGAATGACAGATCCTACACAAAACAGCCTGCAGCAAGAGAATGCTGTTGACACATGGCCATCAGGTAAATCTGTTTAAGTATGCAAGAACTATATGTTGCCTTAAGCAGCATAAGTGGATCTGTGTGTACAGCTAAACCACAGCTTTGAAATAATTTCAAAGTAATAGCTGTTCAGAAAAGAATGTCTAAAAAAAAAGTGATGAGACAGTTTTGGTGGCATCAGTCAGAAATTCATACCCCTTATAGTGCATAAAGAAACTGGGAAAAACTGCAGAATTGGAATTTGGAGAGAGAAACTATGGGTATATCAACCAATTAACTAAAACTGCCCGCTGGTCAGGCACGAGGACTAGATTTCTCCTTAAAATCACTCTACCATTTGCTTTAGGTAGGTCCAACATTTAGTCACATTACTTAAATTGTGTCCTGAACACCGGGCTCAGGCTACGCTCAAGTCTTTCCAAGCAGCAGACCTGAAGCGTGTCCCTATTTTAGAGCAGAGCATCATGATACTGCTCTCAAATAGCGCAGAAGCTCTGCTTGCTTCCCTATAGACTCATGCTATAAGGCAGCTCTGATTAGATTATCATAATTATCAATTTTAGGCCACGAAGTCTATGATGATTTCCATAGTCTGAAATAGCACATTATCAGAAATAATTTTGTAAACTCATGTTGACATTGCAGAAACTCGGATTACTGTTCGATCAATACTTTTGAGCATTAAAATAATTCCTAGGAGTCCTTGTGTTTATCTACTGCATCAGTCACACACTGTAGTATTTGCAAACTCAGAGAAACCATCAAGTCTATTTGATCAGTCAGAAGAAGCTCCTATGAATTTCTGATAGGTTTCTCTGAGCTAAATGAACTTAGATAACAGCAGCACTTTAACAATCTTACTGCATTTTTTAATGAGCCCAAGGAAAATCCTCTAGGATGCATCCACAGGACCAACATTCCCTAGCCTATGTAGGAGTAGATATTTCAAAAGCTTTTCAAATAATTATAAAGTCGTTTGGAAATGCCTTTCCTTCTGACATGCATTTAATTTCATGATGATAGCAGCTTTACCTTAACACATTCCTGCTGTGAGTTAATTCAGTGATTTTCATTTCTACCTCTGTTTTAAGGTTAAAGATCCTAACTATAGACATTCATCTATGAGGATTCTTACCTTAGACATTCTCATTGGACTATTTCCACACATTCACCTGAGTGTCTCTCCCAGAAATACGTAACCCAAGACATGTAAGATTAACATAGAATTAGTGTAGTATCTGTATCTTCTCAACTACACTGAGCACATGAGTGGAAAAGGCCTCACCATTAGATTGCCTATCAGCCACTATGATTAATTCCCTCACTGATGCTGACATCGGAGACAAACAGTGTGCAATACAATTACCACATTTCAAATGGTTCATCACACACAGATCTTTCAATTTCAAAGAGGTTTGGTTTTGTTTTTTTTTTTGACTTCCCAAAGAAAAGAGCAAAACAGAAAAACAGGCACATCAAGGATCACCTTCATTGGTCCTTCCAAGTATCTTCTCAGATTCTTTGAAGTCCATTCCAATGGCTGAAATGTGTACATATGTTATATTTACATAATATATTGCCTAGAAAACAAGTGAAAGAGTGAGAACACAAAGAGGCTCCTTTCACATCTAAGCACAGTTTCCAAAATTCATTGAGGAGATATGCATATTTGTATTTACTGTTTTCACTGATTGGGACATGGAACACAGCTTTTTTGACCCAACCTGACAGGGACATCAGTTCTAAGGCAACGTGATGGCCAGACCAGGAATATTTCATTAACAACTGCATCTCTGCACCTAAAGCCAAGAATATAATCCTAACATGATAAACCATAGAAGTGTTAATGAATAAATCTTGTGAAGGACAGGGGAAAATATATTCAATGCTGTGATAGCATCTGTGATGTTCCAGTGCCAGATCACACGTTAACAAAATAAGACCTTGTAAAGGGATGATGGATTGAGTCTAGATCATTCTATATTATACTGAATGGAAAGCAAGTTGTGTGATTTAAAACCAAAAGGAAAGGAGAAAATGCAGCTTTAAGAAGTCTGGAGGACACATCAGTTGTGATGAGTTGTATAAGTTCATCAGCTGCTGACTTACTTTGAACAGATAAAGAAAATCCCCATTGCTAGGCATAATGTTAGGGACATTTTGACTCTGCATGTCTTGCTTCTTTATTTCTTTACTACATAAGTAATTCCTTTATTGTTAGATCTCTTCATAAAGTAGATTCTCAGCAATCTGACATCTACATGAACCCACTATGAATCCCATTATGGGGTTAAGGAGCGGACTGCTTTCACAGGAGGTCACTTGCTATTATCCTCCGCAGCAAGCTGTAATATGTTATATGTACCCTGTTTTTAGAGGAGTACAAACTAGATACATTCTAATGCAAATCCGCTTTTTTATACAAGCTGTTAAACAGACCTTGTTTGCTGTTGTTGTTTTTAAATGCTTGTTGCAACTAAAACTGCACAAGTGTTAGCTTCTAAATATTAATGAGCAGAGGGAAGAAGAATTCCAAAACCTCGCAATTCCCTTCTCAGATCTCTGTTCAGTAATACAGTAAATCTGGCTGGCAGGCTCACAGAACCAGAACAAATCTCCTACCTAAACTGCATAAAGCATTGCACCAACTGTAACTCACTCCGCTGGCCTGACCTCAGTACAGAAGTACAGACAATTTAAGGCTATACCAGCAGGCTCACAGTGAGATCAGGTCCAGATTGTCTTCCACAGCAACAGTGAAAGCCTGCATATGTGCTAGGGATGCTAACAGAAATATGGGCACGTGCCAAAACCCAAATTAGATCCAGTTTGTCTTGCTGGATGATCTGGTAGTCTACAGATGAGTGCAAATTATTTTGGAGCCATAGCTACTTTCTCCAGGGAACACAGACAGGTCTGTTTGTTCCCACAGATCCGTACCACCCTCAAGCTGTAATATAATTTGAAAAGCTTGAATAGAAAGAGAACAGGACAAGAGGATGTCTGGACTACAATACAGCATAAAAGAAAGAAAAAAAAGATAGCTTTGTTTACAGTGTTTCTCAGCAATTTTAGGCAACTCTAACAGAAGCTCAGTAACAAATCAAAAGAGAAAGGGCAGAAATATTATCCCCCTACACTGCAAGCTTTCTAACGGCTGAATTCTTGTTTAGTTCTTTTAAGTTTCTGAGGGTCTAAAAAGCATAAAAGAGCACAGACTGGAAAGAGCTGCTCCTGGCAAGTATACCGTCTGTTAAAAAGTCATGGAGTCTGATTTCCCACTAAGGCCAATAACGTGCTTTCTGTTTGCACATGCAAACTTCAATTGCAAAATGCATTGTTTTTATGAAAGGTCATATTGCTTTTTGGGCAAGGCACACATAAAATACAGGTACAATATAGGTATTGCTATATGCACTCTAATAGCAGGCCTCTTCCGGAAGGAGCAGAATTTCTCCATCACCAAGATGCCAATGGGTCTGGCTTGATCACTTCTTTTTACTCCTATCAGACATTCTGAAAGAGCATGAAAACAAGATTTCCAGCCCTCACTGGGCTTAAATCCAGACTTTAACCAAGTTCTCCATAGTCTGAAGCAGAGCAGAACGTTATTAGTATTGGAATGTAAGTAGTATGATACAATTCAGTCTGAAATAGTATTTATTTAATGAGTGAACATTTCCTTGTAAATGAGGGAAAATGTAGACAAGGCGTCACTTTCTACCCAACTGTACTTCTTTATATTTTGCTAATGCTGTACCATATGTCTAGTCCAGTATACAATAACGTGGAGTTAATGAGAAGATATTTGAGGAGCTATTATCGTTTTCAAACTGCCTGTTGCAATTACATTTTAGAACTCTTCTGAAGATTTATTATGTTTCTATGTAGTTCTCAGACGGGGATTTTCATACTGGGTAAGAATTTCAAAAGTATTATAAAGACAGGAGCTTTTCTTCCCTCTGTGTATGCATACTTGCATTTCATTTTTACTTCACTCAGTCCAATTTGCTAAGATATTACTATTCATTTTACTTCCAAGTAGCATCCAGAAGCATGAATGAACATTAAATAAAAACATGCACCAAAAAGCCAGCATTGTAAGTTTTGAAGAGCTGTAAGCCCAGATCTATACTTTTCCAATACTGCACCTAGCTTAAGAATCAGGTGGTTTAAAAAGTATTTACTTCTATTGCTTTTATTCACTCTTTGCTTTTGAAATGATTAAGATTTCTATTTGCAGTCTCCTTAATAAGCATTACAGACTGACAATGCCTTTAAAAATATTCTAACTGAATAAAATATCTTCACATAAACATACGACTTCAAGAATGTGACTGAAAAATGGGAGAAAGTTTACCATAAAGTTAAGCAGCATAGACATACTTTCTTAAACATAAAGTACGAAGGCAATTACTGTCTCAACATCGGAGCACAATGGCCAAATTAACAAAGACAGGAGAGAAACATAATGGAATAAGAAGACAGCCAAAACTGGAGGCTGGTGGCCCTGCCTGAAGCAGGGGGTTTGGAACTTGATGATTCTTGGCATCCCTTCCAACCCAAGCCTTTCTATGACAGTCAAGGTGTAAACAAATATGTTTAGTCATATTAATCTTTCAATCTAGCATCTGTAAACCTATGCAAAAACCACAAAGTAGTTCAGTCTACTGCCTTTGCAGTAGTTACAAGATGTTGAATTTGTGATTTCTCTTCAATTTCTACCTGCAACAGGCTAAAGTGACCACAGTCTTATTAAGGATTCTTAGTAAGACTGGGTGTGTGGAGAGAGTGCTTTTTAAATATATGGCATGGATAAGGACTAAAAAATGGGAGACTTCAGAGAGACGCTGAAGGGCTTAAATTGCTTTTACACTCTTTTCTTCTGCATTCATTTTTCTCCTGGCTAAAAGCTCTCTTGAAGTTGAGGGGCTGATTTTATCACGTGTTTTCATTACCACAACAAAAAAAAATTGCAAGGTAAACTGAAAATTTGCCTGGCCTGAAGTATACTTGTGACAGACACGGTTTATCACCTGGCTCTACGTGATGACACAAGCCAGGCAATGTCAGTCTGAAGGACTCAGAGCTGTAACCAATAACTATTTAATTCAAAATACATAAAAAGGTCTAGAAGCATGAATGAGAAACCAAGGCTCCCCAACCAAAGTTAAATACTTTAACCAGGCCTCTATCTGAGCCAAAGTTCCCAAGACTGTTCTTCTAGATTCACATTCTTGACAGCTTCATTTTTAACAAGCTGAATCTTGGTTTTGGATTCAACTCTTACTCCCCAGAATAAATACATCACACTTTACCCCACAGTCTGCGCAGGCAAAGGAGAATTAAAGATTCAGGTTAATACAAAATTACTACTTAGGAGCCTTAAGTGGAAAGTATACAGACGTTGTGAAAACTTGTGAGACATTCTCCAGCAGAAGAATAGAAAGATGAACATCCCGAAAACAAAGATATGTAATAATCCATAACAATCTTAATGAATTAGTTCACACTCTAGAAATTAAATATAGTTTTCCATTCTCTCATACATTGTGGAATCATTTGCCTACAGCGTTGGCCTAACAACTATGAAACCAGAAGAGAACAAAACAGATCTTGAAGGAAGTTTCGTGAAGGTACAGGGCGATCGGCATGTTTGTACTTTCAATAACGCACAGCATTTTTGCAAGCAATTCTCCTTAAAAAGTGAGTTCAGCTTTAAAATAATAATAATAAAAATGGGGTTTTAATGACCTTTCTGTTAATAAAAAACTACCAGAAACATAGCAAAGAAGGGAGCAGTAAGACAGATGAACAATTTATAGGAAACTAAGGCAGATAGATGAGATAAATTTCTGATTGGCAACTGGAAAAAAACACAGTTTACTACATAAAATCTTTGTGTAGTAAAAAAGAAAGACCAACCTATATTAACAGCCAGCTATCCAGAACAACACTGAGTTCTTTTACTGCAGAAAAAATGGAAGCCCCCTTGGGAGAGACTTGCCAGGAATACTGCCTCAAACCGCCCAGTCTAATGACTTCCTAGTAAGCACCGACCTTCAAGGAAAAAGCAAAGAAATAGCCTGCAGAGAAATACCCTTCTTTCTGGTAACTGAACCAGGAAACAGCACTGAATAGTTGGTTGTTACAGACCAACTATTGCTGAGCAACACAGCGTTGAGCGGCCATAATAATTAGGATATTACTGCAATCAGCACCTAACTCGGTAGGCACTGAAGCCTAAAATTAGAGGATAAATGCTTGGGATATTTGATTCTATTATATAGGAGGAATACTTGAAATTGCAGCTGATTTTTGAGGAAGAGCTGTAAACAGCAAAGACAAGTTACTGCTTTAACCTTTCTTCTATCAGATCACAAGTCAGAACAAGTAATAAAAACCAAGGTAAAAAGTAAACATGAAGCAGAACAGATACACAGGCATTGGGGTCTGGAATGTAAAGGAGAGGGAGGGAAAGAAAATTAGTCTTTATGCAAAATATGCTGGAAAACATTTTGTTTTCTCACTTCCACAACCATTCTGAGAAGAAAGAGTGCAATGCAGGCAGTCATTGAACATGCAGCAGTTTCCAATGAAAGGGAGCTCCACAATGTGACTTCAGCAAATCCAAAGGCTATCAATGTGTACGCAGGAAAAAACTGCCAAGAACTCAGTGTTGGCAGGTATATTATTAGGTCAACGACCAATTCTGTTCCAGCAGGACTGAGCAGCCAGCTGCAATGTTATCCATACAACCCTGACAAGGCAGTAATAGCAGACTATAATGCTTGTGAGCAGGAGCTGATGAAAGAAAATAAAGCCATTTTGAAGCCAGAGAGCAAATGCAAGATGTTGATAAGAGATCCACAAAGACAAGAGCAGAAAGATCATGGTAGCCAACATGAAGGAGAATCAACCACTTCTGGGAAGCACAAGTTAATGGATTTAATCCCAGTACAACACAAAGAAATGCTTGTAACACAGGAGGCAGCACAGTCACCAGAGGCTTTGTACTGCATCATAGTCAAACATACTTCAAGCTAAGAGACTAAACCACAACAAACAAGAGCTAGAAACAGAGCACCCCATGCAGACCAGAAGGCCAATGAAACACAGATTTCCTAGAATCATAGCATGATGTGAGTTGGAAAGGATCTTCACACGCTATACAGTCCAACCTCTCCCCCAACACACACAAACAATTTCACTTTGCACTATTAGTACAAAGAGTCAGGACTTTGCTTGGTCTCTTCAGAACAGACAATTGCAGTCTAACAGACAAATGACCACTCAGAAAAACAGCTACAAGAATTCCAAAGCCAGGAGGCATCCTACTGAAGTAAAGAAGCCAAGAACCGAAAGCCATTATAAACAGATGACCTGGTCTGCTTCCAGCTCTGAAACAGCCACACAAAGGAAACAACATAAGCTGCAGGAGAAAATACACCACGCTAGACAGTGATGAGACTTGAGCAGGGAAAGTGGTTGAGGAGATAACTAAGGAGTAAAGCCAGAGAAACGGACCAAAAGACATTTCTCTTTGTTGTCCAGACAACAGCGAAGTCCTCTACAACACCGATATCAACAGCACATGCCTAATCAGCATTTAGCAGAGCACAAGGCTCAAGAAATCCAAATGCTTTGTTACAAACTGCCACGTCCAAAAACTTTACTACAAACAGGCAACCACTGGCCCCAGTTAGTCAGCAAATGATGCCATAGTCACAAGTGACATAGGTCACTGTATGGGATGGCATGGTGGGGCACAGATAGTGTAGAAAAAGTTTAGAGGAGAAGAAACTCAAGTCTGTTCATCCACAGACTGTTTATGAGTCAAAACTGTTCCATCAGGGTAAAAAAGCTCCTTTAACCTACAGCTTCTTTATTTTCAGGGCTCCAGAGTCCTCTCAGGTTATTTCCCAGCATGTGAAATGATTTTCACTCCTGCAAACTGAGACTAAATTGCAACTCCTCTGCTGTGGCAGAGGGTTACTCCTCCTGGCACAGGGCGTTAATGACTGCCTCAAGCACAAAGCATTGGAGAGGCAGGTGATCAAAATGATAATGAGTTGAGTGATCAGCGGAAGGTATTAAATGCTAACACGATCCAGTTGCACTGGATTAGCATATTTTTGATAGACACGCACACTATTAAATATTAATACAAACATGTGAAATTCTCTCAATTTGGTTTGCATGCATTGATTTTGTGGAAATCTGAAAATATCAGCAAGGTTCAGTTGGCAGCAGTATATTCTTTGGGGTTTATAACTGAATGCTTAGATTCCAGGCAAGAGCTGGCATTTTCTGTAATATTTAATATTATAAAAAGAAATAAAACTAAAACAACCCCCCCACACACACAACTTGAAGTGTGGCATCACATCCACACTGATTTTTTTCTTGCCTAGAATGAAGTTATTTATTATCTCTTCACACTACTTGGAAGTACAGCACCTTCACCTATGCAGCTCTTGCAGTCTGGAACAGCTCTCTGAGCATTGCGACCTCTCTGTGTTTCTACACACAAACTCAGCTCCTTCTAAAAGCCATGGCTGGACCTCTTCCACCCTTGTTGCTACCAGATTTCCAGAAGATCCACAGGGCTCTGTTGAGCCAACAGCTACTGTAATAAAAACTTAGATAGGCATATCACTTTCTGCTCCATCTGTGCGTTACATTCACCTTTTGCCTTTCCTTGTCAGTCAGGAATGTCTTGTGCAACATGTTAATGTGTCTACCACACTGAGCCCTTCTTCCCAGAGCAAAACCCATGGATGCTCCTGGAATATGAATAGTCATATCAATCATCGATCCTCAGATCTCTCCAGGGTGTATTACTCTGCAGCTCCTGTTTCTGCCTTTGCTGTTACTTATGATTAAAAGCCCCAACTGTGTTATTTAACTCTGTGAAGCATGCAGTTTGTCTGAGGCAGTGCACAATGCAAGCCAAATCTCAAAACTTGCAACACTTCATTATATTAAAAAGAGAGCCTCATAATCAATTCTGATTCCAAGCCCCAGAACGACACAGTTTAAAGCCATCTTAAATATACTTCTCACAGTGGGAAATGGAATAAACCAGCAAAATAAACTAAACGTTATGATCAACCCAATTATTACCTTCCATTAGGCAAGAGTTTAAAGGGATGAACAGCACTGGCATTTTAACCCCCACATGGCATTACTGAGACATTATCACAGGATCATCACGGAATGGCTTGGGTTGGAAGGGATGTCAAAGACCATCTAGTTCCAACCTCTTCCACAGGCAGGGTTGACAACCACTAGTGACCAAGCACCAGCTCAGGGTGCCAAGGGCCCCATCCAAACTGGCTTTGAACACCTCCAGGGTTGGGGCATCCACAACCTCTCTGGGTTGCCAGTGCCTCGACATCCTCTCTGAGAAACCTCCCTCTATAATCTACTCTAAACCCTCCCTCCTTTCGTTTAAAACTATTTCCTGTTGTCCTACCTCTGTCTACCCATGTAAAACGTTAATTTGCCTCCTTGGGAACAGCTTCACTTTCAGCTTAAACCTAGGAAATAAAAAAGCCACTAATTTCTCCTAAGGGTATTTAGGTGATCAATCTAATTGATGTGCAGGTGATATATCAAATCTCAGGACTTCTGCTTCAGTGGTCTTCAGATCTCTCATGGAAGAGCATCAGTAAGGAATACGAGGAACACTGTCTAACAGTCCTTCCGTTAATAAGAGTGTACATGCACACTAATTGCAGTGTTCTAAGCCAGTGTCTGGTGACAGTATCGAAAGGGCAAAGGGGAGGGGGATCCAACCAAAGGATCAATCAAGCAAACAAGAAGCGCAAAAGCTGCGGAGATGGAGAACTTCTGCTGAGCCAGAATCATCACTAACACAGTGGCAAAACCAGTGGGCAAGTGAAGGAAAAATCTGCCTGCTCCAGGCCCTTCCTCCAAACAATCTTGCCCTCATGCCCTGGATCTTCTTATCATCCTTATTCAGTTCATTTCAATCACTGAAATAAAATCCCAGTTTCCTCCATTCAGGGAAACCCATGGTCCACCCACAGCTGTCTCAAAGCTTTATCCCAACAAGTGTGGCTGCAGCCCTCAGCTCTCCTATTTCTCTGCTAAGTTCCTCAAGACCACCCGTCTTCCACAAACCCAAAGCTGTTGCAATAACAAACCAACCATAGATTTGTGTTGCTGCCAAGCCTACTGTAAATCACACCAACTCCCAGAAAAATAGCCCTTGTCTCAGACTGGTAAGGAATACTCTGTCTCAAGTCAACATGAGACAAACAGCAGTAACTGGTCAATAGTTTCACACTTGAAAGTATTCCTTTGGACAGAACTAGAAGCTGTATGCTTTTGAAGGGGAAGGCCCAGGAATGTGTTCTGGCTGAAGACATGGTCTTCAGCTTGATACAAGAGGTTAGGAGATGATGCAGTGGTATCCTGTGAAGGTAAGATGCAAGCTGGCGTCTCCCTGCCTCCTCTTGTCTCTGATGATTTAAATGTGCAAGACGTGGAAGACAGGAACAGAAGAGTTCCTGCTGAGATCCCTGAGGCCAGAAGCTGTTACTTCAAAGAGAACATGTGTGTTCATCATGGTAGTCAACTGACCATCCCCCATTGGACAACCCACCACTACCAAAGATCAGCAATCCCTGAGATCGAGGAGTGGTCAACTGCTTTGCTTTGCTATGTTTGTTTACCTGTATGTCTGTCTATCTGTTTCTATTTCCCCATTTTCTATCTTCTCCATTTTTTACCCTTTGAAATCATTGCCTAGCACCATCTTAGAACTTATGGCATAGAAATAACTCCTGTGCCAAAGTACTCTTACTTGTAACACTTATTAATTGCTATTCCTATTTTACCTCCAAGTAGAGTGTTGGTTGTTAGAAAGCTCCCAATAGATTGATTTGTATTATTCCTCTGAATCTTAGATGACTCCATCACTGTAGTGACCCCTGCTAACTAGGAGGGGCAACTTCAGAGATAAAAAGATTCACCTTCCATGAAACCCACTAGGTGGGACAACACAAAACCCTTTGACTCAGCAGAGCCTGTAGTTTTATTTATGTCACATTTAAACACCTTAATGTTGAGTTATGTATTTAAATAAGTCAACAAATCAGCCCTACACAAGGGATGGGAGAGGGGGAAAGGAGAATCAAGAAGTCTCTAACTTTCCTCCCAATGCACAGACTTGGAGGGAAAGATGCTCGTGAGGTGGAAAAAAGCTCATCTGAACCTACTGCCCATGATCTGATTAAATCAGTATTGTTATGATGGTTTGCTGGAGTTTGATTTTTTTATGATAGCTTACTGGTGGAAGTGATATCCAAATTAAAGGCCAAAGCACAGGTTATTGTTCATGATGTAAGTGGGGTTTCTACTATGATATCTCAAAATGCCCAAGCAGCAATTTATTCATGCTGTCTAATTTGCTAGTCCGTGTAATTCACAAGGAATCTATTGTTTTACACTAATAAGTGGACTGTTCCTATCAAGCTGTAGTTTCTTATCTTGTTAATCAATGCAACTCATGCTGACTCTTCACAGAGGTCAGCCATAACCAGAAAGTGGATTATTATCCATCAGCAAAGTCTTAGCTCTTGATTACTGACCTCATTATTCCATTCAGCACATGTAACTCGAAGGATAGGGTAACTTCATAGAACCACAGTAGACCAAGTTCAGAACATTTTTGTTATAAAACCCCAGGCATGCTGGACTCAGATATCTGTATGCTAATAAGCCTTGTAATCTATTACAGGAATCTTTGCTCAGTTGTACTTTATTAGCTATGGCTGATGAATGAATGGAGCATAGATGAATAGTCCCTTACAACAGTCCTAA
This sequence comes from Excalfactoria chinensis, assembly GCF_039878825.1. NCBI lineage: Eukaryota > Metazoa > Chordata > Aves > Galliformes > Phasianidae > Excalfactoria > Excalfactoria chinensis. The sequence goes on from NC_092826.1 coordinate 134,997,491, forward strand.
TTTGGAGGAATGTAGATAGCTTCTATTCCCAGCTTGCCTAAAAAAATGTCATGGAGTTCAGAGTCACAACTTCATTTTTATTGGGGCTATAATTTTACAGCTGTAAAACCAAGTCAGTCATAATTTGGCCAATCTTCACTAAAAAAAAATAAAAATTCACCAATAAAACTCAAACAAATGGGCAGCCTCCTCAGGACAAACTTTGCTTTGCATGCTCTTGAGGCAAAATAGAGCTGTAAAAGTCATTTTCATATTCAGTTGCAAACCCTTGTGAGTATCTGCTAACCCAAACCCCAGACTTCCACAGTTAATTAACAATAAACTTACTTATCTTTGAAATTGACCAGAGAAATTATATAGAGATTTTAAGGTAGGAATGTAAGACTGCTTAAATCAAATGTTTGCTTCTTTCCTAATGCACTCTTCTAGAAGATATATTTCACAATAGCAAAGACATTTAACACCAACAGACCCATTTCCTTAGGAGACAAGATGAGACCACTGCCTTTTTTTAGATATTCTTCTTCATGCAAAGATAATGAAAATCCAGCCCCAGAGAAACACACTTCAGGAAAACATCTGTATGGATTAACACTGAACATCTCTTCTATATTGTACGCTCTAGAGAATAAAAATGCCTTCTGCTAGATCCCTATCAGAAGCTGCTTCAAGGAGCAAGGTCACAGTTAAGCAGCAGTATTAACAGCTTGCTCCCTGGCTTGCAAGAAGCAGAGGGAGTGACAGCTTACATAAGCTGAGGTTTGTCCTAATGTTTGAAAGATTTAAAGTGATACTTGCAGTTTTTCTTATTGCTTAGAGGGTCCATCATTTCAAAACAGTTCCCTAAATGAGATGGATCCTTGGTGCTGACAGCCATTGGCACTAAACAACTTTGTACTTAAGCTGCCAGAGAATCACTGCAGAATTGCACACCAACGTCACTGTTAGGATTTATAATTTCTACCATGGCCATACCTATAAGGTCTCACTAAGCTCATGATTGTATTGAGATTTTATAGAAAAGAATGAGAAACTGCCTCTACTCCCAGAGCAGTTTTCTTATGCATAACTGTATATGGGCCAATATTAATATGCATCCTATTCTATGAGTTGATGCAAAGTCTTGAGGCAATAAATACTCCCACTTTAGACCTGTGTAAGAACCTCCATTTCTATTCTCCCAAGTCTGCATGGGAACAGGGATATAGAAGCTAACAATGATGTCATGTTTTTTTTTGCCCTCAGAGTGACAGTGTAAATTGGGGTGCTCCAACCTTTTCAGGGCTGGTGACCAAATGTCAAGCTTAAGACCCCTCCCTCACAGAGCATGAGCTTATAATTCAGAGCTCACAGCAGCACTGTGGTGAATGCAAGGGAATGGGGCAGTGTTTGGCTACTGGGATTTGCAGATGCACTAGAATGAAACAAAAGTGGTAGGACAGAAATTGTCCTCCACATCAATGGAAATAGCTGTCAAAACTGGAAATTAGGCTTAAAATTCCTTCCCCTTCAGTCTTATCCTCGGATCAGCTCTCATCTTGCTGCATTTGTCGTGGCACTTGTTGTCAGCAGGACCGCAGAACATGCCATGTGTTGGTTTAAATTAAAAAAGAACGCTGCTGTTTTTTGATGGGGACACCCCAGCGACTGCCTAAATTTCACTGAACACCCACAGGTTTAATTTCCAAGCTCCTTCTTTTGTCTGCTGTCCCTATAAAGGTGATGCTACTTATGATACTACTCAAAGCAAACACCGTTTACATTATCAACATCTTCAGCTTCCAGAAAATCTCTGCAAGGACTGGTGAAAGCTGAAATGCTAAAGATACTGCTCTAGTGAAAAAGAAGCAATTCACTGTTTTACCAGTACTGCAATCCTAGCAGAGATTTTCTTACCATAATCAGATAAGGAAGTGGATCAGGTACAGTACAGTAATGTGACCTCTAGAAAGAACAGTTTCTCTTTCCTCTGATCCAAAAATTGAGCAGGTTTATCCATGATACAGTGCTCACACTGTCTCCTAACCAACAAAGGGCATGAGGATAAACTGTATACAGTTTTCCAGACACCCCAGAAAACAGAAACAATTATAGAAGCAAATAAATCAGGAGCCTTTGGCTGTTCACAGGAACATTTGCAGTCCTTCCTGAACTCCCCCTATTGCAGGCTGGTATTTTCTGCACTCCAGTTCTCACCACCTCTGTCTCTCACATCTTCTGTTTCCCATTTCACTTCACACCTGCCCCACTACTTTCCTTTTAGCCAATTCCCAGCTGAGCAAGCAGAACCACAGTGAAGCGTCCCAGGAGCTGTTATGGAAGTGCACTGCCCTGTTCTGTGTGCATAATACAAGCATTAAGACTGTCTTAAATAAGAACTGTGGACTCCTGACTTATTCCCTACTAATCTATCTCCTATAGACCACGCGGGTTTTGGGGAAGAGCTGCCTGTTCTTTCTGTACAAAACATCTAAGATGCCAGGGCATACTCCTTGGTTGCTTGGTAATAAACACGACTTCATTACTTGCTAATAAATGAAACTGATAATAAAATTATTCCCCAGAGACAAAATATATGTTAAATCTAGTAGGGAAAAAAAGAAAAAAAAAAAAAAGAGCAACCTCATTTTTAATATCTCCTTGTATCCAGGAAGACCTCCTTAATCAGAGTGAAGCTTAAACGTGCTATTTGCTTAGCAGAACACCTACACAGGAACCGATGCTCAGCAAATTGTTTGAGATGGCCCTCTACTCCAGATCATTTTCAAACTGATTACTCCATCATGCCTGAGGCTCAGGAGAGCATTAAAGGTACTAACGGGTACCTACATCCTCTTCATTACAAGCTGTGACATTCAGATCAATTTTCACACTGCATCACATCTCACTTAAAACTGTACTTGGGCTTCAAAGCCAACACGTTTCAGTACTGAGCTACCTGGGGATATCAGCCAGCTACAAAAGAAAGTCATATCTGGCTACAGATAAGCTAACATTGCCCCACTGCATGAATACTAATCTGAAATAATATAACTTCAGAAAAAAGAAATTTATTCTGAAACGTAGAGCTATGGAACAATAAGAGTATAATTTATCTTTTGTTTATTTTGCCTTTCATATGCAGAAAACAAAGGTTCTGGTAGAGCTATTACCCTATACTGCTACTGACTAACTGATGTGTTTTAACATTCACCCTGTCTGGTTCCAAGGCATGTTCACTGCTCACAAATACTGCAGGTCCTGCTTTTTTTTTTTCCTTCTTCTGTTAAACTCCTTGTTTTATCTGTGAAATACTCAGGAAATTGCAGGGTATCCACAGGTTCCACGCCACGCTACTCTTCACCATACATACAGCATGAGATAGCCAGAACTGAGTCTGCATATATCACCACTTCTAATTTTGCCTTACAAGCACAACTAGTAGCTCATTAAACAAATACAAGAGCAGTTAAAAACATATCTGACTGTCTTTTTACCCAGAAAGTTTCCTTCTCCCTCCATCAGGCTACCGTTAAGCTCATCTAACACTACACCAACACTAAAAGAAGGGTTCTTTGTCCAAGCTCTTAGCTATATGCTCCTTGTTGACTTTCTGTGGCTCAGTGAATCAGATCAGCTCATTCAACCAGCAAACCCAGCAAAGGAAAAATAAGATTCAGTTTCTGCTCATTAATGAGCTGATCTCACTGGACATTAGCATTAACGATGAGCAAGGGAAGGCAAAACAACATACAGATATGACAGCAGAGAGTGTGAGCATGGGAGATGGTTTTAGACTCATTTGTACTATAAAACACTATGCTTAGTGTGCAGCCATTCAAACTGCTCCTCAGGGACGTGGGATGGAGGAGAGATGAAGTGAAAAGAACAGGAACGCACTGGGATGGGTCTCTAATAAAGAAGCAGCAGATCATTTGGGTATGGCCTTGTAAAAAAATAAAGTTTCACCTTTGGGTATTGAAAAATAGGAGATGATAAATAAAGACAAGGGAGCTATTTCCCAACTTAAAATAGAGACTTGGTAAATACCTGCTTCCTTCGTTTTATTTTCAGCCACACAAGATTTCAATAGGCCTGGGCTAAGTGCTTGCTATCCGTAAAGGAAAACCAAGACACTGAAACAAATCACTCTGGAGAATGAAATACTTATTAAGGATTACTTTAAAAGGAAATACTTATTAATACTTATTAAGGATGGGAATTATCTGATCAAATGTAGGTACTGCAAACTTCTGAGCTAGCCCTTCTCAGCTCCCTTGACAGCCAACAGCCTATGAGGCAGCATTCATCTCCTAATGCAGATATCTAAAATAGGTCAGAGGAACTGTGCCCTAAACGTGCAAGTTTCATTCCACTGACTACATAGGAAGCCCAGAATAATGAACACAAATGGAAACACTCACATTGTAGATGCCTAAACCAGACAAAATTAATATCTCTATTACTGTCTGTATTATCACATCACATACTGTAGTACAGAACATGTTGGCTCCATCATCCTCCCATGTAAACTCCAAATAACTGATGGTACTGGAATATGTCTATATGGAGATAGATACTCTCATTCTTATCATTTTCTAAGGAGATGTTTGTTGTTTACTAGTTAAAGATGACAACGTAAATGTGAACTGAGAAGATAAACCTAGAAAAGCTGTTTGTACTTGCTATAGCCCCTCTATGCTGCCTAATCTGGCAGATCGCTCTTCAACCAAATTGTTCCTGTCTGGAGCAACAACCGCGATAACTGAGCACATGCTAGAAGATTTGCCTATGTGCTTAGCTTCAAACCTCATAATCCCACTGAACTCATTTCAGATCACTCACAGACTTCAAATTGAGCATGCATCAGTGTCTGTAACACTAAGCCTAAAAAAGCACAGTCCTGAAATGAAGACCCTGGATTAGGGTCTGGGTTTTGATAGATATTTATATGTCTCTTGCTCTGGTCATTTCTTTCTTTGGTGACCTAGTTTCCCTGTTAATGAATGGAATGAAGTAATTTGTTCTCATTTTTAAAGCAGTTTTATCTGCACAGAGAAGCAATATCACAGAAATTAAAATGCCTTTAAGAAAGCATCTTTTCTGTTTCACTAAATGGCGTAAAATTAATTGTATCCAGTTAGAAGAAATGCATTTCTCGAAATCCAAACTAAACTCCTCACAGGGAGGATTAAAATGATTTTCAAAACTTGTTAGACTGGTGACCTTCTGCCCACAGCACATTTCAAAGTTGTTTCTAACAAGTAATCAGCATAATGGAAGAACTCATATTAAAAAGGAATGAAGTTGAAAGAGATGCCTGAATTGCTGAAATCACAAAAGGAAGCCTAATGACCTTTTAGTCACTTCTGATGAGCAAAGAAACTCCAGATTTATGTTTCTCCCAAAACTCTGCAGCTTTTAATGAACACCGGTACAAGGTTTGAGGAGCCTGGTTCAATGAAAATATGGAAATAAGTTGTCACTGACCCTGCTGGGGACAGGCTTTTATTAGAGAAAGACAGTGTCATGCCCTCAGGAGACCTGTGCCAGGGGACCCCAGGAATCGTTCTCTAATTTATATGTGAGATGACAGGCAAGGATTTCTGCACCGCATTCTGCACAGAACCACCTGCTTCAACCACATCTGGATCTGACATCGGCTCTCTGCGCCCTTCCATCTTCCAGCACTCAACACAACAAGAGTAACTGCATTTGACATCTCTAAGTTCTTTCACTCAAGGGCTATCTGAACAGCAAGCTGATTAAAATGACTCTAGGACAGCATCGTCAGGTCAAAGCATTATTTAATCAGACCTCTGGAAGGAACAAAGTACATAGAGCAAAAGAGGGAACCAGTAAAAAAGAAATCCTCAGCCTTACTCACCTTTCTTTTCCTTTTTTTCATCTTTCTCTTATTATTGACATTCCTCTTGGTTTAGCTAACTAATTGCAGCTTGAAGCAGTCCTGCTTCCAGCACTCCCTCTGAATATTGATCTTATGAATTTGCCTATCCTTGCTTATATAAATCTGTCCAGCTTATTCTACCACATTGAAACGTCCTTCCTTCCTGGGTCAACCATAGCATTTATTTTGTTGGAGGTATCCCCTTTACATCAGATTCCTTGAGCCTAAAGAAAAAAGTAAAGCTAACAGAGTCCTAAACAAACAAACACTCCTCCCCACACGTACCAAACAAAACAGAAACACACAGACAATGAGAGGACAATACTTAACCTTTACTTTCCACTGCACTAGGGAAATTTCACCACCTCTTAGCCATCACTGCTGTGACAATTGGACCTGCTCTCAACAGGGCTACTCAAGACTATGAATTAAAACACTAGTGCCAACTGATAGCTCCTCATCTGCAGATAAAAGATGGGGACACTTCAATATCCCAGTGGCTGCCAGACTCTTAAGGCTACTTTATACCTTTACCAGTAAGGAAGAGGGGAAAAAAACATAGAACCACAGAATGGCTTTGGTTAGAGGGGACCTATAAGATCATCTAGTTCTAACTCCCTGGCTGGGTGCAGGGTTACCACCCACCAGATCAAGCTGCTCAGCATCCCATCTAGCCTTAAACACAACCAGAGATGTGGCATTTCTAGGTGACCTGTTCCAGAGTTTAACCATGCTCTGAGTAAAAAACTTCTTCCTAATATCTAACCTAAATCTCCCTTCTTTTAGATTGAAGCCATTTCCCTATTGTCCTATCATTATCAAACTACGTAAAAAGTCAGCCCCTCTCCTGCTTGTAAGCTTGTAAGTAAGGACTGGAAGACTTGAGTCCAGGATACTGTTGATCTTCCAGGCTGCAAAGGCACACTGCTGGCTCATGACTAGCTTTTCATCCATCAGGACCACCCCCCACACACACACTTCTTCTCCTTGGAGCTGGTCTATGAGTTCTTCTCTCAGTCTGTATTCATGGCTGGGACTGCCTCAACCCAAGTGCCACACATTGCACTTGTCAAAACACTTTGCTTTGACATCTGCCTTCACTGATACAGCATCTATTCCCCAGCAGGAGGTCCAATCCTATGAAACAGACTATACTGAAAATTAGCCACTGATGCTATATAAGAGAAATGACACTAAATATATGTGTCAGAAGTAGATCAGACTTTAACTTGTTTGGCAACACACTTTGAAGTACAGTGCCAAAAACATGGAAAGAGTTGCAGATCTCTGGCAAATCACATTAAATACTGTGATGGTGAAATAAAATAAATCAGAAGCATCTTTCTCTGAGCAGAGAACATTACTTTCTCTAAGTAATGTCCAAAGCTTGAAAATGCAAATGTAAACATATAAATAAATACATAATATTTTGTTCACCTAAATACTAGAACACACTCAAATTCTCTTCTTTTTGCTCCCTGGAGAGCCTTCCTTCTCTCACATGATGTACAGAAATAATGACAACAAGAGCAATGTCAGGGTGCTGCACTTTCTCTTCTGCTTTTTCAGCTCTTATTTGCTCAAGGAAACGTGGGCTGGCTGTTGTGGGTGCTCTGGTCTCTCATTCACAGTAACAACTCTGTAAACTTTAGTGAGGATGCTATGCCTTCATAGCCTCATAGGGCACTGCACTTCTGCTTCCCAAGTCCCAAGGGTCTCATTAGAGGATCTGCTAAATCAGGCTCATACAGTCTGTCATTAAGTGTGGAATTTAATTAGTCTAAATTTCTGCTGATTCTCATTTAGGTAAGACTGAAGCTTGCTGAGTTGTTGCTGTTATCATGCTGCGTTTATCTTTGCCTTCTAAGTTTGTTTTTTGTTGTTTGGTTTGATTTTACAGTACATCAAGGTCAAGGAAATAAACGTTCCTAGTGCAAAACCATACCTCAAGATACAGTCATACTAGGGACACAGACACATACTGAGTATTAATAAAACAGATTTAGTAGCAACACTAGAATATATCACAGAATTGCAAGGGTTGGAAGGAACTCAAGAGGTCAAGTCCAACTCCCCTGCTAAATACCCTACAATAGGTCACACAGGTAGGCATCCAGATGGGTCTTGAGTATCTTGAACTATAGAAGGAGACACCAAAGCCTTTCTGGGCAACTGGTTCCAGTGCTCCATCATCTTTACCATAATGAAGGTCTTCTGCATGTTAGTACTTCCTATGTACACATTCCAGGCCATTGTTCCTTGTACTATTGCAACACACCACTGAGAATAGCCTGGTCTCATCCACTCACCTCCCACCTCCTTTTAGATATTTATAAACATTTAACAGATCCCTCCTCAACCTACTCTTTCTCAGGCTGAACAGACCCAGGTTACTCAGCCTTTCCTCATACAAGAGATGCTCCAGATGCTCTCATCTTTGCGGCCCTCCACTGGACACCTAGGAGATCCTTGTCTTTTGTGAATTGAGGAACTCAGAACTGGACATAGTATTCTAAATGTGGCCTCACCAGTGCAAAGTAGAGGAGAAGGATCATCCCCTATGACCAGCTGGCCATGCTCTTTTTATTGCATCCCAGGATACCATTGGCCTTCTTGGCCACAAGGGCACACTGCTGTCTCGTGGCCAACCAGTGGACCCCTAGATCCTTCTACTGCACACGTTTGAACTGCCAGTGTTAGTATGGTATAATATAAGGGAAAAAATGATGGAGTTCTTGTATTGAAACTCTTCAAAATGCAGCTATAGGAGATGTTTTCTACATTTGCAAACTGCTTTTTTTAAAAAGAACAAAAAAAAACACACACCAGAAGATCCCCATATCCATATAATCACTGAGAACATGTCCAGTGAGTCTGACACATATGCAATGCTGAGTATATGTAAAGCTTGTAGGTTTCTTAACCACATCACACTGGATGAAGACTTAATAAAACACACTTCAGACATATCTCTCATTGTTAGAGTTTCTGTGACGTTGTCTGTATTAGCTGAATGGCTCATATTCCAAGTACTGGTAAAACCAAGTTCATTCCCTCAGTGCTCTGCTACTGCAGCAGGATGTTTCAGGTCCCATCTCACAGGGTCTCTGCCATTACCAGTTCCTACTTCACACACCACTACAGATCTGAGAAACCCTGTGAAAAGCTTTTTTCTATTCTTATTCTAAACACAGCCAAACATAATCACTCTTTGCCAAAAGGAAAAGACTGCAGCTGGTAAGGAAATTAAATTTACTCAAGATCTTCCAGTAATGCATTATAGCATAAATGATGGAGGGATAACAATCAAGACATGCATAAAAACGTCTCAGAGAGCGCTTTCAAAGTTCAGGGCTTTATCTAGAAGAGTAAAAATCTATCTAGTAACCACGCTTATGCATTTTTTCCCCATTTGGATGGGTTAATAAGATGAACAATGTATTAACTGCACAAATACAAGATTTATTTTCTAGTATTAATTTATCACTCAGCTTCCTGAAACCTAATTAATGCAAGATCTTTTGCCAGTTCTTCCTTTTTAATTAAAGACTTTAATACCATAAACCAAGTGTTTGAGGGCAGCCCATATTTTGTTTCCTCCAGTACAACTTACCACTTACTGAGCCTAATTTCCCAAAAGTGCAGAGATCCCTCACCAAGAATCATTAAAAAGTCACTTAACGTTGGAAAAATAAATGCCTCCTAAAAAAAATCCCTCCTGTATTTCTTGTTCTCAAAGTCACTACGGTAAAATAAAAAGCTGTTTATCAGAACATAAAAGGAACATATCCCTCTCTTTCTCTCTTTTTTTTTTAACCTTTTGATATGTTTTTTTATCAGAATTTCAACTGTACCTGCATCAAAAAGCTCAACAGAACATCCAAATTACTTGTCTGTCTTTAGAGTCCGACAGATTTAGACTAAAACTAAACTAAAATACACTTATCACTACCTGAAAAGTAGGTAGTAGAATACAGACAGATATTCTAAGACCTGCGTAATTTGCTGAGAATTTTTCACCCTCTCTAAACTTGCTTTCAGGCACCTGGAATACATTGCTAAGCGCTATACAGAAACTATCCTTATTTAACATATTAGAATTCAATTGACATCAGAGAAAAATGCATTTGTGAAGTATTTATGTACACACAAGAAGCATAACATTAACTGCACTGTGGAGATGCTATCACTTACAGTCACTAAGTGCCTCAACTACAAATTAGAGGATAATTAATTTTAAGCAGTCCTGTACTAAGATACAAAATAAAGTAGTAAAATAAAGGGAAAAGCTTTAATAGATCCCATGGTAGAATTTTCTTTCTAGGACTGGCACAACTGTTTGATCAATTTACTTTATAATGAAATAGGGAACCTGCCCATAGGGGAGAGCTGACCTTACACAACACAGGGCCTTGAGTGAGATTTAGGAGCACAGATTTACATTATTCCCAGATATGCCTGTGTCCCATCTCAAGGCCCTATATTTCCTCCACCTGTACTACCCTGCTTACTGCCTTCCCCTTCCAACAGTAAATCCCCACTCCCTGCCATGCCTCAGACTCTCCATCTGCAATATTTCTGTACTTCCCTTGACAGAGTATTCAAGTTTCAGTGTAGCCATAAGAAAAAGCAGCACATAATGCAGCAGAAAGCACACATCCTCTTCAGCCCTACTCACGTAGCAAAGAGATGCCCCAAGCCAGCTACTTTGCCATTATTACTGCTAAGCCTCCTCTCATGCATAAGTGAAGTCATTAGCTTCTCTTTCACAGGGTTGCAAGTAATCAAAAATGATGTGATAGTTGCTTTAGGGTAAGAGTTGGAAGACAAGCAATTGTTGCAGAGCCCCAGTCCCTGAAGCTGGACCAATGCAGATCCTAAGATACATTGCATCACTGTTGGGTAAGACCTGCTATGGTGGCCTACACCTGCTCTTGCCACACTGTCCAATGAGTTCCAGAAGCAAGTTACTTGAGCAATTGAACACATACAGATTCAAAGCTTTGGCCTCAGATGAGGAAAATTAAGTCTAGCCAGAATCTGACTGAATTTCAAATTTAATTATTTCTTGTAGAATTTATTTTATTTTACAATGTACACCTTCTAAGATGTTCTTCATGCATTTCTATAGAAATCTATTGCAAACTTGCAACTACAATCAAAAGATGACGTTTTAAATGAAAACAATCACATTCCTTTCACGTTCTTGTCATTTGCTTTTTTCTGCTCACTAAAATACTAAAATAAGTTTATGTTATTGACTATATATATATATAAAACTATATTAAGTATTATGCTATTAACTTTACAGTTTTTAGGATTTCTTAGCATACTCAAATACATTTAGTGGTATGAAGGGTATGTTTTCTGTGCTTATCCACTGATACTGTTCAGGTGACTTTATAAGAATACTCATTCATATTAAAAGATTTAAGTGCCCAGGTAAAGTCTTACAGTTCTTAATTTAGCTGTTTAACATATTTAAAGATGGTTTTCTTTAATTAAAACAAAGCAAAGCAAAACAAAACATTACTTTGAGATTTCTGTTTGTTTGTTAAGAAGAAGCTTTTATGATCCATCCCTAGTCTTCCTTATTACATGCATTGGAAGGTGTACTTGTAGTGGTAGAATTGTATGAATTTCATGGCAGTATTGAGGTGCTGCATGATTTTCCCAAGTGATCCCTTTTCTATCACCACTTCCTCAAGAAATGTTCATCTGTGACTACAATAAAGTACATCAACACCACTTTGCTGTTAATGTTTTTCACCTCTTAATAATGAACATAGACTTCCTGTAGCAACAGCCGCATGTATAAAAAAAAACATACACAAAAATAAATAAATAAATAAAGTCTCTGTAAAATATTCCACTATTTTCCCAGGAAATTTAAAAGGGAAAACAAACAAACAAACAGCAACAATAGAAAAACAGTTTTAAAACAGCCATAATAAGTGATAAACAACTTTAACTGAAAGAAGGGCTTACAACCCAGTGCTCCATCTGCCTGTCATCAGTAAACTACTTTCTGAAAACAGGTCCTGTTATAGTCTGTACTAAAATGAACAGAATGATTCTATCATCTAAACCAGTACTAATTCTGAAGAAAAACTGTGACTTTTGAATTATTAAGGAAGATGGTAATTGAAGTTTTCACTGAATATCCATATCCTGAGGCCATATAAATGGTCACAAAACAGACTGAGTGTTTGGGCTCTGATTTAGAACAATTCTCAACCAATCAATCCAACTACCTCTTTTTTTAAAGCTAGGCATATGCCTAGTGTTCCCTGAGAAATCAGGCCTCAAATTCCACCCTCACTTTTTGTATCTGTGATCATCATGCTTCTAAACAGAATCTGGGATCATAAATTCCCAGGAAAACATTTAGAGACCTTAACAGAATCTGTTTCATCTGCAAAGAGGGCAGAGTACTACAAATTAATCCTAAATGTGAATTTATATTCCATTTGCAGTTCTGTGCCAATTCCCCAAGCAAACACTTGGTGTCCTTATTCATTATAACTTTACACACTTCCCAAGTGCATTGCCTAACAGCAAACTATTTTCTTGATAAGGACACATTTATATTGAGATTTTTGGAAAAACTGCATGTAAATTTACTTTGTAGATGGATGAATTATGCCACATTAAATTCCTGGGAGGACAGTCCCACGTGGAATTAAAATAGCTTTAATTTAATTTAGTTTAATCCACTTCATGAGTAAAATAAATAAAATTAAATAAAGGCTACTTTAATTCTGAGCAAGAATTCTGAATTGGCTTAAATAGCCAACTGACATCTAATTAGTTAATTCAGATAGACCTTGCTGAGAACCCCCAGATGAATAAGCTTTGACAGTGTCCAAACAAGAAGATGTAGGATGAGGTGGTCTTGTTTAAAGGCTCTCCCTGGTCTGTAATACATCAGTGTGACAGAAAGCAGAGTATTAGCACTATGTTTTCAAACTTGTTGCTAAATGGCTAATTGTGCCCATGTTATAATGTATGTCTTCCTCATGAGGGGTGAGAAATGATCTCTTCTTTCCAATGATAGTGTTAAGAGCCAAGGGAATGGCATGAAGGTGCAGCAGAGGAGGGCCAGGTTGAGTATTAAGAAAAGGCTCTTCACTGAGCAGGTGGTCGGTACGGGAACAAGCTCAAGAACCATTTGGACAACATTCTCAGAGATATAATTTCAATGTTGCATGGTCCTATGTGGAGCTAAGAATTGGACTCAGTGATTCTTGGAGTCCCCTGCAATTCAGGATATCACATGATTTCACACCATTCTAATGGTATTTCTAAACCATGTTTCTGTGCACTACTTTGTACACAAGTCTGTATCACAGTCATTTGATAGTTTCAATTGAATCCCTGTGTGATGGCTGGCATGAAGAGGGCAAAGTCCTGTGAGATATACCCCAGAGCCAGAAGAGACGCTCATCCACTCAATGCTGAGCAAAACATCCCTCACCGCTCAGCCTCAGAACGGTGCGGCACCGTTCAGCACCACGGACAGCTCCCGCGCCCTACCGGCAGCTCAGAACTCCCGGAGCAGAACCTCCGTTGGTTCTACTTCCAAACGTCCACCAAAGAATAATCAAACTCAACCCTTGGGCTTATTCTTCTCTTCTCTAACTAATGTTGGCTGAGGAATTCTAGCAACATTCCTTCCTGACGTGGAAACACCTTCCCAGTGTGCCCTGCTGTGAGTTAAATCTACTTGGAATTAAGTAGCTTTAATCTAATTTCTAAAGGTAATGCGTGTGTGCATGGTGAATACAAATATTACTTCTTGATAACAACAGTGAGCAAACAGCAGAGTGTTGACAGTTTCGTGTAACTCCTGTGCTGGATTTAAAACGGTGAAAGTCAGCAGTAAAAGAGTGTGCAGAATCAGTGCGTTTCTATAGCACCTGTCATTCAAAGATGTCCAAATGCCTAATAAGCAACTCTTCAGCAAGCCTTACAGCAATTCTGTGTGACAGAGAGACATTAAATTGCCCATTTTCCAAATGGGTAAAAATAGATAAAATTATGTCAATTAGAGTTTGCTTAAATATTTTTTCCCCACCAGATTAGCTACAACACTGTAAATTCCTAGCAGAAATATTTTTCAAAGAAACAGCAATACTTTTTCTTCCAGACAGCATCACACTGCATCCGCACAAGCTGCATTCTGAACTGAGATACCACATCTACTCTTGGTGTTGCCTCAGAGTACTCTAGCCTCCAAAACAGCCAGAATAGATACTTCCTCTAAGCCTGGCTGGCAGGAGAGCAAGACGGGGAGCAAAGTGTACTTGGAAAGAATAAAGAACGTAAGCAAGCCAGCACAGAGACAGATAGAAAACCTAGATAAAGAAAGACATGCTAAGAAGAAAAAAGAAATGGAATACCTAATTCTAATATTACATTTCCCTTTCTGTACCATGAAACGGACCCCCAGTATTAAGTTTGTTCAAGTCTACAAGTCTAAGACAGCATCACTTGCAGCTGCCTTCTTGGCACCAGCATCAGAACTTCAAGTTTAGATAGATTTCAAAGATCAACACACTGTGAACTTCCACCAGTAATAAAATTATTTTTAAAATCTTTTAAAAAAATCCAAGCTCTCAAATGAAATAATTCTTCGGTATGAGCTGCCTTATAATGGCTTGAAGCTTAATTGCTTTAACTTTTAGTAATGAATAATAGCCACCTATACAGCAATCTGATTAGAGAGCCCAGATTCCATTTGTTATAATTTAAAATCTTGTTCAATGTCTCTCACTTCATTGGTCATTTGGTTAGAAAACGCAGAGTCATTTATGAGAGCGATAGTCAGAGTCATTTACAGGATCACTCCATCCTATTCACAGCTCTACAAATATCTACTGTGCAGCACCAGAACAGGCTGGGTGAAAAGGGAACAGTTCATTTGCAACAAAAACATTCTTCTCTCTATCTGGGTCAGTTTGCTAATAGCCATGATTTTCTTGGCATTACAACACAGAAGACTGCAGATATCACAGCTAGCCAGACATAGTTCGTATCTACTGCAGCTTTGAGACAAAACACCAATTTTGTTTTAAAAAAGGCTCAGCACATCATTCCGAATAGAAGTTGGCAATCTATGACAACTTTTGTCTACAAAAGTTTATCAACTGTCTCCCTAGCTGCTAAATCCAGCACTTTGGATTCAATATTTATTAACTATGTTTTACAACAATATATAACAAAGAATTCCCTGCAATATTGCTGAGCTAAAAAATAATAAGAAACAGGAACACCTCGACGTAAAATCCAAATTCTCTCCTGGGGAAGTTCAAAGACTGTCTGTCTTTCTTGTTCATCACAGCAGAGTTAAGATCATTATACACCATACCCCGGCAAAGGTATGGGGAGACAAACTATGAGGAGGAGATGACTTTCTTCCCACAGTACACTTGCAGTGAGTCAAAGCCTGAAGGAAATCAGGGTGGGGTAGAAACAAAATCTTCCATTCTAGGAAGAAAACCAACCAGGATAGGACTGCAGAAAAAACCTTCATTATTGACACTTTCACAGTTATTTTAGACAATAATATAGAAACATACAGTACATGCAAGGAGCAGTGATGCCTTAAGAAGTGAACAAGCACATAAATGAACAGTCCTTTGCAAATTAGCTCCAAAGAATTCATGCTTCAACTCTTCCTGCTATCTTCTAAAACACTTCATTTGACTTACAAGACAAAATTTGAAGGAAAAAAATAAGCAAAAAGAAAACAAAACAAAAAACAACAGGAAACCACCAGGCAACGTTACATGCATAGCTCTTTTCCAAGTCAGTTTGGACCATTCTTGCAGATCACTGTCAGTCACCACAGGACACTAGGATCTTGTACCACAAAGTCACGCTTCTGAGAGGACACCCCACACTACCAACCACGCAAACCTGTTATGTAGTAAGGATTACCTGAAGTGACAGCACCTCTCTGGGAGCTGATTGCCTAAAGCCAGCAAAAATCTTAGCAAGTTTGGCAAGGCAAACAGGTACAGAATACACTATACTTAGAACAGAGGTGGGACTGTGATCATGTGCAAGTCTAAATGCAGCTGGATATTTCAGCAGCTCTGATATTTCTACACAAGCAGGTTTGTTATGATATTAGACTAGTCATGGGAATGTGGTATTCAAAACAGCTGCCTGACCCAGATTCACTGCCAGTGGCTGACTACATGCATACAAGGATGAATAGTGTCCATGTGCTGCAATTTCACTTTTGGCAACATTTCTTCTTAGAGCTGCAGTTTGATGATCTTTAAGTTCTCTTCCAACTTAAGCCTCTTGAATGGAATGACAACTGCATATGAAGTGCACAGAGAACTAAGATCAAAGTTGATGGAACTGAAATGGGAGTCAATTTCAATACCCAGTGTAGGATTTGGACACCACATTCAGCTAGCTAGGCTTGTTTGAAAGTTTTGTCCACGTGGGAGTCTATCTGAAACCATCCCACAGTACTTATCAGTGTACTCAGCAATGAATGACTCTGAAAGTACATTTTTACAGGGATATTCACAGCTGCAAAGGAGCTGTTGTATGGGGAAAGCTGTAATGACTCCTCTGAAATTATCTCAGATCCAGCAGAGTGTCAAGACAAAGCAAGCTACACACACTCACTGTAGATCTCAGACAGCAGATATTTTTCTTAGTGTAGGCAGAGAAATGAAATACCTCTTAATATAACATTCCTATCCTGTAGACAGTTCCAGATTCAATCCTTTTCACCTTATTTATGCAAATAACCTAACATAACTCAATTTATGCTCAAAATATCCTGCTGGATATTAAAGGAGTTGTGGATGGAGAGAGCAGTCATCCACAGCAGAATGGTTGCAACAGCAAAGAATGAATTAAGCATTAATACCTTGTGTCTAAACAACCTTTCTTCAATCACCTCAATTTACAACGTATTTCTGACAGTATTGATAGGTTGTAGACTAATGGGAAAGTCATGTGTTAAAAGGCAAAACTAAGTTGAGGAAAGGAAATTAAATCTCCATTTAGCAGAAAAAAAGAATTTCAATATTAGTTTTCTTTCCCAATCAGCATAAATAAAGACTGCTGAAACCTCCCAGTAAACAACATTTCAGTTCCCATCAACCATCTTATTAAAACTGAAATAATTAATTTTCCACATATTATTTATACAACAAAAAAGCAAACAACCATCAAAGCTTACAAGACAGAGATTTTTTTTCTAGATGTCTGATTTTGGCAAGCTCTAATTCCTTGTTTTCTAAACAAAGCATTATCGAAATCATTACATTTTTCTATGAGTTAATGGCACAAATGCGGGAAGCTTTAATAGTTGATCTGAAATTTTTATCTAGATTGCACTGGCAGAATTTTCTCATCAACTAGAATATTACCAGTTTATTAGTACATAAATTACTGTTTGATCCAGTGGGGGAAACAATAATAATTGCTATGTACCGATTGTAACAAATGTTGCTTAGATTCGTAATAAAACCCAGATTCAGGCACAAACACAGACATGAATGGAAGAAGCTATCCTGTGTGTGCTTCGTAATTCAGAATGAGCCTGTTCTACAACCGTAGTTAAACTACTACCACTATACAGACTTACAGACTCCTATAATCTCTTACTGAACACCATATCTTCAGTAGATCGATGACATCTCTATTATTTAATGTAATGTAAAATATAGACAAGTAGTCCAACATAGAAGAGTAACACCCCAGTTTTTACACTATTCTAGTATGCATGTATATTATGGGAACTTATGGCAAGCCAAAGTCTGTATAAAGCTGAGGACACCAAAACAGCCACTGGTCAGCCATGGCTTGTTATAAGCATTACCCTCATTGGCTTTTAAATATATTTTTTGTTTTAAATTTCCTTTTTTCTTTTAATGACCAGATCAGACAAAGTTCTTACTGGCTAAATATCACACTCTCATCATTACAAGCAAAGGCCTTATACGTTCCACTTTAACAAATCACAGTTGTCTTACACACGCTGTGGCCCCCAGCAGTTAAGAAATTTTTTAAGCCATTTAATTCCACGCAGCTCTGGCAGGCAAACGAAGTGGTAATACTGAAACGTTACCACACTGCAATCAAAACGGACATCAAGGGCAACATACACTGCAAGAAGAAAGTCTTGTAGACTATGGGGCTCCAGTGACACACTCATATAAAAGATTTACTATTCAGATTAACATGCTGAATTTTGATCAGACACTTTGCATTTCATTACCATAG